>NC_060120.1:194646369-195291646 GCF_021461395.2 Schistocerca americana | reverse complement strand
CGAAGTGCTTTGAAAATTTTTGTGCTTGTGTATTTCACACCTTTTTGCACCAGGGACAGATTTTTCAGGTCACAGTGTCTCACATTTCCTCCTTGTGTTACGGTGATAGTACATTTCATTTGTTTCATATTGAGAAGGATTTGAAGCACGAATGTCATGATTGAAAAGATATATTGTGAAATAGTGGTTGGGATCCATATTTGTTTAAATGATTGTGACATGAGATTCTTGGAGGCACTCCACAAAAAATTCTTTCTGACTTGTAAAAACCTTTTTTGATAGTGGTGAATTGCCACAGAACATTATTCCATAACACATAAGTGAATGAAAGTAGCCAAAGTAGGCAATTTTGAGACACTGATGTCTACGATTTTGGCGATTACCTGAATGGCAAATGTTGCTGAGCTGAGCCTTTTCAGGGTTTGGTTGATGTGCTCTTCCCAGTTAAGCCTGCTCTCTCTCTCTCTCTTTATATATATATATATATATATATATATATATATATATATATATATATATATATATATATATATATATATATGTGAAAAACAAAGATGATGTGACTTACCATACGAAAGCGCTGGCAGGTCGATAGAAACACAAACAGACACATACATACACACAAAATTCAAGCTTTCGCAACGAACTGTTGCCTCATCAGGAAAGAGGGAAGGAGAGGGAAAGACGAAAGGAAGTGGGTTTTAAGGGAGAGGGTAAGGAGTCATTCCAATCCCGGGAGCGGAAAGACTTACCTTAGGGGGAAAAAAGGACGGGTATACACTCGCACACACACACACATCCATCCACACATATCTTTTTCTAGGGCGAAGGCATGTTTGAGGAGGGAATGTAAATAAAACTTAATGGGGTCGTTGTGGGGGTGTTGTGAGGGTGACATGGTATTAGAAGGTGGAAAGTGTAACATGAGGAAATGAAAATGAAAATAAAAATATATGGGGAGGGATAAAGGTGGACTGGAAGGTAACTGGAGATCTGGTGTGAAAAAAGGCGAAAAGGTGTTGGTTACAGGTGGGCTATGTTGGACTTGGGTTGGTAGACAACGATGTGCACAAAGGTTAGGCGGTTGTGTTGCCGCCAAAACACGTTAGAGGACGGAGAAATTCGGGAAAATTTCGAAAAAACTGCGTGTAATATATTAAAAGGAGTGGTTTTGTGGTGTCAGATTATGAAAATGAGGCTAACAATTGTCTGACGAAGAAATAATGACGTTAAAACCTGTGGGAAGCGGCTAAAAATTATCAGTGATGTGGGAAAAAGGGAAATGGAAATAAAGCGAAAGTTATTAGAACTAGCCGAAATGGTTGTTTAAAAGGTGAAAGGAACTGTTTGTGAACTAGAAACGGTGGATTTTATAGCGGCGGTAGTGTTGAAAGCGGCAAAAAAATTTTTTTGGCTATGGTTTGGAAGTGGGTTACGTATTATTGAGTATATATAGGCGGGATAAAATTGTATAGCAGATTACGGTACAAAGGAGAAGGTGAATACAAAGTGAAACTACTGGCAAAAACAGAAAGAGAAAATAAGACGACAGAAAAGATTTCGAAATGCAACAGTGACAATAACAAACGTAATTGTTGGGTTCAAATTAATGATATCAATATAATAGAAGGAAACATTCCACGCGGGAAAAATATATTTAAAAACAAAGATGATGTGACTTACCATACGAAAGCGCTGGCAGGTCGATAGAAACACAAACACACACATACATACACACAAAATTCAAGCTTTCGCAATGAACTGTTGCCTCATCAGGAAAGAGAGAAGGAGAGGGAAAGACGAAAGGAAGTGGGTTTTAAGGGAGAGGGTAAGGAATCATTCCAATCCCGGGTAAGGAGTCATTCCAATCCCGGTAGCAGAAAGACTTACCTTAGGGGGAAGAAAGGACAGGTATACACTCGCACACACACACCCATATCCAACCGCACATACACAGACACAAGCAGACATTCATAAAGGCAAAGAGTTTCGGCAGAGATGTCAGTCGAGGCAGAAATGCAGAGGCAAAGATGTTGTTAAAGACAGGTGAGGTATGAGCGGCGGCAACTTGAAATTAGTGGAGGCTGAGGCCTGGCAGATAAGGAGAAGAGAGGATATACTGAAGGGCAAGTTCCCATCTCCGGAGTTCTGACAGGTTGATGTTAGTGGGAAGTATCCAGATAACCTGGACGGTGTAACACTGTGCCAAGATGTGCTGGCCGTGCACCAAGGCATGTTTAGCCACAGGGTGATCCTCATTACCAACAAACACTGTCTGCCTGTGTCCATTCATGCGAATGGACAGTTTGTTGCTGGTCATTCCTACATAGAAAGCTTCACAGTGTAGGCAGGTCAATTGGTAAATCACATGGGTGCTTTCACACGTGGCTCTGCCTTTGATTGTGTACACCTTCCGGGTTACAGGACTGGAGTAGGTGGTGGTGGGAGGGTGCATGGGACAGGTTACAAGGGTAGGAGCCAGAGGGTAGGGAAGGTGGTTTGGGGATTTCATAGGGATGAACTAAGAGGTTACGAAGGTTAGGTGGACGGCGGAAAGACACTCTTGGTGAAGTGGGGAGGATTTCATGAAGGATGGATCTCATTTCAGGGCAGGATTTGAGGAAGTCGTATCCCTGCTGGAGAGCCACATTCAGAGTCTGATCCAGTCCCGGAAAGTATCCTGTCACAAGTGGGGCACTTTTGTGGTTCTTCTGTGGGAGGTTCTGGGTTTGAGGGGATGAGGAAGTGGCTCTGGTTATTTGCTTCTGTACCAGGTCGGGAGGGTAGTTGCGGGATGCGAAAGCTGTTATCAGATCGTTGGTGTAATGGTTCAGGGATTCTGGACTGGAGCAGATTCGTTTGCCACGAAGACCTAGGCTGTAGGGAAGGGACCGTTTGATGTGGAATGGGTGGCAGCTGTCATAATGGAGGTACTGTTGCTTGTTGGTGGGTTTGATGTGGTCGTACCTGTGACACTGGCCATTGGACAGATGGAGGTCAACGTCAAGGAAAGTGGCATGGGATTTGGAGTAGGACCAGGTGAATCTGATGGAACCAAAGGAGTTTAGGTTGCAGAGGGAATTCTGGAGTTCTTCTTCACTGTGAGTCCAGATCATGAAGATGTCATCAATAAATCTGTAACAAACTTTGGGTTGGCAAGCCTGGGTAACCAAGAGGGCTTCCTCTAAGTGAGCCATGAATAGGTTGGCGTATGAGGGGGCCATCCTGGTACCCATGGCTGTTCCCTTCAATTGTTGGTATGTCTGGCCTTCAAAAGTGAAGAAGTTGTGGGTCAGGATGAAGCTAGCTAAGGTAATGAGGAAAGAGGTTTTAGGTAGGGTGGCAGGTGATCGGCATGAAAGGAAGTGCTCCATCGCAGCGAGGCCCTGGACGTGCGGGATATTTGTGTATAAGGAAGTGGCATCAATGGTTACAAGGATGGTTTCCGGGGGTAACAGATTGGGTAAGGATTCCAGGCATTCGAGAAAGTGGTTGGTGTCTTTGATGAAGGATGGGAGACTGCATGTAATGGGTAGAAGGTGTTGATCTACGTAGGCAGAGATACGTTCCGTGGGGGCTTGGTAACCAGCTACAATAGGGTGGCCGGGATGATTGGGTTTGTGCATTTTAGGAAGAAGGCAGAAGGTAGGGGTGCGGGATGTCAGTCGGGTCAGGAGGTTGATGGAGTCAGGTGAAAGGTTTTGTAGGGGCCTAAGGTTCTGAGGATTCCTTGAAGCTCTGCCTGGACATCAGGAATGGGATTACCTTGGCAAACTTTGATGTGGTGTTGTATGCCACTTTCCTTCACATTGACCTCCATCTGTCCAATGGCCAGCTTCACACGTCCATCCACATCAAACCCACCAACAAGCAACAGTACCTCCATTATGACAGCTGCCACCCATTCCACATCAAACGGTCCCTTCCCTACAGCCTAGGTCTTCGTGGCAAACGAATCTGCTCCAGTCTGGAATCCCTGAACCATTACACCAACAATCTGAAAACAGCTTTCGCATCCCGCAACTACTCTCCTGACCTGGTACAGAAGCAAATAACCAGAGCCACTTCCTCATCCCCTCAAACCCAGAACCTCCCACAGAAGAACCACAAAAGTGCCCCACTTGTGACAGAATACTTTCCGGGACTGGATCAGACTCTGAATGTGGCTCTCCAGCAGGGATACGACTACCTCAAATCCTGCCCTGAAATGAGATCCATCCTTCATGACATCCTCCCCACTCCACCAAGAGTGTCTTTCCGCCTTCCACCTAACCTTCTTAACATCTTAGTTCATCCCTATGAAATCCCCAAACCACCTTCCCTACCCTCTGGCTCCTGCCCTTGTAACCGCCCCCGGTGTAAAACCTGTGCCATGCACCCTCCCACCACCACCTACTCCAGTCCTGTAACCCGGAAGGTGTACACGATCAAAGGCAGAGCCACGTGTGAAAGCACCCATGTGATTTACCAACTGACCCGCCTACACTGTAAAGCTTTCTATGTGGGAATGACCAGCAACAAACTGTCCATTCGCATGAATGGACACAGGCAGACAGTGTTTGTTGGTAATGAGGATCACCCTGTGGCTAAACATGCCTTGGTGCATGGCCAGCACATCTTGGCACAGTGTTACACCGTCCGGGTTATCTGGATACTTCCCACTAACACCAACCTGTCAGAACTCCGGAGATGGTAACTTGCCCTTCAGTATATCCTCTCTTCTCCTCATCCGCCAGGCCTCAACCTCCGCTAATTTCAAGTTGCCGCCGCTCATACCTCACCTATCTTTCAACAACATCTTTGCCTCTGTACTTCTGCCTCGACTGACATCTCTGCCGAAACTCTTTGCCTTTACAAATGTCTGCTTGTGTCTGTGTATGTGCGGTTGGATATGGGTGTGTGTGTGAGTGTATACCTGTCTTTTTTTCCCCCTAAGGTAAGTCTTTCCGCTACCGGGATTGGAATGACTCCTTACCCTCTCCCTTAAAACCCACATCCTTTCGTCTTCCCCTCTCCTTCCCTCTTTCCTGATGAAGCAATGTTGGTTGCGAAAGCTTGAATGTTGTGTGTATGTTTGTGTTTGTTTGTGTGTCTATCAACATGCCAGCACTTTCGTTTGGTAAGTCACATCATCTTTGTTTTTAGATATATTTTTCCCATGTGGAATGTTTCCCTCTATATATATATATATATATATATATATATATATATATATATATATCCTTTCGTCTTTCCCTCTCCTTCCCTCTTTCCTGATGAGGCAACAGTTTGTTGCAAAAGCTTGAATTTTGTGTGTATGTTTGTGTTTGTTTGTGTGTCTATCGACGTGCCAGTGCTTTCGTTTGGTAAGTCACATCATCTTTGTTTTTAGATATATTTTTCCCATGTGGAATGTTTCCTTGTGACCAGAATAGAAATGAATATAATTAGTTTTGCTGATGTTTATTGATAGAGAATTTATGTGAACCAGTTCAGAAAATCCTCAAGTAAATGGTTGGCATTCAATTCTAGGTCAGAGGGTATCTTAAAAACTGCTTGCTCTGTTTGAGGGCAATGTTAGGTCATTGATATACATGAGGAATAGCGGGGGACCAAGGACAGGACCTTGTGGAAATCCATATTTTACTGTTACCCAGTCCGACTCTGCCCCTCCTACGTGACTATTGTTACCATCTAGCACTGTTTTCTGTTGTCTGTCCTGTAAGTAGTATTTGAGCCAGTTGCCCATTTGTCCTTGGAGTCCATAGTGGCATGCTTTCTCTATAAGTATTCTATGATTAACACAAAGGCTTTAGACAGATCACAAAATGTACCCACAGGCAATGTCTTTTTGTTGGGGCATTCCAAAATGTTATTCGTAAATGAAAATATTGCTTCGGTTGTGGAGATACCTTCTCTGAATCCAAACTGGTTTTTACTAATTATTGCACGTTTTTCTAGGTGACTGACTATTCTGGCATATATTACCTTTTTGAGAACTTTAGAAAATGAACTCAAAAGAGAGACAGGCCGACAGTTTGTAACATCTGAGGCATTCCCTCTTTTGTAGAGGGGCTTTACAATAGCATATTTCATCCTTTAAGGGAAGATACCTTGTTTGAGAGAGGCATTGAATACATGAGCTAGGACTTCACTGAACCCATTGCAGCAGGCTTTTAGCAATTTGCTAGAGATGTCATCAACACCAGTTGAATTTTTTGCTTTTAGAGAAATAATGGTTTTTCTAACTTCCTGTACTGTTATAGGGGTTATACCTATCTGCTCTATGGAGTTTGGGAAATGACCTTTCAGTATTTTTAATGCTTCTTCTAAGGAGCCATTGTGTCCTGCTTTCTCCGCAACACTTAGAAAATGCTCACTGAAAATTTTTGTCACAGTATTTTGATTTTGTACCTGTCTATCTTTATTTTTGAGAACAATGTTTTGGGACCTACTGGGGCAATTTGCACTAGTCTCACTCTTTATCACATCCCATACGGTTTTGCTTTTGTTACTAGATTATTAATTTTGGAGCACAGATACAAACTTTTTGACCCCTGAATAATTTTGCTTAGTGCTTTGCAGTAGTTTTTAATAGTGATTTAGCTTTTTTTTCTTTTTTTTTTTTTTTTTTTTTTGCATGAAATCTTAATACCAGTGGTTAACCAGGGCTTTTTGGTATGTTTTGTGGTTTGGATCTTGAATATCCTTTTTGGGAAGGTGCTTTCAAATCTCAGTGCCACTTCATTAATGAAAAAATTGTACTTGGAATTGGCATTTTCTCAATTATACACAGGACCCCGGTCTGTGGCTGGGATATATGACTTAAAAATCTGTATAGTTTCTTCATTAACTGTCCTAGCTGTTTTACAACTGAGGCCACTGTCATTCACATAAATATTTGTGCTGTTTATAGTGAGACTTTGTCCATCTTGGTCAGATAGACCATTCATGACTTGCCTGGTAGTCATATCACCTATTTTGGTCTGGTCTATAAATATATTATTGATCAGTGTGCTTGTACACGAAGTTAGTCTAGTAGGGAAACTAACCACAGAAACCAGATTATATGTGGACATCAGATTTTCTAGGTCTGATCTGTCTCTAGAATTTGTTAGAAAGTTAACATTGAAGTTCCCAAGCACTATCACATCTGTTTTGTGTTTGAATATGTATATTAGGAGAGCATCTAGCTTATTCAAAGAGACTAAAGTTCCCTGAAGGTGCTCTGTATACTGTGACTGTTGATATATGGGAATTATTCAAGGACAGTTCTATGGCACACACTTCCAAATGTTGTTCTAAGCAATAATTCTGCACACTAATTACTCTACATGTGACAGCGTTTTTAACATAAATGGCAACACCTCCTTTTTCTTTATGTTTTCTACAAAATGATGTTGCTAAGTAATAATTGTTTATTATAAGTTTTGTATACCAGAATTAATATGGTGCTCACTAAAACATAAAACATGGGCATAATCTATACCTTGTGGCTCATGTATATTAATTATAAGCTCACTGATCTTACTGCTTAGGCCTCTAATGTTCTAGCGATAAATTGCAAGTTTTTGTTCAGCAGAAGAAGTTACACTTTTATATAAAAAAGAAGTTTCAATTGAAGGTCTGGGCAATGTATTTTTTACTATCCATCTGTCCAAATTAGTCTGTTTCCACACACTTCAGATTGGGAAGACACTCTTTATTCTTGTTTTTTCACCATCCAGTTGTCCAATGTAGTCTGCCTATATCCATTCCTGCAATTATTTTGTGTACTGGTACACTCTTCAATCAAATCTGATTCTTTTGTGTTCACATTGTTCCTTGCCTTTGCAACTACATCACAAATTATAGTCACTAAATGATTTTTTGTTAGTTATCTTGACTAGAAGAAGGGATCGGTTGGTAGGACATGTCCTGAGGCATCAAGGGATCACAAATTTAGCATTGGAGGGCAGCGTGGAGGGTAAAAATCGTAGAGGGAGACCAAGAGATGAATACACTAAGCAGATTCAGAAGGATGTAGGTTGCAGTAGGTACTGGGAGATGAAGGAGCTTGCACAGGATAGAGTAGCATGGAGAGCTGCATCAAACCAGTCTCAGGACTGAAGACCACAACAACAACAACAACAACCACATGATTTTTTCCAAGCCAGTTAAGAAGACCATGAGTGATGTTAAGTTCTCTGCCAAATCTGTGAATTTGGATCCTATGAGTATTTGTAAAATTGCTGCAGATATCTGCATAACATCTATTTGTTGCAATTACTGCCTTGTTTACACACGAGGATTGTAATAAGTCATGCCTGTGTGGAATATCAACTACAATTACGTTGGAATGCTTCAGGTGGTTTAGAGTTGATTTTAAGACATTGGCAGCATGCAAACCTTCGTTATGTGCAACCTCATTTGAACCACCACAGATCACAATGTAGTCTTTGTTCATTATCTTTTGAAGAATATCAGTTATTGTTGAAAGTACTTGGTCAATGCGAGCACCTAGTTTAATATAACCTAGGGCACGTGATAGCGTTTATTATTTCATGAGCAACACCTCTAAGATGGCTATCAACCAGTAAAAACACTTTTCTTTTGACTGCATATGTTGTGATAGTTACATTTGCTGTCTTCTCGAGTGTTGAAAACATATTACTTTTATCTTCAGGTGTCGATTTCGGCTGGCATGGATGCATAGGTTATTCATTTTCTACCTCTGCAACTACTTGACAGTTACTATCAGATGTCAAGACAACATTTACACGTTAGAACTACTAGTGAATAACACCATTCATGTGGAACTTGGCTGCTGTGTTTGTGCCACGGTATAATCAGATGATACCATGTCCTGGAATGACCTCTCATTTGAGGTCTCAAGGTTATCTCTTGCAAGCAGTACCCTACTGTTATGGTATTGTAAAGTCATCAGATAATCAAAACCAATTGCAAAATGATTTAGATGAAACATCAGTATGGTGCAAAAAGTGGCAGTGACTCTAAATAGTGAAAAGTATGAAATCAACCACATGAGTACTAAAAGGAATCTGCTACATGATAAATCACACTACTCTAAGAACTGTGAATTCAGTTAAGAACTTAGGGGCTACAACTATGAAAATCTTAAATTGGACCAAACACGTAGATAATATTGTGGGAAAAGTGAACCAAAAACTGTGCTTTATTAGCAGAACACATAGAAGATGCTATGGGTTAACCAAATAGAGTGCCTAGACTATGCTTGTCCATCATCTTATGGATTACTGCTACACAGAGTGCAATAATTGTAGCAAGATCTTCCTGTGAAATTTCAGACATGAACTTCCTCCTCCACATTACAAAATATTTTATTGGTGCCCACATACATCAGAGAAATGATCTCATAATAAAACAAGAGAA
Source organism: Schistocerca americana (assembly GCF_021461395.2). Lineage (NCBI taxonomy): Eukaryota > Metazoa > Arthropoda > Insecta > Orthoptera > Acrididae > Schistocerca > Schistocerca americana. The sequence goes on along the minus strand of NC_060120.1, from coordinate 195,282,274 downwards.
ATCAGAGCTCGCATGGAATGGTTTAAGTGTTCGTTTTTCCCACATGCTGTTCGAGAATGGAACAGTAGCGAAATAGCTTGATGGTGGTTGGATGAACCACTGGCCATGCACTGAAGGATGAATTGCAGAGTGATCGTCTAGATGCAGGTGTAGATGTACACAATGAGAAATCTGGTATGGTGATAAGCAGTTTGGACCAACAAACTACAGCATCAGTGTTGGACACCATAGTGCACCCACCACCATCCAGAGATTATGACACACTGAAAAACTAGTTGATATCTCCTAGTGTCAAAGCCACCAACCTCTGAGTCAGACAAGTAATATATCAGGAGAAACATAGTGACAAGACCCCATCAGAGTTCTGGCAATATCTACATAATTTACTGGACAGTTCAATGTTTCTGATTATTTTTACTATGCATCTGGCAGGAACAACAACTGGAATAAGTGCAAATAGCATTTTTATTTCGTTTTATGTTATTTGCTGCTGCCATTTACAAATTACCTGCCACCTAGCTACTAAGACAGGTCATATTTTCACAATATGAAATTGTATGTGTACAGAGTGTGCAACTTATTTGACATTTTGTATTTGTAATAACAATGAATAATACTGCAGCTTTAAATACTTGTAGACTTAAAAGTAATTAAGAAATGAAAATCTTGAAATTAATGATTTATGAATAGAAGATAGTAATTTAAGAAGATGGAAAGAGGCTATGACACATTGCCACTTTATGACATATTATGAATTCAGAAAAATGTTCTAAAATAACAAGAATCTTGCATTTAAGAACGTGAAATAAAGAGAACTGGAAAGTACACAGATTTGTTTTAGAGACTCCACCACCTAGCTATCTTGAGTGCGGGGGTCCAGCAAATCATTGAGCCTATCACCGTCAGGGTAGCATACAGAATATGTCTTTAATACTCATTTGATAAACTCATGTGTACAGACTTGAGGTGTAGAACTCTTACATTGTATCTGTTACAGATCATATTTCAGATCCACAGATGCAATGCACAGTCGACAAGAGTGCAGTATTAGAGACTCAGGACACCCTGTTTGTGGTACATTACACAGACTCAACAATGCATATGCTCTGAGGAACCCATCCGCACCTCACTCAGACGACCCATTTCACTGCAGGCAACGATGCATATGCTCTGAGGAACCCATCCGCACCTCACTCAGATGACCCATTTCACTGCAGGCAAGCAGAGTTGCACCAGATCACACTTCCAGGATGTTGAAAAACCCTAACTCACAGCCTGTGGATACATATGCACGTTTTGGCTGAAGTTATTTCACTGTGCCATTACTCAAATGGCCAGTGCGCCTACAGTAGCAGGGTAGTGCCTACACACTATCCTCAACAGCCATCTCCACATGCACTTTCTAGGGGATCAAAAAGATCTTATGTGTCAGATAGGCATTGACAATATGGTTTGATATATCACCCACGAAATTGGTGCAGGTCACTGATAGAACTTACACAGTGCTCAAGTCGCCTTTGATGGTTTACTTGAGGAAACCAATGCACTGACCTGCTGAACTCTACAAATTCCTACTGAGCTCACCCAACGAGATAACTCTGTACTGTGCACATGTCAAGACAAGACATTTGCCAAGCGTTTCGATTGAAATACAAAGCTTAAGAAGCATTGGCAACACAGATGTGTACACAGGAGCAATGACAAGGTGCTATTAGCTGAATGCAGGACCAATGGAAGAGCTCCCAAGGGATATTTTGGTAACAAATACGTTTTGGCTGAAGTTATCTCACTGTGCCATTACTCAAATGGCCAGTGCGCCTACAGTAGCAGGGTAGTGCCTACACACTATCCTCAACAGCCATCTCCACATGCACTTTCTAGGGGATCAAAAAGATCTTATGTGTCAGATAGGCATGACGTTCCTGACAGACACTGGCTGTGACATCAGCACACTGCCTGCCAGTGACGCAACGGATGACAAACAAAATGTTCAACCACAGTTGAAAGTCGTTGCCAAACCCATTTTTGGGTGCCAATTTCCTCACGCATTTTTCACTGCCAATTGATCTGAAGGGATCATGCTTACTGAACACAGTCGACAAGAGTGCAGTATTAGAGACTCAGGACACCCTGTTTGTGGTACATTACACAGACTCAACGATGCATATGCTCTGAGGAACCTATCCGCACCTCACTCAGGTGACCCATTTCACTGCAGGCAAGCAGAGTTGCACCAGATCACACTTCCAGGATGTTGAAAAACCCTAACTCACAGCCTGCGGATACATATGCACTGCAGCCAGCAGCTTCGACACCACCATAGCATCTGACCCACACAAAAGGTGGTCACCAGATCGAGTGCAAACACCAAGTCATTTCTGGTGCTCTGCAGTGAGGGCGGGGCTTTGCTGTGATGCATTTTTGTCTTGTGTGTTGCGAAATTAGCGATGTGCATTTTTGTCTTTGCTGTCACATGTAAGTTCTATGGGTTAGTTATCTGTCTTTACCAAATGCATTTAAACATCTATGAATAAAAGTTAATTCTGTACATTCAAGAGCTATGTGCAATTTATCTGGATAGAATAAGAGCTCACAAGTGTAATTCCCCGTCAACACTATTCCTAACTGCAACAATGACGTAAAATAATGACAGCCACACTAGCACTTGTTTAGTGCATTGAATGCTGTAGAGACCTGTATTAAAAATATATAACACTGAACATTTATTATGCAGTAGGAATATAAGTCTTAAATAATTAATTGTTCATTTAATAACTAAACCTAGAATAGAGTTTTTTATTGCATAACAGTAACAGTTGGGTCATTGTTAACATACAATCAAAATCTTTTTTTCTGATAGCCAACACAGTTCTAAATCTTTTTTATATAATAAATTTTGTGCCTTGATTGCTTTGTAAAAGTTAATTGATTTTGATTTTCTTTGATTAAAAAGTTTGCTTTCAACATTAATTGTCCATGAATCCCCTTCTGCTCCCTGTTGGAGAGTTTTATAATTGTCCCCTGTGCTCTGTTTCATTGCATCATTCATAGAGCGTGACTCCTGTATATGGTAGAAGTATCTCACAATAGTCCATTCTCACTTTGTTACAGCTCGAAAGACAAATAAGCTTTATAATCTTACTTATAGTATTATCACATAGATTTTAACCCACTCCAATTGTGTTACTAACAAGTTAGAAAAAAAGGAAAATGAAAAGAAAACATCCTTATGCTGTGTCTATCTGCTTCTATATTTGTGGGCTGTACTCACTTTTTGTTTACCTGAGTCTATATTTTAATTTATCACTAAATCAACCATACATTGTTTAACAACTGACGATCTGTTCTATTATGGTACAAAATGTTTATTTATGTCAATCGCCATATCCAGCTTTTATACTATGTTTTTAAAATTTTTACTATGTATGTCAGAATAGAGTATGACCTGACAATATGTGCTAGGAGAATGGCTAATTTCTCATCATACTCACAGAAAAATCTAACTGGTTAAACTCTTGAAGAGATTGGGTCTGTTTGCAGTTAGGAACATTAAAATATTTATTTTGCATGTAGGCTGTTGCACTAGTAGATGAATGCAAATGACTGTGTATTCAGCATTATTTTTCAAGACTGTGTACTCACCACCAATAATCCTCACTGAGTGATCACTTGGTGTGAGAACAGGATTTTCTGAGACAGCATTGTAAACAAGAGTAGCTGGCAAATTCTATGGTGGATTAACAACACAATTGCGCCCTGCTACTCCATTATTTTCAAAATTCACAACAGCCAATGAAGATAATACATGGTTATCAACGAAGCTTGTACTGATCGAGAATTCTTTTGATCTGACATGTAGAATGCTCGACATTTCGCAACAATGATAAAGTGACACCAATAATCAAGGAAACTCAAACAGCGAAAGGTTATGAGATTAAGGGATTCAGAAACAAATGGAATAGATTGTTTAAATGATCAAAATAAGAAATACTAGCTTTTATTGTTGCACTTTTTCTAAATAAAATTACAAATCTCAGTGCTGATTTGACTGGACATGAACACATCTTAGTTATTAAGGGGAAAGAAGAGGGAATGAATCATCTCACCATTCTTCATGGTCTTTCATTGTGTGGTGCTAGCAGCAGACGCTGGGTCAGTAAAGCGTGTCACCCCATAGCAGTGATGGCAAGTTGGCAGCTCTCATCAACAACTTGCCCAGGTCCAGGTACGGTATGTGCATTGTTGTTGTGTGTTGCCATAGCCAAAGTAGTGATATAGCAGTGTCAGAATGCACATATGCATGATGGATGGGAGAGCCTCAATATCTTGTTCTTTCCACACTGTTTCATGAACCATCACTCCAATTCTCCTCACTCTTGAAGCTCACCAACCCATTGAATTTTTCCTCCTCTCTGAGTTGCCATTGGTGGCCGCCCAGTGATCAATCGCCATTCCATGACCGTGCCTCCCAGTGCAGTGTGAAAATTTTCTATCTTCCATGGACTGGTATGTGACATGGGAATTGATGGCTTTCTCACATTTTCACCGTCAAGGCTGTTCCCACCAATGGTCACATATTGTTTAGATGTTTTTCTGCATACTTTTGTTGCTGTAAAAGCAGCCAAAAAACACACCTTTGTAGGGGCTATCTCTGTGTGAGCTCTGGACAGTCTCATGTTTGTGTTTCATTTATGAATTTGCTGGCATTCATGTTTGATAAGCAACCTCTTTACTGTCCAGAAAAATTTTTTTAAGCAGGCTGACTTCTTCTGTAGTTCTTTAGTTTCATTTACCCCTCTGTGCAAATTCTTGGCACTTCGTGTCTCTGCTCTGTCTCAAAGTCTGCAGGGGTCCCTCAGTTCTATGCACATTTTGCATTGTCTGCAAGCCCCTTAGCAAGGTGTCCTTTCTTAAGCAAGGCTAGGGCATCTGCCGGTCTTCTCCAGCCACTGTGAGTTTGCAGATTGCATCTCTGTTGCTTGCTCCGTGGGATCTGACTTTCCCTTCCTGGAGGGCCACTGGTGCTGTGATTTGGCAGAAAAAGTGGCCACCAACAGACGTATTATACAACTTCTTGTCATGACTTTTAAGGTTTTGATTCGGACAGTTAAGAGTCATGGCAAAGTTGCCCATCTCTATTTACTTGGTCCATTGCACACACACTACAAAAAGGAAAACAAAATTCTTCACTCCCTAATAGTAACACAAACACTTCAGTAACTAATGTGGAGTTTTGTGGGGATATTACATTTTCAGTTGTGCCCTAGTGTGCCAAACCTATTGGACTATTTACACAAATAGTTGCTCTTGAGAAATAGATACAAGACATGCATAAGTAAACAAAGATCAAAACAAGAAAACAGTACATGAGGGACACAAATCACATTGAATGTAGTGATAACATCACTGAAGTACATAAGTTATATGCAAAATAAACGTGGAACTAAGACATGTGAAAATGAAAATAGACCATGTACAGTAATACTATTGACCACGGAGATATGTCACAAATGAAAAACACTATACACATACAAGACACAGCAATGAAGTTTATCAAAGGATTATATCTCATAAATACCAACATGGAAAACACAAAAGATACTAATAATTAAGATATATGAAACAAAAGTCAACATTACACAGTAGTAACATTGGGTAATGAGCTCTACAAAAGGATACAAAATGGGTGTCAGTTCCAATACTTGGTCACACAATACAATATGTTTTTGATGACATACTTAAGTGGACTATCATGGGCCAAGCCAGACACAACTGGATGGGTAATGCTTTAACGCTTTTGTCAATAATGCACTTTGTTCCTTCTCAGTGTGTTTGTTTTCCTACCTTACAACACATACAAAAAAATCACATAACCTACAATCATCATGTATAATGTATGCATCACTTATCTTTGGAGGAGCATCCTGCTTATTTATTACATTCAATAGTGTCAGTTGTGGAAGCCATTTGAATGAACACAAATGTCAACAATATAAAAATCAAGCAATGTCAGTCACAACCATAAAAAAACCGTGCGTGTACCCAGGGTCAGTTCTAGAAGTCGGACAAACTGGTAAAATTTGGTATTGCTTAAAGTAGTTTTTGGTAACTTTTTTGGAGTTCAGGGTAAAAACGTTTCTACAGAATGTGTGTGCCTGGGAAAATAATACGATTTGATCCAGATGTCCGGCGATTGCGAAGTTTTTGTCTGGGGTCAGCAATTTAAATGTTAGTAGGCATAACCACAATATTTAGCTTTCTAGATTATTGTAAGTGGTACTCGTACATTACTATACATCCAGTGTGTTTTAATAAATAATAAGATGCCCATTTTAAGTTAAATTATATTTATTGGTTTAGATAGTAAGCTATTTGCCGCTCTTATTCTTTTGTTAAAATGTGTTTGAAATACATCGCAACCTACATTGCTACATAATTATAAAAAAAAATGATTGAATCTGTTGAAGTAATATATTCACTGATTTATGAAGTCATTTTATCCCATGAAATATAATACTCCATTGGGGAGAGTGGGGTGGAGCTATAGCCCCCCCCCCTTCCCCGCCTCCCCAATTGTCACCATCCCTGCGTGCCTCCGTGTACGTAACTTGAGCAATCTTAAGATACCCTTAACTTCTAACATGCAAAATAGTCCTAATATGCCTCAATCCACGTTCCATGTACTACTTTGCAAAGATAAAATATCTTCTCCACTGACTACAAGGTGCTTCTGGCGTGTTTCTGTATGCTATAACAGAAATCTCATCAAATATTGATGGGCGTTTGGTTCTCACCATTCATGCTAGCTTCTTTCATTCTTATGAATATGGTATGATAAAACTATATGATGAAAACATTGAACACATAATATCACAATTAAATATACACACAAGCAGAAAAAATAGTGTACATGGAAATGGCAGTGCACTTGTGTGAGCTGTATGATAATCCCGTGAAATGGGAAGTGTCATGATATCGAATGTGGCCTCCTCTCAGCCTCACATTGTGTGGTGTGAGCACACATGGACCCATCCACACAGACATATGACATCTCCACATTCACATCAAGTGCCCCACAGTCCAGGTGCACAGAAAAATGACTATCTAAGCACAATAAATATGTACTAATTACTATAACAGAAAATCTATTCATGAAATCCAACTTTTTGTTAACTGTAATCTACAATTGCCTGTACCAACACCACAGTACACTACACTGTTGAGCCACAGCTCAGGCTGCTGACATTAAGTACTGCAACATTTCTCTCATTGTCATAAATAGCATACACATTCAGCTTTGTCTGTAGTGTCCCCTGCTTCTGAGAGAGACATCATTAACTGTTGTTGCCACTACAACACATGAGAGCACCTGCAACGCTCTGAAAACTGTCTGCCTTTTGAAGATTTTTCATCTGTGGATGGAATACTATCGTCTACGGCTGGCGAGTGGGCATATACTGTAGTTGTGCTTTCGTGGTGTACCTGACAGTGCTTCTCAGTTACTCTGCAGTCTCCTTCACATTCTCTGCTCCACATGAGCTTTTCCATTGCAGTGGGCTGTAGGGGGGGGGGTTCACCTTCAACTTTTGTCATTACAGCATTTGACTGTTGTCTCTCTCCCTCTCTCTCTCCATATTATTATGTTCCATTTGGAGAGTATCTTCCGACCTCGCATGGGCCGCTTGGGGCGACATGGGAACTAATTCATTAACAGCCTTGACCCTCTTAACTCTAAACACACATGTGCAATGGTCTCTAATACAAGACCACATGCATCATGTCCATCAGATTTTCTTTCACCAGCCGTGTGTGTGGAATTATCATCAAGACATACAGATGGCAAACTGACTTCATATGGAACCCATGTCCACTATAATAAATCACCTTTTAGCTACCATGGCCCATCTATGAAAATTTCCTCATCTTCATTACATTTTAGTACATTGATTGTGCCCGTAGTGCTCTCTGCATCACATGTGACCAAGCTTTGAACAAACTGATCATGGTTTTAGTGGTACAGTCTATGATCACCTCTTTACTCAAAAGTACAGATATCTCAGATAATTTACTACCACTTTACACCAGTTTTGCGTAGAAACACATTTAAAGTGCTATCACTTCTAACCCAGAATCCAGGCTGCCAGTACCACACAGTGCATTTATGACATCCCTCCTCTACTCACACATCCCCTGTGACATCTCATTGTCATTGTTCATTCTGTTGTGCGATCTAACACACCTCTACCAAATGTGAGGCCAGTGGTGGTGAACCTCCATTACCCCCTTGCTGTTTCTCATTATGCATTGCTTGTGTACAATTCACTTGGCTTCTGTGGTCCGGCACTTCAATCCTGCCTTGCTTTCCCTGGTGAGGACCATGGCCTCTGCAGTGTATGTTGTCTTGCATTGATGTGACAGCAGCACATACTGGCCCCAGTATACGTTCATCTTTGCATTCACCTGTGCAGCCAGGTTCCAGTAACTTGGTGCAGAAATCCTCATAACTACTGTTCAAGCAAATTGTTACATCAAACCAGGCATCCACCTCTTGGTCAAACATCACCCGTGCAACAAGTAACGCATTACATTCTGCCATTCTCTTTACATGTAGATGACATTGTGGTCTTCAGTTCAGAGACTGGTTTGATGCAGCTCTCCATGCTACTCTGTCCTGTGCAAGCCTCTTCATCTTCAAATTACTACTGCAACTTACATCCTTCTGAATCTGCTTAGCATATTCATCTCTTGGTCTCCCTTTACGATTTTTACCCTCCACGCTTCCCTTGAGTACTAAATTGGTGATCCCTTGAAGCCTCAATGTGTCCTACCAACCAATCCCTTCTTCTTGTCGCATTGTTCCACAAATTGCTCTTCTCCCCAATTCTATTCCATACCTCCTCATTAGTTATGTCATCTACCCATCTACTAGCAGATACACGTCTAAATTCTTCAGGTATGCCTTCAGGTGAGTACTGCACATTCATCAAACTTATGCAGTGGTATATCTGCCTTGTGGGTTGGGAATGTGGCCTGAAAATTCGTTGGTGTGATGTGTGTTATAAGAACATTACCTTGTAATACTGCACAAGCTTTTTCCTCAAGGACTGATGCTCTAGTTAGTGTTTCCTTGGACAATTTACTTTCTTTATCTATGCGTGCAGAGATGTCAGACATCTTCATGTTTACCCACATTTCTACGTTGTCAACCTTCCTTTCACATGTTTGTCTCATCTTGTCCAGGCTGTTGGTGTCCTTTGTGAACATCTTTTTGGTTTTAGTCCCCAACTCGCGCTTTAACATCAGCGATCTGACCATCAGTCTTCTGATTATAAAGTTTTAACTCAGTTTCCATGCTTTTAAATTGTATTTTATTCTCCACCTTCATGATGGATAACTGAAATGTGTGGTTCTCTAATATTGTCAGTATTTGATCCACTGGACTCTGACCCTGCATATCCCCTATGGACATGCATTGTATCTCCTCATTCACCCTTGAACTTTCCTCAATTAGTCTGTCGGTTCCTAGTGTACTCTGAACTTTTGCACTCCCCACAGATGTGCCTGTCATTTCCACACTTTGCTCCAAAATTTCTTCAATTGGCCTGCCAGCTTCTAAACCATTGTGATTTTGTGTACTCCCAAGACATGTGCCTGGCGTTTCCTCACTCATACCCAAACCCTCCTGTATTGGCCTGACAGTTTCCATATTTATCAGTTTCCCAGACCTCAATTGCCTAGAAAAATTTGCCCACAGACAAAAATCACTCCACACAATGAACTCACGCAGAAAATATGATGCTGATGGCAATGCTGGTAGCAGAAATCTAAACAATGGGAATGTGAAACAGAATATTCACAATGAATTATAATCTCTAATATTAATTCACAAAATATTGTATTGGAGGGGGGGGAAGGAGGCTGTCATCAGAAAAGAAACTAAATACACTAGCTGCAGCTATGTCTGTTTCATACTACTCATTTGCAACACACTCAGCACACAGAAACGCACCGTCTGTGTGCCTGACATCACACACAAAGAAGGTATCATATTTTAGTAAAGGTATTGGAAGTTAATTTTTTCTGAGTCATGCTGAAAAATTTGGAAGTCTTCATAATAGTGAAAACATGAGAATGAAATCAAATCAAAGCACCACACTGAGTGCCACAAATGTAGTTTTGATCTCTTGCATAAAAAGACATGCAGATTACTATGTTGCCCCACAGTGGGCGACATTGATTGAGTGATATCAGTAACAAGCAAACTCTTAACAGCAAGAGGTTACGAGATTAAGGGATTCATAAATGAATGGAACGGACTGTTTCGATGACTAAAATATGAAATATTAGCTTTTATTATTGTACTTTTTCTACATAAAATCAGAAATTTCATGGCCAATTTGACTTGTCGTGGACACGATTCAGTTATTAAAGGGAAGGAGGGGTAATGAATTATCTCACCATTCTTTGTGGCCATTTGTTGGTGGTGATATTGGCAGCAAATGCTGCGTCGATACGGTGTGTTGCCTCATACTGGTGGTTGCAAGTCAGCAGCTCTCATCAACAACTCCCCAAAGGCCCAGGTGTGGTCTCCACATTGTTGCTGTAGCCAAAGCAGTGACACGGCGGTGTCAGGAGGTGTATGGAAGAGCCCCAGTGTTCTCCTTCTTCCACTCTGTCTCATCAACTGTCGCTTCACATCTCTTCACTCTGTAAGCTCGCTAACTCATTGAATTTTTCCTTTTTTCTTAGTGTTGTCATCAGTGGACTAAAGTAGCAACGCCACCCAATGACTGACTGTCCTTCCATGACCATGCCTCCCAGTGCAGGGTGGAATCTTTCTATTTTGCATTGGCTGGTGTGTGACTTGGGAATTGGTGTCTTTCTCACTTTTTCATTCCTGAGGCTGTTCCCAGCATTGGTCTGCATTCCTTCATTGCTGTAAAGCAGCCAACAACACATCTTTGTAATGGCCATCTTTGTGTGAAGTCTGGACAGTCTCATGTTTGTGCTTCATCTAGGAATCTGCTGGTGTTGTTAACTGATAAGCAGCCTCCTTACTGACCTACAAACATTTCTTTCAGCAGTGTGATTTCTTCTGCAGGTCTTTAGTTTTACTCACCTCACTGTGAGAATTCTTGGTGCTTTGTGTCTCTGTTCTGTCCCACTGACTGCAAGGGTGCCTCAGTTATCTGCACATTTCACATTGTCCACCAGATTCTTTGCAAGGTGTCCTTTCTTAAGCAAGGCTGGGGCACCCCCCACAAATTTGCAGAATACATCTCTGGCAATCACTTTTGGGGGTCTGACTTCTCCTTCAAGCTGGGTCACTGGTGCTGTGAATCACCAAAAGTGGCCACCAGTGGAAGTATCACAAGCCTCCAGTTTTTGTACACATATAAGATGAGCACCAGCTCACTACTGATGAGATAACAGAGACATTTTACTTCATCTTTGGGTAATGGATTTCACAGCATCCTGCTAGGGAGCATGTAAAGAGGTGGCTAAGAAAAATCAACACTGGGCTCACCTGCATGGGGCTGCCTCGCTCGGTACGTGGCCTGGTGTTGATGGCTTGAAGACTGGAGTGGTTTGCTACATGATGGATGAATCACAACCAGTTTTTTATGCTTCATGTGTGATGGACTGTGGCAGACCGTGAGTAAATACAGCTATTACTCAGTAATTATCCTTGTGTGGTGCTTCACAATGGACAGGTTACCACCACTTGGGTCCTGACCACGTGGCTGCAGGTAACTGTGTGTATTTCACTGATGATATACAGGAATAGAAATGTGGTGCTACAGAAGAATACTGAAGATTAGATGGGTAGATCACATAACTAATGATGTAGTATTGAATAGAATTGGGGAGAAGAGGAGTTCGTGGCACAACTTGACAAAAAGAAAGGACCAGTTAGTAGGACACGTTCTGAGGCATCAAGGGATCACAAATTTAGCATTGGAGGGCAGCGTGGAGGGTAAAAATCATAGAGGGAGACCAAGAGATGAATACACTAAGCAGATTCAGAAGGATGTAGGTTGCAGTAAGTACTGGGAGATGAAGAAGCTTGCACAGGATAGGGTAGCATGGAGAGCTGCATCAAACCAGTCTCAGGACTGAAGACCACCACCACCACAACAACAACAACAACAACAATACAGGAATAACATCCACACAACTGGAGTATGTTAATTCTGGTGAGCCTTCATCTGTTAAACCTCAACTAATGATTTTGTCATTGCAGACTGCTAGCATTCTCTCCTCCTTGAAGTGGGCTTCCTGCTTGTTTCAGAGGGGTCCCACATTTCATCAGACCTTTCCTGTGAGACGTCTACTGTTTCATACTATTAGGTGCAGGTAGGTTCACAAACAGGGTTTATTACCCCAGTTATAAATCATTTTTATTTCTGATCAACAGTACATTCATACACCAAGACAATGACATTAATAGACTCTCCTTATGGTTCCAAGTCAAATTCTGTACTTTCGTACACACACATCCCGTTTCTGCAGGCTCTGAACCCCTGCCTGCTCTGACGTTACAAGCAGCCGTCCAAAGCCCCCAGAATATCTCCAACATAAACCACCACCACACCAATCCAGACACAACCTAATTTTCTTTAAGGGGAGACGTACATGAAATAAAGGTACAAATATAACCTGTCACCAAATCCACAATTTTTTAGTTACATAACTGAAATTATGTACAATGGTTGATGGTAGTTCAGGGAATCTACTGAAAGTTTTTTTGTAATTTTAATTGAAATTTTGATATTGTTTGGAAATTTAAATTTTTTAATTCACGATTCACATAGGTACCATTAACTAAGAAAGAAAGTTTCTAACAAATTGTCTCGTAAATTTTACAGTATAATCTCTACATTCATATAGGGAAACCCACAGAAGCATTTCAATTTATTGACATTTAACGGAGTTTTATGTTTAATTATTTTTTAATTGAAACAATACACATCAAAATTCTACATCTTAATTATATATCTTGACATTCATGCACGATATTAAATATTCACTCAATGTACATGTTTCTTATACAGAATACAAAAGACTTGTCAAAAATCACAGTCGCATCTTTTCTAGTTTTGGAGAAAAATGTACCTGAATAACGTAAGTAGTAGTTCTGATAAAATGCCTTTTAAAGTTTAACATGCTCTTTCATTGTCATTCCCTCCTTCAAAAGCCACCAGATCTATACTCATTGTCCTCATTTCCTACCACACTTCTCTTCTGTCCTCTTCTTTTCTGTCTTGTCAAATTTTCAAGGTCTTCAATGGATTTATCCGCTGCAAGTATACATTGAGTGTCTATCCCCTTCAAGATGTCGTGAGTGAAAACTCCGGGCTTGAAGCCCATTCTGTGCAAGACCTTCATCCTCTCTGAGTTTCCACCATTAAAAACAATAACTGTGTCATAAACTGCAATTTTAACTATCCTGGATGAGCAAAATGTAGTTTTGGGGCAACGTTTCCACATGAGGGCATTCAGGGACTCATTAGGATTCTGCGTTCTGCCAAGAACACATTTCTTGAGAAGATCGGGGTTGGATAGAACCCTGAATGTTGGCTTAATGACGTTGAGAACAGAATTAGGAAGACTTTTCCTTGTGAGTATAAGGAATTCCATCCCTCAGAACCTGTTTGTAGCGACACCAACTAATTGGGCAAAGATAGTGTATAGGCTGTTCATCTGTGGACAACATATGAAATTATGTTGCCCAAACAGACCGGCACATGTCTTCAACCCTTGATAGGTTATCCCAAATATTCTTACCATAATATACTTGAAGTGTATCAATCATCTTCTTCGATAACCTGTTCTTTCCACTTAGACCCTTTCCGTCTTCCAACTTCTTGCCCTTCATGTCATCCATAACTTTTCGCAATCTTGAGCTCATGCGCTTCTGGATGTGACCTACACATTCAAGCTTTTCAATAATACATTCTTCACCATATGGTTTGCTGTCACTTACTACCTTGAATGCGCTGGAGTCACCATTACCAAGATACTTTATGTATCCTACTCCATGTTTAGGAACAGATTTGTTAAAAATTATCTTCAGTCCAGCACCTTCCATCGAGCCACTTAATCCACAATGGTTCATTCTGCAGCTGTGATTCTTCATCAAATCTTCTGTTTTCATATTTCTCGTAATAGGACAATTTTGACAGTACTTGCTCATTACTTGCACATCAAGTACTTCACCTACATCAACACTTATCACACTTGAAATGCCGTATAGGGATGTATCGCCTCTCTTCATAAATGTGCCATCACATGAAACAACCAGATCAGTCTTCACATGATTACCATCCTCATCATCCAAAGGATCATTCTCTCTTACTGCCTCCGCTGTGCTGCAGATAAATTCTCTTCACAAACTTCATACAGTGCCTTCTCCAATTCAGTATTTGCCATTGAAAATCTAGCAGATGGTGCTGGCATATTTATCATTCCACGGAGTATATTTCCTCCTTCTCTTCCTACACCAATGCAGCTTAGACCACATAAAAATCTCATATTCGCTTCATAATACCAATTATTTGATTTTGAGGTTTTAAATGAGGGGTCAGCATCCTTGCATAAAATATGTACATTACACACCACGCGCACTCTGTTACCATCATCGAATAATTCCAGATTGCCAGAACCACGTGTCTTACATACACATGCTAATTTCACTACACTAGACAACAACTCAATGTCAACCATCTGATATCCAGTGTTATTTTGACAGTCATCACCACTGTCATTAATATTGACACTTGACATCTTCTGTCTTGAGCTACTGGGAGAAGAGTTCACATGTTTAAAACACACAGTCTCATCAGACAACTCGGTACCATTACCGAAATTATTAGCATGTCTGCAATTTAATAAAGCACGTACACACTTCTTGCACATCTTTTTGAAAACTTTTCTTTTCGGTGGCATCATTAAAAAAAAAAACAACAAAATACGACGACAAAGTTAGCAAAACAGCACAAATAAATACAAGTATTCGCAACTTTGTAAACAAAGATTATTGTTGTCTTTTGCTTCCAGCGACAATATCCAACAGTCACAGATGATATACAACACAAAGAGAATAACTACATACATTTCACAGCCATCTTGATGTTTCCGTAAGTAATACGAAAACTAATAGTGAAGAGTCTCTTCAACTAAGTGTGCATGGCAGGACGAACACGTTAGGCATTAAATTTTTTTAAGGTACTTAGGTTGGGATTTGGATTGTGAAATTTCCGGAGATTATTGCCAATGAGCTGAGCTAACGAAAGAAAATAAATTTAAAAGATGATATTTTTTCGCAGTTTCATGTACGTTTCCCCTTAAGCTATAAATATTACCACTTATACGTAGCCTTCCACAATTCAGCTCTCGGACTTTATATATTTCTATGAACACTCATACATATAATCCCATAACCTCAATTCAGCAATGAGGGTGCGTATCACCAACTCCCACTGACCATCTTGCACACATGCATCCTTACATCTGCCGCCCCTCAAGCTTGCACGATAATGTCTGTTTACATATACTTTGATAATAACTGAGGATACCCAATAACATACTTAATTATTGCTCATTTATTCACAGCATTTGGTTATTTCCTTACGTCTTCTCAATCCAATTACATTTTACATTCCTACTGAGAGAAACTAACTGTTGATTAAACCACTCTTTATGTAGTGTAGCCACTATAAGCTGAAGTTCCCAACTGTTCATGTGCTAAGATCCTGGTTTTTAGACAAACAGCTATTTCATAGCATTTTTACTGTTCTAGTACATATCCACTTACTGTTGTAACTGTATGGCACATCTGGAGGATCCCTTATGTTAACCACATTGGTCACAATTATTATTCCAATCAAAAAGTTCCATTGATGAAGTTTCAACTATGCTACACAGGCCTTCCATGTATGAACCACAAAATATCATTCCTGAAGGTCTGAATTAGTTTAAGCTTTCTTATCCACTATAGGTTTCCTGATGTGCACCATTTAAAACTAATACGGTGTACCTTCATAAAAACCAACCCATAACAAATACATTCCATTCTTGCAAAAGGCAAAGAAAAGAAAAAAAACTAATTCATCTCGAAATTTCATGTCTTAAAAGGACAACCCACTGGAGGTTGTTGCTCTGATCCTAATAGTCTCAGCATTTAACATATTATTGACATACACTAAATAACTATTTTTTTAATAACTGTAACATTAACACTTAATTTTCCTTTACCAAGTACCTCAAAGGTTGATATCAATCATGAATTTCATAGCTGTCATCCCATTTGGCTCAGACTACAGTTCATCACTTGATTACTATCTAATTTCCATAATTTGTCTCTTCATTCCGTTACATATGACTGTTACTGACAAGGGGAAACCACGATGTTGGGATCATGGATTTACTTCAAACTTTGTACACCTTTAGTAAGCCATTAAAACCACATAATGTGCACATAGTAAGGTGCACTACTCTCACAATTCCGAGAAAATCATAAGAGAATTTTGTGTGTGTAGGTGTCAGATGTTAGAGCTGATAGTGGTCAACTGGTTAGTGTTTGAGCTACATGAGACACTTACAGGACAGTAGAAACTTACTTGACGGTAAGTCTCGCCCGACCTGGGGTTCTGGGTGAATTTTCTGAATTGCACCCCTTTCCCTAAACCTCTCCAGTCCTTCTTCTTCACCCCTCTTCCCTCCCCTTTAACTCTTCTGCCAGGAGGAGGAGTCACTGGCTCTGATAGCTTGTAAAACTTAAACCTTTTTGTGTATGTGTCCTCCTGCCACCGATTGGTGACTAGATTTTTTTTAATCTTTCCATTTACATTATTCTGTCAATAACTGATTATTTCTGTTGTTATAAATGAAATATATTGTAATCTTGATTATGACGTTGAGCCTTCGAGGCATATCTTGTATGTAAATATGTGTTCTACTCAAACTCATGAGTAACTATTGATCTGTACACCCATTCACGGAAATATACGTTTGGGAAAGCAAAGTAGTGGATGTGCTTTTCTTCTTTTGGTCCAATAACAACTGCAGAAGTCAAATATTCCTTCGGCTACACGTGTGATTTCAGAGGCACCGATTAGCAGGACCTCTACTTCACGAGAATCAATGACAGCAACCAGATCAAAAGAAAAAGGTAAATACATCAGATATTATGTTGGGTGACAGATTTCATGAAGTATTCTGACTCAGCTTCAACTACAAGGAGTGAGCCAGTAGCTACATAAAACTCTAAACTAACAAGAGAAACACTTCACTTTGTTGTGGTAGGTACCTGTAACCATTTTCTGAGGTTATTCTGTTGCAGGGAGTGACCATCGGTATTATTGTATGAAGCATTGAAGGTACTTTTTCATGTTTTCACCCGCCGAAGGTGCTGGTGAGAGATAAAACTACTACGTACACATCTAGGGAGTTCTGCACATACTATTTTGGCAATGCTATATCCCACATCACCATTTTTATCCACAACCTTTGTAGAAAAGGGTGAACTGAAATCTAAAATTGATATTAATTAATTTCCATAGCAAATTGCAAGCATATTGGAACAGATCTGTGGGGTGGCTTAACTTTTCCTCCATATCAGCAGTCTGTGAGGCCCATAAAACTGCTATGGCAAAATTAACGCTAGCATATCTGCTAAATTCACCTATAGCGAATCTGCGGAATGTTAATGACTCATTGCCTGAGAAAATGAACCCAGACGTGGTTAAGAAATGAAAAATATTCAGCCTCCATACCAGAGAGAGATTAGGAGGTACAGCCAGAGAAGACATCCTGTGTTGTTGAAAGTTGGCGATTTGATTTTTGTTAAAAATTTCTTTGCTCAGAGTAAAGCTGTGGAACATTTTGGGAAAATTATTGTGGTTTTTTATGGGCCCATATAATAAAATTTTGGAGGTCCTTATGCCAGTCACTTTTTGGGGACACAGCACGGCCATGGGAAAGGTTAAAGTGGGGAGCTTAGCCATGCACTGACTCATGTTGACTTCATTGTTAGGTGATAAATCACATGGCATCCTTCTATGGGGCACGTGAAGAGGCAGCTAACAAAATTTAATGCCAGATACATCTGTGTGGGGTTGTCTTGTTTGTCAAGTGACATGGTGTTCATGGTTGAGGACTACAGTAGTTTGCTACATGATGGACAGATCATACCTGGTGTTTATATTCCATGTGGGATGGAGCATGGCAAACCATGAGAAAGTGTGGCAATTAATCAGTAATCATTCTTGTGTATGGTATGTCATAACGGATGGAAGGTTACTGCCGGACGGGCCCTAAACTCTTGGTTACAGGTGATTGGGTGTATTTACTTGATGATTTATTGGAATTTTATCCATGCAGCTGGACTACGTTGAATCTGGTGAGCCTTCATTAGTAAAAACTGACCTAATGGTTTTGACACTGCAGTCCCTGGTTGCACCTTGGTGATATAAAATTAGAGTAACAGTGTTATCAGCTATAAGCAGTTTAGTAAGGCATTTTTCACATGGTGAGGCCAACTCATTACTTTTAAGGCCATGCACCAAGTCTGGTCTTTGGTGTTTCCTAAACTTTTCTTGTGTGCTTATTGGTGATACATGGATATTACAATTTTCATGCCTAGTGGAGTATCGAGTGATCTTAACATGGACATCATGTTCCAGTGTCCACTGACTGGGAGTGTTCCTTACATAGTTACACATTTGGTATGTATAAAAATCTGTTTTCTTGATATTTTAGTAAAATGGACGATTACCACAAGTGAGCTTTATACATTATAAATAACACACTCACCTGTAAGAAGCCAACTTCAACTGATATGGAATCACAGGCCTTACTATTTTTTAATCCTGCTCATGCTAAAGTAACTCTGATTTTCTATTGGAAGTTGTTGCCCTTTTAAACTGTGTAAAGTTTCATCGAAGTCCATTTTGTTACTGTAATAAGCTGACTGAAGACACTGTCTGAATTTCTTTAGCTGTTATAAGTTTAATGGAGCCTTGATTGCAAATTATGTTCTTAACTGATATTAAATTTTCTTTGGAATTTATCATTTAAATTGTGTCCTTTGCAGACAACTCTGGTAAATAAAACAAAATTTGTTCTGTAAGAAATTTATTTTTTGAGCGCAGTACCTTACCACTGCCTCCTCCTTGCATTGCTGCCATCTTTCACACAGCGAACTACTCACATGAAACTTGGAATCTTTGATTTTGACCACTAAAAGTCAACAGTAGGCATTGGAGATCTAATATCCCAAATGAGAGTGTTGTTAAACACACAACATGCTCAGTGTTACTTGGTATCATGTACATGTCAATGGAACAGATTTGTAGCATCATTTCGTAATGTGAGATTGGAGATCCATACTACTCAACAGGCAGTAGCATCTTTTGTAACTAAAGCAGTACAGCTGTGCAGCCCATATAGGGAATGAACCACTTGTGGTGTTTCTGGTTGCAGCATTAAGTTTACAGAAAAATATGCTCAAGAGAAGATAATTACATTCCATGTGGGATGGAATGTGGATGGACAATTCTCTTTAATCTTTCTCCAAAATGTTCTGTTCTCTTTTATTCACAGTATACTAATACATGAAATAGTATGCAAATAACATGGTTCGAATCTTTTTACAGGTGTGATATTTGATATTGTACCAGAATGTAACATCATCTGTGCTACAGACAAGTAATCTTTGTATAATTGTATAGCCGAAGATAAACTCTAACCATAAAAGTGGTGTATCACCAGTCTGAGTAAAGCCTAATTTGTTACAGTCAAGCATACATCCATTATGCTGGTACAAACAAATGTCCAGTTATGAATTACTTTACAAACTGCTGTTTATTACTAATAAGATATTTTTGTTTCTAAATGTCCATCTTGATCACACATTGCTATCTGATACACGTATCACTGTCACGTAATTTGTACATGCAAGTACAAGAGCACTGGCTATTTTACAATGTCCAGTTATGAATTACTTTACAAACCGCTGTTTATTACTAATAAGATATTTTTGTTTTTAAACGTCCATCTTGATCACACATTGCTATCTGATACACGTATCACTGTCACGTAATTTGTACATGCAAGTACAAGAGCATTGGCTACTTTACAGAAGATGAAGATGGACTACAAGCATCATTTCTTAGTAGCCATCTATGCCACCTATGCTACATATGTCGAATGTCCTTCCTTCTGGCCAGCTTCAAGGGGGTGTTCCCCAAGTTATCTACGGCTTCCCTGTCTGCCCCCGCGTTCAGCAGCACAGTTACCACACTTCGGTGGCCCCTCTCTGCTGCTCTGTGCAGGGGTGTGCGCTGCCACCTGTCCCTGGAATCCACTTCAGCCCCATTCTTCAAGAGACATTCGACTGTCTCCAGGTATCCTCTCTCGGCTGCCCAGTGCAAGGCAGTCATCCTGTAACAGTCTTGCATTCCCACATCGGCCCCTGAAGCGAGCAGTTGTTGTAATTCCTCCATTGATCCATCCTTAACTGCCTGGAGAAGCCTCCTATTCATCTCGTCTGCTGGCGTGCTGCTACACAAAACAGTGAAATTATTTCAATTTACTGTGAACTCCCAAATCTGTCAACAGTTCTGAATACTCATGGTAACAATTGTCCACCAACAAATTAAAATTCTACAATTTTTGTTCCTTCTACAATACATGAAAGTAGGAAAGTCAGCGCATGTTAAGGTACTGATGGGAAAACTGTATCTCCTTCTTAAAGTCTTCATGCACTTCCTATTAGAAATGTCTTTCCTTCCCCCCACCTCTCAAAAATTCAATTGCAACATCAATCCTCGATAGTTCCTGCCAGTTTACTATTCTACAGCCCTCTGTGTGATTATTCTGCCTGGAGATGATCTATGATCTGTGTAGAGAATGGTAACTTATCCTCAACCTCAGTAAATGTAACGTATTCTGTATAAATAGACAAAGAAATCCAACAATATTAGATTACATTATTCACGACCAACCACTAGAAACCATGACTACTGTAAAATGCCTTGGAGTAAGCATATATAGTGACCTAAAGTGGAATGACGACATAAAACAAACTGCAGGAAATGCAGAATTTAATTCACCCATGAAAGAAGTAGCTTACAAATCAACTATCTGACACATGATTGATTACTGCCCATCAGCAAGGGACCCTTACCAGGATGGATTAATAGAAGATATGGAGAAAATCTGATGAAGAGTGGCACATTTCATCTCAAGTTTGTTTACTAAATGCGAGATGATTACAAAGATGCTCAACAAACTCCAGTGGCAGCTGTTACAAAAGAGGCATTGTGTACCATGGACATGTTTACTGTAGAACTCCTAGAGTGTACATTCTGGGAAGAGTCGGAAAACATCTTACATTTTCTCACACGAAATGATCACAATGAGGAAATAAAAGAAATATGGCTTCATACAAGGGTTTATCAATAGTCATTCTTCCCATGCACTGTCTGCAAAAGGGGCTGTGAAGTGGGGAGGGAAATTGGTTGTATCAGAATTACTCTTCACCACACATCATAACGTGGCATGTAGAGGGCAGGTGGAGATGTAGATGTAGATGTACATGTACATGTACATGTACATGTACATCTACATCTACATGGTTACTCTGCAATTAACACTTAAGTGCCTGGCAGAGGGTTCATCGAACCATTTTCATACTACTTCTCTACCATTCCACTCTCAAATTGTGGGTGGGAAAAGGAACACCTAGATCTTTCCATTTGAGCTCTGATTTTTCTTATTTTATTATGATGATCATTTCTCCCTACGCAGGTGGGTGTCAACAAAAATATTTATGCATTTGGAAGAGAAAGTAGGTGATTGAAATTTTGTAAATAGATCTCGCTGAAAGAAAACCATCTTTGTTTCAGTGACTGCCACCCCATCTCGCATATCATATCAGTGACACTCTCACCCCTATTGCACGATAACATGAAACGAGCTGCCCTTTGCACTTTTTTGATGTCCTCCATCAATCCCACCTGGTAAGGATCCCATACCATGCAGCAATATTCCAGCAGAGGATGGACAAGTGTAATGTAGGCTGTCTCTTTAGTGGGTTTGTCACATCGTCTAATTGTTCTGCCAACAAAGTGCGGTCTTTGTTTCGCCTTCCCCACAATATTATCTATGTGGTCTTTCCAATTTCAGTTGCTGGTAATTGTAATTCCTAGTTATTTAGTAGAATTGATAGCCCTTAGATTTGTGTGATTTATCGTATACCCAAAATTTATTGGATTTCTTTTAGTACCTATATGGATTACCTCGCACTTTTCTTTGTTTAGTGCCAATTGCCATTTTTCGCACCATACGGAAATTCTCTCTATGTCATTTTGTAATTGGAATTGATCACCTGATGATTTTACTAGACAGTAAATTACAGTGTCATCTGCAAACAATCTAAGGGGGCTGCTCAGATTATCACCTAGATCATTTATATAAATCAGGAACAGCAGAGGGCCTATGACACTACCTTACAGAATGCCAGATATCACTTCTGTTCTACTCAATGATTTACCATTTATCACTACGAACTGTGACCTCTCTGAGAGAAAATCACAAATCCACTAACACAACTGAGATGATACTCCATATACATGCAATTTGATTAATAGTTGCTTGTGAGGAACAGTATCAAAAGCCTTCTGGAAATCTAGGAATATGGAATTGATCTGAGATCCCTTCTCGACAGCACTCATTACTTCATGGGAATAAAGAACTAGCAGTGTTGCACAAGACCAATATTTTTTGAATCCATGTTGGTTATATATCAATAAGTAATTTTCTTCAAAGTGATTCATAATGTTCGAGTACAGTATATGCTCCAAAATCCTAGTACAAGTTCTAAGTAATTCCCATGAGGCCTTTGTTAATGTCTAATATCAATTTAAATGTTAGGAAGTCATTTGTGGGGTGTTTGTCTGGAGCATAGCCTTATATGGAAGTGAAACATGGAAGATAAGCAGTTCAAACAAAAAGGGAATATGAGCTTTGAAATGTTGTACTATATGAGAATGATGAAGATTGAACAGGTAGATTGAATAACAAATGAGGATGTGTGGGGTGGGGGACATTTATGGACAACTTGACTAACAAAAGGCAGCAGTCAATAGGGCACGTCCTGAGCCATGAAGGCACTGTCACTGTGGTAACAGAAGTATGGGGGGTAAAAACTGTAGTGGGAGACCAAGGCTTGAATACGGTGAGCAGATTCAGAGGGATGTAGGTTGCAGTAGTTGTGCAGAGATGGAGAGCTGCATCAGGCCAATCTTCGGACTGAAGACTGCAACACCAACAACATGAGGGCATATATCTTCAATGCACTTACTGGCAATTTTTTCAATACAGTGTCATAAAAAAGATAATGTTACTTTTCTGTAAATCACCATTTTGTAGATACAGCCAACAAATAACAAATACACTACTTGCTGCTGTTGACAATATGACGACACACACACACACACACGCACACACACACACACACACACACACACACACACACACACACACACCGGCAACAGGAGGCTTGTAGCTGCCATGCTTCTTTCGGGTGGCAACCAAACAACTGTCAATTATGTCTATATGTTCTACAAAACACATCTTTTAGAACACAGTTTAACATTCAGGGGTCTCATAACATCTCACACTCCAAAGCAGAGTGAGAGATTGATTTAACGCATTATTCTACCGCAGGAGCTATTAGAGATCTTGAAGACAATGAACGTTTCACAACAGTCCTATTTCTTTCCTTACAAATGTTACGTATACACTGAAGAGCCGAAGTAACTGGTGCACCTGACTAATATCATGTAGGGCCCCTGCGAACACATAGAAGTACTGCAACACAACATGGCTAATGTCTGAAGTAGTGTTGGAGGGAATTGACACCATGAATCCTCAAGGCTGTCCATAAATTCATAAGAGTACGAGGGGGTAGAAATCTCTCCTTAAAAGTTTGGTGGCCAGCAGAAGTGTTGAAACTCAGAAGAGTGTTCCTGGAGCCACTCTGTAATGATTCTGGATGTGTGGAGTGTTGCATTGTCCTGCGAGAGTTGCCCAAGTCCATCAGAATGCATAATGGTCATTAATGGATGTAGGTGATCAGGCAGAATGCTTATGTATGTCACCTCTCAGAGTCATATCTAGACATATCAGGGGTCCCACATCACTCCAACTACACATGCCCCACACCATTACAGAGTCTCCACCAGCTTTAACAATCCCCTCTGACATGCAGGGTCCATGGATTCATGAGGTTGTCTCCATATCATACATGTCTATCCGCTCGATACAATTTGAAACAAAACTTGTCTGACCAGGCAACATGTTTCCAGTCATCAATAGTCCAATGTCGGTGTTGACAGGTCCACAAAAGTGGGTCTACAACTCCGAAAGCTGAAATCTGCAGCAATTTGTGCATGGGTTGCACTTCGGCCACATTGAACGATTCTCTTCAGTCGTCGTTGGTGCTATTCTTGCTGGATCTTTTTCTAGCTGCAGTGATTTTGGAGATTTGATGTTTTACCGGATTTCTTATATTCATGGTACACTCGTGAAATGGTCGTTTGGGAAAATCCCCACTTCATTGCCACCTTGGAGATGCTGTGTCCCATTACTCGTGCGCTGACTATAACACCATGTGCAAACTCACTTAAATCTTGATAACGTGCCATTTTAGCAGCAGTAACTGATCTGATAACTGCGCCAGACACTTGTTGTCGTATGTAGGCATTGCCGACCACAGTGACATGTTCTGCCTGTTTACATATCTATGTATTTGAATACGCATGCCTATACCAGTTTCTTTGACACTTCAGTGTATATGGAGACAACAGTATCACCTTTTCCACCAATAACAACTTCTGATAAAGAAGAGGAACACTATCATAACTACTAATATTGCACGTAAAACTGATCACAAGCTTACAGACAGTCTGTAAAATTATGAACAGTTCAGAAATTGAGAAAAAGTAGGCATGTTTCCAAGATTTTATATGAATTGATTATTGGTATTTTGTATGGCCAAATTTTAATAAACAGCCATTACATGTTTCTCTAGTTAGATGAAACGTTTATAGTAAACTCTGTAATATACAAATAAAGAAAAGCATACTTTAAAAGACGGAATTATAGTTGTGAACCAGGAAGATAATGTGAACACCACCAGTTGCAGACATGTACGAACAGAGCTCATAATTAGCATAGAGCCAGAGTTTAATTTCAAGTACAACACACACAGGGCTGACAAAGGTGAAAATCCCACCTTCAAACATAAAATATCCTAATACAAATGACATTGAACTCTGAACCTTTGGAGTTACCCTTTTACCTATGGTAAATGAAGCAGGGAAACATCCATACATTGATATGCTGTGCACGCACAAGCCTACATCTCAGAAAACAGTTGTATGAGTTAGATACATTATACATTCACACACAGAATGAAACGTCTTTTTGTCAAATGAGACAGGACTCCTATTTTCTTAACAGAGAATTCGGTATAAAAATTGATGTTTAGTTGGATCTAAGCAAATTTGGTTTTTCTATGAGGAAGAAACACCTACAAGTATTTTGCAAACCTTATAGCCTGCAGATAGCAATTATGTTTAAACTAACATGGTTACATTTATTCTTTACATGGGAAAGAAATAATAAAATGACATTGAACAAATGGCTAAATTAAGGACAACAAAATACACATTTTATTGGCTCTAACAAATTACATTTAAACACTTATTTACTATTAGAAGTGAAGTCATAATGCTAGTCACTTTTGAAAAGTAAAAACAACAAAACGTTAAAAAAAAGTGTTCGGACCACTCCACTTACAAAAAAATTTACTCATCTGATCTTCATTTTGACATATATAAATTCAATTTATTTTATGGTTTCAAACAAAGTAACATTATTAGAGAATATAATTCTCTGTACCTCAGTAAAGAACACAGGGACACAGAGGGTGAGATCTATATTGGCAAAAGGTTTTGTTTTATACTTGTTTGGCTGTTGCGACTATACCAGAGCCCCAGGTGCAAAGCAGTATGGCTGGTGCTGTCCCTTTGACAGACATTAGCGGATATGATGAACAACTAATGGCTATTTTTTGAAATGTGGCCATTCAAAATACCAATAATTATTTCATATAACATGTTTTTGGAGACCTCACCTGTAAACAATGGTAAGTGACATTTTAGGTCCAGAATGAAATTTTCACTCTGCAGCGGAGTGTGCGCTGGTATGAAACTTCCTGGCAGATTAAAACTGTGTGCCCGACCGAGACTCGAACTCGGGACCTTTGTCTTTCGCGGGCAAGTGCTCTACCATCTGAGCTACCGAAGCACGACTCACGCCTGGTCTCACAGCCTCATTTCTGCCAGTATCTCGTCTCCTACCTTCCAAACTTTACAGAAGCTCTCCTGCAAACCTTGCAGAACTAGCACTCCTGAAAGAAAGGATATTGCGGAGACATGGCTTAGCCACAGCCTGGGGGATGTTTCCAGAATGAGATTTTCACTCTGCAGCGGAGTGTGCGCTGATATGAAACTTCCTGGCAGTTTGGAAGGTAGGAGATGAGATACTGGCAGAAGTGCGGCTGTGAGACCGGGCGTGAGTCATGCTTCGGTAGCTCAGATGGTAGAGCACTTGCCCACGAAAGGCAAAGGTCCCGAGTTCGAGTCTCGGTCGGGCACACAGTTGTAATCTGCCAGGAAGTTTGACATTTTAGGTGTTTTAAGAAATCATGCAGTGAAGTTTCATTACATTCCCAGAAATAAAATATTGTATGGGCATCCAATGTGATTTTTTAATGCACCTACACCACTGTTTTCACATACATACACCATAACGACATATTTTTAAACTGGTAAATGCTACACAGAATACTGTATTCTTAATGCACTTAACACCGGTTATAATTGATTTGCCACTGTTTACTTGCTGGGTGAGTTAGTGAAACATTACTGTGAAACATCTCCAAAATACAAATTTCAAAGGTCTTTTATATATAACACTTTTTCGACCATAAACAACCTTATAGGAAGCATTTTGCATATCATAGCAATTCAGCTGCCAGAAATTATGAGAATGTGCATTGTCTTCTTCACTTATATGCTCAAAACACTTTTTTGAGCACTCACATGGAGAGCCTATATGTTTTCATACAACACCGACCCCTTGCCCCTGTATGTTCTATATTCCTTTCCTTCATTTTTCTTTTCTCTTATCTATTCCTGGGTACCTCCATGTTTTGCCCTCTTCTGACCTCTGTCAGTTCTGCTGATACTTTGGATCAATATTAATATTTTAATAAGGTGATTTTCTACTGTCATCAGATACTTAAACAACTGCATTTTTAACCATCAGTTGTATAAATATACTTTTCTTCTTTACCAGTTTTGATCACTTTACCAGTTTTGATCACTCAAATAAACATTACTGGAAGAAAAGGCAAATACACTAGATGGAAAACCAAATCATCTCTCTCTTGGATGTTTTGAAAGTCCTCAATGTTACAATGATTCTACATGTCCATCTATTGTATAGCATAATCTCAAATACATCTATTTCTCTTTAAGGTTGTAACACATAACAGATGGGTATGTACAATCATTGTAACACTGAAGACTTTCAAAACATCTAAGAGGAAGATGAATCACTCTTAAATATGAAGTATTTGCCTTTCCTTCCGGATATGATGGTCTAAGTGACCGAAACCAGTAGAGAATAAAGGTTTATTTCTACAGCTGATAGTTAAAAATCAAGTTCTTTAAAAGTGCTTGCAGAAAGTCAGGAACTGGTGCATCTTTGGAAGGATGCATATCTGTGATGTTACTCTGAATCTATAAAAATGCAGAGCTATAAGCTTAACATCCTCTACACATTTCACAATAATTTCACACATGTAAGTCAAATACAACCATTGATAGTATAGTCACATTGACACCATAATACATATCCCCCCCCCTCCCCCCCTCCCCCCCCCTGTCTGAACACCGAACAGGCCTCAGAAAGTCCAACTGTTCAGACCAACCACCATGTCATCCTCAGCCATTAGGCATCACTGGATGCAGATATGGAGTGGCATGTGGTCAGCACACCGCTCTCTGGGCCGTTGTCAGGTTTTGTGACTGAAGCCACTACTTCTAAATCACGATGCTCTTCAGTTGGCCTCACATGAGCTGACTTTATAGAATTATAGACTACATTCATGCAATAATAATGTGCATAAGCACGTAAATACAGAATTGACTTTTGTTTGTCTGGGGGTACTGATACAGCTGTAGGTAATGCTTTAAAAGAAACCAATGAAAGCACCTTACTACAGCATGTCAACAATGTTAAGGATGGCATTTAACATGCATCCCATCACACTGTCATGTAAATACATGTAAACTACGAAAAGTGACAAAACTTTACGATGTCTACTAGTTGCTCTGTGGTTCAGAGTCTGCGTTAAGCTGTTCATTCTCCTATAACTGGCTCGTTAAGTAAGTGCAGAGGTCAGAGCAAGGTGAGAATTTACCACTGGCAACAGGGTCCTATCCAGTAAAGCACTGCCATGCTCAAACCAACCTTTACGATGAAGACAGCTGTACTTGTGAGCATGAAAATGGTGCCTTTTTGTAAAAATGATTTGTGCATAGGGAATGCAGATCCAGTGCTGTGACATGCACGTGTGATCATGGTACTCACCACACGGTAGAGAGGAAGCCATTAGGTGGGGCAGCCTTCGCCATCTGGTGGGGTCTTGTGAGTGGTAGCGCTTCTTCAGGTGAGGCAGATTTCTGAGCGTGGTCTCCCTGGAACTGTGTGCCACCGGGTGGTTGTGTCTGACGTGTTTGGTGGGAATCTTGGGTTGGCACAGCCGTGGCAGACGTATGACCACTCTGGAGCCGAAAGCCAGGGGTTCGACAGCTGTCTTGTGCAGTTGGCACACTACACAGAGAGTCACAGTCTGAGTGGGGACTGGGTATCATGTAAGGAAGAGTTCCTAGTCACATGTTAACCTGAGGTTGCTTACCACACAGTGAGTGGTTTCGAGAAATGGTACACTTTACAGCTACACTGGTCTGTGTTTTAAAACTTTTCTTTTATGTCAAGGTTTTCTTTTTTATGAGCTTTTATATTTAATGCATGCTGAATTCAAAAATGTATCTCACTTTGCTAAATCAGGTCATGTTTTTTCTCTACCCTGACATTTAGGTAGTAGCCTGTTAGGTATATAAGCCATTCAAGTGTTTGAAATTTTTAATTCTATTACCACTTTGCAGAATTATTTACATATCATATAGCTACATTAAATATATGATTTTAAAATAAATGTAGTTAGCAAGGAGGAAAAGATATCTGTAATTATCTGTATTTTGTTAAAGACCTTCAAAATGATGCTAGAAGCACAGTCATAGCTGACAAATCTGCCCATAGAGATGGAACTGGCAACTCTGTAGGAGAGAGAGGTGGGGGTTGGGCTGACATTGCTTCTAGCTTGTAGCAACCCGCAGGCTAGTATGACTTGAACTGAGTGATAGCAACACTGGTACAAAATGAGTCAAAAGTGCAAGAAGGATCCTGATCAATTTTGCTACATTTGAGGAGAAGTCATCACACGACATAGGAAGTTAAAAATTAGCCCTTTTGTGAGAACAAATGTATCATGCGTGTCTTTGAGTTAAAATTGGGGATGAGGACAAGTCCTCTGCACCATATGTATACAGCAAAACATTTGAAACTCTGCGGTGCTGGAGCAAAAGCCAACAGAAGTTTCTCAGTTTTGTTTTATGTATGATTTGGAGGGGGGAAGAGATCACACTACCTACTGTTATTTCTGCATGATAAATTTACAGAGTAAGTCAATGACTTTAATTTTCATGAACTTCACATATCTCTTTATGAGTGCATTTTAAATTAATAGAAAATGTGTCTTAATTGAATTAATTCAATGAATGTATTTACATTTACTTTTAGGTATAAATAAAAAAACAAAGAGAGCTAGAGAGTTAAAATATCCAGATATGCCATCTGCCATAAGACCAATGCCTCATAGAACAGGAATTCCAATTCCAACACCTCCTGATAACCAGAGTGACTTTTCTGCCCAGATCATGAAACGCATTAAGAGAATGTTGGGGATATGTATCACACCCCCCCTCAGATTCACACCAACCAAAGCCCCTAATCCACACTGAACTGAATGATTTGACATAAGGTTTGTGAAATAGGTTATCAGCTCCTGGAATAATCTTCTATTGGTGCTGTGGTTTCCAAGAAAAGTTTTGACAGTATTTCAGAAACATGAAGAAGTTTCTCTTGTTTCCTGTCATGACATTGGTGGTCTCATTGAAGCTTTGAGTATAACATATATCTCTACTGAATGGCAGCTTTTCATAGATCCATCAAGTAGAAGTTTGAAAGCTGTACTACTCCAAATTCATAATGTGATTGCTTCTGTTCCTGTGAGTCACTCAGGAGAAAGGAGTGAAACTTTATGGTCATCAGATCAGGGAGCTCGTGAAAGATCCACAATTAGATGACAGTATGGATGGTACAGAGAGAGGAATGCCTGGTTAGCATTAAAATCAATAACAAAAAACTTTCTTGGCAACCATAGGAGCCTGGAATATGAAAATTCTGTCACGGAACTCCTTCAAAACTTCCAGGTTCTTGGTGCTTGTACGTCAATAAAGGTGCACTTTCCTACCTCACATTTAGATTACTTCCCTGACAACTGTGGAGATTATAGTGTGGAGCAGGGTGAGCGTTTTCATGGAGATATTAGAGTGATGGAGAAGAGGTATGAAGGTTGCTGGAATGAGCACATGCTTGTGGACTACTGTTGGTGCCTCAAAAAGAGACATTCCAGATCCAAAACACATATGAAAGTCCTCGAAAAGAGCCTTCCTTCGATAAAATGATGATGATGTTTGATCTTATATAGATAATTCAGACTTCATCCAAATACAATACTGTTTTCAAACCATAATCAGCATATATATTGTATTAAAAATATTAAATGCCATATTTCAAAAAGTGAAACAGCAATAAAACCTCACCTGACTCAACAAAATGAGTTACATTTCTGAGTTCAGCATGCATGAAATATTAAGAATCAGCTTAAAAAAACCTTGACCTAAAAAATGATGTAAACCAGAGCTATATACAAGGAATGAATGTATCATACGGTTAATGTTATTCACTAAAAAATCCAGAACTGTAACAAAGTAAGTGACTTTTGAAGTTATACGTAACCTTAACTGTGTCAAAAGTTTGATGAGTGTAAATTATTCATAGGTACATTTGTTGTTAGAAACTGA
This sequence comes from Schistocerca americana, assembly GCF_021461395.2. Classification (NCBI taxonomy): domain Eukaryota; kingdom Metazoa; phylum Arthropoda; class Insecta; order Orthoptera; family Acrididae; genus Schistocerca; species Schistocerca americana. The sequence continues at coordinate 195,250,925 of NC_060120.1, read as the reverse complement.
ATTTCGCTCTGTAGCCCTTACAGCTCCTTTGTGCAATGGAAACCTAGTGTGCTCTGCTCTGTGGCTCATGGGTCTTTTTCTGCAGCACCTTACCTTTTTAGCTAAAAGGGAAAATATTTATATTGTTGCATGTAGTATGCTCACATACATTGTGAACGTGTGTGATTGTGAGTTTTCGGACTATGGAGGGAAATTATTTACTTGCATGAACATCTTCATTTCAACAATTGTATACGGTGTGTGCCAACAGCAATGAAAAATAAGGGACCAACACACATTTAATTTCTTAATGTACAATGGAAAGGAAAAAAAGGATGTAAGAATGTCTGTGAAGGTCTGTGTCTGAAATGAATTATCAATCAACAGTTCAGTAAATTTAGAGACAATAAGACTGTGGCTTGTAGTCACAAACTAGTCATAAATGCATACAAGGTATCTGCTCACTTCATGGAGTTACTTTCTCAAAACGATTAACAAAATGATCACACATAAAAAAGGTATTGGCACAATCAACCACAGAAGTCACTCAAACACTCCAAAGGTCCCTCAGATGCAGAATGGATAAAATTTCACAGACTACGACACAATGTGGAAAGTAAGTGCGGGATTTAAAATATCCCAGATGCATGCGCAAAAGAAGTACGCTGAAGGTGGTTCTGCAGTGCCTGTAAAGATACTGAGAATTTTGTTGTCAGTTCAAATGCATGCAACACAGCTGAAATCAGGAGCAGCCTCCTTCCCTGGGCCTGGAAATGGGAGTGTCCTACTTCAGAAAGCATTTACTTGCAAAATCTAACTCCAATGATCTTGTTACAGAAATCTTCCTGCTTCTGATACACTGATGACAGAAAAATATCTCTGTGCATTTTCATACATCCTCTGCTGGAGCAGTAAGAGCATTGATACGTGTACAGTATCTGATCAAAAATATCTTGACATCCGTTAGCAGACCTTAACAATGGCTTAAATTCTGCTGTGGATACTCTCATTGAGGCGTCTGAATGTCTGTGGAGGAATCACAGCCCATTCCTCCACAACAGCCAAAATCAGAGATAGTAGTGACGTTAGAGGCAGGGATCTGAAGTGAAGTCCACATTCTAACTCATCAAAAAGTGTTCCACTGGGTTGAGGACAGAGCTATTGCCAGTCCAGTTCATTTCAAGAATTTTACTGTACACAAAACATTGTCTCTCAGAATACACTTCATGAAAGATTGTTTTGTCATGCTGATACAATGAATCATCATCTCCAAACTGTTCCTCTACTGTACACAGAACACAATGCTGCAATGTGTTCATATCTTTTCGCATTTAGCATTTGCAATAAGGGTGCCAAACTCTAACCACACGAAACACCCCCAGACTGCAACACCAAATTCACTATACTTCAACACTTGGCTCTACACATGATGGCAACTGACACTCTCCATGTCTTCGCCAAACAGTTTGCCACCTTGTATAGCACCATTTCATCACTTCAAATCACTTGTTTTGAGTCATTCACTGGCTAATGGTATAACTCTTTACATCACCTTAAGCACTGCTTAACACTGATTACATCAATGTGAGGGGTTGCTTGAGCATTATACCCCCATTCTTTTTAGCTCTCTACGCACAGCCAGTGTGCTAGCTGGACTGCTGGTAGTCCTCTGGAACTCATGAGTGGCTCTTTACACCTGATTTAATATGATACTCACCATATAGTGGGGATGATGACTCGCAGGTAGCCACAATAAAAAGACTATCAGAAAGTGAGCTTTCAACCAACATGGCCTTTGTCGAAAATAGACAACACACACACACACACACACACACACACACGCTTGTGCATACACACACACACACACACACACACACACACACACACACACACACACAGTCTCTGGCTACCCGTCTTCACTGCCGAGGAATGTGACTTACCAAACGGGAAAGTGCTGGTAGATAAGACACAATAAAAAACACACGAACACACACGAATATTGGTAAATCACAGCATCTTCTTTAATATATTTTTCCCAGGTGGAATGTTTCTTTCTATCATATATATATACACTCCTGGAAATTGAAATAAGAATACCGTGAATTCATTGCCCCAGGAAGGGGAAACTTTATTGACACATTCCTGGGGTCAGATACATCACATGATCACACTGACAGAACCACAGGCACATAGACACAGGCAACAGAGCATGCACAATGTCGGCACTAGTACAGTGTATATCCACCTTTCGCAGCAATGCAGGCTGCTATTCTCCCATGGAGACGATCGTAGAGATGCTGGATGTAGTCCTGTGGAACGGCTTGCCATGCCATTTCCACCTGGCGCCTCAGTTGGACCAGCGTTCGTGCTGGACGTGCAGACCGCGTGAGACGACGCTTCATCCAGTCCCAAACATGCTCAATGGGGGACAGATCCGGAGATCTTGTTGGCCAGGGTAGTTGACTTACACCTTCTAGAGCACGTTGGGTGGCACGGGATACATGCGGACGTGCATTGTCCTGTTGGAACAGCAAGTTCCCTTGCCGGTCTAGGAATGGTAGAACGATGGGTTCGATGACGGTTTGGATGTACCGTGCACTATTCAGTGTCCCCTCGACGATCACCAGTGGTGTACGGCCAGTGTAGGAGATCGCTCCCCACACCATGATGCTGGGTGTTGGCCCTGTGTGCCTCGGTCGTATGCAGTCCTGATTGTGGCGCTCACCTGCACGGCGCCAAACACGCATACGACCATCATTGGCACCAAGGCAGAAGCGACTCTCATCGCTGAAGACGACACGTCTCCATTCGTCCCTCCATTCACGCCTGTCGCGACACCACTGGAGGCGATCTGCACGATGTTGGGGCGTGAGCGGAAGACGGCCTAACGGTGTGCGGGACTGTAGCCCAGCTTCATGGAGACAGTTGCGAATGGTCCTCGCCGATACCCCAGGAGCAACAGTGTCCCTAATTTGCTGGGAAGTGGCGGTGCGGTCCCCTACGGCACTGCGTAGGATCCTATGGTCTTGGCGTGCATCCGTGCGTCGCTGCGGTCCGGTCCCAGGTCGACGGGCACGTGCACCTTCCGCCGACCACTGGCGACAACATCGATGTACTGTGGAGACCTCACGCCCCACGTGTTGAGCAATTCGGCGGTACATCCACCCGGCCTCCCGCATGCCCACTATACGCCCTCGCTCAAAGTCCGTCAACTGCACATACGGTTCACGTCCACGCTGTCGCGGCATGCTACCAGTGTTAAAGACTGCGATGGAGTTCCGTATGCCACGGCAAACTGGCTGACACTGACGGCGGCGGTGCACAAATGCTGCGCAGCTAGCGCCATTCGACGGCCAACACCGCGGTTCCTGGTGTGTCCGCTGTGCCGTGCGTGTGATCATTGCTTGTACAGCCCTCTCGCAGTGTCCGGAGCTAGTATGGTGGGTCTGACACGCCTGTGTCAATGTGTTCTTTTTTCCATTTCCAGGAGAGTATATATATATGTATCTAAAAACACAGATGTGTGACTTACCGAACGAAAGTGCTGGCAGGTCGATAGACACACAAACATACACACGAAATTCAGCTTTCGCAACAAACTGTTGCCTCATCATATATATATATATATATATATATATATATATATATATATATATATATGTGTGTGTGTGTGTGTGTTGTTTGCTTTTTATGAAGGCCTTGTTGTTTGAAAGCTCACTTTCTGACAGTTTTTTTGTTGTGCCTATCTGTGACTTAGCATCTCCACTATATGGTGAGTAGCAACTATCCTTTTCATGGTGTTGTTACGTTCCGTCCTGGATTTTCCATTGTTTGGTTTACTGTGATTTTTGAGAACCACATTATACGATGCTTGACAGTCCCTGTCCATCAGTACATGGGGTCTGGCTGGTTTGGTTTAGCTGCGGTTGGTCCTTTGTGTTTCCACTTTACAATTACATTACCTTCAGTCAACTTGGGCAGCTTCAGAAGTGTTGAAATGTTTGTGATTGATATGTTACTCAGGTAAAATCCAATGACTGTTCTGCTTCCAAAGCCACTGAACTCTGCTGTTAGGCCCTTTCTGCTGTAACTACCTCTCTTCCAACAACACAATACTCCCTGCCTCCTTTTAGAGTGGACTGTCCACTTCACATGACAGCCAGTGGACAACTCTGCATTAGAGACAGGTATCTGGAAACTTCTGACCAGATAGTGTACATGATATCAATTTTATTTTACAATAAATCATAGAATGATGAACATTTACTATTGTATATGTTACTGGCATTGTGTGAAATCTGGCCTAGAATCGAACATCAGAGTTTGAAAAAGACTCATATTTTATACATTGTCTAGGCGTTGTATACTTTGCCACATTAGTTGATGGCAAAACATACAACACGCCTAATCCTACCATTTTTTCCCCCCGACACCACTGTCTGCAGCAATGTTCAGGTCTTTGTTTAACAGTTGTGAAGACAGCGTATTGTTGTATGATGTTCAACTATCACACCATGGATATCGCCATAATAGTCCTCCAGTGTACAGCATCCAGCTGACGTTCCACAGACGCTCTTCTGTCATCGTTTCCTGTTGTTCTTGTATCACCATGTCGGAAGCAAGTGTAGTACCAAGACAGGGACAGGTATCACACCATGCTGACAAGTAACGACATTTCTGCAATGAACTGTCTCAAGTAAGACCCATTGTTCCAAAACAGTGTTTTCCTAACAGAAAAAAGTTAGTCAACGATATGAAGAAGGCTAAGATGACCATGAAGCAGGAACCACAGACCATTGGCTGCTGAAATACTATGACGTCATAATGGTCAAGAATAAGACTAAGTTGATCTATCCTGTTAAATAAAATATGAGCGCTATTCAATTTTGCGATGTGAACTATGAGTTATCGAATATACTTCTTACAACCCTTTTGGCTATTGGTCATGGAGGATGGGATAGAATACTGAAAGAACTTTCACCCAAGTATAAGAGAATTACCCGTCATGATAATGAGCTGCACATTTATCTTTGTGAGCCCTGCCAGAAGAAACAAAAACGTATTAAAAAAGATGTTGAGGACAAGCCAATTTTTTTTCTTTTTCTTTTTTTTCAGAAATAAATTCCCATTGTTACATTGATCTCATTGACTTCCAGTCCCATCCTGATAAGAGTGTACAAGTTTATAATGGTTTACCAAGATCATCTCACTAAGTTTGTAGTCCTCAGGGCTTTGAAATCAAAGAGAGGAGAAGAAGCAGTCTACAACCTCATCAACATATTTAATTTACTTCATGCTTCAATGATTCTACAGTCTAATAACAGCAGGGAATTTGAAAACACTGTGATAAGCAGCCTAAAGGAGTACTGGACCACTTTGAAGATTGTCCACAGTAAGCGGCACCACTCACAAAGTCAGGGGCACATCGAAAGAGCAAACTAGGACACTGAAAATATGTTGCGTGCTTGGATACAAGATGAAAAGTTAGCTGCTGGAGTGATGGGCTGCAGTTCATCCAACTTATGAAAAACAGAGCTTTTCATTCTAGGATTAACAGGTTGCCATACAAAGCTCTGTTTGGCTGCAAAGTTAGGTCTCGCAACATCGTTCCTTCTTGACAATGTTTTACAAGACACAGATACTGAGGAGGAGCTGGAAAAAATAATGGAGAGCATAAAAAAAACCAACAGCAGAAAGAAAGACAAAATGAATCAATGCAAGAGGCACAGCTCCCTGCAGAAGACACAGATAAGAATGCAATCCATGATGGAGGAAACCAAAACAGTGATGAAGCCATGGTTATCGAAGAGCCTTCCATTTCTGTGGTTACCGAAAATTCTTCTTTCTGTGATATCTTAATAGAAACCAGTGCTGCTCATACATGTCAAAAGCATGTGTGAAACTTTCATGCCATCTGTGGACATTTTCCTAAAGATGATGATGGCGACAAAATAGAAGGTCATGGAGTCAGCATTTTGTGCCATGATTCAGTTTTGAGAAAGCTATCCAGAATACAATAGAATCAGCATTGAACCTTGAGATTCAAGCCAAAAAATGAAAAGGGATTCTGACAAAAAAAATTCTCCTGTGGCTTTGGGTGACACTGTGCGATTCCTGATTCCTGACTTCAACAAAAGGCTGGGTGACTCACACAGTCTGTTGACGGTTGTTGGCTTTTGCTGACTTGGAATTGGTGAAGGAATCTGGAAGCAGCTTTAAGAAAGATCAGAATTCACCAATTTCCAAAGAACTTAATTAGACTGAAGACGTTCCTGATTATGAAAGATCTCTCCGATCAGCAGCTCATTCTCAGTCCGCAGGAAGTGCCAAAAATATTTGATATTCGTCAGGTGTACGTGCAACATGAAATGCCAAAATATGGAATGCCTTTGCATCAAAAAGAAAATTAAGGGCAATTCGAAATGTCATTCTAGCCTTCCCTGCTGCAACAAGTAGGTCATGCCAGTTCTGCTTTGTGTTTTACCAGTAACAACATACTGCTTACATTTTTCTTTAAGTCATGAAATGTATGGACAAGATGAAATTGCCAAAATTTAAAGTGCTTTTTTGTGAAGAAGAAAAATAATTACTAACTGTAACAAGTACTTCAATCTCAGTTCTACTTTTATTGTTTTCTGTTAAGTATATCCTGTGCTTTATTTCTTAGTTTTGTTCTTTCAGTTTCAAATGCATATTAATTAATAAAGACTTCTCATCTTGTGCCCTTTTAATGCTTTGTGTAAGTGGTACTGGTAATTCTGTATAATGCCTCGGAATTGTGTAGAATGCCTAGAAAAAGTATGTACCATTTTCACAAAAAAACTTATATTTCATAGTTTGCCTAAAACCATCAAGCATTCTATACATTACCTAGGCATCTCTCACTCTTGTCACACACTGAAATAATACGATGTGCACGTAGAAATTAGTGTGTATACTGTTTGCACTGAGATACAAGTAGTAGTCTAATACAGCGAATACTGTCCAAACTTAGGAAGAAACCACATGAAAATATCTAGAGAGATATGGAAGATTTGTAGTCACACAGGACAGAAGTAGCATACCTTGAATTTCTAAAATCATTAATGTTAGTAGTAAAAGAACAATTACTCACGTTAGTCTGCAGGATCTATGTGACTGGAGTCCTACTGTAAGACTTTTGGAAGGGTATTGCCCACAAAATCCCTACCACGACAAGAACAGATAACTGCGGGGAACATCTCACAATCAGTTTGACAGTTTACCCATTCTTGTTGCTAACCAGAATAATACACAAAAGACTAGAACTGAAAATTAAAAATCTTATGAAAAGGGTGACACACACACACACACACACACACACACACACACACACACACACACACACACACACATATGACCACTGTCTCTTGTCACTGAAATTAAAAATCGGTTGCATGATGACCAGTTTGGCTTTAGGAGAGGTAAAGGTCAGAGGAGGCCGTTCTGCCGTTTCATTTGTAAATAGTTGAAGACTTCAGGACAATCAAGCCACTCTTTTATAATTTGTTGACCTAAAAAAAGCATTGAAGAGTGTACAATGGTGCAAATGCTTGAAATTCTCAGAAAATGAGGACAGACTCCAGGAAAAAGGTGCTGAAAATAGTATATACAAACACAATGTGGTAACAGTAAGACGGACCACCAAATGAGTGCTGAGATTAAGACTGCATAAAACACGGTAAACTTTCCAACCTAACCTGTATATTGACTATGTAATGAAGGTATAAAAAAAAGCTCAGAATTGGGTTTAAAATTCAGGGTGAAAAAACATCAATAATATGATTTTCCGATAATGTTGCTACCTTCTGTGACAGTGAGGAAGAATAACTGCATCTGTTGAATGGAATGAAGAGTCTAATGATGACAATTATGGACTGAGAGTAAACCATAAAAAGACAACAATATTGAGGACTCCAGGAAAGAGGTTAGTGACAGTAAATACCAAAGCTTGGGATCGTACAGTAGATGAAGTGAAAGAATTCTGCTGCCTTGGAGGCAAAATGATGCAGCACGAAAGAAGCTGGGAGGGTGTAAGAAGTCGACTAGCAAAGGCAATGTGAGCAATCCTTGCAACAGAAATTTTGTAGTATCTAACAGTGGTCTTAATCAGAGAATGAAAGTTCTGCAAATGCACAACTGGTGCACAGAAGTGCATGGAAGTGAATCACACACTGAGGTCCAATATGAATAAAAGAGAATCAAAGCATTTGATGGGTCAACTTTTCAGATTTTACAAAAATAACAATAGAAAACATTTTATTTTGCACAAATAAAGTGCCTGACAAGAAAAGTGAAGCACCCAGAAGGGGAAGAGGAAACAATATGAAACTTCAAGGACTGAGTGGGCACGTCATGTTATTTCTGTCACTACAATACCGAGTCAAATTTATTAAGAACCTGCCTATGTGACCCTACTAATCACTAGTTAGATACATAGTTAGCTAGATATTTACATTTTCCACAGATAAATTGAATGATTCTTTTATCGAAATGGTGTGGAATGAGTCAATTTACAGGCTATGTATGCATCATTAGTGTTAACATTAACTAACATTATTATTTTTTATGTACTACTCATGAATTCATCAACAACATTTAAAAAAACTAGGTGTATTTCTTATTGGCTATCAGTTTTTAAATAAAAAATTGTTCATGGAGGAAGAGTTCTCCAGCAGAAATGATTTTGGGTTAGGACTTAAAGGAATTGCAGACATTGGCTGCAAGTGGGCATTGATTTAAATCGATGGGGAAGGTTGAAAATTTGTGCTGGATCAAGATTTGAACCCAGGTCTCCTGCTTTATAGGCACATATGATGGCCACTGCACTCTCCAGACACAGTGGTCATCACAACTGCATGGACTACCCCAGCTCGCCCCTCATCAGACCCAAATTCTTAACCTATCCCCGCATTACAAATGTAGTACCCCTTCTCATTACTTGCAGCATTCCACTGAGTCCTGCAAAAGTTTGAGTGATGATCTCTACAGAACAGATGCATATCAGGCTCAAATGGACGTGCAAAATTACAGACCAATATCCTTAACTTCAGTTTTCTGCAGAATCCTTGAACTTATTCTCAGTTTGAATATTATTATTATTATTATTATTATTATTTTTAAAGGCCGAGAAGCCTATGTCTATAAATCATCATGGTTTTAGAAAGCATCACTTGTGCAAAACTCAGCTTGTGCAAAACTCAGCCTGTCCTTTTCGCACGTGATATAATGCGAACTATGGATGATGGGCAACAGGCAGATTTCATATTTCTAGTTTTCTGGAGAACATTTGACATGATGCCCCACTGCAGGCTGTTAACGAAGGTACAAGTGTATGGAATAGTTTTACAGATATGTGAGTGGCATTAAGGCTTTTTTTAAGTCATAAAACCTAGTACATTGTCCTCGAAAGCGAGTATTCATCAGAGACAAGGGTATCATCAGGAGTGCCCCAGTATGATAATACCACTGTGTTCTCTATATAAATGATATGGTGGACAAGGTGGGCAGTGATCTGCAGTTGTTTGCTGATGATGCTGTGGTGTATAGTAAGGTGTCAAGATTGAGTGACTGTAGGAATATACAAGATCACTTAGACAAAATTTGCTGTTGGCGTGTTGAATGGCAGCTAGCTCAAAAGAAAAGTGTAAGTTGATGCAGATGAGTAGCAAAATATACACTCCTGGAAATGGAAAAAAGAACACATTGACACCGGTGTGTCAGACCCACCATACTTGCTCCGGACACTGCGAGAGGGCTGTACAAGCAATGATCACACGCACGGCACAGCGGACACACCAGGAACCGCGGTGTTGGCCGTCGAATGGCGCTAGCTGCGCAGCATTTGTGCACCGCCGCCGTCAGTGTCAGCCAGTTTGCCGTGGCATACGGAGCTCCATCGCAGTCTTTAACACTGGTAGCATGCCGCGACAGCGTGGACGTGAACCGTATGTGCAGTTGACGGACTTTGAGCGAGGGCGTATAGTGCGCATGCGGGTGGCCGGGTGGACGTACCGCCGAATTGCTCAACACGTGGGGCGTGAGGTCTCCACAGTACATCGATGTTGTCGCCAGTGGTCGGCGGAAGGTGCACGTGCCCGTCGACCTGGGACCGGACCGCAGCTACGCACGGATGCACGCCAAGACCGTAGGATCCTACGCAGTGCCGTAGGGGACCGCACCGCCACTTCCCAGCAAATTAGGGACACTGTTGCTCCTGGGGTATCGGCGAGGACCATTCGCAACCGTCTCCATGAAGCTGGGCTACGGTCCCGCACACCGTTAGGCCGTCTTCCGCTCACGCCCCAACATCGTGCAGCCCGCCTCCAGTGGTGTCGCGACAGGCGTGAATGGAGGGACGAATGGAGACGTGTCGTCTTCAGCGATGAGAGTCGCTTCTGCCTTGGTGCCAATGACAGTCATATGCGTGTTTGGCGCCGTGCAGGTGAGCGCCACAATCAGGACTGCATACGACCGAGGCACACAGGGCCAACACCCGGCATCATGGTGTGGGGAGCGATCTCCTACACTGGCCGTACACCACTGGTGATCGTCGAGGGGACACTGAATAGTGCACGGTACATCCAAACCGTCATCGAACCCATCGTTCTACCATTCCTAGACCGGCAAGGGAACTTGCTGTTCCAACAGGACAATGCACGTCCGCATGTATCCCATGCCACCCAACGTGCTCTAGAAGGTGTAAGTCAACTACCCTGGCCAGCAAGATCTCCGGATCTGTCCCCCATTGAGCATGTTTAGGACTGGATGAAGCGTCGTCTCACGCGGTCTGCACGTCCAGCACGAACGCTGGTCCAACTGAGGCGCCAGGTGGAAATGGCATAGCAAGCCGTTCCATAGGACTAAATCCAGCATCTCTACGATCGTCTCCATGGGAGAATAGCAGCCTGCATTGCTGCGAAAGGTGGATATACACTGTACTAGTGCCGACATTGTGCATGCTCTGTTGCCTGTGTCTATGTGCCTGTGGTTCTGTCAGTGTGATCATGTGATGTATCTGACCCCAGGAATGTGTCAATAAAGTTTCCCCTTCCTGGGACAATGAATTCACGGTGTTCTTATTTCAATTTCCAGGAGTGTATATGAATTAATAGAGGGAAACATTCCACATGGGAAAAATATATCTAAAAACAAAGATGATGTGACTTACCAAACGAAAGCGCTGGCACGTCGATAGACACACAAACAAACACAAACATACACACAAAATACTAGCTTTCGCAACCAACAGTTGCTTCGTCAGGAAAGAGGGAAGGAGAGGGAAAGACGAAAGGATTTGGGTTTTAAGGGAGAGGGGTAAGGAGTCATTCCAATCCCGGGAGCGGAAAGACTTACCTTAGGGGGAAAAAAGGACGGGTATACACTCGCGCACACACACACACACACACACACACACACACACACACATATTCATCCACACATATACAGACACAAGCAGACATATACAGAGGCAAAGAGTTTGGGCAGAGATGTCAGTCGAGGCGGAAGTGCAGAGGCAAAGATGTTGTTGAATGACAGGTGAGGTATGAGTGGCGGCAACTTGAAATTAGCGGAGATTGAGGCCTGGTGGATAACGGGAAGAGAGGATATATTGAAGAGCAAGTTCCCATCTCCGGAGTTCGGATAGGTTGGTGTTAGTGGGAAGTATCCAGATAACCCGGACGGTGTAACACTATGCGAAGAGGTGCTGGCCGTGCACCAAGGCATGTCTAGCCACAGCGTGATCCTCATTACCAACAAACACTGTCTGCTTGTGTCCATTCATGCGAATGGACAGTTTGTTGCTGGTCATTCCCACATAGAATGCGTCACAGTGTAGGCAGGTCAGTTGGTAAATCACGTGGGTGCTTTCACACGTGGCTCTGCCTTTGATCGTGTACACCTTCCGGGTTACAGGACTGGAGTAGGTGGTGGTGGGAGGGTGCATGGGACAGGTTTTACACCGGGGGCGGTTACAAGGGTAGGAGCCAGAGGGTAGGGAAGGTGGTTTGGGGATTTCATAGGGATGAACTAAGAGGTTACGAAGGTTAGGTGGACGGCGGAAAGACACTCTTGGTCGAGTGGGGAGGATTTCATGAAGGATGGATCTCATTTCAGGGCAGGATTTGGGGAAGTCGTATCCCTGCTGGAGAGCCACATTCAGAGTCTGATCCAGTCCCGGAAAGTATCCTGTCACAAGTGGGGCACTTTTGTGTTTCTTCTGTGGGAGGTTCTGGGTTTGAGAGGATGAGGAAGTGGCTCTGGTTATTTGCTTCTGTACCAGGTTGGGAGGGTAGTAGCGGGATGCGAAAGCTGTTGTCAGAAATCCCCAAACCACCTTCCCTACCCTCTGGCTCCTACCCTTGTAACCGCCCCCGGTGTGAAACCAGTCCCATGCACCCTCCCACCACCACCTACTCCAGTCCTGTAACCCGGAAGGTGTACACGATCAAAGGCAGAGCCACGTGTGAAAGCACCCACGTGATTTACCAACTGACCTGCCTACACTGTGACGCATTCTATGTGGGAATGACCAGCAACAAACTGTCCATTCGCATGAATGGACACAGGCAGACAGTGTTTGTTGGTAATGAGGATCACCCTGTGGCTAAACATCCCCTGGTGCACAGCCAGCAAATCTTGGCACAGCGTTACACCGTCCGGGTTATCTGGATACTTCCCACTAACACCAACCTATCCTAACTCCGGAGATGGGAACTTGCCCTTCAATATATCCTCTCTTCCCGTTATCCACCAGGCCTCAATCTCCGCTAATTTCAAGTTGCCGCCACTCATACCTCACCTGTCATTCAACAACATCTTTGCCTCTGCACTTCCGCCTCGACTGACATCTCTGCCCAAACTCTTTGCCTCTGTATATGTCTGCTTGTGTCTGTATATGTGTGGATGGATATATGTGTGTGTGTGTGTGTGTGTGTGTGTGTGTGTGTGTGTGTGTGTATACCCGTCCTTTTTTCCCCCCTAAGGTAAGTCTTTCCGCTCCCGGGATTGGAATGACTCCTTAAAACCCAAATCCTTTCGTCTTTCCCTCTCTTTCCCTCTTTCCTGACGAAGCAACCATTGGTTGCGAAAGCTAGAATTTTGTGTGTATGTATGTGTTTGTTTGTGTTTCTATCGACCTGCCAGCGCTTTTGTATGGTAAGTCACATCATCTTTGTGTGTGTGTGTATATATATATATATATATATATATATATATATATATATATATATATATATATATAAAAAAAAAATAGAGGGAAACATTCCACGTGGGAAAAATTATATATAAAAACAAAGATGAGGTGACTTACCGAACGAAAGCGCTGGCAGGTCGATAGACACACAAACAAACACAAACATACACACAAAATTCAAGCTTTCGCAACAAACTGTTGCCTCATCAGGAAAGAGAGAAGGAGAGGGAAAGACGAAAGGATGTGGGTTTTAAGGGAGAGGGTAAGGAGTCATTCCAATCCCGGGAGCGGAAAGACTTACCTTAGGGCGAAAAAAGGACGGGTATAAACTCGCACGCACACACATATCCATCCACACATATACAGACACAAGCAGAGGAACTGCTACCTCATCCAACCACCATCGTAGCAAATATCAGTGAGAGTTCTTTCTTCAAATGAACACCATATCGATGGATACAATTTCGTGTAAGGTGAAAAAAGGTGATTTTACATTAGTGAAGGAACAAAATTGAAATCGCCAATTTGGAAAAAATTCGGATACGTATTTGATGGCAACGAAAAGATAAAAGATATAGTGGCTTGTTTTGCACGTAAAAAAGTATATTGCTACACTGGACACAAAAGTGGAACTTCAAATTTGCTAAAACATTCGTGTGAGGCAGGACAAAGTAGCATAATTGGTTCAAATGGCTCTGAGCGCTATGGGACTTAACATCTGAGGTCATTAGTCCCCTAGAACTTAGAACTACTTAGACCGAACTAACCTAAGGACATCACACACATCCATGCCCGAGGCAGGATTCGAATCTGCGACGGTAGCGGTCGCGTGTTTCCAGACTGAAGCGCCTAGAACCGCTCGGCCACCAGCGGCCAGCATAGCATAATTATTTATTTAAATACCAAGAGAGACGTGAAAGTTCCTGAAGTTCTGGCAAATTTGAAGACAGCCGCGACAGAAAAACTTATCAATCTTGTCAGCAAAGTAATTTTACCATTCGAAGTTGCGTCTGGATCTGGGTTTCTCAAGACGGCACAGTTTCTTATTGATGTGGGGGCCAAGTACGGTGCAGTGAGTGCTAAGGAACTGCTACCTCATCCAACCACCATATCCAGAAATTTGAAGGAAATGGCCGATCGTCTGCGTGAAACTGTCTCCGCAGAAGTGAAGAATATATTCAGAGATATAGGTGGAGCACTAACTGTCGATTTATGGACTGATTCGTACTGTAAAATAAACTATATGGGAGTGACTGCACATTATGTTAATTATGAAGGAGTGAAACTTGAGGATCGAGTGTTGTGCATCAGAAATTTTGAGAGTGAGATTAAAAAAACAGGAGAAAACATTAAACTTGCATTAATTAAGATACTACGGTCGTTCGATTTATTCAGTGCTGTGAATAACAGCGTGTTCATTACGGATAGAAGTCCAAATATTGTGGCAGCACTTCGCCAATACAGGAGGCTCTCATGCTCAGCACACATTCTTAATACTGTGCTGGAGCACACAACTCGAGGAGACGTGAATGATGAGAAGAGTGACGTGCAGCGACTAATATATTCCTGACGAGCTATCACAGCTTTCTTTAAAAGATCTGGTCTTCAGAATTGCCTTCAGAAGTCATTGAAAGGAGGTAAACACACATAATGGAACAGTAAATTGGATATGTTTGAGTCTATTAATTCACAATGGTTTGAAGTTCTGTCAATTTTGTCAGAGAAAAATCATGATAATTTGATTGATTCTATAGACAAGATGATGTTGGAAGATATAATAATCTTTCTGACACCATTTAAAATAGCTTCTTGCGATCTCGAAGCCTCCAAAGCCCCTACACTTTATTTATGTGTGTTGTGGAAGTTAAAACTTCTCTCCTTCCTTGAAAAAAATGATGGCAACAGCCCATTTCTGATGGATTTAAAGAGTACAGCCAAATTTATTTTAATCAGCAAATGGGACATAACAGTAACCCATAAACTTGCAATGTTTTTGAATCCAAAATATAAAAACCTAAAACTTCTTAGCAGTACCGCAAAAGATGAAGTTGTAAAGGAAGTGAAAAATTATGTTGCGAGAAATTGTCCACAGTGAATAGATAAGGAGGAAACAACATCTGGAATTCCTGCAAAAAAACATAAGTCTGACGTACTTTTTAATGAATTTGAAGATTACTCAGAAGATGAATCGACGAGAGATCTTGACGTTGCATCAGATGAATTTCTCAGATATACGAATGATAAGTTCAATTTTCGGAAGGCATCGACCTGATGGCTTGGTGGCATGGATGTGAAAAAGTCTATCCGCGTCTTTCCAAACTCACATACTTCGTGCACTGCATTCCAGCGTCCAGTGCGCCATCTGAGAGAAGCTTCTCTACTGCGGGACAAATAATGCAGGACTGACGCACGTCTTTGAAGCCACAGACGATTGATGACATCCTGTTCCTGCATAGTAACATTCAAAGTAAAAATGTACTTGTACAGCTTCTCTTACTTCACTGTATTTTTTGGGCTTATCTGAATTAGTTAATTTTTTTTCATCTGATTCTTTCTTTTACAGAATTTTAATCAGAAGCAAGCAGAAGACGAAAATATTTAATCTGAAGCCTGTGAGTTTTTATTGTAATATTTATAGTAAAGAATATCCTCGACATATTAGTAGTATTTTTACTATTCCCAACAAGAACATTTAAGTAGCATTAGATAAAAGACGGAAATATTTAACAAGCAATTTGTTCTGTTGTAATTTCCATATTAAAGAGCTCAATTTTAAGTTTTTACTCTTCGCAACAAGAACATTCAACAGCTAACACGTCAATATTATTAAACTAGGTAATGATGATCTCATAAGGGCCTACCTAAATTTTAGCATGCACTACAGTGACATTTGCAGCCACCGAGCACTGTCACTCCTTGTGAACAGGGAAACAGCCCGGCCGGAGCAGCGGCACGGCGGGCCTTGTAATTAATTACAAGTGAGACTTCAAACTACGGCTCACGACCACCAACAAACTGTGACTGCGATAGCCCCTGGAAGATTATTCTGATCACATTGAAAACTTACAAAATATTCAAATCATCAAAAATAATAATGTGTCTTTTAATTTACCAACCAATTGGTAAAGATAAGGGCTGAAATTCGTAACAAAATTGAACATTTTAACTTTAACTCAGTATTGCTTAACAGGGAACAGTGCCTAACATTTGAAGTTATGGGACAGTCGTTTTTATACAGACATCTTGAAATTGTTTGCAGTTCCATTACACTCCGAAAAAAATTATTTTTTAACATTGAAAGTATTAACTGCGAAATCTACTGCAAATTTTATCTTAGTAATTTAGACCAATGTTGAGGATGTTTTAAAGTGTGAAAAGCTTTGTTTAGTTGAGAATGAAACAGACATTTCATTTATCGCTAGGTCTTAATTCAATAAATCAGCCAAAAGGTGAGGTTCGAGATTTCAATGGTATTTTTGGCTAAAGCTAAATGGACTCCTAATTCCTATAGCCACTGATTTTGTTGTCACTCTTCGGAAGGCGAGTTATTTTTTCTAGACAACGTCAGTTATTGCTGGCAGTTTAACTTTTTCAAAGGTGCGCCAGCGTTTTGCAGTGTAGGCCTAATACTGTAAATATTTTCACCTGGAAATGACGAAGACTGAATGCGTAAGCTATAATAATCATCAGCTGACATGAATGGCTTCAAAATTTGACACATCCAAGCAGTGAGTACAAAAATCTGTTGGTAAATGATGCAATGTGCTAGTAACAGTTTAAAACCATCATCATTTTCAGCTGCCTTGGCACGAGAGCAGCGAAATATAATTGTTTCTATATACGTATTTTCATCATTTAATACTATTATATTGAATTTTATTTTTTTAAATAGTGTTTCCAATCTCACGAGATCCGAGCCGCTACTGTGTGTACTCCGGAGCGCCAATGCTTTCCTGTTTGGAATGGTCTGCTTTATAGTATGTATAGAGCATTTCCTATGATTTAAGAAGTCAAAAGTAGTTAAGTTGTAGCAGAAATGGCACCCTAACAATAACTATGCCATTACATACCATAATTATGAGTGCTACTGTCTATTACTATTAATTACTCATTCAAAACTTAAATATATGCGGATGCGGACAAGGAACTTGCAGATGCAGATTAATTGCTGCGGATGCGGTTGCGGATTGCACTTTTCTTATCCGCGCAGACCTCTACCTATAAACATACCAGTACCTTTGTTCTCCAGCTGACAATATCCTACCCAGTTCACCTATAAACAGATTTTTCACGCCATCTCCTCCTCTGGAAACAGTAAACATGTTAACCAGCTGCCAAGCAGCATTCCATTAATCACCTAAATCACTCTAGCCTGTCTATTGTTGTGTCCTGAGATGAACGAACCACCTACCCAACCTACAGAGTATCCTTGTCCATCCCTATTCCAATCGTACACCCAATGGCTAATTCTCCTGTGAATGTCCCAAGTGCAAGACTTGTCTCACTTACCCATCCACCTGTCTTCTCCTACTACTGCAGTCCAGTAACTGGCATTTGCTACTCAATAAAAGGCAGGACCATGTGTGGAAGCAACCACATTATATTTCAACTATGACGCAATTACTGTGCAGGATTCTATGTCAGCTATTTTACAGGGTTCTATGTCAGCTATTTTATCTTGAAACTCTTTCACTGGTCCATGTCTGCGTAGAAACAACAATATGTGATTGTGGATCTACTATGACACAAATCACTTTTGTTTTTAATTTATTTATTGCCAAAGTAGTTTCAGCAACAATATTGCCATCGTCAGTGGGTCCTATGATTCTAAAACACACAAAAATAGCATAATTGTAAATGTTACAAAACATTATTACATGTGTACTGTTTGGTTATAAATACTGTGTTCTGTCAATAGTTTCACAATACCTTATTTACTTTAAACCTTCCTTCTCATCCCGTGCGGTAAGTCTCCAATGACCCGCGCTTCTGGGTGAATTTCCCAAAATCTAACCCTTTTCCTAGACCTCTCCAGTCCTTGTCCTTCACCCTTCTTCCTTCCCCTTCAGCCCACTGGCTCCAAAAGCTTCACAAGCACAACAATCTTTTAATGTGTGTGTTCTGCCGCTGCTTGGTGAGAAGATTTTTTTTTATCTATCCAGTTAAATAATTTTATCAATAAATGATTGTTTTCCTTATTTACTTTAAGCCATACCATGGTTTTTACATTTGCATTTAAGTGTGGAAAAATTTATGTTAATGTGGATGATACAGCATTAGTAGTGTCCTGCTTGACTTAGTCGAGTCGTTGACATATCTGGGCATAATGTTGCAAAGCGATATGAAACAGAACAAGCATGTGAGAATTGTGGTAGAGAAGGCAAGTGGTCGACTTCAGGTTATTGTGAGGATTTTAGTAAAGTGTGGTTCATATGTAAAGGAGGTCACATATAGAACACTAGGGTGACCTATTCTCGAGTACTGCTCAAGTGTTTGGGACCCGTACCAGGTAGGATTAAACAAAGACATCAGAGGCGGGCTGCTAGACTTGTTACTGGTATATTCGAACAACACTTAGGTGTGAAGGAGATGCTTTGGGAACTCAAATGGGAATCCCTGGAGGGGAGATGTCCTTTTCAAGGAACACTACCGGGAAAATTTACGGAACTGGCATTTGAAGCTGACTGCTGAATGATTCTACAGCAGCCAACATACACTGAGTATACAAAGATAATATTAAAGAAATTAGGGTTAACATGGAGGCATACAGACAGCTGTTTTTCCCTTGTTCTATTTGCGAGTGGAACAGGAAAGAAAATGACTAATAGTGGTACAGGGTACCCACTGACACAAGCCGTATGCTGGTTTTGGGAACTCAAATGGGAATCCCTGGAGGCAGATATAAATTCTTTGTGTATTAATTCCAGTGGCTGTCCGATAGAACAGACGTCACATATACAGGGTGTCCCATTTATCTTGACCACCTTAAACAACTGTTTGTCCAGATGCAAATTACAAAATGTTTCAAGCAAATGTTGTTTAGCCATCAGGGGGACATCAATCAGCACGATGCCTTTGTTGTAGCTTTGTTTTTTAGAAGTGGTATGACTTTTTTTAATGGCACCCTGTATTTTTTATTTGGTAATTCATTTCCTCTCCTAAAGACCTATTCAAAAATGTATCACAGAATACCATTCACTGAAACACAATGTTATTAATTACATAACACAACACTAACATTGACACTCCCAGCGCTTAGTGCAGGTACTCGGGATAATGGAACACATCCACATGCTGATGTTAACAGAGGACAAACGTAAACATAAGTAGAATGCACACCCGTCATTCTGTCAACCATCGTCAGTTGAAGAGTTGTGTGAGTAGAATGTACACCAACGAAGAGAAGGTAGAAACGCTACTCAGCTATGGGAAATGTAAGTTAGAAGAACAGTAATTGCAATACTGTTTGCTTATGCAGGGGTACATTTAGTACAGTAGTTTAGTCCTTTTAAATACTGTTGTGTAGAGTAGGCATACAGTAAAGGCAGTCCTTCATACAAAATGCATCGACACAACGTTTCTTTTATTGTTGTTGTTGAAGGTAGGCGAAATGCTACGCAGGCAGCGGAACTGTACAGAAAGCGATATCCTGACAAGAACCCACCTTCCCGACAGGTGTTTTCTCGCCTTGTAGCGACGCTTCAGGAAACGGGAAGTTTCAACCCACGAGAACGCAGTCGTCGTAGCACTCGCACAGATGAAGCTGCCAAAGTTACTGATCCCGCTTCCATTGCTATGAATCCATATGTGAGCACACAACAGCTTGAACACAAGATTGGCATTCCTTAAACCAGTGTACATTGTATTCTTACACGTCGCAGGTTCCATCCTTACCATGTACACCTACATCAAGAATTGCATGGGAATGATTTCCAGAATCATGTACAAGTCTGTCAGTGGGCACAGCAGCAAATCCTCGCCAACCCAAACTACTTCTCTAATGTTCTATTTACTGATGAATGTGCCTTCTCAAACAAAGGACAGGTAAATACAAGAAACATGCATTACTGGTCCAGTGACAACCCATGATGGCTTAAGACAGGTGGAACATCAGCGCCAATGGAGAGTTAACATCTGGTGTGGGATGCTCGGTACTACAATTATTGGCCCTTATTTTATCAAAGGTAGTCTAAACGGCATAGCGTATGCCAACTTACTCTGACGAATTCTTCCTCCTCTTCTGGATGAAGTGCCGCTAAGAGCCGGAATGCTTATGTGGTATCAACATGATGGATGTCCAGCACATAATGCCTTGGGTGCACGTCTTGTTCTGAACCGAAGGTATCCTGCCAGATAGATTAGTCAAGGAGGAACAGATACTTGGCCTGCTAGGTCTCCTGATTTAAATCCTCTGGACTTTCTTCTTAGGGGGTTCCTTAAAGATTTTGTCTATCACAATATTCCAACAACTCCAGAGAACATGCAGGAACGTATCATGCTCTTCAGCAGACAACACTGGAAGCTGTAAATAATTCTTTCTTTCAATGAGTGCACCAGTGTATTGGTGTCCAGGGTCACCACTTTGAGCACCTTTGAATGTTCTATTCCTGGGCAATGGTACAGGAGAGTCAAAGTCAATTTTGTGTTATGTTTTTACTTTGTTTTCATTTGTTTTCTGACAACTCCAGCGAATGGACGAGTTTGTGATCCCGGGCTCAAAGTCAATGTTGTGTTATGTAATAAATAATGTTGTGTTATGTAATAAATAATGTTGCGTTTCAGTGAATGGTACACTGTGATACATTTTTGAAAAGGTCTTTAGGAGAGGAAATGAATTACCGAATAAAAAGTACAGGGTGCCATTTAAAAAAAGTCATACTGCTGTTCATATCTTTGTAAAAGAGCTGCAATGAAGGCAATCATGCTGATTGATGTCTCCCTGACAGCTAAAGAACATTTGCTTGAAACATTTAGTAATCTGCATCTGGAGAAACAGTTATTTAAGGTGGTCATGATAAATGGGACACCCTGTATATCTTACGTTAGCTCTGAAACTTGTTTTCGTAACTGTTGCAGTTTTCTGTTATTGGGTAAATGATCAATAATTTTTGTTTCAGCATACTGAACTCCTCCATGAGGCACTGACAGCTTCAATAATGACTAATAAAGATAATTTTTTCCTGTAGTGCTGTAGAAATGAATATCACTATTCTTCTCAAATTGTGATGGATTACGGTGTTGCACACACTGTGGCATGTACACATGAACTGACTTGGTTGGGAAGTGTGTCATATGGTAGTTGTATCCTCTCTTAAGGCAAACTGTCCCTCAGCAGTTGTAACCGGTTATTGATATCCTTGTTACTGGCACTCGGATGAAGATGATATCCAAGCTGGTCCCACTCATGTTCTATCTAGAACAGATATGGGAACCTCACTGGCTATGGGAATGCCTCAACATCATGCAGTCAGTTCATACACACATGAGCCATCTGTGGAGGAGCATAGTCCTATTGAAAAATAGTGCCACAATACTGTTGCAAGAGAGGTAACATGAGGACACAGGATGACCAAGACATATTGTTGTGCCATCACAGTTCCTTCTGTTACTACCAGCTGTGATCTTAAGTCATATCTTATGCCCTCCACCCCCCACCCAGCATGACCCAGCAGTAACATCAATGTGCCTTTCCAAAACAGTGGAAGAATGGGACCTCTCCCCTCTCCCCAGGTCATCTCCAGACTCGCTGATGATAGCCATCCAGAGTAGTGTAGAACCGCAATTTATTGCTGAACAAAATGCGGCACCATTTGCCAGCAGTCCACATTTCCCATTGACGGCACCACTCCAAAGGCAACCAATTGTGTTGTGTTGTTAATGGCAACCTATACACAGGACAGTAATTCCTTAGTCCAGCTGGTGCTAGTCTCTGACCAATGGAGAAGGATGACAAAGAATTTTGCAGTGAGTCCATTACTTGTTCTCGGGTGGTATGCACAGATGTGAAGGTCTTATGGCGTGTTTGGTGCAGAATATGGCAATTCTCTCTTGTGGTGGTAAGACATGGTCAACCAGAACCTTGACAATGAGTCATGTTACCATGCAGTCCAACATCAAGTCTCTGTCACATCTGAATACCCCACAAATCTGGAGATTACAGCATTTGACCAGTTGGCCAAATGGAGACCCACAATGAGGCCCTGGTCAAACTGTGTCAGATGCTGTCAACGCTGTCTCAGTCGAGTAAAAAGTGTCTCCATGTCTGATGATGCTCTCGCCCCTTATATATCCTACCAGGCCTAGTAATAACACTAAATATGAACAGTACTAATGCACTCTGCTGACCTTTCTGCCTGTCAAAGAAAATTGCAACACTAATAATTTTCACATCTTCTGCTGGATCGCATGTGTACAAAGTTACATTCACATTCAACCACGTTTTCTGGATACTCCACTCTTTTGTCAGGTAGTGTAGCTTTATTGTTGTTAAGCTAATTGCCTTTAAGATATCTTCACTTGTGAATGGGTTGATCTGGAACAATTTTTCCAGTCTGATGTTGGTATCTCACAAATATATCTTTGGAAGAATTCAACAGGCTCTTGTTGTTATGGAAATTTGCCTGCCACACACTCTTGTTTGATATAAGGAATGTAAGGATGTCTTTTAAGTGTTTGACATTATGCATTACAGCTGGTGGCACTGTCATGATGAAGAATGATGTAACATTTCTCATTGGTTTCTTCCTTATTTCATGGATAACTTGCAGTAAACAAATTATTGTACACCATTCAGCAGTAATTGTTCTTTGACCCTCTAGACAAATGGTCACAGTATGTCCAGTTAACCAAAAAAACAAGCAAATCTTTTCTTGGAAGTGCTTCCCTAAGTAACCATTTATTTTGTTTTCAATCTTGGAATACCCAAAGACTTGACTGCAGCTTAATTTCTAGTTTGTATGAGTGTGTCCAAGTCTTTTTTGGTCCTTGTATTATGCTGTAAACCAATTACACATTTCTACAATCGAATTTTTGAAGCATTTTTAGACTTGAATTGACATAAGCCTGTTTAAGAGTTTCAGATATACTGTGCAAAACACGTCAGGAACATGCTTTTCACAGCTAAATGTCTGGGCAAAACTGAATGAGCTGCTGTCTTCAGTATGACTAAGAACACCTTGATCTCATGGTACGATGTTCGGTAATACTTTTTGCCCGTGCTGCATACAGCACCTACATTTTATTTTGGAACAGCCAGTGTTGATAAACACTGTAATTTGTTCCTGACAGAAGGACGACCACGACGTAATTTTCCACACCAACTGTTGATAATCTTTCCTGAAAGTGTTTGACTAGCAAAAGTTGAACAAAAGCATTCAAGTCACTGGTGAAAAAATTCACATTCATTCACATTTTCAATTCTTTATATCTTGTTTCTTTCAATGCTCCCTGTAAACCAACTAGTTGGTCAATTCATGAACTGCATTTTTTTAACAATAATGAATGACAAATTTTGTAAAAATACTAACATTACACTTCAATAGCACCATCTAGTGGTAGTTCTTAAAAACTTTTCAAAAAATCACCACTCATTTTAGAGAGCCACGCTTGGTAAGACAAGAAATGAAATTCTCAGCAGAACTGATAAGGAAATGAGTATTTGGAAAATATTAACTATAAGAAGGTGCAGGATATTTGTTAAAATACCAGTGGAAAGCTTTCATAATACTAGAAGGATCTGTAGAGTGCAAAAATTGTGGGGGAAGAAAGAGACTGGAATGGATGCAATGAATATCTAAGGATGAAGGCATAAGGGAGGTACGCACAAGGAAGGATGTCTTGGTGGGCCACATCAAATCAGGCAAGAGACTTATGACAAAAAACTCTGACCTGATATCTGGACTAACTGCCACTGCAGCAGCAGCAGCAGCTGCTGCTGAGACAAGACTGCAGATTTCAACAGCGACCTCTGTGTGGTTCCGTAGGGCCGCTTTCCAGCCATCAGTCCCCATCACCTGTGGGGCATGTCGCATGATTAACTGAACAGCCGCACTCCTGAGAGTGAGGCGGCAGTTCATAACAGCCACAACGGCTACTGTTGCAGCTGTTTCCACAGACAGTCCCTCCATAAGCACCCGCTCACACCGCTCCGCGAGCTCTGGTAGGGAAAACCTCTCGGCAGCAGCAAGCATCTCCCCTGATGATAGATACAGCAACAATGTATTAAGTTATTAATATATGATGATATCGAAATTTATACTGCACTGACATTGGCATGCACACATTAATTTATACTGCTGATATATCAATGATATCAACATGTTCTATTTATACAGGGTGTTAAAACATATGTTATTTTGAGAAGTGGTAGAACTCATCAAAACAAGGAAAGCAAACACATTAAAATTACTCTGGTAAAAGCATACCTCTTTATGAACACTTGCCCATAGGAATGGCTGAAAAATGTTCAATTGTGAATGTGAGCACAGTTCTTGCATTGACAACTGGTCAACATGGCCAACAGAGCATTTTGACATCTTTTTGTGATACAGAACTGTAGGCACCAATTATTCTGACCTTTAAGTCACGTTGTTGTTTGGTCTTAATTCTGGAGGTGTACAGAGATGCCACACAACCAGAGTTTGCAACAGCTGATACCACAACTACCGTGGACATTCATCCGTAGTAGGAACATCACTGTGCACAATCTAATCGTGCTGCCTGTGAGAAACATGCTCCCTGAATAGTGTCACTAGGAAAAGAGAAGTATGCTTAAATAATCATTCACAAGCAGATGTTGTCAGCTGCCAAGCAGAAGTTGTCAGCTGCAGTATGAGCAGAAGTTGTCAGCTGCAAGCTGGAAGTCTGTCCAAGTCTTCAAATCATTGAATGTGGCCAATAGATAGACTGTGGTTGTCTTCAATGAAAACAGAGCAGTGAATAGAATTATTGTGAATGAACAGAGACTGCCTGCCTCAAGATGTAAGTAAGTACTGTTAGTCTGAAATGCTCTTTGAATAGAACATCAGGAGAAAAGATTATTTTTCTTCTGGCATTAGTTCACAGAACATTATTTAGCTTGTGTTTGTGGAACTGCAGACGATGAAGGACAGATAAGCTAAACCTGCATTCTACAATTGCTGTAATACAATTGCTGTAATCGACGTTATGGAAGCTGAGTAATATACAGGTTGAGTCACCTAACGTTAACACTGGAAACACCTCCCAAACAGTAACAAACACTGAATTACCAATTCCACAGACCAAAAGTGAGGTAAAAGGCTGGTGGAACTGGTTAATACCAACCATTGAGAAATGCGCTGAAGTATGATTTTCAACACATACTTATGTTTTATTTTTTTTTCCGCAACTGAAAATGGAAACAAATACTTAATCAATGCCGTTTGTTATATTGTAAAATGTTACGTACATCCAGGGTAATTTTTAACGTAAAGTTGATGCCTGAAACCTCAGACATTCAGTTGCATGTTGTAACAGACAAGATCTGCAGAGGTACATTTATGAACAATACGATGTTTACGAATTTGGCTGTCTCAGTGTCTGCA
Source organism: Schistocerca americana (assembly GCF_021461395.2). Taxonomy (NCBI): domain Eukaryota; kingdom Metazoa; phylum Arthropoda; class Insecta; order Orthoptera; family Acrididae; genus Schistocerca; species Schistocerca americana. The sequence goes on along the minus strand of NC_060120.1, from coordinate 195,225,170 downwards.
TGTAGTGTTTGCTAAATTAGTTCTTGTACTCAGAATAACTGTAATACACTGTGTTACCGGATATCTATGATAGTGTATTGTACACAAGTAAGAACAGAAGTACACACAGTAGGAACGTGAAAAGGTTGCAAGCTCAACAATGTGTACAGTGTTGTAAGAACTGAGGAAATGCTTTATTCTAACTCTGAAAAGGCAAAGATGATACTCAACTATGGCGAGTGTAGAAAAAATGCAGCTGCAGCCTGTATGCAGAAAGATACCCAGACAGATATCATCCAATGTGCTGCACATTTGAAAACACCTACAAACAATTGCATGCAATAAGTACGGTTGTAACACGCAAACGGGTCCATATCAAACCCATCACAGGAGAAACAGGTGCAGCTGGTGTGTTAGCTGCTGTTGCTGTGAACCCACATGAGTTCACGTGACATCACTAGTGGCAGTGCAATGGGTCAAAGTAGTGTAATGTGCATACTTCATAGTAATAAATTTCACCCGTATCATGTGTCGCTGCATCAGCAATTATGTGGAGATGACTCTAATAATCCAGTGAATTTCTGTCAATGGGTATTAACAGAGAATGCATTGCAGTTCTACCCGTTTACCAATGAAGCAGGTTTCACAAACCACAGTGCAGTGAATTTACGAAACGTGCATTACTTGTCCATGGACAATCCTTGCTGGCTTGAACAGGCAGAGTGACAGCGACCGTGGAATGTAAATATATGGCGCGGAGAAGTTGGTGACCATCTCATTGGTCCTCACTTCACTGAAGGCACGCAAACTGCTGCAAAATACATTGAGTTTCTACAAAATGATCTGCCAACATTGCTAGAAAATGTCCTGTGGAAACGCATAGACATACGTGGTATCAACATGACGGTCTTCCTGCACATTCTACAATGAACACTTGGTTGACCGTTGACAGAATGTTCAACGGGTGTTTCATAGGACATGGCGTACACATAAATTGGCCAGTCCTTTAGACTTCTTTCTGTGGTGTACATTAAAGGAGAATGTGTACCATGATGTGCCTTCGATCCCAGAGGATATGAAGCATCGTATTGAGGCAGCCTGTGACAACATTACACCAGATGCGCTGCGTCGTGTAAGACATTCATTATGCGACAGATGGCAAATATGTGCAACAAATGATGGGCACCACTTTGAACATTTATTGGCCTGAAATGTCAGGACACACTCTTTTACATTCTGTAATTGAAAACAAAAAACAAATTTGTAAGTTTAACCACATACGCATGTTAACGTACATTTTCTTCTAACAAATCAGTGCAGTACAGTATTCTTTGGAGAAAAGACTAATAAAAATGTTAGCATGTGGACGTAACATGCTGTTCATGTCTCTTCTGAACCTATGTTACATTACCGTTATTTTTGTATCCCAAATTAATTTGGTTCTCTCCGATGCACATGACTGAACTGCTGAGGAGTTACTCAAGCGTCAACTTTACATTACAATTTACTCTGGATGTAATTAACATTTTACAATGTAAGAAATGACATTGACTAAGTATTTTTTCTATTTTCTGTTGTACTAAAAATAACAATAGGTTTCCATTAAAAAAAAATTAAGTATGAGTTGAAAATCATACTTCTGTGCAATTCTCAATGGTTTGTATTAACCAATTACACCAACCCCTCTCCTCACTTTCGGTCTGCGTAATTGGTTATTCACTGTTTGTTATGGCTTGGGAGGTATTTCCAGTGGTAATGTTAGGTGACTCACCCTGCATTTTCCCTCTTAAGTGTTTCTTTAATTGTGGGGGCCACGCACATGTATGCATTTGTCCAATGAGAACATCTTTATTAGTCTTTTTTAGTGGCAGTGTGATTTTCATCAAAGTGGATGCCCCCAGTCTACAACTATTCCATAGATTGGTTTGATGCTTCTCTCTATGGACTATTTCTTGACTCTGTAAATAAAATAACAACTGATCTCTTGTTGAATGATACAGAAGTACCAAAAAGAATATTACAAGGAAAGCCATGAGGGCAGAGAGGATGTGGTCGACCAAGATCCAGATGGGAAGATGGAGTAATCAAAGAGCTTAGGAAGATGGGCTATAGAAACTGGAGAGTATTGGCAAAGGACTGAGAGGAATGGAAGGAAATTGTAGAAGAGGCCACGGCTCATCATTAGCTGTAGAGCCAAGAAAGAAGACGACGATCTCTTGTTTGGGTCATATTGTCTTAAATGTCTTTCCTCCTCAATCTGATTCCATCTCTTCCAATCTTGGTAAGACTTTCAAAAACAAATCTAAATTGTTTCTTTTCATTAACAACTATGGTACACTGTGTACAAATTTTGCACTTATGCACTCCAATCTTGGTAAGACCTTCAAAAACAAATCTAAATTGTTTCTTTTCATTAATAATTATGGTACACTGTGTACAAATTTTGCACTGCACTTATGGGGCACTCTTTTTTGGTGGCCCAAGCAATCCTTTGTATTGCTTGGGCTTTACACAGTATGCAAATTTGAGCACTATGATTTCTTTTGCAAGGCTTTTGCCCAGCTTGAGTGTGCAGTCAGTGTTGTCTCTCGAACATGGCCCATATAGTGAATATTTGAATGTTTGCCCCATGTGATATCTATTTACAGCTTGTGATGGTTGCTGCAAACTGCATTTATGTTCCGTGTCGCCCCATGTGGAACACAGGGTGGTTATAGCAAAAGCTGTCTACCAAGAATCCTTCGAATGGTCCACAGTCCTGTTTGAGTGTGCGGGAAACGCAGATGAAATGCCGAATTGACAGATAAACAGCAGTTATGGGAAGGCTGCCTGGCTACCAGGCTTGGCAAAGGAAAAGGAGAAATTGTGGCAAGCTGGTTAAGCTGGCTAGTTTGTTTTGTGATTGTTCTAGGAAATGTTGTCTTCAATGTGTTAATGAATTGCTCAAGCTTTGGAAATGGGGTTGTTTCTTGTACAATCTTACCTCAGCACGGAAATACTACCTGTTAACTGACAAAAAAGGCTAAATGGTTAAACTATTTGTCATTTCGACTCTTAAGGAACTGTTCAATTTAAAAGAAAAAAGGATTTTACGGTTGTCAGTTTTGTTGAATCAGTTACTGGCAGATACTTGATAAGAATTAACTGACATCTTTGTGATTGCCCATTTCTTACAACTAGAAGAATATTTTCATTTTGGCATTCAGTTTTAAAATGTGTTAAGACTTGCTTATTTGCGTATCAGTAAGGAACTGTTCGATTGTAAAAGGTTTTAAAGCTTCCTGTTCTGTGGAGTCAGGAAGTCAAAAGGATTATTTAACATACTAGTAGTCAATATACTGATACTATTTCTTAAAACAGAAATAATTTTTTTAGTTTTTGGTATTCTATTTTACAAGGGTTTAAAGGATATTATATTTATTAGTCAAACAATTGAAAATCCAGGAAGGAATGTAACAATATTATTAAGAGGATAGTTGCTACTCACTACATAGTGGAGATGCTGAGTCACAAAGAAGCACAACAAAAAGACTGAAAGAAAGTGAGCTTTCGGCCAACAAAGGCCTTCGTCGAAAATAGACCCCCCCCCCCCCCCACACACACACACACACACAAACGTAACTCACACACACAACCACAGTCTCTGGCAGAGGAAGCCAGGCTGTGTCTGTGACTGTGGTCATGTGTGTGCAAGTTGTGTTTGCGTCTGCCTGTGTGTGTGTGTGTGTGTGTGTGTGTGTGTGTGTGTGTGTGTGTGTGTGCGTGTTGTCTATTTTCGACGAAGGCCTTGTTGGCTGAAGGCTCACTTTCCAACAGTCTTATTGTCGTATTTATATGTGTTGGTCAAATTCAAATTATTTATCAAAATAAATTGGTCAGTGGTTAGTAGCATGTTTTTACCTGCAACACCAATTAAAAACTCCAGTGTTACCACTTGAGCCATGCTGGGATAACTGCCTTACACACAGCTCAATAAGACTAATCTTTTCAGTATTGTGAAAGAGATGTAGTAAGGTGACCCTCTTAAGTATTTTATAATTAGCAGTTTATTACATTGTTATATAAACAATTATTTGCAACAATCCAAAGTATGAACATCTGTTTTGTTCCTTGAGGAAAGAATAATTTATTGAATAGAACAGGGTGTAATTCAACCACAGAACCAGGGAAGCCTTTACACCATTAAACTGGTATGCTCTTTCCCTTGTCATTTCCATATTTGAACACCTTTTCTTTAGAAGGAGCATGCAGTAGGCTAACCACAGTAGATAAAATCAATGTAGTGTGCACCTCCACCCTTGGCTTTTTGGAATACATTCTCTCTGTGTGAGGAATGTGACTGACAGACAGCAGTGGACAGAGTAGTTAAAGGGCAGTGTGTGAGTAAAGCTCATGTAACAGTGCATTCTACAAGAATTCAGTCTTTGTGCTTAAATATGGGGCAATTTTTGGAGGAAGGTGAACATTAGCACCTCTTGCAGTACCAAGTCAGCTCATATAAATGCAAGATATTTCCAGGAAAAATGTATTGCTGCGAGAACTGCACCTTAGTTACATCAGGAATGGTAACAAGAGGCAGACAATATGGCATGCTTTGTCTATCTGTATGAGATGATGCTTTGAAAAAACATTTGCATGATACTCTCAACTGTGTTGCTGTTAAAAGGCAAGCTACTGACCTCATATTTTTTAACTAGTATTGTTACACAATACACAGCAAGTAGTTTCTAGTCTTTTACAAGTACACTACCTTAATTTCTGCTTAAATTCTACTGAGATACTATTTGTTAAACAAAAACAGATTTCTGTTAATGTAAAGTTTTGTGTCTTAAACATTCATCAGGAAGTGATGAGGTACAAACTTCATGGTTCACATTGCTACAGTACTTGGCTAATTTGACTTATAATTCTTGAGACAAGAGTAAATTCGAGCATGTAATACTATCTAACTTCATTTTTCCACAATCCAATCACATAAATGTTCCCCTGTTGAAAATCTTCTGCAGTGCAGGAATAATGTCAGTGAGGTTCTGGAAGGTACTGGCAGGAATGTGGGGGGGCATGCTGACTCCAGAGCTGTGGCCAACTCCACTAGGTTTCTCAGCATGGCACAAACAGCTCGATTCTTGATTGGGTTTAAATCTGAAGAGTTTGGTAGCCAGGGGAAACCCACCCTGGTACTCTTTGAAACATGCACGTACACAGTGAACAGCGTGACATCAGTGTGACTACACAAACTTGGGGCTTGGGGGGGGGGGGGGGGGGGTTATTTTCAGGTAAGTATTACAAATTTCTGCGCATATATTTATTTCTTTATCATATATAATAAATAAACAAATTAGTAAGTAATGGTCCTCACCTCCAAGGAAGCATAACTTTATAGCTTAAAAAAGTGTAAAGTGTTATGTACACCTACAGTTTAGAGAAAAACAATACCATAATAGAAGGTTTATAATGAAGTGGTTAAAATAGATGGTAAAGGGCCACTCAAAACAAAACAAAAAAATTTTTAAACTGATTGAAATCAATTTAAAATTTAGGAGGCTTATACAACATAACAGAATTTTATGACAAAGAATGATAGACTTTAAATATTATTTGCAATTAAAAGTAATGTGTAGTTACGAAACACATACAGTTTTTAATGTTTCATTTATGCAGGTCCCAATGAATTCTTGAAACATTTGGGTCCCAACTTTAAACACATAAAATATCTATTTAGAAATTTAGTACGGGAATTTTTATTTTTTAAATTTTTCAGATAATTTTACTATTTAAGAAACAAATACATTATCACAATGCAATTATCTAATATTTTAAAGCCTTTATTTGTTTTTCATTTCCAATGCTTCTTTTATAGCACTTTCTAAAAATTTCCAAACACTGTTTCCAGCACTTTCACATTCATATCTTATTTCCATTTTTCTAAAATGCTCTGTTCCTTTGCATGCTGTTCTTCTTAGAACTGTTACAATATTTTACATACATTGATTGTGCATTCCTTGTGCTGTGAATAAAGGGCTCGGGAATGTTCAAGTTGTCAATGCTGCCTGTATCATATCTTTGCTTGCATGTAACAACTACTTTCTCCCTCATGTTTTCAAGGAGACAGTCACCATTAACAGTACAGTTCCTTTCAATGTTAGCATTCCTTTGGGAAAGGTTGCAAACTAATTTCACAAAACCATAAAATTTAGGTATTTATCACTAAGTACATCCACCAGAAATGATCAACTCTTTTTTCAGAAGAAACTGTATTCTTCATAAGAGTTGTTAAAATGTGGTAGAGAAATTTTCGTTATATGCTGCAGTTCCACTTAGGTGATAACATTCTGTGAGGATACAAAGCAGATTATTGTGACATGATGTTGCCAAACTGATGTTGGACACAATCAAACCTGAGTCAAGACACATAATGACAAGTGTCAGTGGGTAGGTTAAGACTGACCTGTTATTATGTTTGATGACAAATGTCTGAAGACTCATCCTACATTCTTGGTGAAACTTAAGAATCTCAATAGTTCTTACAACCGAACCAGTTTTCTTTGATTCTTTACGGGTATCAACACCTAGAATTATGTTTTTTGCAGAAAAAAGATTTTTTCATCTTTGGTACCAACTAACTTGATTGGAGTGCTTCTCTCTAGTATCTTTGGCTTCATAAAATGTAGTAATGCTGTCTTTACTGTCAATACAGGTGCTGTGTGAAGGAATGGGGTCAACGGAGCATCTATCTAGAATTTTGCAGGCTAATGAATTAAAAAAAAGCAAGTATTGGACACAGCAATTGATCATGAATAAACACACTTCTTACTAATATGAAACTTTCACTCTTTGGTTCGTTCTTATCTTTCTTCACACCCTCAATGAATTTCTTGTTGTTTGGTGTTACAGCTGTGACGACTATCGACTCTACGAGTGAGATGTCTCCGCCATAGCAGGCTCTCTGACCCATGTGGACTTATTGTGCGCCGCCATATTGCTTGCCTTTCTGTTGTGTGCTGCCGACTGTATAAGACGTTGTAAATATTCTCACATAATAAAGTTGTATTAATGCATGTTGGTGTGTTATTTAATGATCGCCGCCGCTCCGCACATCAGGAATAACCACATTGGTGACCCCGATCTGTTTTACTTCAATTCGCGAGTGCTATTAACAGTGATTTGTATTGTGCTACGAACAATGTTTCAACAACCGTTCAGTCCCTGTGATGCGACTTCTCAGACGCAGTTTTTCAAAGCGGAAAATGAATCCATTCCGGAAATCACGCCACAGTTTCAGTGTCAAAGTGAACTCCGCTGTCAACCGGATTTTTACCTACGTGGCCCCGAGATAAACTCAACGGTTCCCACTTGGCCGCCACAGCACGTTCCCGCACCTACGGCTGCCTCACGACCGTCAGACTGCATTCTGCTTATCGACGCCCCAGCACCTGCCGTTCCTGCTCATCTGGTGCACCCACACATGACGCCTGCTCCACAGCCGCAGACTATGCAACTCTCCACGGACAGCTTACAACCGCTCAGGTATGATGCAGCCGCGTCTCCCACGCCGCGCACCATCCCGGCTCCTGTTCGTCTTCCGCACGTTTTCCCGACGGTTTCGTCCGTCCCTGCCGCGTCGGTATCAACCGCACCACCTGCTACACTCCCGAACCCACTGTTAACAGCACCAGCATGCATACCGGCCGCCCCACCTGCGCCGGTCCACAATGTTTTATCGACTTCCGCGCTGGGTTCTTTCGCTTGGCAAACGCCGGTCACGTGCTCACCAGTCCGAACTGCACCTGTTTCCATGGTACTGGAGAGTCTTCTGCACCCAACCGTGCCCCCACCAGCCGGGGCCCCTGCAACTGTACCTGCCTACACTATGCAACCGAACTCACATGTCAAGACTGAACTCTCTTCCTGCACTCCTGCTGCTTGTAAATCGTGTGGTTTTGTCCCTAATAACCGGATTAGTACAGCTACTGTGTGCCATTCTCCTGGTGCCTACAATGCAGATTTGGCACCCCTCTACACTACTGCACCGTCTGCACCTCCAAGTAGTGTATTCGCTGCACCGACCGTTCCTCAGTACCTTGCACCTAGCAGATTCCCAAAACTGCCAGCCCTACAAACGGAGAACCCTAAGACATGGTTTGCATTAGTGGATAATATGTTGGACATTCACGGCGTGCTAGACGACGGAGCCCAATTTGTGTGCCTTCTTAGTCACTTGCACGATCACACGATCTTATTAGTGACCTGCTGCTTTTGCCTCCCATGCAGAATCAGTACGAATTTGCTAAAGCTTGGATCATTGAACGCGTATCCCGTCCCCCTGCTGAGTTGATCCAACGCATCATCCATGAGGAACACATCGACGACCGTACCCCATCACAGCTGTGGCGCCACTTACTTTCTACCAGACGTCGCACTTTGGACAATTTGGATGCTTAAACTTCCTTCTGAGCTACAACTGCAGTTATTTCCCCATGTCTCTGAGCCCCTCGAAGCACGCCTGCGCATCGCCGACCGTGCCTACAGCATCATTCAACACCGGTACGTCCAGCATTCGAGTCCGGCATCCGCCGACCCCACACATTATGCAGTAACAGAAGCCAAGCCTGGCCGCGGCAGGACACGCGCCACGCTGTCAGCGCAAGCAACGGCCCCACCACCCCGTGGTCGCCCGACTGCACCACCTACTTTTACATTGCCGCCCCAAAGGTCACCGGAGACGGCCGAGCGAGCACCTGAGTACACTCCGGCCACGCAGCTGGCCGCCTCACCGCCCACCCATGCTCCTGTACCGCAAGCTGGCTCTCCTTATTGCTGGTTCCATGCTAAATTTGGTGATACGGCTCGCAACTGCAAGCCCCCTTGCACTTTCCCAAACACTTATGGCGGGCACGTCTAGGCGCCACGTCCCGCCACACTGCCTCACGGCGCCTACCGAAATCTCGTCTGACGCCTGCTGCACTGCCTTCCGCTTCGCGCCTCTTCGTTGAGGACACCAACACCGAACTTTGTTTTCTAGTGGACACGGGAGCCGACATTAGTGTTATCCCACCCTCCCTCGCCCCTAACATAGATCCCTTATGTGCACCACCACTCATAGCTGCTAACAATTCCCCGATTCCGGTGCTAGGTTCCTCACATCTCCTGCTTAAATTTGCCCCAGATCAGGTTTTCCCCTGGACATTTTATGTTGCGGAAGTTGATGCACCTGTACTGGGCCTCGATTTTCTTCATCACTATGCCCTCTCCCCTAATCTGCAAGCCGGCTGTCTGACTCACGTCTCCAGTTCGAGTGTTCCTGGTGCGTCACAACATTCCCCCCCTCAGCCCGAAGTTCCTACTGACTGTTCACACTCTGCCCTTTCAGAGTGTATGTCACTTGCTGCAAACCTTTCTTCTGCTCTCTCAGCTTTCTTGCGCAAGCGTTCAGACGTCGATGCATTGCGCACTCAGAATGTCGACCTGCGTGTTCGCATCGACGAAGTCCATGCACAACTGTTGCAGACACAAGAGCAGCTTCTACAACTCTGCACATCCACTCTTGCAATCGTGGACAAGCCTCCGCAGCCTGGTCATTGTGCCGCAGCTGTGATCCCATTAACGGTTCGGCCAGCCTCTACCCCTACCCACCCTGCCCCTACCGCCCCTGCCCCTACCCCCTCTGCTTCTCCCACGTTTTTGCGTGCGATTGCCAATGGCATGTGCCACAGAATAAACACAACTGAAGGACCCCCTGTGCGGCATAAGGCGCGCCGCCTAAACACGCAGAAATTTCGCCGCGCTAAAGACATTGTTAAAGATCTTTTGGATTCCAACATTCTCCGTCAATCTGATAGTAACTGGTCATCACCAATCCATCTCGTGCCGAAGAAGGACGGTACTTTCCGCCTCTGTGGTGACTACCGTGCTCTTAACGCACGCACTACCATTGATAACTACCCTATCCTCCACGTTCAAGATTTCACCCAGATGTTGCATGGTTCCCAGATCTTCTCCGTTCTCGATTGTAGCAAAGCATATCATCAGATTCCCATGTTCCCCGACGACATCCCCAAGACAGCCATAATCACTCCATTTGGCCTCTTTGAGTACTGTTCCATGCCATATGGTCTCAAAAACGCCGCACAGACATGGCAACGCTTCATCGACGCTCTGTTGTTTGACCTCCCTTTCGCCTATGCCTACTTAGACGATATTCTGATTTTCTCTCCCTCACCTGAGGAACACACTCTCCATCTTTCCAGAGTGCTTGCACTGCTCGCTGCTAATGGAGTGGAGATCCCACGAGAAGTCTCAGCTTAGCAGTCCTGAGGTCACCTTCTTAGGTCACACAGTCACGGCCAAGGGTGTCTGCCCTACCTCCTCTCGGGTTGAATTCATACTTAGCCTCCCTTCCCCAGAGGACTTCGTTGAACTTCGCCGTTTTCTAGGCATGGTGAACTTCTACAGGCGCCACCTGCATCATGCTGCGTCTATCCAGATCCCTCTGACCGACGCTCTGGCGGGTAAGGATACTAAAGGCAAACACAAACTCGTTTGGACACTGGAGATGGCCGATTCATTCAAAAATCTCAAAACCGCCCTCTCTAAAGCTGTCACACTCGCTCACCCCGCTCCCGACGCACCAATTTCTATTACAGCTGATGCGAGCGACACTGCAATTGGTGCGGTCCTTCAGCAACATGTATTGGATACCCCCCAACCCCTCCATTTCTTCTCCAAGAAATTAACGAAATCCCAGTCCAAATGGTCCGCTTTCGACCGTGAACTCCTCGCCCTGTATGAGGCGGTCAAATATTTCAGAGCCGATGTCGAGGGTCGCCCATTCACGATTTATACAGATCACAGACCCTTGGCAGATGCAATCCGTAACCCCTCATGCGATCTCCCCCCACGATGCTTCCGCCATATGGATTTCATATCCCAATATTCCACTGATGCACAATATATCCGAGGCACTGACAATGTAGTCGCTGACTACCTGTCTCGCGTCAACATGATCACTACCCCAGTTGACCTTACCGACCTGGCCCGCCGGCAAACCGAAGACACCGATATTTGTGCCTTGCAACAAGACACAACCTCTTCCCTCAAACTGAACAACGTGCATTCCCCGGCACCACAGAACTAGTCTGGTGCGATGTTTCCACTGGTAGCCCCCGCCCCCTCGTACCCGCAGCTCTCCGCCACTCTGTTTTTATGCATTCCACAACCTAGCTCACCCAGGCATCAAAGCGTCCACCAGATTGGTCACGGAAAGGTACGTCTGGCCCGGTGTTAAACATGATTGTAGGATGCGGGCTCGCGCCTGCATACCATGTCAGAGAGCTAAAGTGGGCTGGCACGCACTTCCTCCACCAGGCACTTTCGGCATACCTAAAGGACGTCTGCGACATGCCCATATAGATATTGTAGGTCCCCTCCCTCCTTCCAAGGGCTTTCGATATATCCTGTCCGTTATTGATAGGGTCACGAGATGGGTCGAGGCAGTCCCTTTGGAAGATATTTTGGCTGAGTCTGTGGCTCGGGCCTTCATTGCTACTTGGATTTCCCGATTCGGAAGCCCTACCTCACTGACCACCGACCAAGGTAGGCAGTTTGAATCACAGCTGTTCGCCTCCCTCTGTTCATACTGTGGCGTCGCAAAGTTTCACACAACTGCTTATCACCCCTTATCACCCCCAGGCCAATGGACTTGTGGAGCACTGGCACCGCACACTTAAAGCCACACTTATGTGCCATGGTGGCCAGTGGTCTGAATCTCTCCCCTGGGTTTTGCTAGGCCTCCGCACTGCATACAAAAAGGACTTGCAAGCCTCCCTCGCCCAGATCCTTTACGGGGATCCTCTGGTTTTACCAGCCGAATTCGTCGAGGATACACCACTACCAAGCTCTTCCGAGCTTCCAGCATTCGTCGAGAGCGTCCGAGGGCACATCGCGCTCATCAAACCTCCCTTGCCATCTGCCCACTGTAGGCCTCGTGTGTTTGTGCATAAGGAACTGGCCACATGTGAATTTATGATGTTACGTGACGACACAGTACGGACAACCCTGAAGTCTCCCTACACTGGTCCGTTTAAAGTCCTGTCCCAAGGCCCTTCCACATTGTCGATACTTAACAACGGCAAACCAGTAACTGTTTCACTCCACCGGGTGAAACCTGCATGGACCTTGCAGGAGCACTCAGCAAGTGACCCTCCTTCCCAGGAACCCCATCATGATTTGGACGGGCCCACCACCCCTCCCCCCTTCCTCCCCCCTTGCAGCCTACATCACGGGCCGGACGACCCATGGTTCCACCCCGTTGGCACAGGGATTATGTCCTAGCTTCAGTCGAGCTTGCTACACCTACTCCCAAGTGTTGTGCATGTGATTTCACCATGGACAAGTGCTTTTGTGACCACCAAGTGTCCCACCCCCACCGGGCTGGCACAGGACTTGGCGCACCACAGTGTTCCGCACTGCAAGGGGGGGGGGGGGGCTCTGTGGCGACTATCAACTCTACGAGTGAGATATCTCCGTCATAGCAGGCTCTCTGACCCATGTGGACTTATTGTACGCCGCCATATTGCTTGCCTTTCTGTTGTGTGCTGCCGACTGTATAAGACGTTGTAAATATTCTCGCATAATAAAGTTGCAAGTTAATGCATGTTGGTGTGTTATTTAATGATCGCCGCAGCTCCGCACATCAGGAATAACCACACAGCAATTGCTCTTTGAGAAACTGAGGAATTTTCCAGCAATATGATACAACAAAAAATTTTTTGAAAACATAATGGAACCTGAATACTGAGTAATTAGTGTTATCCTGGCTGGGACATTCTTGAGTAAATGTTACAAGCCTCAAAAATAATGTGATGTCCACATGTGTTCCCTTGATTGCATCTTTGAAAGCATAATGCATGTAATGAAGTCCACAGCTACCAATATCTAGCAGTTTCAACTCTGCTGAATGTGCTTTATATTCTTTCAGCAACAGCCAATTCACACTAGGCTGTCCATCAAAATCTGGAGACTCTTACCTTTTGGTATGTCTTTTGTCACGTCAGTGAACATAAAAGGTCTGTAGCTTTAGACCTATGAAGAAAAGAGGAAGTAAGGTATCATGTTGTTATCTCTCTTTTATCTTCATTCCAAACTCTTGTATTTACATCCATTTATGTGCATCTTTCAACTTTCTTCAGTGATTCATCAAAACCAAGAAGACTATAACTCACTTTCATCAGCAACCTAAGGAACTATTGATTAAAATAATATACAGTCCTTAACATAAGAACTTGAATTATCTTATCTCACTTAAGTTGTACCTTGTTAGCTGCACCACTGTCTGTACACGTTCTTGAGATTGCAGCAGCATCCTTTTCAGGTTCCCAAAGTGACTTTTGTGTCATTACTGTTGCAACACACCACAGAAGTTCTACTGTTATTACATTTTTAAACACAAGTTCTTCAAAACTGTGTGAACAATTTGGTGTTAAAAATAATACAGATACTTCTGATTTTGAAGAAGATGGTACTGGAGTGTGTGGCTTAGAGGTGGTGGGCGACAGGGTAGCAGCTGAGTTGTTTTGGCTGAAAAAACATCTCAAGTTGAGATGATGTTTTCTTACATGAAGCACTTTGTGTATGCTTTCTCCCATTCATGTGGCTAAAAACACCTGACACCCCATATTACTTAAAGATATTACACTATGGAAGTAAATGCCATAAGCTAAAGTGGGTTCACCTGGCACAGGCTCAATGCAGTCCTTTAAATTTTGGTGACACTTCCAAATACCTTTGTAATAATTTTGAAATTACACACTGCAGCACTATTAATCTTTAAATGGGAAATAAAATACTTACACCACTTTAAAACACACACACACACACACACACACACACACACACACACACACACACACACGAGTGCCGGTAGAAATACAGTGCTCTTATTCATTGTCACGTCTAAGTCATGCACACACAGCTATTGGAAACATATTTCTGTTGGGAACATGTTTCCTGTGGTGTTTCGTAGCTTGTTTCTAGCTTTTTTTCTGCTCTCTGTCTCCGTCCAAACTGGTGGCAAACATTTCTCACAGTGTACTCACATTGTCTGTAAAGCTATATGGAATATAATTTTCGTGTTGATGAGGAAACTATAACAATATGTGGCGCTGCACTATTAATAACTGCACTATTAATCACAAAGGAGTATCTCAGACACCAATCTCAGAAAGGCATTTTCGAAGAGAGTTATATGATTCCCTGTAAAAAGAAAGTTTTTATTTAATTCACAGCTATGTTCAAAAAGTGGTAGTTAAATACTGTACATATATCTGACTTTCCAGTAACAGAAACCTTTTTTACCACATACTGACTTTAAATCCTCAACCTTACGCTGCTGACCAGAGACTTCCTGCACAACTTACCATATTATTTTAATTTTATTCTGTGAATTAGCTGTTATATTTGCATATCACATAATCTTTGCCTTCCTAACACCATTTTTAAGCACCTTGCAGTACTGTTTGTAATGGGCTACTGTAAATCAGTTGTGGCTGCTTCCAAAATTTTGATATAATCCCCACTTTGTTCTACACGATATCCTTATCCCAACAGTCAACCACCTGGGCCGCCTTTTATTGCTGATAACCTGTTTTGAACATTCTAATGGAAAGCAACTTTCAAAGAGTATGAGAAATGCGTTAATGAAAGCATTATATTTCTCATCTACATTATCAGCACTACAAACAACCTGCAACTCTTGTTCCTTAACAATGTTTAAAAAACTCTCTATTGCTGATGGATTAACTTTTCCATGTAGTTTGTAATTATGCATAACATTTGTTTGAGTACAAAAACTTTTTAGTGTTAAAATTTGTCCATCATCATCTCAAAGGCCATTCCCCGTTTTACCAACAGAATGCCCATCTAGTAATGAAGAATGAATAAAAATATTGTCTATGGTTGTGCTATTGTTCCCCTGCACCCTGGTTGGAAAAAATATAGTCTGCATCAAATCATATGAATTTAGGAGATCTTCCAACATTTTTTTTCTTGCGCAATCACATACAAAATTAATATTGAAGTCACCACATACAACACCTCTACTTCTGAGTCACAGCCCAAATCCTTTAGAGACATGGAGATCTGAAGCTTTTGTACCTGATATTATATGCTATAGGAAGACAATACTCACATGTTGTTGTGACTTCAGTTTCCACTGAGAGCCTACTTTTTACAGCTCGCAACATCATCACTCAAATAAGACATACACTGTTGGAAGTCATTATAAAATCGCCTTTTTTTTTTTTTAATGACCTTAAAGAACACTGAACCTAAGCACAACTCACTTGTCGGCCTAAAAACTTCTGTAGCTCTCTCAGCACAGAAAAAGCAACCTTCAGTAGGAAAAATACAAAACTAAGGAAAAGATGTCTCAGTTTTAAAGACAGGGCAGTCCCTGGGGGTAGGTGGCATTCTGCAGCCTGAAGTTGATGGCCAGTCCTTCCTTAATCCTCCTACATGGGTAGCATGGTCTAGGCATAAGAGGCTCACTCAATGCTGAGTGGCTTTCCCCATGAGGACTAGTGTTTTCCAACACCCATCGCAGAGAAACTTCTATGAGGCCTGGCAAAAAACTGCACCTCACAGAAACACTATATGCAGTAACAGGAAAATGCCAATGAAAATACCTACAAGAAGTTTTTTTTGGCAGCCATTTTTGCAGCAGCAGCTGTAAATAAATTGCAGTAGTTTGTAAGAAAAACACCTTCGGTATGCTGCATAGCATTTTTTTTTTTATTTTACTTTTGCACCCAGACACGTTTTGCCATTATTATAAGGCATCTTCCATGGGTATTGTCAACTATTACGAGATTTTTTCAATTTAACTCACAGGTTATATACTTAAAACAGTTCATGGAAGTTTTTACAATAAAGTGGATAGGTACTTACACATTACCATGTGATTCATTATTTTTAAACCAAGCGGTATTCTCTCATGTGAAAAACTGGTTGAAACCTTGCAGTTTCTCTTGTTGTCAATCTGCTTCCGAAACATTGTCAATCTGCTTCCAAAACATAGAACTGTAACTGTCGTTTATTGTGTTGAGTGTGTCATAAGTCTAGTTTTGCTTTCAATTGTTTTTTGTCTGTATATGTGTTGATGTAAATTTGTGCATCTATTCTTCTTCTTCTTCCTCTTCATTTTTATCATCATCATTTTTCTGCAAATTATATACTTAGGAGAGGAATTGGATTTGTAATCCTCTATTGGAATATGTGTCTATTACATCATCAGTCAGTGTAAAGAGTGAGTGGTTAGTTATATTCATTTGGTCATTTAGTAGTAGATTCTTTTGTGTCTTTCTTTTTGTAGATATCATAGTTTTCTTGTAACTCAACAACAACAACAATGCAAAGAATACATGAAAACAAGAAAGAAGATTCAAGATGGCACACAGAGAATACAAACACAACATCACACATAAAATAACAAACATTTTCAAAAGACAAGACATAAGCATAGTATTCAGTCAGACAGTTCAGTCAAAAAGTACGAGGGCGGTTCAGAAAGTAACCTCCGATTGGTCACAGTGCGGGTTGTGGGGGGAGTAGCGACGCCATCTGTGCGTTCACGCACTCAACAGGTCAGTCGGCATCAAGCCGTGGTCGAGTGAACGTCGTACCTGTGCTAGTTTAGTTTTTGTGGCAGTTTGAAATGTGTGCTGCAATAGAAAACCCTGCCAAATGTGAAGTGCGTGCTGTCATAAGGTTTTTTACAGCCAAAGGATATTCTGCAGCAGCTATTCATCGTGAGCTTTGTGCCGTGTACGGACCAAGAGTTATGAGTGAAGGAGTTGTCCGTGAATGGGTACGTTTATTTAAAAGTGGACGAGAAAACGTTCATGATGGAGAGAGGAGTGGTAGACCATCATTGGTGACTGACCAACTCGTTCAGACAGTTGATGCAAAAGTTCATGAAAATCGACGTTTCTCAATGTCGGAGTTGTCTACTGGTTTTCCACAGATTTCTAAGACTCTCTTGTACGAGATAGTGACAGCAAGATTGGGTTACCGTAAGTTCTGTGCACGATGGGTGCCCAAAATTCTTACCGACCACCACAAAACTCAAAGAATGGCCTCTGCATTAGACTTCCTGTCACGTTATGAGGACGAAGGAGAACCATTGTTAAACAGAATCGTGACCGGTGACGAAACCTGGATTAAGTACGTGAACCCTGAGACAAAAGAACAATCAAAGATGTGGGCACATTCAAATTCGCCTACCAAACCAAGAAAAGCCTCGCAAGATTTTTCTGCCAGAAAACTGATGGCAACGGTGTTTTGGGATGCCAAAGGGGTGTTGTTGGTTGAATTCATGGAACGTGGTACGACCATTAATCAAGACGTGTACTGTGAAACAATAAAAAAGTTACGACGGGCTATACAGAACAAACGCCGTGGTATGCTGACTTCCTGTATCGTTTTTTTTGCACGATAACGCCCATCCTCACTCTGCTCGCAGAACAACGGCCCTTCTTGAGTCCTTCAAGTGGGACGTTATCAACCATCCACCTTACAGCCCAGACCTGGCGCCAAGTGATTATCACCTCTTCATGCATTTGAAGAAATGGCTCGGGTCACAGCGGTTTGATGACGACGAAGAGCTCAAAGATGCGGTCATAGGCTGGCTCCAGGCACAAGCGGGTGATTTTTATGCAGAAGGAATTTCAAAGCTTGTGAAGAGATACGATAAGTGCCTCAATCGCTATGGAGACTATGTAGAAAAATAGTGCAGAGATGTAGTTGTAAGATGTATATATTAAAATATTTTTATTTAACTTGGTGTACTTTTTTAAATCAACTGGAGGTTACTTTCTGAACGGCCCTCGTACATTCCAAAACTGATAAAAGACACAGACATCTACTAGAAAGTAGGAAAACACCAATAAGAATGCAACACATGACGGAAGGTATGCAGTGGAAATGAACGAACATTCAAACTCACAATACAAGTAACATATTAGAGCATGCAAATAAGGGACAAGCCATTTAACTTTGGCAGAACATTTAAAAGGAAATGAATCACAAGCCTATTACAAGAGATAAAGACACGAAAGAAAAATAAATAAATAATGAAAGACGCCTCCTCACTTTACAAGGAGATTCCACATATACAAAACAAAAGACAAACAAAAGCTTCTACTAAATGGCCAAGTAAATATAACTAACCACTCACTGTTTATGCTGACTGATCATATAATAGACAGATATACCAACAGATCACAAATTCCATTCCTCCCATAAGTGCATGGCTGCGCGGAGTGGCCGTGCGGTTTGAGGCGTCATGTCACAGACTGTGCGGTCCCTCCTGCTGGAGGTTCGAGTCCTCCCTCTGGCATGTGTGTGTGTGTGTGTGTGTGTGTGTGTGTGTGTGTGTGTGTGTGTGTGTGTGTTGTTCTTGGCATAGGTTAGTTTAAATTGTGTGTAAGTCTAGCAACCGATGACCTAAGCAGTTTGGTCCCTTAGGAATTAACACACATTTGAACTTAAGTGTATGGCTGGAGGAAAAGAAGAAGAAGAACACACACACAAGCGAGAGCTGCCCCCCCCCCCTCCCCCGCCACACACTTACAGCAACACACATACAGTCAACCAAACACCAATTCAAAGCAAAAAACTGTGAAAACTGGCAATGCTTATGACATGTTAGACACAGTAAGTGGCAGTTTGGATCTGTTGAAATAGTCAAGTTGGTCGACAACCCTCCAAACCCTCTAGGGTGCAGAAGTTGTCTGTTCTCTGGGGCCAAGGGGGTGTTTCATGGTGTATTTCAGAAGCTGGAAGAATGTAATAATTCATGATCAGCCATGTTGTTTTTTGCAGAATGGAAAACAAAGAGCTTCTGAAAGTGTGCTTCCATGCAAGGGCGTGAATTTATGGTTGAACCATTCCAGTTTTCAACATGAATGTCACTATTTAGCACATGTGCAGATGCTGAATAAATACAGACTTCAAATTAGGCACTGGGGGCAAATAGCTAGTTGGAAGGTGGTGTTTAGTGAAAGAGACAGACTTGGCAAAGTTTTTGCTGAAGCCAATGGCTTATGCTCATTTCCGTTGAAATATGTGTGTGTTGTTTCTGTTTGACTTTAACCCTACTGATGTTGAAGAATGTTCTTGTCTTCTCCTTTTCTGTTGTGGAAATCATCAGGGAAATTGCTAGTACCCAGTTGGAAGCAGTGTGCGACTTGTTAATTGTGTGAATATTACACTCCAGAGGTCGCATCTCTCAATCGTTTGAAGGTAGTTGGATTCTTACAGGGCTTTGAGTATTGACATTGAAGTGGTGAACAGTTTAACCTGTCTTGCACGTCAAAGCACCACTGGCAACCCTTATTTTGTTCAATTTTATGGCTGTAGCAGTGTAAATAATTCATTCAAACTTACTTAAAAATATTTCTGATTAATCAGCAGAGCAGCATGTCACATAGTTTTTCAAGCACGACATGTCCCTAAGTATGTGCTACAATGACTTTGGTTGACTCCACAGAAAATCTGAGGCACGGACAAAAGGAGAGAATCAAAACTTTTGTGTAAATCAACAATGATAGACCTCTCAGGAACAAATATAAATAGGAACTGTTTTCCGTTCCAAAACCAATAACTTTTCTCAAATAAAAAATCTTCTTTTGATATACACAAAAAGCTCGATACATCAAAAATATTATGAAAAGGATAGATTGCTATTCACCATTGATTCACAGACAGGCACAATGAAAAGACTGCTCTGCATTTAAGTTTTCGGCTAAAAGGTCTTATTCTGAAGCAAAACAGATACACACAATCACAGCTCACATGCACATAATCACTGTCTCCGGCCACTGTGACCAGTCAGTACACTGCAGCCCTACTTGTTTCCACCAGTTTCTGCATGCTCTCACAAGCACAGCCCTACCCTGTTGTCCCACCTGCTCCCACCCAATGCTGCCTCCTAACCGCCACCATCCATGCCAGACTGCCACGCTCATCAGGCACCGTTGCAGACCACAGTCCGGCCACAGCGGCCTGGAGACAGTGATCATGCATGTGCGAGTTGTGCTTGTGTGAATGTGTACATTTTTCCTAGTTCAGAAGCCCTTTTGGCTGACAGCTTAAATTTACAGCAGTCTTTTCATTGTACTGTTTGAGACTCAGTGTCTCCTCTACATAGTGAGTAGCAATCAATCCTGGACTTTCATTGTTACATCATACACACTGATTTAAAAAAAAAAATAAGTCAAAAATACAGATTCTGAAAAATTGACACATTGAAAAGTGTTTTATCAGAAAGTCTATGCTGAAAACTGATCTTACGAACAAAAACTATTGAAAATTTATATGCAGAGTAGTCGATTCTGAATATAAGATATTGCTTTGAAAAACTTTTCCACAACTGCATTCAATAACAATTATTCGTGACGATGGAGGGAGGGGGGGGGGGGGGTGACTTCTTGTTGTATTCTCTATTCTATTATGACTGTAACAAGTGTTTTCCTTTTTTTAATATCAAAAGATGACAGTCTCAATTATTGATACTAGTCATCAGAAATAAATAGTACTGAATGTAGTGTTGGCTATTAAAAGGTTCTTCAAAGCAAATACAGATCACTCCTTCCCATCCCTAATTATGAGAAATTTCAATATAAGACACCTGATCAGCTGGAACATTATGACCACCAACCTACTATTATATCAACCACCACCAACCTTCTATTATATCAACCCATCTGTGTGATAGCAGCATCACCTGGCGAGGAATGACTACTAGTCAGACATAAGATTGGTGCCTGTAGTATCAGTGAGTGCGCATGCAAAATGGAGAAGGCAGGAAATCTAGCTGAGTTTGACTGAGAGCAGATTGTGATATCCTGGTGACTTTGCATGAGCATTTCAGAGACTGCATGACTTGTCAGGTTTTTGAGGAGTGCTGTTATGAGTGTCTTCGAACAGGCAGCAAAAACAAGGTGAAACCGTGTCCAGATATTGTGGGGTCGGTCAGCCACCCTCATTATAGATGTTGGATGTCGTAGGCTGGGCAGACTGGTAAAACAGGACAGATGGTAAACTGTAGCGGAACTAACATCAGACTTAAATGCTGAACACACAGTGCATCGAACACTCCTAAAATGGGCCTCCTCAGCCGACAACCCATGGATGTGTTAATATTAACACCACGACATCGGCAACTATGACTGAAATGAGCATGTGACCATCGGCACTGGACATTGGCGCTTTGACAGATCATTGTATGGTCTGATGAATCCTGATACCATGTTTGTCAAGCCGATGGGAAGGTGCGAATCCATTGTCTTTCAGAGGAACAGCCCCTTGACACCTGTACTGCGGGACAGAACAAGCTAGCGGAGTCTCCATTATGCTCTGGGGAACATTCACATGGGCATCCATAGGTCCAGCAAAGCCAAGGAGTATCATACACTGGTTGCCATCCATGAACACCCGTCAATGAGGAACATTTTTCCTGATTACAGTGTGTAATATTATTGGATTTCAGCTACCTAGCATGTGAGATATTTGTCATTAAAGGAAAGGACGGCCAACAAGATGCTAAGCATCACAGCACGAGAGTAAAGAGATGCAATATTTTTTTTTAATGTGCGCCTATACCAAAACGTGCATCCAGCATTTAAATAATCTAAATAAACACTATGACCTGCTGGGCGCAGATATTTAAAATCATTGCCATAGCGCCGGATAGCAAGAAGCTGTGAAACAGAAGAAAGAACGATCTATCTTTTGTAAAGAAATATTCTAGAGATTTCATTATCCATTTTACTTTTGGTTACCGATATGTTAAGACGTACTACATAACATTGCTGCAAGTTGAATTTTTATTTTGTGTAAAAACTATGTGAAATGACGAACAAACATTTCGGTAACTTGGGTGTGGATACAATGTACTTACGCACATGCAAGCACATTTAGTTTTAAGAAGGAACGGACTGACAAAGCAGCGATTATTGGTCTGCGCTATTTTTACAAAAGAAATATCAGATGTAAGTCATGCATTTATTGTGTATTTGTCAATGTGTAGAAGTTTAAGGCCAATTTGTTCAAAATATATTCATATTTTACGATGCAGTAATTTTCTTCTTATTCTTTTCTTTCACTAACCAAAAATGTTGTTTAAATTGTATATGAGCTTTGTTACAGGTTCGCTCTTTATTGCGGTGTCTCGGTTGTATTTGGGAGACCACTAATGTGTTCAACTTCCGATATGTTAACCTTTCTCTTACAAAATTCCACTAATTTGCTTTCATTTCTATTTTTATATTAAATAGGTCCCTTAGGTATTTTCATCGAAGATTCAGATTGCTTGAAGGCAATTCAGTTCAAAAGGTGAATTATTCGCATAATCAATCCATACGTCTCCTGAACACAATCGAGAACCGACGCATCGGTGATCAATTAGTAATCTCTCCCTCTTTTAAAGTTGTTATATCCTAGCCAGTAATGCCACCCGAGCCCGCTGCCAAAAAGGTTGGCAGCATCAAAGTCCGGACGCCGTCTGCATAAGCAGCGCCAGCGAGACAGGAAATCGCCGCAAGTCTGCGCGCGCCACCGCTGGCTTCTGGTTTCTTAAGCGCTGGAGTCGCGAGCGCTAGGACAGTTCTGTATTCGCCGCTCAGTTGTATACTCGCCACCGAATTGTGTACTTGCTAATCAGTTGTGTGTTCATCGCAGCAGAGTTGTTGTTTGTCGTCCGCCGACGCTGACCTGGCCGCTCCGACTCGAACTAGACAGATTTCTGTAGACACGGAGTTCACTACTGTGTTTCTGTATCTTCGTTAATAAAGATAAGTACCAACTTTTATTTAATCGGAGTGTTGGGTTTTCATCTTTCTGTTCACTGTTCCAGCGGACCGGTCGGCCCGCTATTAAAAGTGTGGCGGTGACTTCGTAAGCCGTTTCTACAGCGAATTGTTTGTCGCTACGAACGCCGCCACAAAACTGGCGACGAGGGTTTCCGAACTCGTGTGCAGGGCTGGTTCAACTTGTTTCTGGTTATACTAATTACAGCGAAAAAATTTTGGGGGCTGGTTTAATTTGTGTTCACTATGTCTGCCGAATTACAACAGTTGATCTTGTTACAGAGTCAGCAAATACAAAGTCTGGTGGAAGCGATCGCCAAACAAGCGGCTAATCCTCCAACACAAAAGGAACAAGCACAGGCAGCACCACCTTTCTGTGCTTTTGATGCATCAAGAGAAGAATGGCGAGAATATTTCGCGCAGTTGCAGGCGCACATGACAGTCTACAAAATCACAGGTACTGAGCGGCAGCTTTATTTAATTTCCACTGCAGGCGTGGAAGTTTATCGACTACTTTGTAAGTTGTTCCCGGAATCCAAGCCAGAAGCTTTAGACTATGACGTTGTTGTTAACAAGCTTGCTGAGTATTTCGAGTCGCGAGTTCATGTGGCAGCAGCCAGATTCAAGTTCTTCAGATTAAAGAAACTGCCACATCAATCTAATAAACAGTGGTTAACGGATTTACGGGGCCTCACCCGTCAGTGCCGATTTAATTGTGTGTGTGGAGCTTCCTACAGTGATGTCATGTTACGAGACGCTATTACTCAAAACATTGCCGATTCTCGTATTCGTGCTGCTATCTGAAAGTTGCCTGACCCGTCATTAGAGACTGTGATGAACATCATTGAAGCCCAAGATACTTTTGACTATGCTGAGTGTGAGTTAGATCAGCCATGTATTTCTCAAATTGCCTGTGCTAAGCAAGTTATGTCACGCCCGTGGCCCCACCGGCAGAGTCAGACTGTAAACACTAGCCGGCCGCGTCATGTTAAACACATTCGTCAGCCGCGTGTGCAAAATGATAGAGTTAAGTCTTGCCCTAAGTGTGTTCTTGCTCATCCTTGTGAACGTTGCCCGTTAAGAACCGCGGTTTGTCACTTTTGTCAAAGGAAAGGACAGATCCAGACTGTTTGTTTGCGTAAACGGAAGCACAATTCTAGTGCTGCCCAGCCCATGGATATTCATGTTCTTCAAAGCCAGCCCGCCCAGAAGGTCGCGTTTAAAGACTCTTCCACGGTTCGTGTGGGTAATAAACTTGTTCGCAATAAGCCACCCACCCCGCCCTCTGCTATGCGACCCAAGCGTAATTCAAACGCTGTAAAACGTAATGTACAGACTGCAAGTGAAGCAGGAGTTGTTGTTCCACCCGCCCAACCCACGAGTTGTCGTAAGCAGCGAACACGCGCTAAACGCGCTGATTTTGTGTCTTCCGCCTCCACTGCACCGATCCAGAGACAGTGTAATAAACTATTTGTGAAGCTACGCATCCAGGATAAGACCTCCAATTTTCAATTAGACACTGGTGCGTCTGTGACTCTCATAAATAGTGCTACGTATGCGGCTATCGACCGCCCTAAACTTTCAGCGGCAAAACATTCTTTGGCTACTTATAGTGGAGAACAAATTCCTGTGTTAGGTGTATGTAGCGTGCCAGCCACATTCCGTGGCAATACAAAAACAGTTTCATTCACAGTGCTCTGCGCTACAGACAGTGTAAACATTTTCGGATTAGACTGTTTTGACTTGTTTGGCCTGTCTATCCAAGACAATGTGTTGCAAATTAATTCTGTTGTTGTTCCTCAAGACAGCATAACCGATTTGTGTAAACGATACAGTGACATATTTAAAGACGAACTAGGTTGTGCTGCGAACTTTGCCGCTCATATTACGTTAAAAGATAATGCTCAGCCTCGATTTTTTCGTGCTCGGCCAGTGCCTCACGCTCTCCGGGCACCTGTAGCAGATGAACTTCGTCGTTGGCAAAACAACGGTGTTATTCAACCCGTTTCAGCGAGCCAGTGGGCTTCTCCCTTAGTTATTATAAAGAAACCGTCTGGCAAGTTACGTTTGTGTGCTGATTTTAAGTCGACAGTTAATCCTCAGACTGTCATTGATTCTTTTCCTTTGCCTAGACCGGACGAGCTGATGGATAAGTTAGGGGACGCTCGTTTCTTTTCCAAAATTGATCTCCGTGAAGCATATATTAGCAATAGCCCCTCGACGAGCAATCACAACAGTATTTTGTCATAAACACGTCGTTGGGGTTGTTCCGTTTTCTGCGTTTGCCTTTTGGTTGTGCGTCAGCTCCAGCTGTTTTTCAGCGTTTTTTGTCACAACTTCTGGCTAATGTGCCATCGTGTTGCAACTATTTAGACGATATTGTTGTGTCCGGTCGGACGCCTGCTGAACATTTCCGTAATTTGGAGTGTTTGTTTACAGTGTTGTCTCAGGCAGGCCTATGTTGCAACATCGATAAATGTTCATTTTTCCTTACGGAGTTGGAGTATCTGAGACATGTTATTAATGCTCCAGGCATTCATCCCTCCCAGTCACATTTAGCAGCTATTCGTGATTTGCCCACCCCTCGCAATCTGCAGGAATTGCAAGCAGTTCTTGGCAAATTGACATATTATATTAGGTTTATACCTAATGCATCACAGATTGCTGCACCGTTGCATCGTCTCCGCCGTAAGAATGTTCTGTTTGTGTGGTCAGCTGATTGCCAATCAGCCTTTCAGCAGCTTAAAGAGGCTTTATTGAATGATCGTTGTCTGGTCCACTACGACCCTAACAAGCCTCTGGTGTTAGCTTGTGATGCCTCTTCTTTCGGCCTCGGTGCTGTGTTGTCTCACCGAGGCAGTAACACCGAACGTCCTATTGCGTTCGCATCTAAGTTGCTAAACAAAGCTCAGTGTAATTATAGCCAATTGGACAAGGAAGCGTTGGCTATTGTGTTCGGTGTCACAAAATTCCATCACTACCTCTATGGTCGACCATTCTATTTAGTAACAGATCACAAGCCCCTGACGTGACTGTTTCATCCGTCTAAACCAGTTCCTCAGCGGACAGCTCAGAGACTACAACGTTGGGCTCTTTTGTTATCACAATACCAGTATGAGATACTGTATCGCCCTACAGCTCAGCATGCAAACGCTGACGCGCTTTCTAGATTGCCGATTGCTGCGGATGATGTCTTCGATTCCTCTGACGACTCTTGCCATCAGATTGACGCCGATGAGCATCAATCCCTCCGGGATTTTCCGATTGATTATCGTCAGGTGGCACGTGAGACAGCTACGGATCCTCATCTGAGTTTACTATTACGTTTTGTTCAACGTGGTTGGCCGTCCAAGGCAAAGGACATATCGGATCCTGTGGTTCGTCGCTATTATCCGCAACGTCATCTGTTGTCTGTTTCGCACGGAGTTTTGCTGTTACGCACCGAGAATGACCAGCTTCGTGTAGTGGTTCCCCAAGTGCTCCAATCCAAGGTCCTCGACTTGTTGCATCAAGGTCATTGGGGAGTGGTCCGCACCAAGCAGCTTGCCCGCCGTCATTGTACATGGATCGGCATTGATAAGCAGATTACGCAGATGTCTACAGATTGTTCGACGTGTGCCGAACACCAAGCTGCTCCGCCTCAACGCTATTTTGAGTGGGCACGCCCTGCCGGTCCCTGGCAGCGAGTACATATTGATTTCGCTGGTCGATATTGGAATTCTCGTTGGCTCATCATGATAGATGCATTTAGTAATTTTCCGTTTGTTGTGCCCATGCAGTCTACAACGTCTGCACAAACTATACAGGCGTTGACTTCAATTTTTTGTATTGAGGGTCTTCCAGAAGTTTTAGTGTCTGACAATGGTCCACAATTTACCTCTGCTGAATTTGAAAGTTTTTGTTCTGCCAATGGCATTCGCCATGTTCTTACTCCGCCGTTCCACCCTCAATCGAATGGTGCAGCGGAACGTTTTGTACGCACATTCAAGGATCATATGGACCGCCTTCGTGCTACGCACTCTCGTCAGCAGGCCCTCATCACGTTCCTGTCGTCGTACCGGACCACGCCACGCGACGGCCCTTCGCCTGCGGAGCTTCTCCACGGCCGTCGTCATCGCACCCTACTACGGTTGTTGCACCCCCCGGATCGACCCGCCGCTTCTGAGCATCACACGCATTTTCAGCGCAACGACGCCGTTTTTTTCAGAGTTTATCACGGTCGCCGTCATTGGGAACGTGGTGCCGTGATAAGTGTCCAGGGTCGCGGTTTTTATACTGTTCAAGGTGCTACTGGGGTGCACAGGAGGCATCAGAACCAGTTGCGCCGCGCTGGCCGCCCGGATTCTGCCGCTCCTTCTTTGTCCACAGATTTGGTCCGCGGCGGGTTCCAGCCGCGTCTTCCGACTTTGCTGCCGCCCCCAGGGCAGCAGCAGCAGCCGTCGCCGCTACCACGCCGACAGCCCGTCCCGTTGATGCCTCCCGCGCAGCTTCATCCGAGAGCGCCCCAGGTGGTCGCTCCGGCGCCTGCGGTCCCTCTTCCATCGCCACCGCCTTCGGAGCTGATGGACGTCGACCCCTCAGCCTTCCCAAACGGTGGCTGTGCAGCCTGTCCTGCAGCC
The DNA here is from genome assembly GCF_021461395.2 of Schistocerca americana. Lineage (NCBI taxonomy): Eukaryota > Metazoa > Arthropoda > Insecta > Orthoptera > Acrididae > Schistocerca > Schistocerca americana. Next base: position 195,197,710 of record NC_060120.1, on the reverse strand, counting down.
GCTTTCCTTGGGCACCCCCAAGGAGTCTGACACCGCAGCGCCTTGTCCGGCGCCCACTCAGCAGCCGTCGACGCAGCGTCAGGAGACGCTGCTTCTCTTCGTGGGTCCCGACGCCCCGTCGCGTCCAGTACCAGAAGCTGCGCCCGTGGTCACAGGCGTGCACCCTGACCTCGGTTTTCAGTCGGTGTTTCCCGAGGCCCTGCGCAGCCACTGCTGGGGTGCGGACCGGGGACTGCCACCGACAACAGTCTCTGTCCCGGTCTTGTCCGCTACGCCTGCGGCCAGACCCCTCTCCCGCCGTCGACGCTCGCCACGTCATTATTCAACGACGGTGCGGCGATTTGGGGGGGAGGAGTGTTATATCCTAGCCAGTAATGCCACCCGAGCCCGCTGCCAAAAAGGTTGGCAGCATCAAAGTCCGGACGCCGTCCGCATAAGCAGCACCAGCGAGAGAGGAAATCGCCGCAAGTCTGCGCGCGCCACCGCTGGCTTCTGGTTTCTTAAGCGCTGGAGTCGCGAGCGCTAGGACAGTTCTGTATTCGCCGCTCAGTTGTATACTCGCCACCGAATTGTGTACTTGCTAGTCAGTTGTGTGTTCATCGCACCAGAGTTGTTGTTTGTCGTCAGCCGACGCTGACCTGGCCGCTCCGACTCGAACTAGACAGATTTCTGTAGACACGGAGTTCACTACTGTGTTTCTGTATCTTCGTTAATAAAGATAAGTACCGACTTTATTTAATCAGAGTGTTTGGGTTTTCATCTTTCTGTTCACTGTTCCAACGGACCGGTCGGCCCGCTATTAAAAGTGTGGCGGTGACTTCGTAAGCCGTTTCTACAGCGAATTGCTTGTCGCTACGAACGCCGCCACAAAAAAAGTCATACTAAAAAATGGTCACATAGGATAGTATGCAATCTAGCATTAGGTTGCATTTTGTCAGTAAATATTACCAGCCAACATTTACAGCATCACTATTATTAATAGGCAAGTTCCTAATGCCAGAAGTGCCATTTTTCAGCAAGATAATGTGCCACATCACAAGGCCAGGAGAGTAATGGAGTGGTTTGAGGAACACAGTGGCAAGTTCCCATTGATGTGCTGGTGCTCCCAACTTGATAGATCTGAACCCAATCAAACATATCTGAGAAGTGACCTCACTGCTTCCATGCCATGACCAGTTGCTGTTGTCATCCATGCCAAAGGTGGAAATACCAGCTGTTAGGCAGAGGGTCATAATGTTCTGGCTGATCAGCGTACATTAAAAATTTCCATTGCGAAAACTGATATATCGATTAATGCTAAGTCACAGATAGGCACACCAAAAAGACTGTCACAAACACGTTTTCATCTGACTGACTGACTAAAACACACCCACACACACTCATGCAAACAACCCACACACACATGACTGCAGTCTACGGCAGCTGAAACCAGCTGAGTGTGGCTTCAGCTGTCAGAGACTGCAGGCATCAGTCATGTGTGTGTAAGTTGTGTTTACATGGGGGACAGAGAGAGAAAGAAAGAAAGAGAGAGAGAGAGAGAGAGAGAGAGAGAGAGAGAGAGAGAGTGTGTGTGTGTGCGCGCGCGAGTGTGTGTGGCTATTTTCAACAAAGGCTCTGTTGGCTGAAAGCTTATTTGTGATTGTCTTTTTGTTGTGTGTATCTGCGACTCAGTATCTCTGCTACATGGTGAGTAGCAACTTTCCTTTTCATAATATTTTACATTCCATCCTGGATTTTCCATTGTTTGATACATCAATTAATTAGTATAAATGTTCTGATATATCATACCGGTCATTAAATGTATCAAAAATATTGATGTTTTATCTGATGGAGCATCAGTATTGATATCACTCAGACGCTATATTGCTGGTGTAGATAATTTTGCCATTTCTACCTGCTGAGCCCACCTCCAGCGCCACCCGCCCTGTGTAGAGGAAGCGCAGGACTTGTGTGAGGACACTCGGCTCCGTGCTCTCGATGTGCTGCTTGGCAGCGAGCGTAGGGCAGCGTGCCACCAGCAATGCCCTGTGGGCTGCCATCCGGGCGCCCAGCTTGCCCACCCTCAGCATCACATCTGCTGCCTCTCCAGACTCCAGCAGCACTGCCATATCCTCTTCCAGGTGACCTCTGCTTGGCAGCGTATCTGGCGACAGCAACTGTTCCTTGCTGCGACAACCAAACAGTGCTAATGTAACAACTACAGACATGGTTGACAGATAAGTCGAGTTAAAATAAAGAACACTACAACAAACTTGACAGAAAAAATTACATATTTGTTTTACTTCTTTTTTTTACTATTGAAACATTCTCTGTATGTGGTGTCCCACAACTTGCAGATATTGTATTGTACCACCCTTAGGTGCAAAGAAACAACTTTAATGTTTGACTGGTAAAAGTCATAATCTCAACACGAAAATTTTCAGTCATAATTATGAGGGTAAGTCAATTATTATCCGCAAAGCACTTATAAAATTTTATTGTAATCAAATAGGAAACTTACAAGAATATCATTTTTCGACATAGTCCCATTGCATTTCAACGCACTTGGTCTGTCGTCGTACAAGCTTCCTGATGCCCTCATAAAGGAATGCACCACTTCTTTCACTGCTTCATCCAAGGCAAATCGACGGCCTCTTAATGCCTGTTTGAGTGGACCAAACAAGTGACAGTCAGAAGGGACAACATCAGGACCATATGGAGGATGATCCAGTACTTCAAATTTGAGCTTCTGGAGCATTTCAGCAATGTGGGCAGCAGTATGTGGACGGGCAGTGTCATGTAACAACACATCACCTTTTGACAGCAATCCTTGGCATTTGCTTCCAATTGCAGGCTTCAGCCTCACAGTAAGCATCTCACTGTAACCTACACTGTTTGTTGTTGTGATCCTTTCCCCATAATGTTCCAGTACTGGACATTGTGCAACCCAAAAAATCATAATCATCAGTTTTCCTGCGGACGGTTGTATCATGAACTATTTCTTGCACAGCAAATTTGGATGTTTCCATTCCACACTCTGCCGTTTACTCTCTGGCTCATAATGATGGATCCATGTTTTGTCACCAGTTATGACCCTGTCTAAGAAGTTGTCCCTTTCGTTACCATAGCAAACCAAATGTTTTTTGCCGATGTCCAAGCGTGTTTGTTTATGCAACTGTGTGAGTTGTTTTGAGACCCATCTTGCACCAACTTTATGATACCTCAGCCTGTTGTGGATGATTTCGTAGGCAGAACCATGACTAATTCGCAGATGATGTGCCACTTTGTCAATCGTCTGTCTACGAGAATCATTTCACATGAACGCTCAATGGTTTCTTCATTTGTGGCGGTAAACGGTCGTCCGGCTCCTTCATTGTGCGTAACACTTGCGCGACCATTTCAGAATTTTTCAATCCATGGCAAAACACTCTTCACGTACTGTACCAAAAGTTTTCGATGAATTTCGGCTACTGATACCCCTTCCGCCCACAAAAAATGAATCACTGAACGTTGCTCTTCTTTGGTGCAAATAGACAGCGGAGCAGCCATGATTAATAGCAAGGGAGCGATAACGAAACTAACCTAGCAGCATGAAAATTGCAAAGATATAACAACAAATAAACAAAGCATGCGTCATCAACGTAAAACGACAGTACTACCAAAATAAACAAATATATAACTAAATTGCGGATAATAACTGACTTACCCTCGTATCTGTGTAGACACAAGAGAGATTCTCTTACATGTAAGGTATTTCATCTCACTATATACAACATTAAAACTGGAAATGGAACATCAAAATCAATACATAATATTTAAACACTGTCTTAATACAATTGTACAAGACATCCAACTACTGGATAATTGTACAGTACTGGAACAACACCGCTGTTAGATGTCTGAACAATACATTTCCATGTATATCAACCTCAGTAAGAGAGATCCAAAGTGGTGACAGTAGGTTCAAACAATGTGTGTTACAGAGATGCTTCGGGAACTCAAATGGGAACCCCTGGAGGAAAGGCGACATGCTTTTCGGTGAACACTATTGAAAAAATTTAAAGAACTGGCATTTGAAGCTGACTGTCAAATGATTCTACTGCCACCAACATACACTGTGTGTAAGGACCATGAAGATCAGATACAAGAAATTACGGCTCATAAGGAGCTTCTAGCAGTCGTTTTTCCTTTGCTCTATTTGCGAGTGAAACAGGGAAGGAAATGATTAGTAGTGGTACAGGGTACCCTCCACCACGAACCATATGGAGGGTTGCGGAGTATCTATGTAGATGTAGTGAAGTGTGATGCTATTCATTCCAAGGTAGAAAGAAAAAGTATAAAAGAGTCTACTGCTATGAGGGGTGGCACAAATCATTCCAATTTTTAGGATGAATTCTTAATCAAGTGTATGCAATGTAATTTGTTAGGGTGAGCTCTGCCGTCCAGTGTCAATGGCACTGCCCACAGAGACTGAATGAATTCTGCTGAAAACTATATGTTAATACCACTGCTCTTATAATTTCACACCACCTGAGGGACTGGTTCTTCAAACCTACCACCCAGCTCACAATCCTGAGATGACTTCCTGACATTTTATGCTTGGATCTTCCTTGCACTGTAATAACTGATGTCAGAAGCTACCAGTGACATCAAGCAATGTCATGAGTCAGCTTACGCCATCATTAGTGCAATGTAGTGAATGGAAACAAGTGCTATGGTGGGTCAGTTGGTTTTTAACGATTCTGATTTTTGAGTGCAGTTTGTGACAGTAGGCTCAATGAACTGAGGTGTTCAGAGTAAACTGAGACAGTAGCATATACTAGTTTGCACCTAGTTAGTATGGGCATTGCTCAGTTTGCACCTAGTTAGTATGGGCATTGCTCAGGTATCACCTGTAGCATGTTTCCAGCACAGAAGGTTGGTTGGGAGAAGGGACCAAACTACAAGATCATCGGTCCCTTGTTCCTAATAAAACAATGCCACAAGTGTGAGAATAAAGTGGATGGAACATATAACGCAAAATGGAAAAAAAAGGAAAAGCCACAATAACAAACGGAAGGCAACGAACACTAAAAGGAAGAAAAGAGGACAAGAAAACAACAGAGAGACGCTAGATACAGAAGAGAGTAAAACATGAAAGCAGATTACAGTGGCTGGCCAACCATGAGAATACAAAGGGGACTCTGCAACACACTAAAACCTCCACCCTAAAAGCACTAGGGTGGAGGACACAGAGGGACAAAGGACATGCACTAAAACCTCCATAGAAGTACAAAACCCACTCTCACGGATAAAATGTAAAACTAAAGCTGCTGTGGAGGCATTGTCACCTAACACCAAAGGCAGGGTGCTGGGAAAGTCAAAAGTCTGCCGCAGAGCGGCTAAAAGTGGGCAGTCCAGCAAGAGGTGGATGACTGTCATTAGGGAGCCACAATGACACTGAGGTGGGTCCTCGCAATGAAGTAGGTATCCATGTGTTAGCCACGTATGGCCAATGCGGAGCCGGCAGAGGACAACTGATTCCCTGCGAGAGGCCTGCATGGAAGACTTCCACACATTCATAGTCTCCTTAATGACACACAGTTTGTTGTGCGTGCTGTTATGCCATTCTGTCTCCAAAAGCCGGAAAACCTTGCAGTGTATGACAGGCCACAGGTCAGCTTCGGAGATGCCTATCTCCAGAAGCGGTTTCCATGTCGCCTATTTGGCCAGCCTGCTGGCAAGTTCGTTGGCAGGGATTCCGACGTTTCCTGGGGTCCACACAAACACCACAGAGGCGGGACTGTTCCAGGGCATAGATGGACTCCTGAATGGACGCTACCAGAGGATGGTGAGGGTAGCACTGATTGATAGCTTGTAGGCTGCTCAATGAGTCAGTACACAGGAGAAATGACTCGCCAGGTCATGAGCGGATGTACTCAAGAGCACAAGATATGGCGGCCAGCTCTGCAGTGAAAACACTGCAGCCAACTGGCAAGGAGTGCTGCTCAATATGTCCTCCATGAACATATGCAAAGCCTACATGACCATCAGCCATTGAGCCATCGGTGTAAACCACTTCAGAGCCCCGGAACACGTCAAGAATCGAGACGAAGTGACAGCAGAGAGCAGCAGGGTAACGGAGCCCTTAGGGCCATGCAAAAGGTACAGACGAAGCTGCGGCCGAGGTGTACACCACGGAGGCGTACATGAATGGACCGCAAGTAGAGGTGGTAAAGGGAAGGACTCCAGTTCAGAGAGAAGGGATCGCACGCGAACCGCAATCGTTAGCCCCGATCTGGGCCACCAATGTGGGAGGTGGACTGCCGCGGGTGGGAAAAGGAGACGGTAATTCGGATGCTCAGGGGAACTATGAATGTCTGCTGCATCACTGGCGAGCAGTTGCACACGTCTGATCTAATTGAACCCCACAGAAGCGCACAGGGTCAAGCAAATGCAATGCTGAAGGCACTGCCGAACCATAAACCACATTCCCATAGTCAATTCAGGATTGGACAAGGGCTCTGTAGAGCTGCAGCGGCATAGAGCGATCTGCACCCCAACTGGTGTCGCTCAGCAACGGAGGGCATTGAGGTGCTGCCAGCACTTCTGCTTAAGCTGACGAAGGTGAGGGAGCTAAGTCAATCGAGTGTTGAAAACCAGTCCTAGGAATTGATATGTCTCCACTACAGTGAGTGGATTGTCATTAAGATAAAGTGCGGGTTCCGGATGAACGGTATGACACCGACAGAAGTGCATGACACACTACTTTGCGGCTGAAAACTGGAAGCCATGGGCTAGGGCCCATGACTGCGCCTTGTGGATGGCTCCCTCGAGGCGCTGCTCAGCAACAACTGTACTGGAGCAACAGTATGAAATGCAGAAGTTGTCTGCATACAGGGAAGGTGAGACAGAGGGCCCAACAGCCGCTGCTAGACCGTTAATGGCCACTAAAAATAGAGACATATTCAATACACAGAGCCCTACGGGACTCCATTCTCCTGGATATGAATGGAACTATGGGAGTCACCAACTTGGACATGGAAAGTATGGAGCAACTGGAAGTTTCAGATAAAAATCGGGAGTGGTCCCCAGAGACCACACTCATACAATGTGGCAAGGATATGATGTCGCTAAGTCGTGTCGTATGCTTTACATAAGTCAAAAAAGACAGCAATCAGGTGATGCCGTCTGGAGAAGGGTGTTCAGATGGCAGACTCGATGGACACAAGATTATCAGAGGTAGAGCGACCCTGGCGGAAGCTGCTCTGACTTAGTGCCAGCAAGCCACATGACTCCAGAACCCAACCCAACCGCCGACATACCATACATTCCAGCAGCTTACAAAGAAAGTTGGTGAGGCTGATGGGCCGATAGCTATCCACGTCAAGCGGGTTTTTACCAGGTTTGAGCACCAGAACGATGGTGCTCTAACGCCATTGTGATGATAAGACGCCACTGCACCAGATCCGGTTGAAAATGACGAGAAGATGTTGCTTGTAGTCAGATGAGAGATGTTTAATCAACTGGCTGTGGATGCAATCAGGCTCAGGAGCTGTGTCGGGGCAATGCGCAAGGGCACTGAGGAGCTCCCACTCTGTAAATGGGGCGTTATAGGATTCACTGCAGCATGTAGTGAATGAGAGGACGTTCCCTTCCAGCCGAGGTTTGAGTGTGCGAAAGGCCGGGGGGTAATTCTCCGACACAGAGGCTCCAGCAAAGTGCTCAGCAAAATACTCGGCAATTGCATTTGCATCGGTACATAACTCACCATTTATGGTAACACCGGCGACAGCTGTTGGGGCCTGGTACCCGAAAAGACGTTTGATCTTTGCCCAGACTTGGGAAGGTGATGTGTGGCACCGAATGGTGGAGACATATCTCTCCCAACACTCCTTCTTCTGTTGTTTGATAAGGTAGCGAACATGGGCATGGAGCTGTTTAAAGACTATGAGGTCCTCCAGGGAAGGGTGCCGCTTATGCCACTGTAGAGCTCACTGACGCTCCTTAATTGCTTCAGCGACTTCCAGCGACCACCAAGGGACTGCCTTACACCTCGGGCACCCCAAAGAGCGAGGGATCGCGTTTTCTGCAGCAGAAACAATTGTTCTGCCATAGAAACAATTGTGATAGTCACCTGCTCAACCATCACATCGATGTTACCATGTGGAGGAGACACAAAGGTGACAGCAAAGGTGAAAGTTCCCCAGTCCGCCTTGTTCAAAACCCCACTGGGGCAGTGACAGGAAGTTGGGGAAGTGGTCACTACCACACAGGTCGTCATGTACTCTCCAGTGGATAGATGGGAGAAGTCCTGGGTTGCAAATCGATAAATCAATGGCTGAGTAACTACCATGAGCCACACTGAAATGTGTGCCGGCCCCAGTATTTAAGAGGAGAGGTCAAATTGCGACAGTAAAGTTTCGACATCTCTGTCTTGGCCAGTAAGCATGGTAGCACCCCACAAGGGGTTATGGGCATTACAATCTTCCAGAAGTAGGAAAGCTTTAGGGAGTTGATCAATCAGTGCAGCTAATACATTCAGGGGTACTGCACCATCTGGAGGAAGATATAAATTGCAGACAGTTATTTCCTGCGCCATCCTTGTTCTGATAGCCACAGCATCAAGAGGGGTTTGAAGGGGCACATGTTCACTAAAGACTGAGTTTAGGACATAAACGCAAACTGCACCTGACACTCAATTACAGTCGCTACGGTTCCTGTAATATCCCTTATAGCTGCGGAGCGCAGAGGTCCGCACTGCTGGGAACCAGGTTTCCTGGAGGACAATGCAGATAGCAGGTATAAAACTTAACAGTTGCCGTAGCTCAGCCAGGCGGTGGAAAAAACCGCCGCAATTACACTGGAGGATGACATCGTGAGACTGGGAAGGCATGCAACATTCAATGAGGCAGTTTATGCCTCAAGAGTCACCTGCTGCCACTGATTTATTGCCTGAGCAGTCTATATCCATTGTGTCTGAGGGTCCGGCAAGATCTAGGTAGCAGTGGTGTGGGTGCCACCGCAATTTCCTTGGTCTGAGGGGTTTTCTTTTTGTATTTCTCTCATTTCTCCTTGGGTTTCCTTGGCTGGGAGGACTTCACTGGCTCAGTCTCAGGCACTGAGGATGAGTGTGAAACCCTACGACCAGTTTCTATTGGGCTCTTCAGCCACTGGCGGGTGTCGTCTTTCTCACTAGAAGAAACCTGGGACGGGAACAGAAGGTTTGTACATTACACCAGGAAATGTACATAGCGCCAACCACTAGGACATAAAATATTAAGCAGTGTCAAAGAACTGTTCCAGTATTACCCTATGTTTATCCTATTGTGTTTGTTCTGTTGTGTTAGATCCAGGTTTCACAATGAGTAACTCAAAGGCACAGGTGGTTATCAGTCAGGAAAAGGTCCAGACTTTCCTGTATCCAGTAAATGCCGGCAGGTAATGTAGACCTGCATAGGTCATTAGATACTTTAAAGGAGGACAGATTCTCTTCCATTTTCTTGGTATCTGTCCTAGATGCCAGTGTCGCTAGCCTAGCTGATTATTTTTCAGGCAAGATAACCTGCTGACAGCCAAAGAGCTGGGTTGTTGGGCAGATGAACAACTGTTACAAATGGCTAAATTATCTTTAATACAGGATGCTAAAACACATTTTATATACCATGACGACTTGAGGAATGCACAATTACTTGAAGTATTGAGGAGATACAGTACGACAGTATAGAAAACGGAACAGTTGTAGGTACTGCCGCAAACAGTTAAATGGTGTCTCACAGAAACAAGGCGAATCCATTCAAACTTTTGTGCATAGAATAAGAAAGCTCAATGTTAATACCTACAAGTAAATGGACAGTGACGAGATGAATAGGGTCCTTCTGCAAGATGCGTTTTACAGGTATGCACCCGATGAGTCAAAGAATGTACGTGCGGAATTTCCAAGGACTTAGCTAGAGTCTTAGGCACAGCAATGGCTTTAGAAGAAATAGATGCAGATCTCAAGTCCATGAGGGAAAAGTATTTCTTCTGCTGATGTCAGGAATTACTGCTGGGGATGTTTGGGCCACATATGACAAGACTGTCATTAGCCACAAAGTAGGAATCGGGGAAATGTTAGTCATTGAGAACTGGACTTTTATAAAAAGTGTAAAGAACATAATAAGAAGGGACAAAATAGGAATAATGAACCATTAAATGGTAATGAGAGCCCCAGGGCCGCCGAATGGCATTCCCAGTCAATTATAGCATGAATGAAACATGCAGATAAGTGGAATTGTGCTTCATTGACGTAGTATGTGCAAGGGAACACAAGTTTTTATTAGATACAGGTGCACAAATGTCTGTGGCAAGTTTGGACCTCATGTGTAAGAGGCAGTTAAACCCTGCACAGTTCAAATTGTGAGGAGCAGGGGATAATAAAGAGCATTTACTGAGTTCAGTGATATTATCTTTTCTTTTGAGCAAATCATTTCTGGGAGTATATGAAAATTTGCTCCATGCAATCGATGGTTACTGTGTTATCCCAGCACTAAATTTCCAGTATAAGCATTATGCAACTGACCTTGCACAATGCATAATAGAACTCAGAGGTACATTGCTCCATCAGTGGGGAAATTTGTCAGTGACATGGAAGAGCAATATTTGTCTTACTGGAAAGAACCAATTAAATTGGGTAAAAGGGCAGTAAGAACCAGTTCACACGATGAAGCAGAAGGTATAAGGAAACTGTTATGTATGAGTGTAGGAATGAATCTACCTATAAATATGTTCTATGCCACTGAGTGACTGGGTGAAAGCAGGTGTTTTGTATGGAGGAATATTGTACATGTACAGGAGACAGACAGTGAGTGTGTAGGGCCCTTTGGTATTGATAATGATGGGAACAGAGACATGGCTTCATCTAAAGGGTTGTTGGTCACTAATATAGATGTTCTAGATGAAAATGATGTACCGTATTTACTCGAATCTAAGCCGCACTTTTTTCCGGTTTTTGTAATCCAAAAAACCGCCTGCGGCTTAGAATCAAGTGCAAAGCAAGCGGAAGTTCTGAAAAATGTTGGTAGGTGCCGCCACAACTAACTTCTGCCGTCGAATATATGTAGCGCTACACAGACATCCTTTGTAGGCACAGAGATAAATACTGGCGCCAAAACCTCTGCGTCAGTAAATAAATTAAAAAAGGTGGAAGTCCAGCTTTTTTTTCTCCGCCCCGAGTTTCGACCACTGCATTTTCATACATTATCCAACAAAGTAAATACAAATTCCGTATTGTTCATCTTCGAATGTAGCAGAATTTCAATGTACTACAAAAATCCGACTGGCAAGACTGTTGCCAATAGGAACCTGATGAAATGTGAATCACATGCAGTATTCTCTTCACCATAAGAATAATACGAATATAAACATTTTGCCATGTATTCTTTCATGTTTGCTGCTATCTCATTTAAATCCTGTCTGCCTAATGAACTACGAAACTAGAGTGAGACAACAGCAAACGCGGAAGAATATACGTATCGTGTCATGTTTATATTCGTATTATTCTTATGCCCAATAGCGATACAGTCAGAAATGAAGCACGGCAACTGACTAGATTTTTAAATCTAAGATGACTAATTTCTGTGCAGAATTTGATGTACTAAAGAAGCGGTCGCAAAGATTTTCAAACGGAGAAAAATTTTCGCCTAACTCTCGTTCAGAACATGTTGTATCATACGCAGTCTATTATTTGGTACTTGTTGATCATTATCAAAGAAAGCAGCAGTGTAAGTAGCAACAAATAGCAGTCTCTTGCCATTGTTTCGCTAATGAGATGATTCCTCTCATTTTTTTTTTATTTTTTATTTTTATTATTGTAAGCGACGGTAGCGCGCACAAAAGCAAGCCATGCCGCGAGATGCTGCGAGCGGTGACAGGCCGTAAACACGCACTATCAGAATGCGACAAACAATGCATGACGCAGTACAGTAATGCATTTTCAGCTTAGAGTGACGTAAACACCTATAACAAAGGAAATGGCACTTATCAGATCAAAGCAAAATAAGCAATCGATTCAAACCAGACGAAGCACGTGAAAAAGGAATGGTACCCGTATAAATAAGGACGGAGCGTCTGACGCATAGCAATGGCTACCTGGTAAAGCTTAACTGCTAAGCTTACGACTCGAACCAAACTACTGTAGCTGTATCATCTTTCATTCGACTAAATTGTGTCTCATATTACAATGGACCAACTTTGTTTCGATTTGGAGGTGCGGCCTAAAACTTTTTTCTACCCTTGAATTTTGAGTCTCACATTTCAGGTGCGGCTTAGATTCGGGAATTTTTTTCTTTTTCCCCTTTATTTCGAGTCTCATTTTTCAGGTGCGGCTTAGATTCGAGTGCGGCTTAGATTCGAGTAAATACGGTATAGAAGACAAATTCAAACTCTAGCCACAAGCAAGCTGTCAGTGTGACTGCGTCATATAAGAAAAAGAAGCTTTTAAAAGAAATGGAGAAAGTAGTGATGGAAGTACATTTGAGTTTGAGGACTTGATTAATTCTCACAGGTCTTTACTTGGGACCTCGGTGATACAATCCCAACTGTGACTGAATCACCTGTGTACTGTAAGCCATATTGTGTGCCCCATCACCTACAGTTAGCAATGTAGGAGTTCATTAATTGGCAATTAAAGATGGTATTACTGAGGAAAGTGCCAGCTCACGGGATGTACCTGTGTTGATTGTACTGAAAAAGAGCCTGGTTGGAATGAAGAAATATTGATTTTGTTGTGACTAGAGATACCTCAATAGTTGTATGATATATCCATTCTATATCCATGTATATCATTTCCAAATATAATGGAGACTCTGGACAATTTGGGGCAGTGTATGTAGTTTTCTACTATAGATCTATGGGGTAATTATCATCAGCTTGAGGCAGCACTAGAGGACCCAGCTGAAAATGTCATTTACTGTTCCTTTGGGTGACTCCCAGTATTGGCATAAGCTGTTTGGATTGAAGAATACACCAGCCACAATTCAGCATTTGTTGGGTGGAGAGAACTGAAACCAAACCAGCTTATGGTACATCTGGACAATATAATTATTTTTGCAAAAGATATGGAGGAGCACGTGTGATGGTTGAGGGAAGTATTTAAGAAATTATGTGTAGCATGCCAAACTCTTAGTGTAGAAAAGCATCACTTCACACTACAAGTAATATATTACTTAGGACATATAATTAACCAATTAACTTTTTTTTGAAGTTATGTTCTAAAAAATAATATTTTTCTATTAATGAAAAACATCCTACAATGAATGACAACACATACAGGCATATAAAGACAGCTTTTAATGCTCAAAATGATAAGTTACAAAACTCTGGAAATCATCACTAATAAAATTCCAAGTATACTCATGTGCTGGACTTTGACTGAAATACCCTGAAACTTAAAGCCATATTTTTGTTTCTGTGTAACCATAAAGTCTAACTATGTATTTCAAAACAGTTCCCTGGAACATAAACTAGATAGCTTTTAAAGCTCAAAATAATGAGTTACAAAATTTTGAGGATCACCAATAACAATAACTTGAGTATACCTTTCCACTGGACTTTGACCAAAACATCCTGATCCTTGAAGTCATTTTTTAGCTTCTGTGTAGCTTTGAAGACTAACTATGTATTTCATAACAGTTTCCTGTCAATATAAATCTTGGAGGAGTTGGTTGGAGTACATTGGATGTATTTATCTCGTACCACTGGTAAGCACTTGTCACTAAACTGATGAAATGTTGTCACTTTCAGTCTCTGATGAAGTAACATGACATTCTTCTTCACTTTCTGAGCTGCTAAATTCAATGTCAAACTCAGGATCATTACAGCCATCTGTTTTTGAAAGCACTGCCTAAACAACAATACAGGAGAGAATCTAAAAAGCACACATTTTGTTGTCAATTATCCCAAGGTGTGCACAGTAAATACAATAATTAGTGGCACTCACAGTAAGGAAAATGCTACAGCCACGCTACAAATGTAGTAGCAGATGCTCTCTAGAGACTGAACTTTTAACTACAAGGTGCAGAACTTTGCTTCAACAGTTAAGTAGCCATCAAAAGAAACAGATCACAGATGTCAGGCAGTTAGCTTGGACCTCAGTCAACATAACCTCATTCAAACATTAATCGATTTGTGTCTGCATCATAAAGCTGTTCTTGATTGAAACAGTTGATGAGCCTAATTCTCGTCATTTGTGGGAGGTGTTACTGTTTTGTTTCAATATGAAGAAAACAGAGGCCAAGTCTCAATGAATGCACTTAAGTACGTATGGTAAGGATGCTGTTAGTGAGAGAACATGTCATGAGTGGTTTCAACGCTTCAAGAATGGTGATTTTAACGTCATAGACTGGCATAGTGGTGGAAGAGAGAATGTTTTCGAAGATACAGAATTGGAGACATTGCTGAGTGAAGACTTGTGTGAAACTCAAAAAGAATTGGCACGATTAGTGGGAGTGAGACAGCAAGCCATTTCAAAATGTCTCACGGCTATGGGCATGATTCAGAAAGAAGGAACTTGGGTCACGTGTGAGATGAAACCAAGAGATGTTGAACAGCGTTTGTGTGTTTGTGAACAGTTGCTTCAGAGGCAAAAACGGAAGGGATTTCTGCATCGCATTGTGACTGGTGACAAAAAATGGGTTCATTACGATAACCCAAAATGCAAAAAATCATGGGGATATCCCGGCCACGCTTCCACGTCGATGACCAAACCGAATATTCACAGCTCCAAGATCATGCTCTGCATTCGGTGGGACCAGCTCGGCGTCGTGTACTATGAGGTGTTAAAACCAAGTGAAACAATCACAGGTGCTCGTTATCAAAAGCAATTAATGCACTTGAGCAGAGTATTAAAAGACAAACGGCCGCAATACAGCGAGAGGCACGATAAAGTTATTTTGCAGCACAACAACGCTTGATCCCAAGTTGCAAAAGAGGTTAAAACATATTTGGAAATGTTAAAATGGGAAATCCAACCCCACTCGCCATATTCTCCAAACATTGCTCCCTCTGACTATCACCTGTTTAGATCAATGGCGCATGGCCTGGTTGACCAATACTTCCGATCTCATGAAGAAGTCACAAATTGGACCGATTTGTGGATCGCTTCAAAAGATGATCAATTTTTTCGATGTGGGATTCGTACACTGCCTAAAAGATGGGAGAAAGTAGTGGCCAGCGATGGAAAATACTTTGAATGATACATGTGTGACTAATTTATTTCATTAAAGCCTCATATGTTGGGGAAAAAACAGCGAAAGTAAAGTTGTACACCTTGTATAAGCTGGGTTTTATTTTTTGAAGGTCTTTCCTTAAATTGCTTGAGTATACTTGGGATTTTAAGTTTGTGTCAAAATAATAAAAATGAGATAATTCGGGATGTCAAGTTATGGGGTTAATCACGATGGGATACAAACAGATGTTAAATTGGTGATGGGTGTGTAAATTTTGCCAACACTTCAGACAGGAAAAGAGTTGCAATTGTTTCTAGGGCCAATAAATTACTGTAGGAAATTTTGTCCCCAGATCTGCAGAAGTAGCATGCTCTCTCATGTA
This sequence comes from Schistocerca americana, assembly GCF_021461395.2. NCBI lineage: Eukaryota > Metazoa > Arthropoda > Insecta > Orthoptera > Acrididae > Schistocerca > Schistocerca americana. Next base: position 195,182,164 of record NC_060120.1, on the reverse strand, counting down.
CTTACTGAAAAAACGTTAAAATTCCACTGGACATTGGAATGCCGGGATGCATTTGAAAAGCTAAAATAATTGTTGACAACTAGTTCTGTAGCCCTATATTGCCCTTTCCAAGCTACGAAAAGGAGTTCATATTATTGCATGACACTAGTAATCATGCACTGAAATGGTTATGGGATTGAAGGATATATCTAACAGACTGACATGTTGGGCACTGAAACTAAGTGAATTTGATTTCAAAATAGTCCATAAATCTGATAACAATCACAGTAATGCATATGGCCTATGTATGAAGACCGGTGCATCACAGACATTAAGTCATATCACTGCACAGTGGTAAAGAGAGCAAGTTGCTGACAAGTACTGCAAATTACTTGCAATGCAGCCACAGTTCGCCACACACAATGATCTATTATGCAAGATGACAAACCTTGGACCACATGTTGTTTTTCCAATCACGATGCAGGAGGAAGTGCTAAAACAGGCACATGATTACACATTATTTTGTCATGGGGGCCACAGAAACATGGAGCAGTGCATAGCCAAACATTATTGGTGGTGTACACATAGACAAGATGTAAAGCAGTATATTAAACGTTGTGTGCCATGCACACATTGGGTTGAGTTGAGCAATCAGTGTATTCCACTACAAAGGTTACTGGAAGCCAATAAATCTTTTGAAATGAATGGGATGGACATTTTGAGACCTTTTGGCCAGACTGCCAGCAAGGAATCATTACATTCTAACCATAATAGATCAGTTTTTTGCATTACTTGGGAATAGCAGCTACCCTGTATCAGCAAACTTGTATGGCACAGGCAATGGCGAAAAATTGGGGTCAAAGTTGAATGTGGCACTGGAGTTATCTGATAGTGTATAACAGATCTTCATGAAACCAATGTAACTGTTAATTGGTTTTACTGGTCACGCCTGATTCCACAGTAACAGTTCTAGAGCCATTCAAAGAATGTGTATGATCAATAGTGCATAAATACCTAGATCATGGGTTACTAGTTGGAAGTGGCTTTAACTTACTGAGTATAGACTGGGAGTCTATGGATTCACTGCACGGGATACAGACAGCCATTCATACAAAGTACTTTTGAACACATTCTCTGAAAACTGTCTTGAGCAACTATTTTGGCAGCCCATACACAACGGAAAAATCTTAGATTTTGTAGCTACAAATAGGCCGGACTTTAATGACAATGTCAGTATCGAAACGGGGTTAATGATCATGAAATCATTACAGCAACTATGGTTACAAAAGTTAATAAATTAATTGAGAAGGCTAGGAGAGTGTTTCTGCTAGAAAGAGCAGATAAGCAGTTGTTAGTGCCACACTTAAATGGTGAACTGATATCACTTAGTTCCAGCATATTAACGATGGAAAAGACCCACCATGGTTTCATAACGAGATTCAGAAAATGTTGAGGAAGCAGAGGCTGTTGCACTCTCAGTTTAAAAGAGTGCACGCAAATGACAATAACCAAAGGTTAGTAGAGATTCGTACATCTGCAAAAAGACCTATGCGTGAAGCACACAACTACTGCCACTGTCACACCTTAGCTACAGATTTGGTAGAGAACTCAAGAAAATTCTGGTCCCCGTAAAATTGCTGAGTGGGCTAAGGCTTTCATTCAGTCACTTGTTGACCAGTCTGGTGTAGCAGTTGCAGATGGCAAAACAAAAGCCAAAGTTTTAACGTGTTCAAGAAATTGTTCATATAGGAGAATTGTACAAATATACCATCATTTGACCATCGAAAAGACACCGTATGACATAGTAATAAGCATCCCTGCCACAGAGAAATAAGTGAAGGAGTAGAAAACAAAAAAAGTTACCAGGTCCAGATGAAATCCCAATTTGGTTTCTCAAAGAGTAATCTACGGCACTGACCCCTTACTTAGCTTGCACTTATTGTGAATCTCTAGCCCAGTGTAAGGACCCAGGTGAATGAAAAAAGGTGCAGGTAACTCCTGTATACAAGAATGGCAAAAGAACGGACCCGCAAAATTACAGACCAATATCCCTAACAATGGTTTGCTGCAGAATCCTTTAACACATTCTCAGTTTTTCTTGAGATCGAGAAGCTGATGTCCATGAATCAGTATGGTTTTAGAAAACATTGCTCTTGCAAAACTCAGCTTGCCTTTTTCTCATGTGATATACTATGAACTACAGATGAAGGGCAACAGGCAGATTCCATATTTCTATATTTCTGGAAAACAATTGACATGGTGCTCCTTGCAGGCTATTACAGAAGGTATAAGCATGTGGAATAGGTTCACAGATATGTAAGTGGCTCGTAGACTCCTTACATAATAGAACCCAGTATGTTGTCCCCAAGGGCAAGTGTTCATCAGAGACAAGGGTATTGTCAGGAGTGCCCCCGGGAAGTATGACAGTACAGAGTGGGCAGCAATCTGCAATTGTTTGCTGATGAAGCTGTGGTGTATCGTATGGTGTCGAAGTTGAGTGACTGTAAGAGGATACAAAATGACTTAGACAAAATTTCTAGTTGGTGTGATGAATGGCAGCTAGTTCTAAAGATAGAAAAATGTAAGTTAATGTGGATGATTAGGAAAAACAAACCCGTAATAATTGGATACAGCATTTGTAGTGTCCTGCTTGGCACAAGTCATGTCATTTAAATATCTGGACATAATTTTGCAAAGTGATATGAAGTGGAACGAGTATGTGACAGTTGAGGTAGGAAAGATGAATGGCAGACTTCAGTTTTGGGAGAGTTATAGGAAAATGTTGTTAGTCTGTAAAGGAGACCACAAATAGGATGCTAGTGCAACCTATTCTTCAGTACCGCTCCATGGTTTGGGACCCATAACAGGTCAGATTACAGGAAGACATCAAAGCAGTTTAGAGGTAGGTTGCTTGATGTTTTGGGAACTCAAATGGGAATCACTGGAGGGGAGGAGATGTTCTTTTTGAGGAACACTATTGAGAAAATTTACAGAACCGACATTTGAAGCTGACTGCAGAAAGATTCAGTTGCCTCCAATATAAGTTGGCCATAAGGACCTTGAGGATAAGATACGCGAAATTAGGGCTCCTACATATGCATATAGGCAGTTGTTTTTCTCTCATTCTACACACATCAAAAAGTGTTTTGCCTCACCCCAGTTCCCAGAACTCCTGAAGAGAGACATTGACTGTGGATATTGTATCACAGACACAGTACCTTTGACTGTTCAGAGATGTCACTAAACCCACCCAAAGATATAAACAACCATGCACGAGCAGCACCTATTACATGGAGGGGGTCCGACAACCGATTATTTCCAGTCATTCCACCAGGAACGAGGTACATGGCTTGTGTTGTCTGTAGTTCAACCATGCCTAGACGGTCAAAACTGCGCTTCAATCCCGTCTGCATTGTTACTTTGTGCCAGGAAGGGCTCTCAACAAGGGAAGTGTCCACGCGTCTCGGAGTGAAACAAAGTGATCTTGTTTGGACATGGAGGAGATACAGAGAGACAGCAACTGTCGATGACATGCCTCGCTCAGGCCGTCCAAGGGTTACTGCTGCAGTGGATGACTGCTACCTATAGATTATGGCTCGGAGAAACCCTGACAGCAACAACACCATGTTGAATAATGCTTTTCATGCAGCCACAGGACGTCGAGTTACCATTCAAACTGTGTGCAATAGGCTGCATGATGCACAACTTCACTCCCGACATTCATGGTAAGGTCCATCTTTCCAACCACGACACCATGCAGCACGGTACAGATGGCCCAACAACATGCCGAATGGACCGCTCAGGATTGGCGTCATGTTCTCTTCGCTGATGAATGTCGCATATGCCTTCAACCAGACAATCGTCAGATACGTGTTTGGAGGCAACCCAGTCAGGCTGAGCACCTTAGTCACACAGTCCAGTGAGAGCAGCAAGGTGGAGGTTCCCTGCTGTTTTTGGGTGGCATTATGTGGGGCCGACATATGTAGCCGGTGGTCATGGAAGGCGCTGTAACGGCTGTACGATATGTGAATGCCATCCTCTGACCGATTGTGCAACCATATCGGCAGCATATTGGCGAGGCATTCGTCTTCATGGACAACAATTTGCAGCCCCCATCATGCACTTCTTGTGAATGACTTCCTTCAGGATAACGACTTCACTCGACTAGAGCGGCCAGCACATTCTCCAGACACGAATCCTATCGAACACGTCTAGGACAGAGTGAAAAGGGTTGTTTACGGACAACGTGACCCACCAATCACTCTGAGAGATCTACGCCGAATCTCCATTGCGTAGTGGGACAATCTGGACCAACAGAGCCTTGATGAACTTGTGGATAGTATGCCACAGCGAATACAGGCATCCATCACTTCAAGAGGATGTGCTACTGGGTATCAGAGGTACCGGTGTGTGCAGCAATCTGGACCACCACCTCTGAAGGTCTCGCTGTATGGTGGTGCAACATGGCATGTGTGGTTTTCATGAGCAATATAAAGGGCAGAAATGATGTTTATGTTGATCTCTATTCCAATTTTCTGTACAGGTTCTGGAACTATTGGAACTGAGGTGACACAAAACTTTTTTTGAGGTGTATATTTGCGAGTGGGACAAGAAAGGAAATGACTCATAGTGGTGCAGGATACCCTTCACCATGTGCTGTAAGGTAGATTGCACAGTATCAATGTGGATGTAGATGCAGGATTGGTTACTAGACTTTGGTGTTCCAGAAACATTAATTACAGATCAGTGCATCAATTTTATGTCAGAATTTATGAAGTATTTACGCCATCTATTGTGTATTCATAAGTTGAGGTGAAACCTGTCACATCTGCAGGCAAATGGTAGAACTGAGCATGTGCATCAAGTGATAGGAACAATGCTAAGACACTGCTTGTACAGGTAACACAATGATTCGGATACTCTTACTGCCATCTTTTGCCACAGCCTACAATTCAAAAATCAATGAAAATACAGGCCAGACACCATACAAAGTAGTATGAAGCCACAAAATACAGTCGTCATCTGGGATAATCAAACTTACGGTGAGGAAAAATGATGAGAAGTGTGAAATTTTGCAAAGATGTTGTGAGAGGTAGAGAAGTGGGTGCAGAAAGGCAATATCAATGCCCTTCCTCAATTGTCAGGAGCAAATGGGGCATCACAATGCTAAACTACCGAACTCCCACACAATGCTAACAAAGCCCTTATACACCAAATGGGAAACTGAAAAAAATTGTGACCCAGTATCAAGCCCCACGTCAGGCTACTCAGATGACCTCATCAGTGAACGTTGAACTGCAGCTTCCGATACGTGCAACGGTTATATATGTTGCCTGTGTAAGTCCTTTTCATGGCACGCCAGGTTCATTACCACCACATTACCAGGCCCACTCCCAAAAAAGGAGGGAGGAACAAGTACAGCAGAGAAAGGCATGTTGCACCTGCACATGCCACAAGCACACTGCCATACACGTTAAGACCACGGAAGTAATAGTGTATCAAGGTTTTTGGCATTTCATTACGTGTATTTTTTGTATTGTGTAATTGAGTGTTGCACAAATCATGAATGAGTTTCTTGTGGTATTTAACTTGAGATATCAGTTTGCAGAGTATAAAGAATGGATTGATTTCATTTTTGAGATAGATGGTTGATGATTTTTTTTTTTATTTTATTTTATTTTAGGGCATCAAGTGTGTAGTTCGCTTGAATTGATTTGTTGTGTTACTGTAGTATTTTAGATGTTGGCAATGGAGAATATAGCTATGGTTATTCACATAGCGTAAATTCCAGTACTCCTTTGTTTTGATTTTAAACCTTTGTGAGATACCACAGGTGGGAGATTATTTTTTAGTACAGATCACTATTGCCAAAGTATAATGTATAATGGATTTTTGCACCATTGGTGTAAGTGGAATTATCACAAAGGTAATGAATTATTGGTCTAAGTTAATATCTTGGTAGGATTAATGGGAATCATGGCTGACTGCTGAGTTATTATTCAATTTTTGGGAACAGTTATATTTTGTCGAGCATATTTTTTGCTTAGAATATTGGTTATTTGTAGTGAGCTAGGAATTTGTTCTGTTTTGTTTCACAGTGTATATATATTAGATGATGATGGCTTTGTTGTATACAGTGTGAGTAAAGTATAACAATGAGTATTTCCTGGTGGAATGATCATGGTGACAGCTGTAGCAGCAGCACTTTATTTGTGGGAACATGAAATGTAGGGGAAAGATGATTATTTATTAAGTTCATATTGTGCATTTGAGCATTAGCACACTTTTTGTAACAACAAATTGTCTGTACCTGTATTTACTCTTGTAGGCATAATATCTGATTTAACTTTGTGCTCTTATCTTTAACCTTTATTTGAAACTCCTTTTTCTGTTAAATGGTTGTTCTGTTATCTAACTGACATTCTATCTATTACTGTATTTATAGTATGTCTTACTTAATCTATGTACAATTTGGCATTGAACTGCCCTTGAATTTATTGTAAGTTTAAATTGAAACCTGTACAATTTGACACGTTCCATATCCTTGTGATTGACTCACTAACTGGATCTAAGGAACATGAAATAAATAAATAAATAAAGTTCATAGAGAAATTAATAAAATGGAGGGAAAGCTCATTGTAATTAATTGTGTGGAGATTTAGAAAGAGCGTAACATAACCTATCTTTGGTGTGCCACTCAAATGTTGAACGATTTTTGCGTAATGCACATCCATGATGATCCAAACTGCTACAGCAACATGTGAAACAGAACTTTTCTTAGAGGGACGGAGTCAAAGGGTGCCTGTGGGGTATCCTTGAACTGCATCCTAAATTCCAGATGGCAGCTGACAGTGGGTGTACTTAGTAGCCAATCCAGTGGTAGTTATCACGAACTGTCAGGAGCAAGGGCGATCTAAGAATGCAGAACAGTTTGAGCTGCAGGGTAGCCGTATAATAATAAATGGTATGATGTGTGACATTTCGTGGACAACTTTTCAGCTCTCAGAAACTGTAACAGGGGGAATAATTCTTCACAAGACATACTTGTTACTGTACTTGTCTGACGAACCCTCAGAAATATTACCTACTAAGAACCTGACCTTTTTAAAAAATACCTTGTATCCCAACCTACTCAGTTCTGTAGAAGACCTTGTGGCAGTAACAAATGGGTGAACTATTGGAGAGGTCACACTTCAATGTTTACCACAAAATCACAGTTTATACCAACAAAAACTCATGGTAATAGGAGTTTTATCTTTGAGTACCATATTGATTCTGATTCTTCCTTGTGTAGCCTATGTCTATTTACAGTGGAAAACCACCCACCGTCCTACATTCTCTAATCACAACACACCAACCAAGTTTTTAAATAAGGAAGCACAGCAGAGCTCAAAGTATTTCATTTTCGTGTTTTGTCAAGGAGGTTGTTTTTGGTGTTTTGTGTAGTCCGAGAGCCACTAGGACTTACATTTTATTGCGCCTTAGAAATATTTCAAAGTGCAGCAGTTCGAGACTTACAAATATTTTGGAATTCTGAGTGCTAGTCCACAAAGACTAATAGTCAAGCTAATGACCATTTCAACTGAAATTTGTTACCGTAGAAAGACTTGTATGCAGGTGTTGGAAGAAAAAAAGAGAAAAAAAGAAAAGAAAAAGAAATACAAAAAAGGGTGGGCGACACTCCATCCAGTCCAGATAATGATAGCTGCAGAAAACCCAAAACTACCACTTTAAGATTGAAAGAAATGCCTCTCAAAGATGAGAGTATTAAAACCCTAATGGTACTCTGCCGACGTATTTGCAACAAAGTGCCAGACTTTGAACTGCTCACAAAAAGCAGCAAAGCTCACATAATACTAGGTACAAAAAGCTGGTTGAAACCTGAAATTGATAGCAGTGAGATATTTGGGGAGAATTTACGTGTATATCGAAAGGATAGGCAAGAGGGAAATGGAGATGGTGTATTTGTCACTGCAGACAAAAAATCAAATCCATCGAGATAGAAATTAAAGCTGTATGTGAGACTGTTTGGGCAAGACTCAGTATCAGGGGTGGACATAAAATAACTGGATCCTTCTATTGGCTACCAGACTCATCACCTGATGTAACCAAAAACTTCAGAGAAAACCTTAGTTCACTTGTACATAAGTTACACAAAAATACTGTAATCATTGGTGGAGACTTTAATCATCCAACAATTAATTAGGAAAATGACAATTTTCTTAGTGTTGGGAGTGATAAGATACCCAATGAAACTTTACTAAAAGTCTTTTCTGAAAACTACCTAGAACAGATGGTTAGGAACCATACTCATGATGGAAATATAATGGACTTAATAGTAACAAAAAGACCTGAGCTCTTCGAGGATGTCCATATCGAAACTGGTATCGGTAACCATGATGCAGCTGTGGCAACAATGATCACCAAAGTGCGAAGGACAACTAAAACATGCAGAAAGATATATATGTTCAGTAAACTAGAAAAAAAAATCAGTAATACCCTATCTCATTGAGGAACTTAAAACTTTCAGCACAGGTCAGGAGCATGTAGAGGAACAGTGGCTCAAGTTTAAAAGAATAGTTGACCACACACTGGATAGACATGTACCCAGTAGAACAGTACATAATGAGAGGAAACATCCATGGTATACAATCACCGTCAAGAAACTTCTAAAGAAACAGAGAGTACTGCATAATAAGTGTAAAACAAATTTTGGGGCTATAGATAGAGAGATGCTGAATCAAACACATTTGACTGCCAAGAGAGCAATGCATGGTGCCTTCTATGACTACCATAGCAAGGTATTGAAACTTCCTGGCAGATTAAAACTGTGTGCCGAACCAAGATTCAAACTTGGGACCTTTGCCTTTCGCGGGCAAGTGCTCTACCAACTGAGCTACCCAAGCATGACTCACTCCCTGTCCTCACAGCATTACTTTTGACAGTACCTCGTCTTCTACCTTCCAAACTTTACAGAAGCTCTCCTGCAAACCTTGCAGAACTAGCACTCCTGAAAGAAAGGATATTGCGGAGACATGGCTTAGCCACAGCCTAGGGGATGTTTCCAGAATGAGATTTTCACTCTGCAGCGGAGTGTGCGCTGATATGAAACTTCCTGGCAAATTAAAACCATGTGCCGGACCGAGACTCGAACTCGGGACCCGAGTTCGAGTCTCGGTCCGGCACACAGTTTTAACTGCCAGGAAGTTTCATATCAGCGCACACTCCGCTGCAGAGTGAAAATCTCATTCTGATAGCAAAGTATTGTCAAATGACACTTCACAAAATCCAAAGAAAGTCTGGTTGTATGTAAAGGCTGTAAGTGGCACCAAAGTTAGTGTCGAGTCCCTAGTGAATGAGACAGGAACTGAAATTGAAGGTACCAAAGCAAAGCTAAAATGCTTACCTCCATTTTCAAATGTTGCTTTACAAAGGAAAACCGAGGAGAATGGCCCCAATTTAATCCTTGTACCATTGAAACGATGAATGAGATAAGTGTTAGTGTCAGTGATGCTGAGAAAAATCTGAAATTATTAACATTGTACAAAGCTCCAGGCCCCAATGAAATCCCTGTCAGATTCTACACTGAATTTGCGGCTGAGTTAGCCCCACTTCTGACTATAACCTGTCGTAGAGCCCTTGAACAAGAGAACGTGCTCAGTTCTTGGAAAAAGGCATGTCACACCTGTTTACAAGAAGGGTAGTAGAAGTGATCCACAAAACTACCATTGAATATCCTTGATATCGATTTGTTGTAGAACCTTAGAACATACCCTGAGCTCAAACATAATGAGGTATCTTGAACAGAATGATCTCCTCAATGCCAACCAACATGGTTTTCAAAAACATCGATCATATGAAACCGAACTTACACTTTTCTCACATGACATACTGATAGCTTTGGATCAATTCCGAAAAGCATTTGACTCAGTACCACACCTACCCTACTGTCAAAAGTATGATCATATGTGGTAACAAGTGAAGTTTGTGACTGGATTGAGGATCTTTTGCTAGGGAGGAAACAACTTGTTATCTTGGATGGAGAGTCATTGTCAGATGTAGAAGTAACTTTGGGTGCGCCCCAGAGATGTGTGTTGGGACCCTTGTGTTCATGTTGTACAGTAATTACCTTGCAAACAATATTAACAGTAAAATCAGGCTTTTTGCAGATGATGCAGTTGTCTGTAACCAAGTACTATCTGCAAGAATCTGCATAAATATTCAGTCAGATCTTGATAACATTTCAACATGGTGCAGAAACTGGCACCTTGCTCTAAATGTTCAGGAATGTAAAATTTTGCACTTCACAAAAAGAAAAAATGTAGTAGCCTATATCTATAATATCAATGAGTAACACACAGTGGGTGTAACACTCTGTAGGGATATGTAATTGAATGATCTCATAGGTTCAGTCAAGTGTAAAACAGGTGGTAGACTTTGGTTTATAGGTAAAATACTGGGGAAGTGCAATCAGTCTACAAAAGAGATTGCCTACAAATCATTCAAGTATGGGACCCGTACCAGATACGATTAACACGGGATATTGAATGTACACAGAGTATGGCAGCATGAAAGGTCAGACAGTGTTTTAATCCAGGAGAGAGGGTCACAGAGATACTGAAGGAACTGAAATGGCAGACTCTTGAAGACAAACATAAACTGGTCCGAGAAAGTCTAATAACAAAGTTTCAAGAACCAACTTTAAATGATTATTCTTGGGATATACTACATCTACTTCTATGTGATTACTCTGCTATTCACAATAACGTGCCTGGTAGAGGTTTCAATGAACCACCTTCAAGCTGTCTCTCCAACGGTCCACTCACGAATGGCGCGCATGAAAACTGGCACTTAAATTTTTCTGTGCGAGCCCTGATTTCTCTTATTTTACCTTGATGAACATTTCACTCTATGTACGTGGGTGTCAACAGAATGTTTTTGCAGTCAGAGGAGAAAATTAGTGATTCAAATTTCATGAAAAGACCCCGTCACAATGAAAAATGCCTCTGTTTTAACGATTGCCACTCCAATTCACGTATCACTTCTGTGGCATTATATCCCCTATTTTGGGATAATACAAAACAAGCTGCCCTTCTTTGAAATTTTTCAATGTCACCCATCAGTCCCACCTGATGCGGATCCCACATTGCACTTCAATACTCCAGAACAGGGCAGACAAGCATGGTGTAGGCAGTCTCTTTACTAGACCTGTTGCACCTTCTAAGTGATCTGCCAATGAATCGCAGTCTTTGGTGTGCTCTACCCACAACATTATCTATGTGATTGTTCCAATTTAGGTCATTTGTAATTGTAATCCCTAAGTATTTAGTTGAATTTACGGCCTTCAGATTTGTGTGACTTATCGCATATCTGAAATTTAGTGGATTTCTTTTAGTACTCATGTGAATAACTTCACACTTTTCTTTATTCAGGGTCAACTGCCACTTTTTGCACCATACAGATATCTGATCTAAAACATTTTGCACTTTGTTTTGGTCATTTCATGGTTTTATAAGACGGTAAATGCCAGCATCATCTGCAAACAATCTATGAGGCCTATTTAAATTGTCTCCTATGTCATTAATATACCGGGTGATCAAAGAGTCAGTATAAATTTGAAAACTGAATAAATCACGGAATAATGCAGATAGAGAGGCACAAATTGGCACACATGCTTGGAATGACATGGGGCTTTATTAGAACCAAAAAAATACAAATGTTCAAAAAATGTCCGACAGATGGTGCTTCATCTGATCAGAATAGCAATATTTAGCATAACAAAGTAAGACAAAGCAAAGATGATGTTCTTTACAGGAAATGCTCGATATGTCCACCATCATTCCTCAACAATAGCTGTAGTCAAGGAATAATGTTGTGAACAGCACTGTAAAGCATGTCTGGAGTTACGGTGAGGCATTGGCGTCAGTTGTCGTCTTTCAGCATCCCCAGAGATGTCGGTCGATCACGATACACTTGTGATTTCAGGTAACTCCAAAGCCAATAATTGCACAGACTGAGCTCTGGGGACCTGGGAGGTCAAGCAAGACGAAAGTGGCTGCAGAGCACACAATCACCAAACAACGCGCGCAAGAGACCTTTCAAGCGTCTAGCAATATAGGGTGTAGCGCCATCCTGCACAAACATTGTACGTTCCAGCAGGTGTTTATCAGCCAGGCTGGGGATGATGCGATTCTGTAAAATATCGGCGTACCTCTCACCCGTCACGGTAGCAGTTTTGCTGTCCAGCGCCATCTGTCGGACATTTTTGTGAACTTTATTTTTTTTTTTTTTTTTTTTTTGTTCTAATAAAACCCCATGTCATTCCAAGCATGTATGTCAATTTTTAGCTCTCTATCTACAGTATTCCATGGTTTATTAAGTTTTCAAATTTATACTGACTTTTTGATCACCTGGTACATCAACCCCCTCACCCCCTACATATTGTTCACACAGAGATCATGAGGATAAGATTAAAATAATTACTGCATGCACAGAGGAATTCAAACAATCATTCTTCCCATGCTCCATATGTGAATGGAATGGGAAGAAACTCTAATAACTGGTAAAATGGGGCAAACCCTCTGCCATGCACCTCATGGTGATTTAGAGTGTAGACAAGCATAGGCAAACAGAGCATGTCTCAGACATAGGGCTTAATTTGAGGGAGAACCTCCTTAGGATATAAATTTGGAGCACAGCATTGTACAGAAGTGAATTCTGGACTACGGGTAAACCAAAATAGAAGAGAATTGAAGCCTCTGAGATGTAGTGCTACAGAAGAATGTTGAAAAATCAGATGGACTGATAAGATAAACAACGAGTAGGTTCTCTACAGAATCGGTGAGGAAAGGAGTATCTCGTAAACACTGGCTTAAAGGACAGACACAATAATAGGTTGTGTGTTAAAACATAAGGTAGTAGTTGCCTGGTTCTAGAAAGAATTCTGGATTACACACACTGTAAGGGAAGACATACACTGTAATACAGGCAACAAATAATGGAGTATGTTAGGTGCAAGTGCTACTCTGAGGTGAAGAGTTTGGCCAGGAGAGCAACTCCCACAGGCTGCATCAAACCCATCAGCAGATTGATGACTCCTCGCCTCTTGCTCCAACACATGACTGATTAACTTCCACAAAAAAATCCGATAAGTATTGTCATGCCACAATAATAAATGTGAACCGTCCCTCAAAGAGAGAGAAGAACGGTTACAAATGTGGTAAGTGGCCTACCAAAAAATCAGGCACAAAATGATTCTTTAGGCTGCCCTTGTTCATTTTTATGGTGCTTTTGAAACACTCATTCATCTGCAATTGAAAACTAGTAAAAAGTACTTTCATTGTTTGGGCATAAATGAGATATGTCCTTTTTCATCCTACACTACCACTATAGTGCTTGTACACACATGCCCCTAATGCACAGATGCACTCCTGAACACGCCACATCATATCGACTGTACGGGCTTACCATATGTACAGGACTGGCCCAGATGATCCTGCTTTTTAGAGATGTCCAGGGTTGCAAAAATGCCTGGAGTTTGAGAATTTGGTGACTGGCAAGGATTTTTTTAAATTTTAGAGCTACATTTTCTACATTGTGTTTTTAAACACTTTGTTATGGTCAACCTTGCAGCCAGTGCTGATGTTGATAGGGAGGCATGGCTAAGCAGTTCTGCCACTACTTTTCACTTACTATTTGTTTCTGAGTGTGAAGTAACTCGTCTACACATTTTTGATCATTTTCTCTCTATTCATATTTACCAATGGGTAAAACGAAGTGTATGTCTAATGTTAACCTGCAACAGGAAAACAAATTTTTTAAATTGTGTAATGATAGTAACAATGAATGTATTTACTGCACACTATGTACTGGAGAATTTTCTGTTGCACGTAAAGGAAGGGGTTATTTTAAAGAGCACATGAAAACTGCTAAGCATAGGATTGTTACTAACTCTACTATCCCATCAAACATAAGAGATTTTTTAAAGCCAAAGATGTTAATTGTGACTTGAAGTGTGCTACTAAAGAGGCAAAATTTGCAAGCCACACTGCTGGACACAAACTCAGTTTCAAAACATCAGAGTGTACGTCTCAACTGGTTAAAATGTTATGTAACCCACAATTTTCATCTCCTAGGACCAAAACTGAGGCAATTATTGTCAACATCACCATTTATATCTGATAACATATTCTGTTCTTTGGAAAATATTAATTATGCAACATTAATGATGGATAGCTCAAACTGAAGTACAGTAAAACTTGTTCCTACTGTTATAAAAAATTTCAGTCTGGAAGAGGAAGTTCAAGTTAAACTTTTACACTTTGATGAAGTGTCACAAAAAACTGCTAAAATTTTGATTGTGTTTCTTTTGCAGCGTGTGAAAAAATATATACTTGAAGAAAAATATGATTTGTTATACTGCTGATAAAACTAAAAGCAATTTTGGCCACAGACAAGAAAGGAGGTATGAAATTGTGTTCAGTGAAGTTCAAAGTGATTAAGAAAGTCTGATTTCAGGAACTGGTTGTTCAGTCCACATTGTACATACATTATTTCTGAAGCAAATCATATCTAATGAAAAATACAACTGAATAAGTAAAGCTGAATGTTTCAGTAAGCAGTAAGACTTGTAAGTAATTTCAAAAATATGTCCTGTGTTAGACCCAAAAAATATGGTAAGCCTACGAATGTACCTCTTTTCTGACGGTTTGGCCACCATGAGTCTGCAGATCTGTGCGACCGTTCGTGGGTGCTTGAGGATCGCATCCTCCCAACCATTCGTGCCCAACACTTCATTGTGTGTCCGTATGAAGTTGATGGTGACCTCCTTCAGTTTAGTACATGAGTGTTTCACAGCAAGTACTGCCATTTCTGAAGCATTGGTCACAGTGATCCCTTTGGCCAACATGGCTTCACACACTTGTTTCAGCAGTGGGATGCCATACTCATCCGCTGCCACTAGAAGCGGTGCTGCATAAGTACACAGGTCTGGCACCTGGTCTGTGTACATGAAACAGAGCAACTGCTTCATGACTTCGTCCTTCATGTCAGAGATCTGTACAGCGAAGCTGCCGCTCTCTTTTGCGATGTCCCTTAGCTTGGCTCTAAACACTGGACTGCGGGCTGTTAGGATGGCCCTGTGCGCCAACAGCTGTGACCCAGACAGCTCCAGTGTGACGTCAGCAGCCTCCTTCGACTCCAGCAGCGCTCCCAGGTCTCCAGATAGACCACCTCTGCCTTCCAATGGAAATATCGCAGCCATCACCGTTGCTGGGATCTTACTGTAACATGTCCAAGTATCAATTAAGTGACATGAGCTGTTGCACCACATGTAAATAATATTATTTCAGACTTAATGAACAAGTTAAATTGTAATTTTATCTTTTTTATAAGTAGGCAGAATGACTGGGCAATACTTTCAACTCTTACCTTGACGAGCCAAAATTTCAGTATTGCCAATAGATGCACATAAAGTAGAGAAAGATGTCCTGGGTTTCGACACCATTAGTGGAGATAGGTTGCAAAAGGCTAGGAAGAAATGGCTGGTCAGTTATAAAAACCTGCTTCGAGGATGAGGGGAGGTTAAGTATAATGTGAGAGTATGCTACTGTGGTAAAAACTGTAGCTTCCCCAGCTTAGAGAGAGAAGCAGATACAAATTAAGAGAGGAATGAATAGGAATTAAGGAATAGGAGAAATCTGGAAAGGGAGGGAGAGGGAGTGGAAAAAAGTGACTGAGAAAATAATTGATTAAATATACAATGACAAGCCCAAGAAACTGGTAGACCTGCCTAATATTGTGTAGGGCTCAAGCGAGCATGCAGAAGTGCCACAACTTAACGTGGAGTGGACTTGACTAATGTCTGAAGTAGTGCTGGAGGGATCTGACACCATGAGTCCTGCAGGGCCATCTATAAGTCCACACAAGGAGATCTTTTCTGAACAGCATGTTGCAAGGCACCCCAGATATGCTCACGTCTGGGGAGTTTGGAGGCCAGCGGAAGTGTTTAAGCTCAGAAGAGTGTTCCTGTAGCCACTTTGTAGCAATTCTGGATGTGTGGGGTGTCTCATTGTCCTGCTGGAATTGCCCAAGTCCGTTGGAATGCACAATGAACATGAATGGACGCAGGTGAGCAGACAGGGTGCTTACGTATGTGTCACCTGTCACAGTCATACCTAGACATATCAGGGGTCCCATATCACTCCAACTGCATACACCCCTCACTATTACACAGCCTCCACCAGCTTGAACAGTCCCCTGCTGACATACAAGGTCCATGGATTCATGAGGTTGTCTCTGTAACTGTACATGTCTATCCGCTCAATACAATTTGAAAAAGAGACTCATCTGACCAGGCAACATGTTTCCAGTCATCAACAGCCCAATGTCAGTGTTGATGGGCCCAGGCAAGAAGTAAAGCTTCATGTTTTACAGTCATCAAGGATACACAAGTCGTCCTTCGGCTCTGAAAGCCCATATCGATGATGTTTCGTTGAATAGTTCACATGCTGACATTTGTTGACGGCCCAGCATTGAAATCTGCAGCAAATTGAAGAGGGATTACACTTCTGTCACATTGAACGATTCTCTTTAGTCATCATTGGTCCCGTTCTTGCATGATCTTTTTCCGGCTCCAGCGATGTCGAAGAGTTGATATTTTATGGGATTTCTGATATTCACGGTACACTTGTGAAATGTTTGTACAGGAAAACCCCCACTTCACTGCTGCCTTGGAGAAGCTGTGTCCCACGGCTTGTGTGCCAACTATGACACCATATTCAAACTCACTTAAATCTTGATAACCTGCCATTGTAGCTGCAGTAACCGATCTAACAACTGCCCCAGCCACTTGTTGTCTTATATAGGCCTGCCTGCTTACATATCTCTGTATTTGAATATACATGGCTATATCTTTTCTTTGCTGATTCAGTGTATAAAGACATACTATAAAGTAATAAAATGAGGATGTATGCTCAGGAGAGTGACAGGACGTGACAAAATGTTGGAGAGCAAGTTACCATCTTCAGAGTTCAGGAAACTCAGGAAGGGCCCTTGAGACCTGTTGACACACCTTGCTTTGGTAGTACTTCTCCATTTATGTACTCAATTATATTCTCAGCAACTTACTTTTCTATATTCATGTCCCACCATCCCCCTCTCTGTCCCTCTTGCTTTGGTCTATCCTGTCTACTTTTCTGCTTTCCTTCCAGTCCATAAGCGATCATTCATTTAATGTATCACTTCTCTTCATCTTAATTCATCTTTACTTCTCACTGTATCCTCCTGTCATTCCTGTACTGCAGGAAGCACAGACTCATCAAAGTACTATCTTACGTCTTCTACCTTCTCTGATGACTTCCCCTTCACTGTTTCTACTCTACTCCACATTACAAGTAGGCCCCACCCCTCTTGGGGTCTGAATTAAAAGCCCCTCCTTTATAACCTTTCCTATATTTCCTTAAGGAAGGTACTACAAATTTTGAAAGCTAGGACAGTTTTTTTCCTTAGTTTTTATTTTAGTGTAACAGCAACACTGGAATTTCATCTCCTGAAGATAAGAATGGTCCTTACAGTTTGCCTCTTTGTAATTTTACAATTTTCTGAAGTCAATTTAAGTTTTAATAAACTTTTTTTTATTGAAAAGCTGTGAGTACAGGAATTGTATATCACCATAATTTTTAACTAAAAATCTAATTTCTACAATTACTTTAGCGAGTGTCATAGCTCGAAACTGCTGATTGTTTCTGAGTGAGGCAAAAATGTGTTAGTCGCAGTAGAGACAGCAAGATATTGATCAACCATGGGATTGTCTGGGTCTTGTTAAGAGAGTTAAAATATGACTATTTCCCAGTGCAACAATTTTCCTGTTTCAAAAGTTATCATTTAATATATTACACGTAACAAAAAAAATTCTAAAACAATTTAAGAAGAGACTCAG
Organism: Schistocerca americana; assembly: GCF_021461395.2. NCBI lineage: Eukaryota > Metazoa > Arthropoda > Insecta > Orthoptera > Acrididae > Schistocerca > Schistocerca americana. Next base: position 195,164,247 of record NC_060120.1, on the reverse strand, counting down.
ATGACAGTTTGTTCAAAGGAAGTACACTGGAAAGATTACCAGCACCAAACAAGACTGCAGTTTTACTATCACATCATGTGCTAATGCATCTATTGAAATAGATGTAACACAGAAGCTAATTTGATTTGAAATGCTTCTGAGTGGGTCAAGTTTATTCCTTGAATACACTTGACTTTAATATTCATGTGAATTTAGTACTGAAATATCCTCTGGAACAGAGATCTTTTGCACTTGACCTGCAATTAGAAGGAATAGAATCTCTTTGTGCTCTGTCTGCCCTGCACCTTGTGGACCTGTACAGCAATGAATTCACATGACACACTGAAAGAAAACATATTTATTCACCAGTATGTGTGCAATTTATACAGCACAATCTGTTTTGATAGGTCAAGATTGTGAACGTGGGAGATATAGGCTGAGAATTACAGAGAAGTACACACAGAGTGTGTAAAATCAGCAACAACAATTTTGAATAATACTGAAGATAAGAAAGCAGGTGTTGACAGATGTGAAAATTACCAAACTATCAGCTTAATAAGTCACAGCTGCAAAATACTAACACGAATTCTTTACAGGCGAATGGAAAAACTAGTAGAAGCCAACCTCGGGGAAGATCAGTTTGGATTCCGTAGAAACACTGGAACACGTGAGGCAATACTGACCTTACGACTTATCTTAGAAGAAAGATTAAGGAAAGGCAAACCTACGTTTCTAGCATTTGTAGACTTAGAGAAAGCTTTTGACAATGTTGACTGGAATACTCTCTTTCAAATTCTAAAGGTGGCAGGGGTAAAATACAGGGAGCGAAAGGCTATTTACAATTTGTACAGAAACCAGATGGCAGTTATAAGAGTCGAGGGACATGAAAGGGAAGCAGTGGTTGGAAAGGGAGTGAAACAGGGTTGTAGCCTCTCCCCGATGTTGTTCAATCTGTATATTGAGCAAGCAGTAAAGGAAACAAAAGAAAAATTCGGAGTAGGTATTAAAATTCATGGAGAAGAAATAAAAACTTTGAGGTTCGCCGATGACATTGTAATTCTGTCAGAGACAGCAAAGGACTTGGAAGAGCAGTTGAATGGAATGGACAGTGTCTTGAAAGGAGGATATAAGATGAACATCAACAAAAGCAAAACAAGGATAATGGAATGTAGTCTAATTAAGTCGGGTGATGCTGAGGGAATTAGATTAGGAAATGAGGCACTTAAAGTAGTAAAGGAGTTTTGCTATTTGGGGAGCAAAATAACTGATGATGGTCGAAGTAGAGAGGATATAAAATGTAGGCTGGCAATGGCAAGGAAAGCGTTTCTGAAGAAGAGAAATTTGTTAACATCCAGTATAGATTTAAGTGTCAGGAAGTCATTTCTGAAAGTATTCGTATGGAGTGTAGCCATGTATGGAAGTGAAACATGGACGATAAATAGTTTGGACAAGAAGAGAATAGAAGCTTTCGAAATGTGGTGCTACAGAAGAATGCTGAAGATTAGATGGGTAGATCACATAACTAATGAGGAAGTATTGATTAGGATTGGGGAGAAGAGAAGTTTGTGGCACAACTTGACCAGAAGAAGGGATCGGTTGGTAGGACATGTTCTGAGGCATCAAGGGATCACCAATTTAGTATTGGAGGGCAGCGTGGAGGGTAAAAATCGTAGAGGGAGACCAAGAGATGAATACACTAAGCAGATTCAGAAGGATGTAGGTTGCAGTAGGTACTGGGAGATGAAAAAGCTTGCACAGGATAGAGTAGCATGGAGAGCTGCATCAAACCAGTCTCAGGACTGAAGACCACAACCAACAAACCAACTGAAGATAATGAAAACAATGGGGGTTTGGATCAAAAGTGTTAACACAAGTAGACATGGCTGATAGGTGAAGGCACACAATGCGTGACCATGTTTAACTAAAGGTACAGCTGGAGTCCAAGACAATGCATCACAAACTCCCACAGTTTTTTTGCAACTTCACTACTGCAATGCTGCCAAGCAGCTTGCATGTATAAACACACAACGAAATGACTGAGTATTGTGTACATGGAATGTAGAAGCACATTCAAAATGCAAATAAGATCACCTTTCGGAGAGTACTGCCACATTATAAATAAGAAAAGGCCTCTTATACTGAGGGATCAAATAAAATGTTTTTCCTTTTTTAGGCAGTATAGTATCAAAGAGAGGGAGATATGGAAACCCACTCTTTCTCTTCTGAGTGGGTCATTTGTACTGACAGATTTGTATAAGAATTCAAAATCAGCAAAGGTGTAAGACAAGTTCACTGTCACCACTTCATCGATAATGGAAAGAGGGAACTGAACTGTTATTAGGTCACCTTCCATTAGGAAAGTGGGCGCACTCAGCGACTGTTATGTGATTTATACATTATAGAGTGCAGCAATCAGTTTGTTTTTTTTTTTTTTTTTTTTTTTACACAAATCCAGATTCCGGCTAGTGCCTAGCCATTATCAATGGACTATTTTCTAATCTTGATGCACGTTAGTTCCCTGTTGTTCGGGCGTCAGTCACAGTTCTTTGAATAATACTGTATGCCGACAGTGAACAGGAATTGTAATGTAGTAGCAAATTAGGAAATGCACATAAATAAGAAAAAAGAGTCATAGGTGGACATGCCAGAGGATTAAATGTAACAGCTGGGGAAGAGAATCTCCAAGTGATATGTGCATTTAGAAACCTGGTAAGCAGAATGGATAAACATGACAGGTATGTGCAACACAAAAACGCAAGGACTACGACAAAAAGTCTTTTATAAATAGCAGCTAATGTCCAAGAATGTAAAAATCACACCCAGCTTGAATGCATTAAAATGAAGCCTGAAATCCAGAATGAAACTTGAGAAACAAACTATAAATGATGTAAACTGTAAAGCATCAGAAAGTACATGGCAAGCATGCGGATGTACTCCACAATCAGTTCCTTTTGAAATTCAACACATCAGACCACAATTTATCAATTTATTTCTTGAGTTAAAGGATTTTTGATAATACAATAGCGACTCGGCTAATCTGAATCATGTATGTATTACATTATCCTCAGATCTATTATATGTTAACATTAGCAAGGTGTTGGATATTAATTTATTACATTTTCCTGTTCATGTTGAAAAAGTCAGCATCCTGTATAGTGAGTGATAAATATGGAAGTACAAGCATTACAAATAAAATTTCTCAGTTGATATCCTGCTGCACTTCCATTACTATATGCTAGCTGCTTTGAATGCTAATTCACTGCAGCTGTCCAAAGGGCACATATTTTGGTCTATTGGGTTGAGAGAGAGAGAGAGAGAGAGAGAGAGAGAGAGAGAGAGAGAGAGAGTAAAAGATGCCATAAATAACCATAGTGTGTTTCTTGCTCACGTTGAATTACTTATTCGTTCTCGATTCATAATTTCAAAAGACTGAACAATTCATTTCCATTAATAATCACAATTGGCAAAGTTTTGAATGTGACATTAAAGTTGTGGGTAATTTTTTTCTATTGTCAAGATTGGTAAGTAACAGGCTATGTAATTTTATAATTATCAAAGTGTTTGAAACGTAACTTCTCAAACGAATCTGCAATATCTGGGAGTACAAATGAAAATCATGTTATATCTACTTAGACTTCAACATACAATGTCACTGCATAAACATAGAGAACTGTGCTCACAATTTCTTTTGGTTTCTTTCTCTAATTTTATGTCAGTGCACCTCTTCTTTAATGATGTTTCAGTGACAAATTTGGGTAAGTTTGATTTCACACAAGACTGTTTTCAATTCATGTAATTAACTGACACTTCACATATTTGGTCTCAGACTACATTTAGTGTATTTTGATATTCATACAAAATCACAATCTTTACAACTTGCTTTTTTAAGTTTGTTTCCTGAAGAAGGGTGTAATATTAGGTGAATCTGAGACTGTTTTTCAAGAGATTTGTCGTCACAAAACCAAATTTTTGTGGGCCTAATCAACAGTGCAAACCATATGAATATACTTTGAAGTGTGGCACCATTTATTATGTAAAGACGTTGCAATGCTTCACTTGTGTGTATCATTGGTAGATTTTCATTCACACTTTTGGTTTACAATATGTTGTTTCATTCTTGAGAATGGTCGATTAGCTTGCATTTCTTACAAGTCTTACAAAGGTCTGGTGAAGATGATGATACGCAGAAGGTTTAGTAGTGGAGATGGAGAGTATAATAACTGTGATATTACCATTCTGCTTTCACCACTGATGTCCGACAGACTAAACTGTAGCACACATGTAGATGTAGCCCAAGGTCTAAGTTAGGTTAGAATGTGGTTGACTGGCAGTGAGATGGTGAAGCTAACGAATATGTTACAACAGTTTTTTTTTTTCTCTTTTTTTCCTTTTATGTGCCATGATCCATAACTACATTTATGTTGCTGATAACTTATTTTCTGACATAGTCCAATATTTCAAAGGTTTTAATATATTCAAAGGCATTAATAACAAGAAAATACATACCACAATGTCTCTAGTTCCATGGAGATCCTGTTAGTTTGTCGGCACCTATTTTGCTAGTATTTTCATGTTGATAGTGGCACCATCCATTGAGCTTTTCGATTTCTTGAGGTTTGTATCTTTTCAGTTAATGACATTGCTGTATCGACATGGTATTGCGATGTTAACAAATCCCACTGAACGAGCACTGAATGACTCATATGGGGAAATGGCATCTGCTTCTGAATCACAATTGTTTTGCTAGGATGTTGGCAGAGCACTACAGCCTCGATACTTTCCCTGTCCTGAATAATGGTACTATCAAAAAGCCATTCTTCCTACTGTACTTGAAGTGTTCATTAAAGAAGCAATTACTGAAGACTCGCTTGCTTGTTTATTGGTTCTGAACTGAACTTTATATTAATATGGTTACACTGCATTACAACTTTGCTGTTATGAAATCTTTCTGTGTTGTTCAAAATATAGCGCCATGAATCAGAGTTTCAATTATGTGTGTTAATCGGTCAATGTACTGACTAATGTTCCCTGCAGGAGTGCTACAGGGATTTATTATAATGTCTTGTATAATTATTCTGTAACGGCTATTTTGTGCGTGATTATTGTGTTTTATTGTGTGATGCATAACAGTGATAACTCAGGCCACATCCAGAATCAGGCAAACTGAAACTGTGTGCTCGAGTGGAGCTCAAATGCGGAACATTGCCTTATCCAGGCAATACTGTTAATAAGTGAATATCCAGATAAGATTCACCCTCACAGTTTCAACTCCCTCTTACTTTCATTCTGTAAATGTGTAAATTATTGCTGGAAGTTAAGAGTTAATGCGTTGCTGCTCTGTAGTATAATAAGATTCCGGTACACACATAGTGACAATAGTGCTTGATATTTCTGTATTAGAGGAGTTTAGTGTAATAACAACAATCAGAATCCATCGTGCAAACTGCAGAAGAAAGCCATATTTGGCAAAAGTGTCAGACTAGTTTTACTTTGTACGTTAAATCCAAATAACAGCCGTTTCACTACAAACTGTTATTGTTGCAGTCAGTGTCAGATGTGTAAAGCACTCACCTGCTTGCAGATACACATACAAGCCATAGTTGTTTCATTAGAGCAAGACATCATGGTGATATAGCTCAGGAGGAATGTTAAATAAGAGTTGTCATCTTTGACCAGTGATGTAATGTTAATGGCTGCTGTCGAGTCACCTTTTGGTGCATATATTTCACAGTTTTGTTGTTAGCTGGCAAAAGCAACAAATATGACAGCATAAAAAATTGAATGTTTTTCTAATGAGATAAGCTACAGATAAGTGTCTTACCACAACCATATTTCTTAACATCACATTTATGTACTTACTGAAGCAGCAGGGTTACTTTACTTTTGGTAGACTAGTTACAGTTGGACCACAAAGGATCATAGCTGTCAGGTGCGGACACCAGTAACAGCGAGGAGTGGTGGAATTAATATCGTAAGGGCAAACACCACAAAAATTTACATAGAACCACCAATATTTCATTGGTATATGCAGTCTGCTGAAAATAAAGTACAACAACTTGAATTGGAATTAGTGTCCGAGCAGCGCAGTTGTATGCATTATAGGACACTCATGTAGAAACTGAAATACAGCATTTAATGATCATACACTCTTGTCAATAGTCAAGTATATGATCTCAACACTAGACATAAGAGTGATTACTTTACAACAAAAAGAAATTTTTCATACTTTAAACAGTCCATTATGAAAAGAGCAATATACCTGAAAGAGCTTCAAGATTCAAAATTTGAAATTAAGCTGAAGAAGGCTATTGCCTTGATGACCTGTAATTTAAGTATTGTTACTAGTTTTATATTTGATACCCTGAATGTTTTGACTGTGGGCACTCTGTGACTTTTTATCTTTATTATATTAAGATTCGACTTATCTCATCATTACCAGGACTAACTGTAATGGTTGAACTTCATTCTTTGCAATATTAAAGAACAAATGAAACGAAATTTCATTAGGGCCTACTATAATAGCAGGTGTACTTATGTCAGAAATGGGATATATATAAGCAAGATCTGGTCGCAATTAGTGTAGATAAATCTTTTGAAATGTCAGCCATTAAACAGAAAAAAAACTTGGCATCCACATTTGAGCATGTATTTTCTTGTTATTAATGCTTTTGAATGTTTTAAAACCTTGGAAATATTGGATTAGGTGGGGAAATAAGTTATCAGGAACATAAGTGCAGTTAAGGATCATGGCACATAAAAGGAAAAAAAAGAAAAAAAAAGACCTGTTGTAACATTTGTTGGCTTCACCATCTCACTGCGTCAATCACATGCAACCTAACTCAGACCTCAAGCTACATCTAGGCCTACATGTGTGCTACAGTTTAGTCTGCCGCACATCAGTGGTCAAAGCAGAATGGCATTATTGCAGTTATTATAAGCTCTCCATCTCCACTACTAAACCTTTGTAGTCTAGAACTTAACAAAACAAAAACTACTGTCCCCTTCTGCGGATCATCACCTTCACCAGACATTTGTAAGTTTTGTAAGAAACACGAGCTTACCCACCACTGTCAAGAATGAGACATACTGTAAACCAAAAATGTGAATGACATTTACCAATGATACGCCCAAGGGAAGCATTGCAACACCATTGCTCTATAAATGTTCTGTTCACCTTGTGGCAATGTGAACACATTTTTAACATATCAACAAGTTCTGGACATAGTCTCAGCTCCCAAAATTAACATAATTTTATGTGGCGATGTGAACGTGAACACAAGTGTTAAAATCAAATTAGTACCTACTTACTGAACATTACAAATACTTTTTGCATGTCAAAACTGGTAAACACTACTATGAGTGTAACCTAAGGCTCAGCTTCAGTCTTAGACCATATACTTCGAGATTTCAACGCACATTAAAAAATTACAAGTCAGTAGGCCTACATGAGGTGCCAATCTTAATTCTGAAGGCAAGCATGGACAGCATACACACTCTATTAACACACGTAATTAGGAGTATTTTTAGTATTTTTCTAGGGTATCTGAAACATATTTGGGTTGCGCCTCTACTAAAGAAAGGTACTGAAAGCTAAAGGCCAGTTTCCTTGTTCTCAACATTCTCAAAAATCGTGGAATCGGCTGTGAAAGACTGACTAATGGCTTGTCTGAAAAAAATTCCACGTTCTTAACACAAGGTTGGCTTCCAAGAGAGCAGAAGCAGAAGTGTAATATCTGCCATATCTGGCACAGTTGACGACTTGAAGCTCTTGACACAGAAAATTGTGTCACAGGCATACTTCTAGAGCTGATGAATGTTTTCAACACTGATGATCATACAACATCACTAAACAAACTAAAAGCACCAGAAAGAAACAGCCGATGAGTGATCGCATTCACACTTTGAAAATAGGGTACAATAAAGTCAAATTTTTAGTGAAACAATTATCAGTCCCCAAACATGTAAACACAGGTGTGTTTCAGAGGAGTACACTTGCACCAGTTTTGTTCTTAATAGATATCATTGACTCTTCAGACAATATAAAACATGTTGATGTAGTGAATGATAATTAGGCCTAATTCAAAAACCTACCTGAAGACTGGAAAATCGCTTGTCTTGTTCTCCCAACTTTTTCACTGCATATTATATACCGGTACGTAAACACTTGCTGCAAATATGTAATTCACAGTGGACCGGTACTCTTTTAATAACATAAGTCGGTGAATCATGTAACAGTATCAATATATTCTGCACTGTTTACACATACCATTCACACGCTACTCTTACAAAATAGGTGGGGTTCCAGTTCCTAACAAAGTTTCTCACATTTCATAACATACGAAAACAGTCGTTCACTTCTCAATAAAGTTTACTTATGGTAGAACTTTTCTGTTACACGTGTAACTTTCACAAATACTGCGCATCATCTCCAGTTGTTTAGATTTCTTATACAGTCATTAGCAGCTCGACTAGCTACCAAATCGTTCACTTTCCACCTCGTAATTAGTCTATTTACATCAAAATATACTTCCATAGCTTGGCGTAGGCGGTTTCGCTTAGCTACGCACAATTAAAGGTCCTTGTACACAAACAACCTTGTTTGTCAAACGCGCGGATACGTCAAACAAGCCCGTACACGTACTTTAATTAAGTTAGTCAGTTTAACCTCACTTCGAAGCAGACGCTCTTCGTGTTCATATTTGGACAGTAGTGCGAATGGCAGCAAATGCACATAAATGCATTGACTTTGCTACCCTTTGATGAAGAAAAAGAAAGCAAGACGCTGGTCCAGGGAATGACTTAAAATGAGTGTGAGATTATCCACGAAAATCTGCTTAGGAAACATTATTCTCAGAACTTGATTACATCAACTTGGAATGGGCAATGGAAATTTAAAAAAAAACTTGTTACGGCCCCCGTAAAGAGGCAAAGGTGTCTGTCAAATTCCCTCTTTATTTAGTCACGGATATTTCAAACAAGTCCGTACACGTACCAACAAAGCTTGTCAATTTAACCTTACTTTTAATTAAAGCAGACGCTTTTGGCGTGTGCTGTACTTTGACACTAGTGGGAACGACTACAAATGCAGATACACATTTCTAGCACTGACTCTTTCACTGTAGTTAAACAAGAAAAAGAAACATGGGGCTGGTTCAGGAAATGCTTTAAAAGTGAGAGATCACTTTTGTAGAGTTACTTCGCTCTCATGTTGAAAACCGACACAACTATGCAAAAAATTATTCTCTTGTACTCCATCCTCTGACAGTTCATTAAAATATCAGAACCCACATTGTACGCAGAAGAACCGGAGAACTTCGATTCTTTTATTTCATTGCACGTCTGCTTGTTACATCATGCGTAAAATATTGGTTTTGTTCATAACCTATTCCTCCGTAGACATATGGCTGGGAAATATGTGATATCGCTACCATTTTGATAACGATTAGCGCTATTTCGTTTTTATTCCTTGACCGCCGTTTCCATATTTTCAGAAACTTACCATACTTATTGTGAGATAAATTGTGATAAAACAATTTTTCACTGTACTTATGCAGCGTAACATCGACGCTAACAACGTTCTCCATCTTGTCAAATTTCCCGCAAGCACGTCAAACACCATCGTACACTGCCAAATACTTGGTTAAGTTTGACAAAATGTTTCATCGTTTACGGGGGTTTTAATGAGATATTATATTCTTTTCCTTTTTTTGAAGAACTAACCTGTGCTACGTGTGTCCTTAACGACCCATAACGCAACTCGCTATCTTACACACTGGGACTTCCCCTAACTCATTTCTACAATTTTCCTGCTCGCATCTGGATGAACCTCCCAACACGTCTGACCAGTTGCCAGCTGTTCGCATAAGCGCAGAGCTGCAATCGTATTAGAGCAGCGCCTGCTCACGGTTGTGGATACTTCGATTATAGCTGTTGGCTGTTTGAGCAGCATGTAGCAATCACCCAAAAGCTGCCACGAAATTTTTTCTGGTGCTCTTGAGTTGCAAGGTTCGCGCATTCGCATAGCTGCTGAGTTGTAGTGACCCATGATTGCTGTTTGTGGTGTTCCGTTTTCGAAGCTGTTGCAGGGGAGTGTCTCGCAACAGTACACACTTGGCTGTTTCGACGTCACGTGACTGCCCCTTTAGCAAACACTTGGTCGCAGTGACAGATTTCCATCAGTCCCGCCACTGACGGCACATGTTGGAAATACTGAAGAATTCAGTTTTAGCATGAAATGCGTAACTTCCACCTCATGTTTTAGTTGTTCATGTACAATAAATAAACAAAACAGGATAAAAGTTACGCAGGAGGTTCAAAAATGGCTCTGAGCACTATGGGACTTGACTTCAGAGGTCATCAGTCCCCTAGAACTTAGAACTACTTAAACCTAACAAACCTAAGGACATCACACACATCAATGCCCGAGGCAGGATTCGAACCTGCGATCGTAGCGGTCGCGCGGTTCCAGACTGTAGCGCCTAGAACCGCTCGGCCACCTAGGCCGGCCTACGCAGGAGGGCTTCATTGCAATTTACGTAGTTTTTGCCCTATCGAGACTTTTTTTCAGTGTTAACCTTGCCGGTTTAATTATTATAACGAAACGTGCAATCCTTTGCGACTGTGGTGAATTTATATTCCAAGTCTGACGAAGGTAGTTTGTCAGACCAACACAATAACGGCCAGTTTACACTGGCCTTCATGCCACGGCACGGTTTGTCAATGCAATCCACGTGATCTCAACTCGCATGGCTGTTCTCAACCGCTGTTCCGCGGGAATCGCGATCTTCCCAAAACGATTTTCAACCATTTATACGCGCGAAGAGCACATACACAACGTGGTAGCTTATATACCTGTATAGGTGACAAGTGTACACAGTATGAAATTCAATGAGTACTTTGTTTACTGCAATTTACTTCCCAACAAAAGAGCACAACACAGGCACGCTTTCGCAGCTAGATACAAAAGATAATCAAGCAAAAGATATACACACAACACAATGTTCGATTTTCGAGTACTGTTCCACATCCGACTGGCTGGCATCAACAAAAAGAACCGTCTGTGCACCGGGAATGGAATGGACCAACAAGACAGCCATTGCTAAAGACAATTTCATGGACTTGAAAGCCTCCTTGACTGGACCCGTCCAGGAAACTTTTCTGACACCGGAAGTGTGTTTGACCTTTAGCAGGTCATTGATAGGTTCTATAAAATCTGCAAACTTCGGCAGGCGTCGCTGGTTATAATTGACCATACCTGTAAACCTGCGAAACTCTTCGAATGTGGTAGGAAAAGGCATCTGCAAAATGTCTGGGACCCTCTGAGGAATAGGAGAAATATCGTCATTTGATACAAGGTAACCCAAGTAAATACACACTTTCCCTTGTTCATTTTGACGCCATTTGCGTCACGATAGGAGAAAAACGCGTTCAAATAGGAACTATGGTCACTCATATTATCGGAAGAAACCACGTCACAAAAAATGAAATGAAAAAATAATGAAATGCTGTAGAATCTCATCCATAAAACGCTGCCACGTCTGAGCAGCGTTACGAAGACCGAAAGGTATGACGTGGTGTTAAAATAGCCCAAAAGGCGTCGTGACTGCGGTTTTGTGCTTGTTTGTCTCTGCCACTGGAATTTGTGTAAAAGCCTTAGTGCACAGAGGCACCTTCTAAACTGCTTGCGAAATGCAACACGTTCGGTATCGGGCACCGGCCTGGCGTAGTATGGGAGTTCAGTCCCCTATAGTCACTGCACAAACGCTAAGCCTTATCCTCTTTGAGAAGAACCATTCGTAAGGGGGCGGCACACGCACTGTTAGAGCGAGACACTGTTCCGTCTGTTAGAATTGCTCTGAAAGCGACTTAGCCGCATTAACTTCATCGGGGGCAGTCGGCGTGGGCGGTAAGCGACAGGCTGTCCCGGCGTCGCCTGAATGTGATGGACGGTGGAATGAGTGTTAACGCTGCCTCAGTGCCGATATCGGATCCGTAACCGCAGGGAATTTTTGAAGCAACTGCTGCGTAATGTCTTGGCCGGTTGGGCAGCGTCAGGGGGCGCCGTCATTAAGCCTCGTAATCCTGCCTGAGCCTCATTAAGAGACTTCTCCATCTCAACGATCCGCTGCTTGAATACATGAATGCACCATTGGCTGTCAGCGCTCTTTCGGATTATTTTTCTTTGAGGAAAAGTTCACTGAGATGAGTAGTAATCTACTGCTGTAGCGAAGTGCATTGCTGTTGAAGTGGAGTCCGCTCCGCATAGTCAAGCGTAAGATGTAACGCAGTCTTCTATCGTGACGCACATGTGTGTGCTCGGCAGCGAGGCGTGCACAGAATGGACACAAGTTGTCACGACGCGGGAGACGGTGCAAATCTTGATGACTTCCAATCCTGCGGAATGGCATCTGGTGTCCTACGCGGAGGGGAGCGAAAACTACACAAGAAGCTGTCAGTAGATACGGAAAAAAATATAAGATAATCGGCACCCAATATGAGGCCAGACACGTCGGGCACTAAGAACAGCCACGAATACGAGAAACCATCGTGAAGATTCAATGTCATATGCCTCCAGCAATATGTCTGAATTGAAGATTGACTTGCAGCGGTTAGTATAGGGATGGTGGAAAAAGTGTGGCTTATCGTTCACATCCCGCAGAGCAACACTTATCTCCGAACCTGTGTCAACCAAACATGCCATATCAGACGAATAATCATGAAGATTCAGATTTAACGGGAACTGTGGCACTGCGCATATCAGGTAGGCGCTTACTTGTTGTAGAACAGACGCGGGCACCTATGCACGTCCGTTGTTGTCGTTTGGGAACCCAACACTGTTGTGAACATCATCTAGCATTACGCCCGAATTTACAGCATTCGAATTTACGTGGCGGCCGCTCATCGGTGCGCCATATGCTCCTTGGGCTGCCATCTGCCAGCTTGCCGTTGAGTCTTGTCGGTTCAGTGAGGATTCGCTCCATAGGTGGCTCTGACGGTTGCTCGGACGAGTGCCCAGCCACCACCACCACTAGGTGGTGGTGGCCCAGCGCGCAATACTTGACTTCGCGTGCCTGATGTGCGCGATTCAGGGCCGGGATACATAACCTCATCAATAGTTGGCGCTTGAATTACCCGTTTCATCACATGCAAGTGCCACAACGTCTGCCTTTAACGCCAATTAATCCACAATTAGGTCAAGAAATGCGGACAAAATTCGTGAACAGCCAGCGGTAGGCGACGTAACCAAAATAAACTAATTGACTGTCCTGAAAGGAGTTCCGGATCCGTCAAAGCATGAAGTAGGCGGGAGGGGGTTTTACAGGTACTAAAATTACTGTCCATTTTTTCCAAACGAGACTCTGGGGACACACAAGGAAACGCTGCAAAACAGCTTCTCTACCATCGCAAAAGAGCGCGCGAGGCAGAATAACCCGCACTTGCTCAATAATGTTTAAGTCCAGCTTCGAAATGACAATGGCGAATTTTTCCGATTCTGAAGTAATGTTGTGCAGTTGAAAAATGGCTTCCACTTGCGCCCCGTAGGCCATAAAGGCGGTACTCTTACCTTAGGCCGGTATTACACTATCAAATTTCTTTGTCAAAGATTTGATCAAAGATGTGATCAAATATTCCGTCAAATATATTTGCCAAAGATCTTTGACGTAGCGCTAGAAGGGGTATTACACTGTCATCAATTTTTTCGTCAAAGTTCAAGATGGCTGACAACAACTTGTTATTAACCGCAGCAGTTGCATGTACCGCAATTGCTTAGTGTGCACATGCGGAAAAGAAGTGGGGGAAGAAAAGGAACCATATATACGAGGTTGACAGTATTAAATTCCTTGGATTACAGCTTGATAATAAATTCAGTTGGGAGGAGCACACCACGGAACTGCAGGAACGCCTTAACAAATTTGTATTTGCAATTCGTGTGTTAGCAGACATAGGCAACATAAAAATGAAAAAGCTTGCATACTTTGCCTACTTTCATTCCATAATGTCAAATGGTATAATATTTTGGGGTAAATCTTCAAGTCAAACAAAAGTTTTCAGAGTCCAAAAGCGTGTAATACGTATTATTTGTGGAGTAAATTCACGGACGTCCTGCAGAAACCTCTTCAAAGAACTCGGTGTACTAACGGCTACGGCCTCTCAGTATATTTACTCCTTAATGAAATTTGTCCTAAATAATATCTTTTTTCCAACAAACAACTCAGTCCATACATACAATACCAGGAACAAAAATGATTTGCACAAGGACTTAAAAGTACTTTAGTTCAAAAAGGGGTACACTACTCAGGAACACCCATCTTCAATGATTTGCCAGCAAACATAAAAAAATTAGTAACAAATAAAGATCAGTTTAAGAGGAACCTGAAAGACTTACTAGTGGCCAACTCCTCATAATCCATTGGCGAAATTTTTAATAGAAACAAATGATGTATTGTATTTATTCATACTATTAGTATTGTTATTTCAGCTTTAAAAAAATTGACGTATTCCACATCCACAAGGATCTCTTTAGCACTGATCTATGGAACGAAAAACTAATCTAATCTGGGTGAAGCCGTGGGTTTTACGACGACACGATAAAAGCATTCAACAAAACTTGTTTCGTGAGCTTACAGTGGAAGACTCAAGTCGTACATCAATCAACGAAAAACTAATCTATCTGGGTGAAGCCGTGGGTTTTACGACGACACGATAAAAGCATTCAACAAAACTTGTTACATGAGCTTACAGTGGAAGACCTCAAGTCGTACATTACATCAATTATTTAAGAATGGATGAGCATGTATTTCTGTATGTGCTCAGTAAAGTGTATCCTCATATCACAAAGCACAATATTCACTTAAGAACTGCTACATCTTCAGAAGACAGGCTCACTGTAACACTCCGATTCCTTGCTACAGGAGAGGGTTATGTTAGGTTGGGTCAGGTCTCCAATCTTCTTAATCTATTTTTGTATTCAGGGTGCCTCACGTTGTAAAGCACCTCATCAGCTTCATACATCTCTATTAATTTTGTAGTTGTCGGCACACATCATTTGTATTTACAGGCAATGTTCATAAAAACACTACAGACGACAGAAAGCTGCAGCGATGCTAGCGCTCCATGTGGTAACATGTCACATTGCAGTGAACAGAAGACTAGCGATTTCTTTGATCAAATCTACAGCGAGGTCCAAGATTTGATCAAATATTGGACGACATTTGACAATGTTCCTATTACACCATCGAATATCTTTGACAAAGATTTTTGACAAAGATATTTCACAAAGAAATTTGATAGTATAATATCGGCCTTACCCCGACTCGAGGTGTCGATGGAAGAGGCAGCATGTAATTCAGGAACAGTACGAGACTATAGGGAAGAACCAGTTGCTGGCCGGTGTCGTCGTCATAATGTCTGAGCATAATTATGGCTCAGAATAAAAAGAAATTCCACAACAAATCACGTCAGAGGTCACCACTGTAGGTGACAGGTGTACACAGTAAGCTCTTTAATGAATCCTTCTTTACTTATCTCAATTTACTTCCCAACAAAAGTGCACAACACAGGCACACTTTCACAGCTAGATCGTAGTACAAAGAAGATACAAAGAATAATCTATCATTTCGAAAACATTTGTTACAACCGTTTTAACCACTTCTCTTAAAATGACCACGAGAGATTCTTTGCTTTTTCTAATCAAAAGCACATCGGCTACATACAAAGCAGAGAAAGCCAGATTTTTCCAACTATTCCAGTGAAAATACATTTATCTGCATCGTCCTCTTTGAAATCGAACTTGTTCAGGAATTTATAAAACGTTTTATTCCAACGACGACAAGCCTGTTTTAAACCGTACATTGACTTTTTACATACGCGTAAATTTTTGTTTTTATCCAACATCACTCCTTGCATCACCGACATATAAATTTCCTCGTTGGTTTTTACACATAAAAACGCGAATTTTGCGCCGAATTGCAACATCTCAAAATCCTCGGCCGAAATCGCAAGCGAAGTTCGTTGTGAGTCTTATCTCACTACTGGCAAAATAATTTTGTTGCAGTCCAGTCCAAAGCGTTGCGTAAAGTCTCGACGACTCATCATCATCATCATCATCATCATCAGCCAATTCAATCATTAGATGATGTGGCCTCTTCGAGTCGTGGATTCAGGTAGGCTTTCAGAAGTCTTCTCCAAGTGGGACGGTCTTGGGCAGTTCTCTGCCAGGTGTTACCAGCGATCTTCTTGATGTCTTTGTCCCATCTGTCTGGTGGTCTTCCTCTAGGCCTCCGGTGCTCTCTCGGACTCCACTCCAGTACTAACTTCGTCCATCTGTTGTCTTTTCTTCTTGCGACGTGGCCAGCCCACTGCCATTTCAAGGAACCTACTCTCTCTAAGATGTCATTAACCTTCGTCACAGACCGGATGTCATCTGCCCTTTTCCTGTCCTTTCTTGTATAGCCCAGCATTGATCTCTCCATGGCTCTCTGTGCTGTCCTAAGTTTCCCTTTTGTGAATGAGTTCAGTGTCCATGTCTCGCATCCGTACGTCATCACAGGAAGAATGCATTGATCAAATACTGCTTTCTTCAGATTTACTGGCATTTTTGATCTGAATACTTTTGAATTCTTCCCAAATGCTTGCCAGCCAAGCTTGATGCGTCGATAGATTTCTGGTCTTATGTCTCCCTTCATATTTATAATCTGGCCAAGGTAGACATATTCACTGACCTCTTCTAGTAGACTGTCCTTGACTTTCACATCTCCAGCTGGGACCCATTTGTTGGATATTACTTTTGTTTTGGAAAGGTTCATGTTCAAGCCAACCAGCTGACATTCCGATCCAAGATCTGTAACTAAGTTTTGGAGCTCTGCGAAGTCTTTGGCCAGTAAGGCAATATCATCAGCAAATCTCAAGTTGGTAAGCCTTCTTCCATTAATTCTAATTCCCTTACCTTCCCAGCTCAGCTTTGACATAGCCATTTCCAATACAACAGAGAACAGCTTTGGGGAGATGGGATCGCCTTGCTTGACACCCCTCATGATGCGGAATTCTTGAGTTGATTCGCCGATGTTAACATAAGCTGAAGAATTCTCGTAGATTTTCCTGAGCACTTCAATGTATGCTGCTCCCACTCCTTGCTCACTCAAAGCTTGGAGGACAGCTACATGGCTAATGGAGTCAAATGCCTTTTCAAAGTCAACAAAGGCAATGCAGAGAGGCAGTTGGTATTCATTCGCTCTGCTTATCACTTCACTAACGGTCAGAATGTGGTCAATAGTGCTAAAATTGCTTCGGAATACAGCTTGTTCTATAGGTTGGGCTGAGTCTAGGGTGGAACTAATTCGGTTTAACAAGATCTTTGTAAAAATTTTGTACAAAATTGAGAGCAAGCTGATAGGACGGTAGTTTTTAATATTGTGAATACTTCCTTTCTTGTGTATCAAAATAATCTTAGCCTTGTTCCACGATAGTGGGATTGAAGCATAGTGCAGGCAGGAAGTAAATACTTTTGCCAAGTGATTTATTGTTACCTCTCCTGCCAGTTTGAGGATGTCAACGGTGAGCTCATCATCACCTGGCACTGTTCCCTTCTTCATGCTATCTAGAGCACACTTGACTTCCGATGGGAGTATATCTGGAACACTAGATATATCATTTAAATTAGATACACTCAAATTTTCCCCTGGATTGCTATACAAATTGCTATAAAAGTCTCTGATGAACTTCAAAACCGCCTCCTTTTCAGTGATTCGACTGTCATTTCCATCGAGTGCGATAATCTGCTTTTTACCTATTGTGAGTTTGCGTTTGGCTGACTTTAAACTTGTCTTGTTCTCCAAGCTTGCTCGTAAGGTGTCTTCAGTGAATTTCTGTATGTCAGTTTTCATTTCTC
This sequence comes from Schistocerca americana, assembly GCF_021461395.2. Classification (NCBI taxonomy): domain Eukaryota; kingdom Metazoa; phylum Arthropoda; class Insecta; order Orthoptera; family Acrididae; genus Schistocerca; species Schistocerca americana. The sequence goes on along the minus strand of NC_060120.1, from coordinate 195,146,381 downwards.
TTCGCACTGCCTTACATAGTTCGGAATACGCCACCATGTCACGATCGGTTTGGATTTTCATTTCTCTCCTCTGTTGTAAAAGGGTTTCAGTTTTGGCACTGAATTTCTTTGGTTGTTTATTTTTTTGGCATAGGCCACCGACTTCTTGTGCACTTGAAACAATCATTTCCGCCAAATCACAATCTTTAGTTACGTGGAACTTGCTTTGGAGGACTTCTTGGAATTTCGAGGAATGTTCTTCCAGGTTTTTGAGGTTGATTACCCTTCTCTTCCCTTTCATAAGTTTACTCCTTTCATTTCTTACATTGAGTTCGACCCTTGCTCTCACAAGACGGTGATCACTGCCAGTGTTGAACTGATTTAGCACTGATACGTCTTTTACAATCTGCGGAATATTTGACAGAATAAAGTCTATCTCATTTTTGACACTGAAATTTGGGCTCCTCCAAGTCCATTTTCGGTCAGGGTGCTTCTTAAAGAACGTATTCATGATGGACATACTGGTGTACTCAGCGAACTGGACTAATCTCTCACCTCTATCGTTTCGGTCGTCAATCCCATAGTTGCCCACCACTGTGTCGCCTTGTTTCTTGGTGCCAACTTTTGCATTGAAATCTCCAATGACCATCTGGAAGTGACAATCGCTACCTTTTTTACAGGTGTTATCCAGACTTTCGTAAAATGATCTCGACGACTAGTCAAGCTTTATATCTAGGTCTGTTTTCGGTTTTCGCTGCTTTGATTTTCTTGTTAAAGCGCAAACGCTGAGAGTTTCCATATTGGCACGCATCACAAAAGCATGACGCCGCATCAGACAAGCTTGTTGTTGTTGTTGTGGTCTTCAGTCTTGAGACTGGTTTGATGCAGCTCTCCATGCTACTCTATCCTGTGCAAGCTTCTTCATCTCCCAGTACCTACTGCAACCTACATCCTTCTGAATCTGCTTAGTGTATTCATCTCTTGGTCTCCCTCTACGATTTTTACCCTCCACGCTGCCCTCCAATACTAAATTGGTGATCCCTTGATGCCTCAGAACATGTCCTACCAACCGATCCCTTCTTCTGGTCAAGCTATGCCACAAAGTTCTCTTCTCCCCAATCCTATTCAATACTTCCTCATTAGTTATGTGATCTACCCATCTAATCTTCAGCATTCTTCTGTAGCACCACATTTCGAAAGCTTCTATTCTCTTCTTGTCCAAACAATTTATCGTCCATGTTTCACTTCCATGCATGGCTACACTCCATACAAATACTTTCAGAAATGACTTCCTGACACTTAAATCTATACTCGATGTTAACAAATTTCTCTTCTTCAGAAACGCTTTCCTTGCCATTGCCAGCCTACATTTTATATCCTCTCTACTTCGACCATCATCAATTATTTTGCTCCCCAAATAGCAAAACTCCTTTACTACTTTAAGTGCCTCATTTCCTAATCTAATTCCCTCAGCATCACCCGACTTAATTCGACTACATTCCATTATCCTCGTTTTGCTTTTGTTGATGTTCATCTTACATCCTCCTTTCAAGATGCTATCCATTCCATTCAATTGCTCTTCCAACTCCTTTGCTGTCTCTGACAGAATTACAATGTCATCGGCGAACCTTAAAGTTTTTATTTCTTCTCCATGGATTTTAATAGCTACTCCGAATTTTTCTTTTGTTTCCTTCACTGCTTGCTCAATATACAGATTGAATAACATCGGGGAGAGGCTACAACCCTGTCTTACTCTCTTCCCAACAACTGCTTCCCTTTCATGTCCCTCGACTCTTATAACTGCCATCTGGTTTCTGTACAAATTGTAAATAGCCTTTCGCTCCCTGTATTTTACCCCTACCACCCTTAGAATTTGAAAGAGAGTATTCCAGTCAACATTGTCAAAAGCTTTCTCTAAGTCTACAAATGCTAGAAACGTAGGTTTGCCTTTCCTTAATATTTCTTCTAAGATAAGTCGTAAGGTCAGTATTGCCTCACGTGATCCAGTATTTCTACGGAATCCAAACTGATCTTCCCCGAGGTCAGCTTCTACCAGTTTTTCCATTCGTCTGTAAAGAATTCGTGTTAGTATTTTGCAGCTGTGACTTATTAAACTGATTGTTCGGTAATTTTCACATCTGTCAACACCTGGTTTCTTTGGGATTGGGATTATTATATTCTTCTTGAAGTCTGAGGGTATTTCGCCTGTCTCATACATCTTGCTCACCAGATGGTAGAGTTTTGTCAGGACTGGCTCTCCCAAGGCCGTCAGTAGTTCCAATGGAATATTGTCTACTCCGGGGGCCTTGTTTCGACTCAGGTCTTTCAGTGCCCTGTCAAACTCTTCACGCAGTATCATATCTCCCATTTCATCTTCATCTACATCCTCTTCCATTTCCATAATATTGTCCTCAAGTACATCGCCGTTGTATAGACCCTCTATATACTCCTTCCACCTTTCTGCTTTCCCTTCTTTGCTTAGAACTGGGTTTCCATCTGAGCTCTTGATGTTCATGCAAGTGGTTCTCTAATCTCCAAAGGTCTCTTTAATTTTCCTGTAGGCAGTATCTATCTTACCCGTAGACAAGCTTATTCCCTTGATAAGATCTGTTTTGATCAAATTCTTAATCAATTCGACATTTTTATGACCTATTTATGCCAGGTTCTGAGGCTATTCGTGGTCGACAAATTTATGTTGCCCTGGATGTATGGTACAAAAGACATCCTGAGAATCTCGTTTTCTTGCTTTATTCCTTCGACAGCGACATATCCATCAAGAGAAGTGTTTACAAACTTATCTACAAAGCTCATCTCAAAACCTTTTGATGTACAAACATGGCAGAAAAATTCTTTCGGGACGTGCAGCACATCATCAATTCGTTCGTCTGCCTAACGACAGTTTACGAATTTATTAATTTTAATTTTATCTTATCCCAATCGCATCGCATTTAGCTTTATCTCCAACTGAAATTTCGATGCTTTGACATTCGCGAATTTCACTGAATCATTCCTACCGAAAAGTAATGTGTCGCGAAGTTCTGCTGTCGGTAATCTAGAAATCGCTTATATCAGCACACTCTAGCAAATCACTTTATAGTGCAGGACTTCTTCGCGTGACCCTGCATTAGTAACAACGAACGTATTTACTTATTACCTTTATTTTGCTCTATGTTTTTCTTCTTCTTAGAACGGCAATTTCTTGACAGGTGGCTTTCCTTCCCGCAGGTTCAACAAGTTAATTTTTGCTCTTGAATTCGCCTGATTCGGGTTCTTCTTCGCGCCCGTATGCTCTTTCTTCCAGTCTTGAAATGATTTAGCTGTCAGGGCGTTGGATTTCGCATCCATGTCGTTCAATCGTTTTTCTCCGGAGATGAGCCGCTCTTGAAGTTTCCGAATCGAAACTGCTGATCCGCGGGAACGCTGTGTCCTAGGCCGTGGCAAGAGCGGGAATTTTTTCGGAAGGCTTCTGAGGATCTACGTCCGACACGGTTTCACCCATGTCCTTGAGTTGACTCGCAATGTTAATTATTTTCGTGGTATTCCGTGACAACGGACCACTTGCGTTCATTCGGCAGTCGTAGAAGTTTTTCACCTGAGAGAGTTTATTCGCTTCGGATGTTTATTCTTGAATCAAGCACAATTTCTCCAACATTTCACGAGCTGAGGGCACGTTATCAAAAATTCGAGCGGCGAGTACAACATCGTTGTCAAAATGCAACACATACCATAAGCGTTTTACCCACAGCTTTCCCAGCAGATATCGTCAAATCCTCAGGTTTTGCTCTCTGGCCGTCCACCACATCTCGAATGCCGTAGGTGTCGAGCAAAGCACGAATTAGAAATTCCCATAGCTGGATATTCGATCAATCGAATTTCACGACACTTCTTGTGATTCCTTCGTCCGAAGAAATCGCACGTAAAAACAAAAGACATAATAAACTTCTTTGGTGAAATGTTGCGATTTAGCCTATTAATAAGATACTGCAGTGCCTGCGTTGTTAATAAATGCGATGCAATGTTTCATCAGACATGCATGCATGTGGCAACCACAGCCATTATGAGATACATCAAATGTATTCGTAGTTGCGAATATGAACAACCATTTGGTGAATAATGGAATGACGACAAGGACAATTTGCGCCCGACCGGAACTCGAAGGCGGATTTCCCACATATCACAAGCTGTCGACTGACATTAAGTTATCCGAAAAGAACTCACGGCCAGACCCAAACTTCCGTATGTCGTCAACCATCTGTCAACAACCTGCACTCATTCATCCATTATGTATATTCTCGTGTAGGGGGGACATATTAATTGAGAGTCACTTGCCCTGTGTACGAAGGAACATTGTACCTTACTTATGAACAACACAGGCACTACAATACACTCGTAGTATTAATCCGCCGACACCAGGCAAGTGGCTCTCAATTAAAATGTATCCCCTATACGGGAATGTACACTACCGGCCATTAAAATTGCTATACCAAGAAGAAATGCAGACGATAAACGGGTATTCATTGTACAAATACATTATACTAGAACTGACGTGTGATTACATTTTCACGCAATTTGGTTGCATAGATCCTGAGAAATCAGTACCCACCTCTGGCCGTAATAACGGCCTTGATACGCCTGGGTACTGAGTCAAACAGAGCTTGGGTGGCGTGTACAGGTATAGCTGCCCATGCAGCTTCAACACGATACCACAGTTCATCAAGAGTAGTGACTGGCGTATTGTGACGAGCCAGTTGCTCGGCCACCATTGACCAGACGTTTTCAATTGGTGAGAGATCTGGAGAATGAGCTGGCCAGGGCAGCAGTAAAACATTTTCTGTATCCAGAAAGGCCCGTAAAGGACCTGCAACATGCGGTCGTGCATTATCCTGCTGAAATGTAGGGTTTCACAGGGATCGAATGAAGGGTAGAGCCACGGGTCGTAACACATTGTAACCTCCCCACACGTAATAATAAAATGAATTTAAACATTAATTATTGAATGTAACCTCTGAACAAAATTGGTTCCCATTTATAATCCCCATGCAGAAATGCATTCACATTTTATGTACCCACAAAATTCTTTTCTCATTAAATGTTAAGTTCAAAACAGAAAAATTCCTAAACCCCGAAATAAAAAAATTCAATAACCTGGTAAATTTTAGGACGACAGCAGCGCTGCGCCATGGCCCTGTGTTCTGAATAAAAAAAGCAAAAATTCTTACCTCAATAATACGGTGAATATATCTGCTCTTACCTAAAAAATTTTCGGCACAGCTCCGTGCAATGCTGGCCTATACATTTGTGATTCGTGAAAGGAATGATCATGCATTGGATAAATTCTTTAAATTGAAATGAATGCTTTTTTTAAAAAAATTACTTTGTATTATAAAACTTATTATTAGGGCATTTTTTTAAAGATTGGATGACAGTTCACATACATTACTAGATATGCGCAAGGCTGCTTCTTTACCTTATACGATAATACTCATCCACCATAGTCCCGACCAGAGCAGACTGCACACAAGCGCAGACACGCGCAGACTACTGTCGACTACTGCAGACACACGCAGACTACTGCAGACTAGCGACAAGCAACAACTAGCTGCTCTCTGGTCAGAGACTCTCCTATGCCTTGCCTACTGCAGGCAGCGCATACAGCGCATACCTCTTACATAACCCTCCACTGGGGGGGGGGGGGGGGGGGGGGCAAAAATTTGGCAGGCAGCGATGGTGAGTCAATTGGACTTGCCATGAGCAACAAATTTTTCTTAATTAACTAAGTTTACAATCACAGAATATATACATAGATAAAAGTGCAGAACATAAAATAAAATATAGTGCACGTGCACTGAGTACAGAACATATCAAGCAATGACAAAATGTATACGCAATGAGTACAAAACATATTAACAAATGACATAAGTGCACACGCACTGTAGTACAGAACATATCAGGAAATCACAAAATGTATATGCAATGAGTACAAATCATATTAACTAATGACATAAAGTGCACATGCACTGTAGTACAGAACATATCAGGAAATCACAAAATGTATACGCAATGAGTACAAATCATATTAACAAATGACAAAAGTGCACACGCACTGTAGTTTTTTTTTTACTATTTTACAAGAACTAGGATAGGAAAGGGAAGGATTGCATCATGGTTGTAGCACATTAGGTTGCACGCAGCTGCACTGAAAGTCCATATCTTTCTACAGAAGCACAACACCAAGTGAGACAATCTGAAGTTCTTTTCCCTGAAGTATTAATCAGTGTAGCCAAGACACTGAAATGTCGTAGTAATATTCCATGTTATCATTTTGGTAGTACTTAAGGTACACCAAACAGTGGGACCATAATAACATCTCCATCGCTCAAGGTGGTGGACAGCATGTCGTGTCAACACCACGTTCCTGTAAGGTACACCAACGTAGAATTAGTGCAAAAACCAAATATAGTGCTCCATGATCATGAGGATAGACAGGACAAACGGATATTGTAGTAATTTCTGGTATTTAGGTCAGAAGGTGAAGGACATTAAGTCTTATGCCAGTCATCATTGATAATTACACTAGTCTATCAACTGATTTGAGTAATTCGTGGCACTCATCGCCCAGTTACTGAACATTTCTGTACCATGTATGAAGTATTACAGAATAATGTTCATAAGTTATCTGTTTAAAGAGAACATTGGCACTCATTGACCAGTTACAAACCATCAGAAGTCATCATTCAAAACAGGAGCTAATGAGTGTAGCATCAAGCTACTGGTATTCATGTATATTGCATGAAAGTGACATAATATAAATTTAAAATATAAGAAACAGTGGCATTCATTGGTCAGTTACTAAACATATAGCAAGTATTGAATATTACAAAACATTTTTCATCATTCAAGTGACATACGACATATTTAAAATAGTTATTGGCACTCATTGATCAGTTACAAATCATCAGAAGTCATCAGTCAAAACAGGAGTTAATGAGCGTAGCATCAAGCAACTGGTATTCATATATATAGCATGTAAGTGACATAATATAAATTTGAAATATAAGAAACAGTGGCATTCATTGGCCAGCAAGTACTGAATATTACAAAACATTTTTCATCATTCAAGTGAGATATGACATATTTAAAAATAATTATTGGCACTCATTGGCCAGTTACAAATCATCAGAAGTCATCAGTCAAAACAGGAGCTAACAAGTGTAGAGCATGCATGCATTATTACAAAATATCATTCACTATTACTCATAACTCTCTTAAACTGGTAGCATTATTTGGGACTGGTAGTACATTTTTTTTTTTTTGTGCTTGCAATGCATTTCGTTGGGATCGATAATTAATTGCTGGGGCATAACAATATTTGCTTTTGACTTATTGCTGCAAATGAAGATGGGTGACGTCATTCGTCATGAGTCAGCTGTAGCAAGGTGATGAAACAAATAGAGTATATGTGATCACATTCATGAATGACATACACAAATGGGTAAAAAATGCAAGTACTAGAACAGGCTTAATGACCAACTGCTTATACCACATTAATTTCATGAATAGCTTCTCCTGGAAAAAGAAAATACAAAATGGACTATTAAGCTGAAAGATGAAACGCATATTACGCTGAAAAGTAGTGAACTTCGAATTAACAAGTAATGAAATGTATATTAAATATATATGCTCTCTAGCTGTCCTTTCCAAAACCTTCAGTCATCATACCATGCGACATAAGACATACTGTCAAAACTAACTGCAACAAATACTTAAATAACTACATAGCATAAATACATAAACTTCAATATTATCCTCATCTGCAAAGAAAAACTTCATTATCATTACTATCATCACCTGCAAAGAAAAACTTCATTACCCATATTGTTCTTCATCACTATTCATCATCATTCATTATCGTCTGCAAAAAGACACTTCATCATACAACTGTTCATAGTATAAAGTTCCTTATTTCTAGCATATTTCATCACTAAAATTAAGATGTGTAGTTCTGTCTGACAGCCTGCGTCAATCGCCGCGTATTCTGAAAGAAAAAATTAGTTAAGACTGCTATCATACGATGTGTATAGTATATTCCTGTTAATGCTTGTTAATTCTGATCCATTTACTCTTCGTGACGAGGTTTTGCATCTTCTTTCGTTCATTCCGAAAGTGAAATTCCCATTTCACAGCAATCCACTGGGGTTTGTTTAATTTATTTCTTTGACACGTTATTGCTTTCTGAAAATGAAGAACAATGATTAATGCCTTGCATATACCTATTAAATAAAAACTGGTTTCTAGTGATATAATTAAGCATACAGCATAGCATGACAGAAAACGTAATATGTCAAAAACATAGACAGTGCTCAAATGCAAAAATGTACACAGAGTATCACAATCTAGCAGCAAAAAAAAAAATGTAAAATAGTCACGATGTTGAGATATCATAAGACAAAATGTCAAAGTCAACTGGTGTTCGTTATATCTTAAATATTTCATAGTGCATACAAACAAAACAGTAAAACAATCATACATACATGAAGAATGGAAAAGTGCACGGTCTGATGTGTAACGACAAGAAGAGCGACCTGCTAACCTTACCTTGTCGGGCACTTGCCAAGAAAAAATACGATAATTATCAGTAAGTAGTCACATAAATATAATTGCATTAAGTGGTCATAAAATGTGTAAGTTCATCTGGAAAAATGTGCACGGTCTGATGTGTAACGACAAGAAGAGCGACCTTGCCGGGCACTTGCCAAGAAAAAAATACGATAATCATAAGTGTTCATGTGAATGTAATTGCGTAAGTGGTCATAAAAAAAATCAGGAAATGGCATTACAGTGTGATAAATCATAAAGTATGTTCATTCAATAAAGGGTTTGATGTTCGAGACATGGTGATTGCCTTTGGTTTTTTTGGTTCTCAGAGTTTCGACGTGTACTACATTGGGGTGAGGAATGCTGCGAATTCGATATGGACTTGCATATAGAAGCTCAAATTTACTACATCTAGTTTTTCCTCTATTAGATAAATAAAGTGTGCGTACTAATATCTTCTGTCCAATGTGAAAGTCACGGCGTGTACAAACCTGTTTTTGCTGTCTTCTCCGGCGCTCTGCGGCACGTTTGATGTTGTTCAGCGCAATGTCAATTATTTCATGGTGTCGTAGTCGACGAGATATAGGAAAGGTTACTAATTCTTTAATTTTGTTAGGTGGTTCAACATTTTTCAGTATAACAGACGGAGATAGCATAGTAGATTCATTTGGTATGGAATTAATTACATCCTGGAATGAGAGAATGTGTGTGTCCCAATCAATATGTTTTTTATGACAGTATATTCTACACAGTTTACCAATTTCTTTCATTAGTCGTTCACAAGGGTTCGAAGAAGCATGGTACCTGGATATATAGATCGGAGAAATGTTTCTAGCTCGTAACATAGGTGTCCATATAGCAGATCGAAACTGTGGTCCATTGTCGGAAATTACTTTCAATACATGCCCTACATGGAATAGAAAATGTTTTACAAATGCTTTCGAAACAGTTTTAGCAGTAGCTTTGCGTAACGGAGTGAAGGTAACAAATTTCGAAGTGAGTTCAACAGCGACAAAGATGTAGCAAAAACCTCTATTAGTTCTGGGAATCGGACCAAAAATATCTACAGCAGCCATGTGTGTCAATTTAACAGGTACAGTGGGATGTAATGGAGGAATATGTGAAGTCGTATCTGACTTAGCTTTCTGGCAGATTTTACATGACGCTAAAACTCGTCGAATACGTTTCTCTATGTTGGTAAAATAACAGTTCTGTCGCAGTATAAGAAAACATTTTCTGGCTCCGTAATGTGCGTAACTTAAATGAGTATACCAAATTAATTTGCTAACAAGTTCGTCAGGAATACATAATAACCAATTGTTGCTAGCAGGGTGAGAGCGGCGAAACAGAATATTATTCCGTACAATGTAATGGTTTCTAATGGTAACATTATTCCTATCTTGCCACAGGTGTTTAATTTCTCTCCATACGTTGTCTTTACTCTGCTCTTGTGCTATGTCTTGTAATGACGACGAAATGAAATTTTCAATTGCAACTTGTTGAATGTACATGACGCTGAAATTTGCTTTGCGGAAGTTGGTTGCGATGTCTTGCTGATTGTTGCTGAGAGAACGGGATAGTGCGTCTGCTACAATATTTTGTGTACCGGGAATGTGAACAATTGTAAAATTAAATTCCTGTAAATAAAGTTTCCATCTGCTTAATCTGTCGTGTGTAAATTTAGCGGAAAGTAAAAACTGTATAGCTCTATGATCTGTATAAACGGTCGCATGTCTTCCATAAAGAAAATGCCGAAACCTCGTAAATGCCCATACAACACATAATGTTTCAAGTTCTGTAACAGAATAATTGCGTTCAGCAGGTGACAGAATGCGACTTGCAAAGGCTATGTTTTTAATTACTGTAGTGCCATCTTCTTCAATTTCCTGAAAAATGTGTACGCCTAAAACGGTGTTACAACTGTCGGTGGCAATGGAAAAATTTCTAGTAAGACCTGGATGTGATATAAGTGGTGCATTCAACAAAGCATGTTTCAAATAACATTTTCGTTAAGAAGATTCTGTGTATCTGAAGTATTGCTTGCGTTACTGGAAGATGCAACCTGTACTAATCTAGTCAAATTCTATCTGACGCGTTATTATTTTCGGGAGGATGCTGTGGCATTTCCACTATTTGAACTGTTCTGTTATTTCTTCCTGACGTATTACGTTCGGGATGATATCTACTGTCTGGTTCATTCATAATAATCTGTTGTTGCGGATGATTCTGCTGCTGATAAGACCGACTGTTATTAAACGTACGCTGAAAATTGTGCTCATTACTTTTACGTCTGTCATGATAGTCATTTCTATACGGTGCATTGCGATAGGAATTGAAATGGTGAGTTTTCTGTACGTAGTTATTTCCTTGTTGCTGTGCGTTACTATTTGTTGGAGCTGACGCTATACGTGCAGGCGGCGAAACATTAAAGCTTGGTTGACCTTGTACATTACATTGTTGGTTAGGTATGCTAACCGGCTGGTTCTGTTGCTGTTGCGGAGAAAAACCTGTATTGTTACCAAAATGTGTTTGCGACTGCTGAAAATTTTGTACATACTGATGATTAAAATTTTGTTTGTTATTAAAATTACGCTGGTATTTCTTTTTATTTCGCGAGTGTCTAATAAAAAATTGTCCCTTTCGGTAAAACTTGTCGTATCATGTTTTCTTTACTCATTCTTAATTCTAGATAGATCGATAGTTGAAGAGCTGTTTTGATAGATATAAAGGATAGTAGAAGAGAAGGCAGCAGTGCAGAAAACTAAAGATGATATAGCACTACTACAGCTCGGGGCTCTGTGCACGCTACGGCACATATTCATCGAAGCGTAATGAATCCCCTGAGGTCAATTACGCGCTGCAAATAAATTTTAGCTTCTGCGTTACAGGCAATGCCGGTGAAAATTCAAAAGCAAATTGCTGTATCCATGCCAGTTCTAGTTTCTGCATTACAGGCAATGGCGGTGAAAGTACAAAAATAAATTGTCGTATCCAGTTCAAAGTGTGTACCTGTGCTCTGTCATTTTTAAATGTCTTAGATTTTTTTACGGATAAAAATTGCTTATAATCAAAATTATCGTCTCTGTATGTCTGAACAGGTTCAGGATTGTATGAGAATCTATTTGTCTGTGACTGTTCGGAATCTAAGTCACGTACTCTCTGTAAATTACCTAAATTATACTGGCTGTGTGAGTCTGACAAATGTTCGGAAAGTGGCATATGCTGTGACGTGTTGAACGCTGAAACATTTTTCATCTGTGTTACCTCTTGCTGTAAAGTTGACAATTTTCTACGTAATGTATTATTGGACGAATCTATCTCATTGATCGTCTGCTGTAAATTTTGGAATTCAGGCGTTTGATTAAACGAAATCGGTGAAGCATCGTCTGATTTGGTGTCATTATTACTTTCGATAACATCAATACCCCCATGAACCATGGACCTTGCCGTTGGTGGGGAGGCTTGCGTGCCTCAGCGATACAGATAGCCGTACCGTAGGTGCAACCACAACGGAGGGGTATCTGTTGAGAGGCCAGACAAACGTGTGGTTCCTGAAGAGGGGCAGCAGCCTTTTCGGTAGTTGCAAGGGCAACAGTCTGGATGATTGACTGATCTGGCCTTGTAACAATAACCAAAACGGCCTTGCTGTTCTGGTACTGCGAACGGCTGAAAGCAAGGGGAAACTACAGCCGTAATTTTTCCCGAGGGCATGCAGCTTTACTGTATGATTACATGATGATGGCGTCCTCTTGGGTAAAATATTCCGGAGGTAAAATAGTCCCCCATTCGGATCTCCGGGCGGGGACTACTCAAGAGGATGTCGTTATCAGGAGAAAGAAAACTGGAGTTCTACGGATCGGAGCGTGGAATGTCAGATCCCTTAATCGGGCAGATAGGTTAGAAAATTTAAAAAGGGAAATGGATAGGTTAAAGTTAGATATAGTGGGAATTAGTGAAGTTCGGTGGCAGGAGGAACAAGACTTCTGGTCAGGTGACTACAGGGTTATAAACACAAAATCAAATAGGGGTAATGCAGGAGTAGGTTTAATAATGAATAGGAAAATAGGAATGCGGGTAAGCTACTACAAACAGCATAGTGAACGCATTATTGTGGCCAAGATAGATACGAAGCCCACACCTACTACAGTAGTACAAGTTTATATGCCAACTAGCTCTGCAGATAACGAAGAAATTGAAGAAATGTATGATGAAATAAAAGAAATTATTCAGATTGTGAAGGGAGACGAAAATTTAATAGTCATGGGTGACTGGAATTCGAGTGTAGGAAAAGGGAGAGAAGGAAACATAGTAGGTGAATATGGATTGGGGATAAGAAATGAAAGAGGAAGCCGCCTGGTAGAATTTTGCACAGAGCACAACATAATCGTAACTAACACTTGGTTTAAGAATCATAAAAGAAGGTTGTATACATGGAAGAACCCTGGAGATACTAAAAGGTATCAGATAGATTATATAATAGTAAGACAGAGATTTAGGAACCAGGTTTTAAATAGTAAGACATTTCCAGGGGCAGATGTGGGCTCTGATCACAATCTATTGGTTATGACCTGTAGATTAAAACTGAAGAAACTGCAAAAAGGTGGGAATTTAAGGAGATGGGACCTGGATAAACTTAAAGAACCAGAGGTTGTACAGAGATTCAGGGACAGCATAAGGGAGCAATTGACAGGAATGGGGGAAATAAATACAGTAGAAGAAGAATGGGTAGCTTTGAGAGATGAAGTAGTGAAGGCAGCAGAGGATCAAGTAGGTAAAAAGACGAGGGCTAGTAGAAATCCTTGGGTAACAGAAGAAATATTGAATTTAATTGATGAAAGGAGGAAATATAAAAATGCAGTAAATGAAGCAGGCAAAAAGGAATACAAACGTCTCAAAAATGAGATCGACAGGAAGTGCAAAATGGCTAAGCAGGGATGGCTAGAGGACAAATGATAGGATATAGAGGCCTATCTCACTAGGGGTAAGATAGATACTGCCTACAGGAAAATTAAAGAGACCTTTGGAGATAAGAGAACGACTTGTATGAGTATCAAGAGCTCAGATGGAAACCCAGTTCTAAGCAAAGAAGGGAAAGCAGAAAGGTGGAAGGAGTATATAGCGGGTCTATACAAGGGCGATGTACTTGAGGACAATATTATGGAAATGGAAGAGGATGTAGATGAAGATCAAATGGGAGATGTGATACTGCGTGAAGAGTTTGACAGAGCACTGAAAGACCTGAGTCGAAACAAGGCCCCCGGAGTAGACAATATTCCACTGGAACTACTGACGGCCTTGGGAGAGCCAGTCCTGACAAAACTCTACCATCTGGTGAGCAAGATGTATGAAACAGGCGAAATACCCTCAGACTTCAAGAAGAATATAATAATTCCAATCCCAAAGAAAGCAGCCAGCCGGAGTGGCCGAGCGGTTAAAGGCGCTACGGTCTGGAACCGCACGACCGCTACGGTTGCAGGTTCGAATCCTGCCTCGGGCATGGATGTGTGTGATGTCCTTAGGTTAGTTAGGTTTAAGTAGTTCTAAGTTCTAGGGGACTTATGACCACAGCAGTTGAGTCCCATAGTGCTCAGAGCCACTTGAACCATTTTTTGAACCCAAAGAAAGCAGGTGTTGACAGATGTGAAAATTACCGAACTATCAGTTTAATAAGTCACAGCTGCAAAATACTAACACGAATTCTTTACAGACGAAAGGAAAAACTAGTAGAAGCCAACCTCGGGGAAGATCAGTTTGGATTCCGTAGAAACACTGGAACACGTGAGGCAATACTGACCTTACGACTTTTCTTAGAAGAAAGATTAAGGAAAGGCAAACCTACGTTTCTAGCATTTGTAGACTTAGAGAAAGCTTTTGACAATGTTGACTGGAATACTCTCTTTCAAATTCTAAAGGTGGTAGGGGTAAAATACAGGGAGCGAAAGGCTATTTACAATTTGTACAGAAACCAGATGGCAGTTATAAGAGTCGAGGGACATGAAAGGGAAGCAGTGGTTGAGAAGGGAGTAAGACAGGGTTGTAGCCTCTCCCCGATGTTGTTCAATCTGTATATTGAGCAAGCAGTAAAGGAAACAAAAGAAAAATTCGGAGTAGCTATTAAAATTCATGGAGAAGAAATAAAAACTTTGAGGTTCGCCGATGACATTGTAATTCTGTCAGAGACAGCAAAGGACTTGGAAGAGCAGTTGAATGGAATGGACAGCGTCTTGAAAGGAGGATATAAGATGAACATCAACAAAAGCAAAACAAGGATAATGGAATGTAATCTAATTAAGTCGGGTGATGCTGAGGGAATTAGATTAGGAAATGAGGCACTTAAAGTAGTAAAGGAGTTTTGCTATTTGGGGAGCAAAATAACTGATGATGGTCGAAGTAGAGAGGATATAAAATGTAGGCTGGCAATGGCAAGGAAAGCGTTTCTGAAGAAGAGAAATTTGTTAACATCCAGTATAGATTTAAGTGTCAGGAAGTCATTTCTGAAAGTATTCATATGGAGTGTAGCCATGTATGGAAGTGAAACATGGACGATAAATAGTTTGGACAAGAAGAGAATAGAAGCTTTCGAAATGTGGTGCTACAGAAGAATGCTGAAGATTAGATGGGTAGATCACATAACTAATGAGGAAGTATTGAATAGGATTGGGGAGAAGAGAACTTTGTGGCACAGCTTGACCAGAAGAAGGGATTGGTTGGTAGGACATGTTCTGAGGCATCAAGGGATCACCAATTTAGTATTGGAGGGCAGCGTGGAGGGTAAAAATCGTAGAGGGAGACCAAGAGATGAATACACTAAGCAGATTCAGAAGGATGTAGGTTGCAGTAGGTACTGGGAGATGAAAAAGCTTGCACAGTATAGAGTAGCATGGAGAGCTGCATCAAACCAGTCTCAGGACTGAAGACCACAACAACAACAACATCAATACGACTGGCCAATTCATCATATTTTTCAGTCAGTATTTTTACCTGATCATCGTTTTTAGTGTCACAAGCATTAATTTGTTTTTGTATTTTACGTGTGGTTTCGTTCAATTTTTTAACATTGCTTTGATGGCATCGGGATCCTGTATTAGTTCTAATTGTTCGAGTCTGTCGGTCACTGTCTGAAAGTCTACTGTGTGTGTATCTGTTTTTGATTTAAGATCGGAAATTTCAACACGCAATTCTGTTTTCAACTGTTTGATAGTATTAATTTCGTCTGATACTGTAGCAATATTGTTGTCTACGTATGTTTCTGCTTTCGTAAACAATTTACGCTTATCTTCCTGTCTCTGTACAGTAATTGTTTCCATGACTTGTCGCTTAACTTTATTCTGTTCCTGTATAAATTTACGGTAACGCGTTTCACTGTTTTGTGGGTGGTGATTAAAACGTTCGTCAATTTGACTGTTCTATTGGTCAAATTTTGCGTCTAGTTTTGCATCCAGTGTGCGCGAAAGTTCTGCTGACATTAATTTAAACTCGTCGCGTAACTGTGTTGCTTTTTCAGAGCATTGTTTAGCGAGTGCACTAATTTTGTCTCTAAGTAATTTAGTTGTAGCTGCATGTGT
The DNA here is from genome assembly GCF_021461395.2 of Schistocerca americana. NCBI lineage: Eukaryota > Metazoa > Arthropoda > Insecta > Orthoptera > Acrididae > Schistocerca > Schistocerca americana. The sequence continues at coordinate 195,130,242 of NC_060120.1, read as the reverse complement.
ATTATTTAATTCTTGTGCCACAGATCTAATTTCTTCACTACTGTTCCTACCACAAGCCTTAATTTCCTCACGTAATTGTTCTTTAGTATCATGACCTTGCGCGGCAACGGCTGTAATCTGTTCACTAAGCTGTCTGGAATTGTTGTCTAGTTTTTCATTAAGGTTGTCATGTTTTTCATTCAACTGTTTGAAATTTTCATTAAGTTGTTTGAAGTCGTTGTCTTGTTTTTCATTAATTTGTTGTTTGAGATTTTCACTAAGTTGTTTGTGATTGTTGTCTGTTTAAGACTTCCATTAATTAGTTTATAATTGTTGTCTTGTTTTTCATTAAGTTGTTTGTGATTGCTGTCATATTCTTTCTTAAACCGTAGCAATACTGCCATAATTTGATCCAAGCCAAAATTAGCGACTCTATTTTCTATGCTGTGTTTGTCACGTTTTCTGTAACCATTTGGTCATTCTGTAATTCTTGAAAAGGTTTGCCAATCGGATGTGCACTGTTAGTCACTACCTCGGAATCAAATAAATCTGTCGTATTTTGAGTACACTGTTCATTTTTGTTAGAAAAATTCATCTGTTCACAATTCAAATTTTGCAAATCGGGCGTGTCGAACTGGGCAGCGCCCACTGCATCGGAACGTGCCGCGTCATCAACTGTCGCCAAATCAACAGAGGGGACAATTGAATTCGTTTGCTCATCATTAGGATCAAAATCATTACTCGTGGTCGGTAGGCACTGATTGTCTGCAAATGGAGGATTATCATTAAGACACTGAGTGTCGCAAATATTATCGGTCAAATTATTCGAGTCGGCTATTTCACTCATTGCACATCACGATGTACTGTTAACAGTTTTTCGCAGCATTTTCACTATTCAAAATTAAGCACAAAATGAAACAAAGGCAAAGCAAAAAAAATGGAACAAACAATTATGATCTGTGAAAGAAAGAGTGACAAATTAGTAATAGTGTTGCGCCAGAGGCAAACTACATTTAAGTAAATACGAGCAGATATATGACTACTTATCAGAAGATTCACAAAGAAATACGATCCTGGCAGTGTAGCCAAGTGTAACCTCCCCACACGTAATAATTAAATGAATTTAAATATTAATTATTGAATAAAACCTCTGAACAAAATTGGTTCCCATTTATAATCTCCATGCAGAAATGCATTCACATTTTATGTACCCACAAAATTCTTTTCTCATTTAATATTAAGTTCGAAACAGAAAAATTCCTAAACCCCGAAATAAAAAAATTGAATAACCTGGTAAATTTTAGGACGACAGCAGCGCTGCGCCACGGCCCTGTGTTCTGAATAAAAAAAGCAAAAATTCTTACCTCAACAATAACGGCGAATATATCTGCTCTTACCTAAAAAATTTACGGCACAGCTCCGAGCATGCTGGCCTATACATTTGTGATTCGTGAAAGGAATGATCATGCATTGGATAAATTCTTTAAATTGAAGCCGGCCGGTGTGGCCGTGCGGTTCTAGGCGCTTCAGTTTGGAACCGCGTGGCCGCTACGGTCGCAGGTTCGAATCCTGCCTCGGGCATGGATGTGTGTGATGTCCTTAGGTTAGTTAGGTTTAAGTAGTTCTAAGTTCTAGGGGACTGATGACCACAGAAGTTAAGTCCCATAGTGCTCAGAGCCATTTTTTTAAATTGAAATGAATGCTTTTAAAAAAAATTTCTTTATATTATAAAATTTATTATCAGGGCATTTTTTTAAACATTGGATGACAGTTCACATACATTACTAGATATGCGCAAGGCTGCTTCTTTACCTTATACAATAATACTCATCCTCCACAGTCCCGACCAGAGCAGACTGCACACAAGCGCAGACACGCGCAGACTACTGCCGACTACTGCAGACACACGCAGACTACTGCAGACTAGCGACAAGCAACAACTAACTGCTCTCTGGTCAGAGACTCTCCTATGCCTTGCCTATTGCAGGCAGCGCATACAGCGCATACCTCTTACAACATCTGAAATGTAACGTCCACTGTTCAACCATCACGCTGGGTGATATGCCAGTATGGCGATGACGAATACACGCTTCCAATGTGCGTTCACCGCGATGTCGCCAAACACGGATGCGACCATCATGATGCTGTAAACAGAACCTGGATTCATCCGAAAAAATGACGTTTTGCCATTTGTGCACCCAGGTTCGTCGTTGAGTACACCATCGTATGCGCTCCTGTCTGTGATGCAGCGTCAACGGTAACCGCAGCCATGGTCTCCGAGCTGATAGCCCATGCTGCTGCAAACGTCGTCGAACTGTTCGCGCAGATGGTTATTGTCTTGCAAACGTCCTCATCTGTCGGCTCAGGGATCGAGACATGGCTGCACGATCCCTTACAGCCATGCGGATAAGATGCCTGTCATCTCGACCGCTAGTAATACGAGGCCGTTGGAATGCAGCACGGCGTTCCGTATTACCCTCCCGAGCCCACCGATTCCATATTCTGCTAACAGCCACTGGATCTCGACCAACGCGAGCAGCAATGTCGCGATACGATAAACCACAATCACGGTAGGCTACAATCCGACCTTTATCAAAGTCGGAAACATAATGGTATGCATTTCTCCTCCCTACGCGAGGCATCACAACAACATTTCACCAGACAACGCCGGTCAACTGCTGTTTGTGTATGAGAAATCGGTTGGAAACTTTCCTTATGTCAGCACATTGTAGGTGTCGCCACCGGCGCCGACCTTGTGTAAATGCTCTGAAAAGCTAATCATTTGCATATCACAGCATTATCTTCCTGTCGGTTAAATTTGGCGTCTGTAGCACGTCATCTTCGTGGTGTAGCAATTTTAATGGCCAGTAATGTATATAATGGATGTACGAGTGCAGGTTGTAGATACGTGGTTGACGACATACGGAAGTTTGGATCTGGCCGTGAAGCGTGCTCCGATAGCCTAATGGTAAGGTGGCTGCTTCCGATAAGCGGGAAATCCGGGTTTGAGTCCCAGACCGGTTTGAAATTCTCATTGTTGTCATTCCATTATACAGCTAATGATTGTTCACATTTGCAACTGCGAATATATTTCAAGTATAATCTGTCGAAGTTTGTGATAGCCTTCCTGTAGGCCATCCTGTGAGTAGTGTGTCTAGCGCTGTGGTTCCAAACCTTTCTCTGAGTCTAATCAGATGTTAGCTATAGCCCCGGAGTCCCTCACATCAGGCCCCCATCCCCCGTCATCATAATTAGTGTCTAAAGTAACTTTAGAATAAAAACAATTTTCTTCGAACACTTTCATTTTTAAAATGACGAAAGATATGCAAATCATGTTTAGTTTTTGTAAAGATTTTACTAAACAATGGATTAATAAGTCAATGAGACAATTGGTACTGCTTATTTCTAACAATCTTTTTCAGAGAATGATGACGCTATTGTCAGTGCAATACAAGTGCAATTTTCAAACCCTCCTCGACAGAAAAGGAAGCTATCCACACTGAGGGTAGACACTTGTTAAAAAACATGCTTCCCTTGCACCACTCCTCTCTCTACCGACATGTGCTTCACATACAGCTCGCACCCTATTTAAAGTAAACCATATTAAACTGCGTGCGCAATACGTAGGCCTACCGTCTGTAAATCGTTTGATTACGCAACTCTTTACCTCTGAATTGGCGGAAATAGGAAGACTTTAGGCTGTCAATGCTTTCTGCAATAATAATAATAATAATAATAATAATAATAACGATAATATTAATAATAAGACAGTGTATATACTACGGCAGAGTTGTAGTCATCATACAATTACTGTTGTGCTGTGTTGCCAGTTGGTTTATTATTGCGAAGTGGATAATTCAACACAGTTTGGTGAATTGTAGGAACTACGTAAAAGTTTACTGGCGAAATTTCGGGAGAGCACTTTTCAGGAGGAGTCGGACAACATATTACTTCCCTCCACATACATCTCGCGTATTGACCACAAGGAGAAAAATTCGAGAAATTAGAGCCAATGTAGAGGCTTACCGAAAATCGTTCTTCCCACGCTCTGTTCGCGAGTGGAACAGGGTTGGAGGGATGAGATAGTGGTACCGAAAGTACCCTCCGCCATACACCATTAGGTGGCTTGCTGAATATGATGTAGATGTAGAAGAAGGTATTTTCATGACATACACTCCTGGAAATTGAAATAAGAACACCGTGAATTCATTGTCCCAGGAAGGGGAAACTTTATTGACACATTCCTGGGGTCAGATACATCACATGATCACACTGACAGAACCACAGGCACATAGACACAGGCAACAGAGCATTCACAATGTCGGCACTAGTACAGTGTATATCCACCTTTCGCAGCAATGCAGGCTGCTATTCTCCCATGGAGACGATCGTAGAGATGCTGGATGTAGTCCTGTGGAACGGCTTGCCATGCCATTTCCACCTGGCGCCTCAGTTGGACCAGCGTTCGTGCTGGACGTGTAGACCGCGTGAGACGACGCTTCATCCAGTCCCAAACATGCTCAATGGGGGACAGATCCGGAGATCTTGCTGGCCAGGGTAGTTGACTTACACCTTCTAGAGCACGTTGGGTGGCACGGGATACATGCTGACGTGCATTGTCCTGTTGGAACAGCAAGTTCCCTTGCCGGTCTAAGAATGGTAGAACGATGGGTTCGATGACGGTTTGGATGTACCGTGCACTATTCAGTGTCCCCTCGACGATCACCAGTGGTGTACGGCCAGTGTAGGAGATCGCTCCCCACGCCATGATGCCGGGTGTTGGCCCTGTGTGCCTCGGTCGTATGCAGTCCTGATTGTGGCACTCACCTGCACGGCGCCAAACACGCATACGACCATCATTGGCACCAAGGCAGAAGCGACTCTCATCGCTGAAGACGACACGTCTTCATTCGTCCCTCCATTCACGCCTGTCGCGACACCACTGGAGGCGGGCTGCACGATGTTGGGGCGTGAGCGGAAGACGGCCTAACGGTGTGCGGGACCGTAGCCCAGCTTCATGGAGACGGTTGCGAATGGTCCTCGCCGATACCCCAGGAGCAACAGTGTCCCTAATTTGCTGGGAAGTGGCGGTGCGGTCCCCTATGGCACTGCGTAGGATCCTACGGTCTTGGCGTGCATCCGTGCGTCGCTGCGGTCCGGTCCCAGGTCGACGGGCACGTGCACCTTCCGCCGACCACTGTCGACAACATCGATGTACTGTGGAGACCTCACGCCCCACGTGTTGAGCAATTCGGCGGTACGTCCACCCGGCCTCCCGCATGCCCACTATACGCCCTCGCTCAAAGTCCGTCAACTGCACATACGGTTCACGTCCACGCTGTCGCGGCATGCTACCAGTGTTAAAGACTGCGATGGAGCTCCGTATGCCACGGCAAACTGGCTGACACTGACGGCGGCGGTGCACAAATGCTGCGCAGCTAGCGCCATTCGACGGCCAACACCGCGGTTCCTGGTGTGTCCGCTGTGCCGTGCGTGTGATCATTGCTTGTACAGCCCTCTCGCAGTGTCCGGAGCAAGTATGGTGGGTCTGACACACCGGTGTCAATGTGTTCTTTTTTCCATTTCCAGGAGTGTATTTAAGTACATGTGATTTGTACGCGTCAACTTTATTGTCACCGATGCATGGCACAAAGTATGTGTGTAGGGGATGTACTATGTGAGGAAGATGCTGTTCATACATTTTTTACACAAACTGCAACCCGCACCACGCTGAGTCACACATTAATGTTAGTTTTAGACAAAAATGTAATTATTGGTAAGTCTTGTAATCAGGCTTATGAAAAAGTGATAGTAGTAATGATCTGAAGACTGAAATGTTGTTCAAGGTTATTCTTTTCACTCCTCAGAAAATTACATTTTTGCTGTCAGATGATAAATACACCCAGGTTGGGAGGCACTGGTCTAGCGGATTAAGCGAGATGGCTCATCAAATACGAAGACAGACAGCTCGAAACGAATGTCATCCAAATGCAACGGCTCAACATATTGCTGCCTCCTGGCCTACCCAGACGAATAGTTAGAACTGAAAGACGAAGAATACTTGGGATAAAAGGAAGGATGTCATCTGCAACTCAGTACGAAACATGGACAGTGGATATGCCAGATTAGCGTCGAGATATTTGGCAAACCCAAAGGAAAGAGCCTAAGCTGGCTATTGACGAAGGTGCTGAGATACTGGCTCTCCAAGGGAGACATCTACAAAATATTAACAACCTGAAAGTGCATGGATTCAATGAACTTGATAAATTCAAAATTACTATACTTGTAAGAAATGAGTTGGGAAATATGACAAGCACCCTACCACCAATACAAGAACACACATTTGGAATGAAAGTAAATGGACTAACTTTCTACATTGAACATAAGCCTCCATCACAACGTTGGCAAACGTTAGTGCTACCCAAACCAGAGCACCATCTGCATAGGTGACTAACATACACCATCATAGATGGGACTATGCAACCTGCAACGAAGACTGCCTGAAACTAATGGTCTGGGCATACCTGAACAACTGCCACATAGTTGCCGATGCTAAAAGTAAAGGCTCCTTCCAGTCGAGGACTTGGAGCACGACAACATCACCCAATCTGCGCTTTGTGGCAAAATCAACATCACCTATAGCCCTACCAATCACGAGAAATATCTTAGCTCGATTCCAAAACAGCCAACAGTGTGCAATCGTCTCCGACTAAGGCTACAATTGTGGATTGCAAGAGGTATACCTGCTATTTTATTTATGGCTGTACTTTCCTTCAACTGTAGTATTGTTTTTTCAGGATAAAATTCAGTCATCAATTGCAAATAAATTGTTTTGTGGTTCACTGGTTTCGACAAATTAATTTGTCATCTTCAGAAGCTTCGCCCTGGTTTAGCAGATGTCGTTATCTTCTTCATAACAAATAATAACAATTTATTTGCAGCATGTAACGTAGCAAATTATTATGAGGTGCATCTTGCATTGAAAACGTGGCTTGCCGTGGAGCCGGAGGAGAGCAGATTTTGGTTCCACGCTCGCACAGCTGACGCAGGCTACTGGGCCTGGTGAGACGCGTACTTGCTTAACGCTGCCTGCAATACGTTACACATACTCTCTATGAATCTGAAGAGTTACAATTCTATGAATAACACAACCATACTGTTAAAATTTCAAATCAATAACTTCAATATTTTAGGAGCTATTTTTAGCTAAAACGCACGATAACCGAGCTGGCATTGTGCAACCGAGTTAGGAACTGTAATGTGTTCATCTATAATATCAACTGAAACTACAACCAAGAGGATAGGTTCATATAATCTAATTTTCTGGAATTTTCTTAAGTTTCATTACCACAGATTTTTGACGTAATTAAAAGAACGTTAGAAAATTGTTATTTAATTGTGCTTTGGTTGTGAGAGTGTTTTTGAGAGACTGAGAGGGTGAAAGGAGGACACACGTAATGTGGGAATGTGATATTTTGCTAAAACTATATAATGTATGCGTGAGAAAGTTGTTGTGCAATAGGGCTATTTGTGGCGTATGTCCGAGTAAGGTTGATTTTGTAAAAGGCAGCCAGAAGGGGCGTTGAGAATTAATTTGATAGTAATTTATTTTGTGGAAAGGAATCGTATTTTGCTTTTATTAAATTTTATTTAGTTTTGGAATACGAAATTTCTAGTCTAAATTATTTGTGCTAATCCGATTGGCTGACATTAGAAATACCGTGAGTGTAGAAGGGCTTGAGATGATCTGATTGGCTGTTTAACATACTAGCCAATAGGAACTCAGAATTTCCCGCGCGTTTGAGTAGGGATTTGTGACTCAGATCTATGAGTCGATATAGTCGCTCGGGACACCTATGTTAAATCGCATTGATCAAATTTGTTCCAAAATTAAATTCGCGCGTTTGATTGGTTCTCGGGTCGTTGACGAAGAGCGACGACAGTATTGAGTATTTTGTGAAAGTTTGAGCTTTGTGAGTAGTTTATTTAATGAGATATTCGCTTGTGAACTTTTCATGTATATTAGCTCCGGGTGGCGTGTTTCGTGCGGATTACGAGACATTACGGCGAGCACTTCTGTACAAGAAGACAACTGAACGACGGGCTATGTTAACCCGTAAGTAATCGTGGGTCAGTGACTGTTTAGGACGTTCAAAGTATCGGGTCGGACTAAATATCTTCTGGCTCCTTTGGGTGAGAACATGTTACTGACAGAATTAGTAACAATTCATAATTAATGACGGGATATTAAATACTAACTTGACAGCCGTTTTCCTTATTTTAAAGACAATTAGCCAACTAAAAGGTAATTTTAGACATTTTTTCAAACGAGTCATCAAAGAATCCCGAAGAGTCGATAGTTTAACTAACTTTCAGCTACTGCCCATGGACTAGAGTCATGTGGCCTCTGCGTTGTAGGTATTTAGTCGAATTTTGTCAACGCTGCTTCTGTCGGCTAAACCAGTACCTACCATAGCAGAGTGAAGGGTTAGACAACCTGAAGCCTATCCAGGTAGTGGACAGATTTACGTTAAAATGAAAAATCGAGATCGTATTAATATTTATTTATTGACCCGTTTCGGCCATCTTCAGACTTTCTTGGCTGTAAACGGTCAATAAAGAAATATTAATGCGATCTCGACTGTTCATTTTAACGTAAATATAACATCAGGTCGCTACTCTCCGTAAACTATGTCGTCAAAATTTATGAAAGTGGACAGATTGTTGAAAGGATAGTGAAAGCGCAACCCACTCCGCCACAAACTGATGACTGAATTTTATCCTGAAGAAAAGAAGTAAGTCTCTTCTTCGATGGAACCTCAAGAAAGTCAGCTGGTACCTATTTTCAAAGAATGTTGGAAAAGCAGTAAGAAGAATACCTCCGACACCAAACAACTACATACGATTTGTGAAACTGATACTAAAATCAGCATAGAAGCCCATACCTTGAGGATGCTGTAAGGAATATGACCCTTGCTGGACTAAAGGAAGCACAGCCCTATTGAAAGAGTATAATAGAACAGGAAGCTATGAATATAAAAAAAATTAATCAATTTTTTTGGATGAAAAGCGAAAGAAAAGATGGCATGAGGTGGTAGAAAATATCGATTTCATACACATACGCTACAGAAGTTTGGGCCTCCAAAGAAAGCTGGGAGAAACCAGCCACCAACATAGACGAATGACCAAAGTCATTCAGAAGCAGTTTAGTTCTAACATACTCAAGACCTCAAAAATATGTGACTACAGAACATAAGAAAATAGTGACGGAGAACATGAAAGTAGCAATAAGGAACTTTGAGGATGGGACTACGCTGACATGTAAAGTAACAGGTAAAGAAATGGAAAATGCACTAAAACACACCAAAAATGGGAAACCAGCTGACGTGTATGAACTGCTCCCTGAATTTCTGAAGAGCGTTGCTAAGGATGGAGTGAAGTGCCTAGTAGAATTGTTTACCACGGTTTTAATGATTCCAAAAATATGGAAGGAACTAAAGTCATTGCTATCCAAGATCCTGGAAAAACTAGATATCACCCAAAAGACTACAGGACAAATTTCGCCGCTGTGCAGTACGGGTGAGAGAGTAATAATGGACGGAATAGAACCAATTATCGATCAGATAATATCAATAACATGGAGAAGGTGTGGAAAGTGTAGAAGCTGCTGTGATCAAGTCCTAGCCCTCACAACCCATGTAAGCGAGATTTTAAAAGAACAGTCGTTTGGTTACCTCTTCCTCCAATAATTTTCGAAATTCCGAAGAAATGCTATCTATGCCAACCGCCTTACTGTAGATAAAGTCTTCCAATCCTCTACTATTTGAGTGATACTGGATCACCTGCGCTACCAAGTCGACTTCCATCTCTACTAGTATCACGTCGTAATACATCCTCTCCCTCGTAGAGGCGTTCAGTGAACAGTTTCCACCCATACCGTACCTCCCTTGTGTTTAGTAGTGGAATTTCTTTTGCATTCTTAGTGCTCACGCCTTTCCTTTTAATTGCACCGACGGTTGTTTTTAGTTTCCTCTCCGCTGAATCAGTCCTTCATGCGACCATTTATATGTAGATTTTTTCCCATTTTCCTGTACCCATTCTGTCTTGGCTTCTTTACACTTAATACTTCATTTGTATACGATTTTTACTGCTGCATTTCCATGTTTTTCCGGAACATTTTTGGACTTTCTTTCGTCGATCAATTGAAGTATTTGTTCTGTTCACAAAGACTCCTTTCCCATAGCCTGCCTTTGGTACGACTTCTGTAACTGACATTTTCAGAGATGTCGAGTCCTCCTCAACTGATCTGTCTATTGCGGTATTCATTATTGCACCATTAGATTTGTCACCGCCTCTTTTTAAATGATTTGTAGTTATGTAAAATAACGAAGAAATGAAAATATTAACTTTCTGGAAATTCTGACTTGAAATAATTAGCAATGACCGCAACGTTAAAATTTCTTTGATTCTATTGATAATGCCTTTACGTAAAATATTAAAAAAGTCAGTTTGGAAGGCTGTTTTTTGGCAATCTATAAATTGACCGTGAAATTTAATGCTGTTTTCTTCCGATAAAGAATATGAAGTTTGTAATCGCTCTTTGAAATGTACGTAAAAATGATTGCAGGCTCTATCAAAATTTAATGACAAAAGATAGCTGCGCATGAAATGGCACTTGAAAATGACACGAAATGAAAGAAAAGCTTCGGTATTTAATTATTTATCAATAGCTTATTTTGTAAAGAAAGGAGTGGTACTTCAAATAAAATAAAAATTAAGTTTAACAATATATTTTCAAAGTAATTGATACACACAACTTACATTCGGTCATCACAGCACCTGATCGATACTTATGACGGAAAAACACAAAAAAATGTCTGAAGATAATACTTTCATGTGACTTCCAAACATTCAGTTATTCCCAGTGTAAGTAGGCTATTTAGGTTTTTATATTGGTAACGCCACGTAGCGCTCTGTATGAAAACCACTGGCTGTGCTGCGTGCAGTCTGTGGCTGGTTTGCATTGTTGCTCGCCATTGTAGTGTTGGGCTGTTGGCTGTTAACAGCGCATAGCGTTGCGCAGTTGGAGGTGAACTGCCAGCAGAGGTGGATGTGGGGAGAGAGATGGTGGAGTTTTGAAATTTGTAAGACTGGATGTCATGAACTGTTATATATATTATGACTATTAAGGTAAATACATTGTTTGTTCTCTATTAAAATCTTTCATTTGCTAACTATGCCTATCAGTAGTTAGTGCCTTCCGTAGTTTGGATCTTTTATTTAGCTGGCAGTAATGGCGCTCGCTGTATTGCAGTAGTTCGAGTAACGAAGATTTTTGGTGAGGTAAGTGATTTGTGAAAGGTATAAGTTAATGTTTGTCAGGGCCATTCTTTTGTAGGGATTTTTGAAAGTCAGATTGCGTTGCGCTAAAAATACTGTGTGTCAGTTTAAGCACAGTCCTGTATAATTGTTCAAAGGGGACGTTTCATATGTCGACCCTTAGCCGAGGATACCTCACTGGAATCTTCTGATTTTTTCTTGTAGTTTGTGTAATTAGTGTAGCTTTTGTTTATTGCTAGCGCGTAATTATAGAGAGAATTTACTTTGTAGTTGTAGCTTTTCATTGTCGTACACAGTTGTGGCATGCATGTAGACTTGCACCAAGTATTTCGCAGCTGCGCTTGCAATTAGCTAGATATTATTTTCAATGCTATGTTAATGTGTTTTGTTATTTTGCTCTTCAAATTGTGCTTTTCTGTGTTGTCGTGTGAAATATTGTGACAATAATGGCGTGTGAAAAACGTAACACTAGGCTCCAAAGTAAACTGAGAAATAATAATGACGACGAGCGTAGCTTATCAGCACCACTGTGTAATGAAGTAACAGACATTCAAAGTAGTAATTTGGTAATAGTGCATAGGGAAATGGAGCGGACGGCAAATAATGGCGTAGACAGTGAAACAATTAGTGAACAGGGAAGCATTATCGATCGATCGGTCGGCAACAGCTCGCCTCAGGAATCCGAAATGACAGGACACAATCTCGCAAATACAGTAGATTCAGGTTTTCGGTCCTCACCGTTTTCTCAAATAAGTCAAGACACATTTTCTGCTTCTGCTGGTGCAAATTCACTGCCGAAAAGCACTGAGGAACATGTTCCAGACACTAATACATTATTATTGCAATTAATGCAACAAATGGAACAAAATCAGAAACAAATGGGACAAAGGCTACAAAAGTTAGACACAACGCTTGAACAAAATCAGAAACAAATGGGACAAAATCTTCAAAAGTTAGACACAATGGAACAACACCAGAGACAAACACAGCAACAGTTAGACACAATGGAACAAAGTCAGAGACAAACATAGCAAAAGCTTCAAAAGTTAGACACAATGAAACAAAATCTTCGGAAGTTAGACACCACACTTGAACAAACAGGTGAAGATTTAACTACTGAGTTACATAACATTGAATCGAAATGTCAAAAAGCCTGTAATGACGTAAAAACACAAATTTGTGAGCATTTTCAACCTATTTTTTCGCGGTATGAAAATGCATTACAGAATCACGAAGCAGCCATAAAAGAACTGCAAATTATTGTTCATGAAAATCATGAGACCTTGCAAGCTAAAACTGACTCAGTTGCATCTACCGATTCGGTTACGCAACTTGCAAAAACTCAGGAAAACTTAAAGGACACAGTAGATACGATTTCAACACAAATGGACACTCTGAAACTTGGTTCAGAAAAACACACAGAGGAAATTATTTCACTATCGGATACAGTAGCTGAACTTTCAGATCAATTCACTAACTTATCTACAAAGGTAGATGATGATCTGAATGACACCAGACCTGTAGCAAACAAAATCAAAATCAAATCAATACACAGTACAAAAGAGAAATCTGGGAAGTACAAGATCAGTTGGCACAAGTAATACATGAATTACATACTTCAGAGGACACTCGCGCTCCAGTACGAGAAGAGGGACATAGAAATACGGAGCAACCACAAAATAATAACACAGGACACTTCGGAAATTATGAAAGAAATTGGCAAGGCGCATTGAATTTTGAGATGGAACAGCCGAAACGAAGTAACAATGAGCGATGTGCGACTCACCGACACGATGATTTTGACTATAAGCTGTTCATCACTCAACGCAAATTCAAAACATTTAAGAATTCTGACAACGACATTCATCCACAAGCATGGCTTCATCAATTCTCTCATTGTTTTCCTCCCAACTGGTCATTGCAGCACAGATTAGAATCTATGTGTGGCTACTTAGAGAATGAACCAGCTGTAAGAATGCGATCGGTCATTCACGATTGTCACAGTGAAGGAGAATTTTATCATGGCTTCCTCTCAGCATATTGGTCTTAAGCTACACAAGACCGAGTGAAACATAGCATCACAATTTCGAACAATCTGAATTCTCCAGTCTTATGAAATATTTTGAAGACATGTTGCACAAGAATCAGTACCTGTCAAACCCATACAGTCCCTCAGAACTCATGCGCATTTGCTTAATCAAATTACCTGAACATTTACGACACATTATTTTAGCAGGGGCATTGCAAAGACGACATATGAAACGTCCCCTTTGAACAACTATACAGGACTGTGCTTAAACTGACACACAGTATTTTTAGCGCAACGCAATCTGACTTTCAAAAATATCTACAAAAGAATGGCCCTGACAAACATTAACCTATACCTTTCACAAATCACTTACCTCACCAAAAATCTTCGTTACTCGAACTACTGCAATACAGCGAGCGCCACTACTGCCAGCTAAATAAAAGATTTAAACTACGGAAGGCACTAGCTACCGATAGGCATAGTTAGCAAATGAAAGATTTTAATAGAGAACAAACAATGTATTTACCTTAATAGTCATAATATATATAGCAGTTCATGACATCCAGTCTTACAAATTTCAAAACTCCACCATCTCTCTCCCCACATCCACCACTGCTGGCGGCTCACCTCCAACTGCGCAACGCTATGCGCTGTTAACAGCCAACAGCCCAACACTACAATGGCGAGCAACAATCCAAACCAGCCACAGACTGCACGCAGCACAGCCAGTGATTTTCATACAGAGCGCTACGTGGCGTTACCAATATAAAAACCTAAATAGCCTACTTACACCAGAACCTAATTAAACATTTATTTTCCAGATAAGATTTAAAGCTGGACACTCAGCTAAAATAACATCAGATGTAGGCTAGCGAAATTCTGGATCGAGCAAGCACCAAAGCGAGAGAGCAACATAAGCAGAAAATGTCAAAAAGTGAGGTCGAGGACACTTTTACAATGAGCTCTGGTATCTCTGATACAGTTCTTACCGTATTTTATAGACTATAAGACACGACGGACTATAAGATGTACCTTAATTCTTCAGTAACTTTTTAAAAATATATTTTTACCATTTTTATAATTAGATTGCAGAGCCAGCCAAAGAATTCTGAGTTTATAGAACCGAACTAATATTAAAATCTCTGAAAAGCCTCATCTGAACTTTCTTCTTCTTCTTCTCCCTCTTCTTCTTCTTCCACTTCTTCTTCTTCCCTCCCCTGCACCTCCTCTTGCTCCTCCTCATCCTCCTCCTCTTCGTCGTTATCGTTGTCCTCTTCACATGTAAGAGTGTTTTCACTCATCGAGAGCGCTAGTTACGCCGCACTTCTTGCAAGATTTACCAATAGTGCCTTCTCTCACTCTCAACCACGACTGTTTTATCCACTGACGTATTTGTTCGATTTTAGGTCGTTTTAAACCTCCTTTCGGCATGAATTCATGTTGGGTTTCATCTAACATCCATTTGTTCCATTCCTCTCTCACATACACATTCAATGGTTTGTTTATCGAGACATTAGGAGGTTGCAATTGTGAAGTAAGTTCTCCCGGAGCAACAGAAAGCTCTGTATTTCCCTGCCTCAGTTTCTCTTTCACAGAGTTTTTCAAGTGACTGCTAAGCCGGTCCAGCATAAGAAGAGAGCTCTTCTTCAATACAACACCTTTCCTTCTCTCCCACGCTCTGTTAATCCATAATTTCATACCAGCCTCGTCCGTCCAATCCTTGTCATGTACGTGAACAACACCTGGCGGTACTTCAGAAGATTTTGGCATTGTATTGCACTTGAAAATGATCATTGGATTAAGTTTAGTACCATCGGCACAACACGAAAGAAGAACAGTGTAGTATATTTTTTCATGTGTCCTTGTTTTTATAGTTACAGTTTTAGCTCATTTCAATGACAACAGTTCTGTTACTCGGGACATCAAATGTCAGCAGAGTTTCGTCCATATTCGCTATTTCGCTTAGTTCCACACAGGTTGAATAATAAAGCGAAGGAAAGATAATATTTTCTCTTCATACTATTGTGGCATTTTCTGAGATATTTTGGTTTTGTTCGTATGCTAAGTCCATCACACTTCATAGATCTGTAGCACCAACCAATTCCATCCTTCAAGTTCCACTGTAGCGCCTACCTAGGAGCATTTTTGTATAAATTCAAATGCCATTTTGACGGTGTCCTTGAAGCCATTTCAGTACGCCATCTTCTACTTCTGGCCATTTTGCATTCATTCCCCTATCTGAACATTTAGTCTTCCTCATTTTTTCAGTTCTTCTTTACTTGCCCACCAATCGCGAAGGTTTTTTTCTGCTGGGGGGGGGGGGGGGGGGGAGCGGCGAAATGCCACTCAGCTGCTCTGTTTCCATGTTCTTCTGCATATGCTGTTACTTTTAATTTATAGTCCGCATCATACGAAAACCTCTTATTTTTTCCATTACGAAACGAGCTATTAACAAAAATATTATTCTGTTACCGATAACACAAATAATGCTAAAATTCACTGGTACCATAGACTGCAATGACGCGTCTTAGGCTTGACAGCTTTCTGGGTTTGTGGTGGCGGGGCGGGAGGGAGACAGTGTTAGCAAGCTTGTGAATCCTCGCAACTCATGTTCGTCACATCAGTGCACTGCTGGTGCCAGTTGAATCCAGTCCAAGATTTCCCTCAGTATGTGGCCAGTTCTAAGACTGGCGGGAATTTTAAATCAAACACTGGACATTTTATATTAATTTAGTGTTTAAGACATACCTGAATTTTGAAGACAAGTTTTCGAAGAAAAAAGTGCGTCTTATAGTCTGTAAAATGTAAAATACGCTAAAGTTTTATACACTACTGGCCATTAAAATTCCTACACCACGAAGATGACGTGCTAAAGACGCCAAATTTAACCGACAGGAAGAAGGTGCTGTGATATGCAACTGATTAGCTTTTTAAGCGCATTCACACAAGGCTGGCGCCGGTGGCGACACCTACAACGTGCTGACATGAGGAAAGTTTCCAACCCATTTCTCATACACAAACAGCAGTTGACCGGCGTTGCCTGGTGGAACGTTGTAGTGATGCCTCGTTTAAGGAGGAGAAATACGTACCATCACGTTTCCGACTTTTATAAAGGTCGGATTGTAGCCTATCGCGATTGCGGTTTATCGTATCGCGACATTGCTGTTCGCGTTGGTCGAGATCCAGTGGCTGTTAGCAGAATATGGAATCGGTGGGTTCAGGAGGGTAACACGGAACGCCGTGCTGGATCCCAACGGCCTCGTATCACTAGCAGTCCACATGACAGGCATCTTATCCGAATGGCTGTAACGGATCGTGCAGCCACGTCTCGCTCCCTGAGTCAACAGATGGGGACGTTTGCAAGACAACAACCATCTGCACGAACAGTTCGACGATTTTTGCAGTAGAATGGACTATCAGCTCGGAGACCATGGCAGCGGTTACCCTTGACGCTGCATCACAGACAGGAGAGCCTGCGATGGTGTACTCAACGACGAACCTGGGTGCACGAATGGCAAAACGTCATTTTTTCGGATGCATCCAGGTTCTGTTTGCAGCATCATGATGGTCGCATCCGTGTTCGGCGACATCGCAGTGAACGCACATTGGAAGCGTGTATTCGTCATCGCCATACTGGCGTACCATCCGGCGTGATGGTATGGGGTGCCATTGGTTACACGTCTCGGTCACCTCTTGTTCGCACTGACGGCACTTTGAACAGTGGACGTTACATTTCAGATGTGTTACGACCAGTGGCTCTACCCTTCATTCGATCCCTGCGAAACCCGACATTTCAGCAGGATAATGCACGACCGCATGTTGCAGTTCCTGTACGGGCCTTTCTCGATACAGAAAATGTTCGACTGCTGCCCTGGCCAGCACATTCTCCAGATTTCTCACTAATAGAAAACGTCTGGCCAATGGTGGCCGAGCAACTGGCTCGTCACAATACGCCAGTCACTAGTCTTGATGAACTGTGGTATCGTGTTGAAGCTGCATGGGCAGTTGTACCTGTACACGCCATCCAAGTTCTGTTTGACTCAATGTCCAGGCGTATCAAGGCCGTTATTACGGTCAGAGGTGGTTGTTCTGGGTACTGATTTCTCAGGATCCATGCACCCAAATTGCGTGAATATGTAATCACATGTCAGTTCTAGTATAATATGTTTGTCCAATGAATACCCGTGTATCATCTGTATTTCTTCTTGGTGTAGCAATTTTAATGGCCAGTTATGTACTTTTCACTTGGGCACTTTACAGTGTCTGTTTACACACACGTACATACATAGAACTCTGGACAAAAATTTACGATGTTCAACTGTGACGTTGCATCAGTATCCTAGTCCGAACCCGGTAGCTGAGTGGCCAGCGCGACGGGCTGTCAATCCTAATCGTCCGGGTTCGATTGCCGTTTGGGTCGGAGATTTTCTCTACTATGAGACTGGGTGTTGTGCTGTCCTAATCATCATCTTTCATCCCATCGACGCGCAAGTCGCCGAAGTGGCGTCAAATCGAAAGACTTGCACCCGGCGTACGGTCTACCCGACGGGAGGCCCTAGTCACACGACATTTATTTATTATCAGTATCCCACTTCTTTCCACACTGATTTTTCCGGACATTACTCGAACATCAGTCTCCTCTTCATCATTACTAAATTGTGATCTGAGTCTGTCTGCTTCGCGGTTTGCCATCCAGTCACACATCTCATTTCGCAATAAATGTGACGACGAATAAATTGTACTGTTCCCGTGTCTGCAGGTCAATACCAGATGTACTACCTCCTCTTGTCACTTGATAAGCATATTCGCTGTTACTAGCTGAAATTTATTGCAGAACTCAAGTACTTTTTTTCTTTTCTCATTTCTACTACCCACACGGTGTTTTCCCATAATTATATCTTCTATTCCTCATTCTGTATCTCACTCCTCTTACACACAGAACTACCAGTTCAATATCCTTCTGTACTTTCTCTACAGCTTCATCTCCTGATAATGATATCGGCACGAATACCTGAAATATTATTGTTACCGTTGGATTGCTGTCGATTCCGATTAGAGTAAACCTATCACTGAGTTATTCAATGCTACTCACTGCCATACCTTCACACACGTAACGAACCCCGCTCCCTTTACACCGTTTTCCGCTGCTGATGACATTACCGTATATTCGCTTGACTAGAAATCAGCACCTTCCTTCCATTAAACCTCAGTGACAGCCACTATATCTAGACTGAACTTTTTAATTTCCCTTTTTTAGTTCCCCTATGTGACGTCCCCTCTCCCCTTTTGTTGTCACTGTTGATGTTGAGCCGCTGCTGCTACAGCTCGGTCGGTGGAATGGAGACGCGACGCGCAGTGATGGGTTGTCCCTGTCGGATAACGTGGAACAGCATCTAAAAATCTCTAAAGAAAATTGTTCCTCGCGTAATGTATGAAAGTCCGTTTGCGAGTCCGCACAGTCTTCTCAGCGATGCGAACTGCTGATTTTAATTGTCTGTTATGGTTTTATGATGATTTTCTATGCCCGGTTAGTTAGTTATTGCAGTATTGAGTGAATCACTCATCACCGGCGTCGTTTCACACCACTGAAGCGAGGAAAAATTTATTTGCGGTTCAGTATCAGTAGTTGTTGTTACGTTGCTAGGCAGAATTGTTCACAACGGCACGACGCAAATCCAGAGATAATCGATAATGGTTTCGTGCGTCGTAATATTATTTCAGCAAAACACTCCTTTCAATGCTCAATGTTCATCAAGACACTCTTTCAATTAAAATGTTCACAGTTAATTAATTTTGATCTTCAACTGTTACACAGTTCAATTAATGATGGAGGCAACACGTGAGATTTCCATTACTGACGAACAATTTTTATTGTTCCTTCTTAGCAGTTAGTTTATAATCATCACACGACACGCACACAGATGTATCAGATCAATTACGGTTCTTTTTAGTTCGGTGATCGTGACAATTCCAACTGTTACAGTCGGCGTATTTGTATTATCTTCGTGTGGTCGTATTAATGTTTCCTACTCAAGGCTAATCAGGTACTGCAGTCTTCGATACTATGTCGCTTCTTCGTTGTAACTGTTCATATTGATGAAGGTTGAGCCCAACAATAATATCTCCAATAATTAGAGTTCATTAACTCGTCGTACACTATCAGAACATCACTTTAGTTCAAGTTCTCAAGTCAGAATAACTGAGAACAAAGTCCGCGCATCTCTATCACGCAATAGTACTTTTTTTAATAGAAACAATCTCGTAGCGTTCCGTTTGTAGTAGTATAACAAACGGTGCTCTTTCACGACTCGATAGCAAGCAAGCTAGTAAGCGACTAACATTTCCATGATCGAGCATTGTAGACGCATTGAATTTCCTTTTCGCCGCGTTTACAACTCTCTTTCATAATAAATGTTATCTCTGACCGACATATTACTTTGGACTTAACTTTCGTCGTACTGATTTGCAGTTATTACTGAGATGTTTGATAGCTAATTAAAATAACCTTTCTTTCTTTCTACATTTGTATCATGACATACTCAGTAATTATTGAAATTGGTGTTCATCAAAGCTTTAAGGTGTTATATTATTGTCAAAGTTGTCGTACCTATAAGGATAACACTGTTCCCTACTTTAAATTATCATGACATTATTATTTGGGTTTTCGGTTTCTTGGGGTGTTACACCTACCACACTGACTTCTGATACTAAAAGCTCCAACTTGCGGTGTTACCTTTCCATAGCTAATTCAATCTTTTCCTTATCGATGCATTACTTTGTAACCCCCTCCCAGATATGCGAATGGGGAACTAATGTGGAAGCTTTGGCAAGGGAGAGATCGTAACACTTTAATTACAGGTCAGATGTTCTGTGGACGGGCACTGCCTTTAACGCAGGTCGCCCAGTGCGCTGTATATCCTACATTTTGTGCATTTCGCTCTATGCATCCTTCCTTTCTTGCAGATTTACTACCCCAAGACCCAGCACGGTTGTGGGTGGGGATCGTTAAGTACCTGCGCAATGGTATCCCCTGACTATGCTAGGATTGTGCAGCTGGTCCCTGAGCTTTCAAGTCCCCAAGCAAGCCAAGAAGAACGTTCCAGACATGTCTGCGGCACAGGAACACTGGGCAATGGTTTACCGGCTAGGTAACCGTTGTTATGGCTGGGTGCGTCTTTGGGTAGAACACTCTTTCGGAGAGGGCGGTACCATGGCGGAAAACTGGCACATGGAAGCAAATTAAACTTCCTTCGGCTGATGACTGCAGGTCCCATCAGTTTCTTCAGATGGGAAAGAGTATTATAATGCCGAGAGACGCGACTCCACGAAGATTTCTTCCCTGGCTTCGCCGTGGGAAGAGGTACAAACCAGACGTCTGGGTGGAAAACGCTTCGGAACATTCTTGGACCGATGGGGTACTTTTACCGCAACGAAACCATTATATT
Source organism: Schistocerca americana (assembly GCF_021461395.2). Classification (NCBI taxonomy): domain Eukaryota; kingdom Metazoa; phylum Arthropoda; class Insecta; order Orthoptera; family Acrididae; genus Schistocerca; species Schistocerca americana. The sequence continues at coordinate 195,109,449 of NC_060120.1, read as the reverse complement.
TCGAAAATATTGAACACCATCTTGGAAGGTCGAATGCCTGGAAAAAATACTAAATGGTTCGATATTAACTAAAACCTCATCTGCTACCCAATATATAGCTCTTCAGGCATGTGATGGCGTAGGTGACATATGTTTGACTATTTCTTGGTTATTTGATGTAAAGTTTATTTGAAATGATTTACTTGGCCCGAGTGGAAGTTTTTAAATGTTTGCAAAGAGATTAATTCGCTTGTGGTTTCATATAACAAGCAGTTTGTAAAATTGGTCTGAGTGGCGGGTTTCTAAATGGTTTTAAAGAGATAAATTCATTTGTGGTTTTATATAACAAGCAGTTTGTTAAGTTTGCCTTAATGGCGTTTCTTAAAGAAATTATTATCTCATTTATGATTGTAATTCTCTTAATGATTTATCTATGATGCAAATAAATATGTTGAAATGAAATGGTCACTGTGTGGATCAATTCTTTCCACTCCCTTTGTATTAAAGGTTAAGGAAATTGCAGTTCAAAATAGAAATTATGTACCAATTATTGCGTAAAATTTTCACATCTATTCAGAGCTCGTAATATTCACCTCCGAACTCAGGTAGACTTCACAAAGCAATTCTCCTAGCAGAAAAAACACACACGAACATACTGTCCTCTGGTTATTGATATGCATCGAAACCAATCCAATATTAGTATTAAACCGCGCAATTTCTCGTCTGTTGCTTTTGACCGGTCAGATCTTAATAGCTTTTATGAACAATTATCAAAAGAACAAATTTATAAAATCTACAAATATCAAAATAAATCCCTCTTCAAACAACTAAATTATCGTAAAATTTATATTGTTTTCTCAGCCCCAAAAACTGGCTGGCTGCATTTTACAATTTTCCCTGAGAATGATTCATTCTCTCAGTGAACAGTTCTGACGGATACTAAGTTAACACGCCACGCATAACGATTATTTGTTTATTTAATACTTCGCATTCACACCATCACTCACACTAATAATCAAACAAATTAGCAGTAATGAATGAAAGTCACGATAACACAATATCTACAGGTTTGTTTTCCAAATACACAGTTTTAACTCCTCGATAATTTTATAGCCCATAAGATGCTGACATCTTTCGGCCGCAGTCGTAACTACTTGCAGCTAACTACTGGATCCGAGCGCATTTGTCATGCGAGACGTGACCCATGTCACTACTCTTACTTACACAGGCGCGACGCAAGACGCTACGCCTCAATAGTACCGCAAAAACACGCATGAAGTACGAAGAAAAGGGTAGATAATAAGTCGACTAGCACGGATAAAAAAAGGTTTGCTAAAATCAAACATCGGCAAACAGGTTTCTGAGTATGTACTTTTCGTGCTTTGTATGTGTTCCGGTGTAACGACAAGAGCCGGAACGAAGATCAAGATCGATAGAGTAGAGACGACGTCAGCCAAAAGCAAGCGAACCCCGCGAGAAAGACAGGCCGTGGCGTGTACGTCACGAAGGTAGGCTTGAGCTCTCGCATTCCCTTAACCGAGCAAACAAAATGCCTTTCTAAACTTGTTAACTCGCAGCTAGGTGTGTACGTACTAACGAGTATTGCACCTTCTACTGGAATCTGGTATTATAAAGTCTTACTGATTACTACTCGTACACGCCCAGGTTCCCGGGTTCGATTCCCGGCGGGGTCAGGGATTTTCTCTGCCTCGTAATGGCTGGGTGTTGTGTGATGTCCTTAGGTTAGTTAGGTTTAAGTAGTTCTAAGTTCTAGGGGACTGATGACCATAGATGTTAAGTCCCATAGTGCTCAGAGCCATTTGAACCATTTTTGAACTACTCGTACAACAAAATTTAAAATCAGTTCTCTTCTACGTAGCAGTCCTCATTTCATACAAGAAATGGTGCCTTATGCAACTGATAATCACTGTGGCATGATTTTAATTTTATTGTACCCTAGTACAGCCGTAACAAATTATTGGTAGGCCTATGCACTTCCTACTATTGTAGAACTAATAACAGTAAGACTCCATAACAGTGGATTCCAGTAGAAGATGCAATTCTCGTTCGCTACATACACACCGAGTTAAGAGTTAACAGGTGTAGAAATGCAGTTTGTCTGCTGAGTTGAGCGAGCTCTGCCTACCTCCGTGACGTACGCGCCGCGGCCTGTCTTCCTCGTGGGCCTCGACAGCAAGCTGGCTAGGACGTCACCAGGACAGGAGCGGCATCTACACGAAGAGAATGAAAGAGACGCGCCGCCTAGTCTCGGCCGCACAGGAAGACGAGCCGTGACTTCTTAAGAATATCATTTACTTGCAAAGGAAATTGTATACATTAAAGGACATTGATTATTTGCATGCCGCCAATTGCTTGCGACCAATATTTGTAATGATGCCGAGGTTAGTATTGTCAATCTACTTTATTGTAATAAAACCCATTAATGTGTTTTACTTGAATTGTTGTTTAGCTATCCGAGAAAGCAGCATCCTAGACATCCTATACTACACGCGTGGGCAGGATACCACAGTATGAAACACGGACTGTGGGGAAAACCGGAAAAGTAGAGGGTAGCAGGATGTCTAAAATTATGTTGACTGATAAGTAATGATGTTCTCAGCAGAATCGGCGAAGAGAGGAACATGTGGGAAACATTGACAAGGAGGAGGGAGGTAGGATGTAAGTCATGTGTCAAGATATCAAGGATTAAGTTCCTTTGTACTTGCGGGAGCTGTAGAGGGTAAAAATTGTAGCGGAAGGCAGAAATTTGTATATATCCAACGAATAACAGAGATTTGAGCAGCTGCAACTATCAGATGAACAGGTTGGCACGGAATAATTCATGGCGGCCCGCGTCAAACGAGTCTGCCGACACCCAAAGAATGGAGGGGGCATGGAGTGAGCACACCCTTCTCCTGGCCGTTGTCAACCTTGCAGACCTTGGCGCCGCTGTTCCTTATAGAAGCAGCTCCTCAGCTGGTATCATGAGGTTGGGTGTACCGCCTTCCATTCCTCAAACCAACTACAAATTGTGCAAGTACCGGGAACTGAACCCGGATGCTCCACAAGGCAGTGAGACTCGCTTACTACTAAGCTGCAGAGGCGGAAAGAGTAAATTCCACACACTCCCATCTTTCAGCCATTGCTAGGTGCCACTTTTAACACAAGAAACGTGATATCTGGCGTCGTATCAGCCTTTGGAGAATACTTGTATTCCGAAATAAGTGTGACCTTTCGTGACAAGAAAATTTTTGTATGCGTTTGAAACCAAATAAAATTTAATGTTCAGTGACAACTAATTCCGGAGGATTCAATGATAGTATGAGGAAGCCAGCCTTACTGAAACTATAGAAAAAGAATATTGGAACAGAGATCAGACTTGAGAAGTTCAACGTGCGCTGAAACGGAACACGCAGTTGTTATCATTAACGCATAATCAAGCCCTTAGAAACCTTTTGTACGAGGGTTGTTCTGAAAGTAAGGAACGATCGGACGCGAAATGGAAACCACAGTGAAAATCAAAACTGTTTTCTTTCCACATTTAGCTACACCTTCCAGGTACTTATCTACATAGTCGCCGCTCCAACTTAGACATTTTTCTGAGCGTTATACCAAATTTCCAACTCCATCGTCATAGAAGGCAGCCGCCTGTGCTTTCCGATAATTCTCTACGCTGGTCTATAGCGCGTAGCCTGCGCCCAAGTGTTGTCTTCGTATCCAGCGTTTCACGTGAACAGAGATGACACTCAGGACGAGCCAATTAGGGCTGTGTTGTGGATGATGGAACACTTCCCATCGAAAAGGCTGCAGGAGCGTCTTCACTACCCCTGCAGAGTGCGGGTGAGAATTACCATGGAGAAGAAAGTGCGTGGCAGCTGTGTTTGGTGGGCTGTATTCATTAAGGTGAAGCCTCTCAGCGGGCCCTCCTACTTGGCGCGAGACATTGTTGTTCTAGACACCTTTACTCGCTCACAACTGAAAAGAGCATCTTGATGCGATCGACGGGCATACTAGAAACACTGCCCAAAACGTCTGTGAAAAGCCTCGTCGGGTTTTCACAGTGGTTTCCATTTCGCGACCGATCGTTCCTCACTTTCCGAATAGCCCTCCTACATGAAAACTAATTTTTAATGTAATAATGGATTGCGAAATGGGACGAGGCATTGTTACCAACGCTAACTAGCTTTAAAATCCACTGTTGCTGTTTGCAACTATGATCGCAATGTAATTTCTGTGATTTTTATGTACGCGATATCTATTGTAAGGATAAGGATCTTTTTTACCGGAAATTCTTGTTTTATTGAACTTGTGAAATAATGGCGTTGAAGCCATTGCGAAGCAGATTAATATGATCTTAGAGAAATTAAAGATGCTCAAAGTGTTTGTGGTATAGTCACTACATTTTGAAAAATCTGTTTGTCTACAGTAACTGCGGCTGACACATGAAAGCAGCTAGCAGTGGAGTTACGCGGTGAGGGGGGTTGAGGGACATGTAACAAAAGAAATGTCAGCTTACAGCTTTTTCTGGAGATAATGGTTGGTTGGTTGGTTTTGGGGGAAAGAGACCAGACAGCGAGGTCATCGGTCTCATCGGATTAGGGAAGGACGGGGAAGGAAGTCGGCCGTGCCCTTGGAAAGGAACCATCCCGGCATTTGCCTAGAGCGATTGAGGGAAATCACGGAAAACCTAAATCAGGATGGCCGGACGCGGGATTGAACCGTCGTCCTCCCGAATGCGAGTCCAGTGTCTAACCACTGTGCCACCTCGCTCGGTGGAGATAATGGCAGAAGGGTTCAGTGCAGAAGAGAGCAAAGCACAATCACTGAAGTAATCGGTCAGTAGCTTTGGTGACATTGTTAGAATTTACATCCTTCGCGTCCTAGACTATTCGACATATCTACTTTTCTTACTGATCGCTAACAGTAGGTTATTCCAACAGCTACCCGAGTGTTCTAGAATTTCATCTCCCAATATGCTTATGATTTCTTGATAAACAGCATTCCAGATGTGGTTTTATGAAGGAACGTTCATGTTCTCGTATCTTCTGCAATCATGTAGCGTCCATTGCTTCCCTCATATGTATCAAACCTGCCCTACTTCTCGTCAGCATGGGTAACGTACCTGCTTTCACACGTCTACAGATGTGACGTTATTCTGCTACAATTCGACAACGGCAGTGTGTCGATTTCGAACATAATTTCCCGTGAGTTTGTTGCCTAATGTGTTAGAAAACCTGGTTTACAGGGTAACATTCCCAAGTGTAAATAACCGATCTTGATGAAATTTTCTGCGTTTGCGGAGGGGACAAATTAACGCGATATGTATTTTTTGTTTCTGCCCAGTTTCACTTTTAAGGTGTAAAACACACCCCATAAGTTCGTTTGGCATAATAGGTTTAGAAGGAAGATCTACGAAGTGATGGTATGCTAAAAATATTTTCCATATATAAGTTGATATGTAAATAACGTTCCTGAAAACCGTGCAGTCAGCTTTTGTAATAATTTGAAATTTTGTAAAATACTGAACCACCATTAATTAATTCTGGAAAAATGAAAAACTGTTACAACATAAATCATAGGAACTTTCAAGTCTCATACATCCATGTGTAACAGAACTATTTTCTGAAATACCATTTTTGGAAAAATAATTTTTACACAGTGTGCCAGTGTGCTGTCAGGAGGATTTGCAATATACCTAATCAAAGTATCGAAACACTCATTACTATTCTAATTATTTTATTTAAATTTGTTTTATGCTTTATATAAATTTACATTGTATTCGTTTTCTGTTTTATAGGTTACCAATTAAATACGTGTATTTTGTTAATTGAAAATAATAACTCGTTATTATGACACAAAATGAATACAATAATTATAATTTGTATATAAATGCTTAAAACGTTCCGATTTTTACACCATGGCCATGAACGAAATTTCTCCACAAAATATACACAACGGAGAGAGCAATATAAAACAAAATTCAGCAAGATTTCGTATTGTCACGGATGATCCTCTAAATACCTTGATTTTTATCTGGTGTACGTTGGGAAGCGTTGACGAAGAGAATTTATTACGTTCTAATGACTGCAGCTTGATGATATTGTTTCTCAAGTGAAGATTGACATCATAATCACACAACGGAACTAGATCTGAAAATATTCTCACAAAGTTCTTCCAACAGCGGAAATGAACGTAAAATACGCAACTTGGGCTGTTTTTTGTTCGATATTACGCTTTGGGGGAAAAGAAATCAAGACGAGTCCCATACTCCTTTACAGAACGTAGGGGAGCGACGCGGAAGATAAGGAAGTATATTTTTTATTTGATAATTTCCCTTTCTTCAAATGATTGTGGCGCACACCATCTATTAACAACAGCTATACTGTCTAAGAAATGAAGCGTTAACATCTGTAAAATAAATCTCTCACTTTGCTCTTCACAGCAGCAGGCTTGGATACACGTTGAACGTTTTTAACACTTATTACAATGAAGCAAGTATATTTTATGAATAAACAATCATTGACTATATACATTTCGGTTTTGCTTCCGATATGTATCGGAAATGAAATCTAAGATCTAATCTGTCCGTATTTCAGTTTTTAGATTTCATTTCGATAAGTATCGGAAATCAAAACCTAAAAACGGAATTGCAGAAGGTCGACGGAATTCAGTTCACTATGAAAACTGAAATACGGACAGATTAGATCTTAGATTTCATTTCCGATATGTATCAAATAATCATTTCCGATATGTATCCAATAAAAAATATACTTCCTTATCAACCGAGTAGAATATCTTGATTTCTTTTCCCCCAAAAGCGTAATATCGAACAAAAAACAGCCCAAGTTGCATATTTTACGTTCATTTCCGCTGTTGGAAGAACTTTGTGAGAATATTTTCAGATCTAGTTCCGTTGTGTGATTATGATGTCAATCTTCACTTGAGAAACAATATCATCAAGCTGCAGTCATTAGAACGTAATAAATTCTCTTCGTCAAAGCTTCCCAACGTACACCAGATAAAAATCAAGGTATTTAGAGGATCATCCGTGACAATATGAAATCTTGCTGAATTTTGTTTTATATTGCGTTCTCCGTTGTGTATATTTTGTGGAGAAATTTCGTTCATGTCCATGGTGTAAAAATCGGAACGTTTTAAGCATTTATATACAGATTATAATTATTGTATTCATTTTGTGTCATAATAACGAGTTATTATTTTCAATTAACAAAATACACGTATTTAATTGGTAACCTATAAAACAGTAAACGAATACAATGTAAAATTATATATATATATATTTTTCACTCTATGTTCCACATAAACCGTTACGGATTCGTTAAAAATTTAAAGAAGTGTTTCATTTGTTGCATCTCTATTGCTATATTCCTCGCATGACGTGACCTACAAATTTCTTCAGAAATTCTCTCGAAGTTTCGGCCGCATCGCACTATGTAACATAGCATGTTGACACGACAGCGCAACACACGGCACGATTTGTTGGATAGAGTGGAGGGGCGGGGGGGGGGGGGGGTGATAGGGTGTCGGCTGTCGGGTAGTCCTACCGACCCGACAACCCGACAAGGAAAGTTTGTCGGCTGGTCGGTTAAAACGCCTGCAAACGGCCGATATGTCCGTTGGTCGGCGCATGTTCACTGCCCTCCATACTGGGGTGAAATACCTTTGACGCCAATTTTGTTTGTAGTCTTTTTTATTTTACTAACACAGTAAACAATGAAGTGTTACTAAGAGAGAGAATCTTCCGAATAGGTCAGTACTGTTTTAGTACCGATTTCCTTTCACCTGCGTACGTCCACGGTAGCTCAGCAACGTAAGGAACCTCAATAGGTATATAGATAGTGGCATTTTATTTTATTTATTCCTTTTGTTAGGATGGGGTGGATGTATTAAACATATGTTAAGGATTACGATTAACAATGTACTTTTATTCAATAAATGAGGATAAACACAAAACACACATTTAATACTAATGCTATGTCTAAACTGCTGCTATGTCTAAACTAATACTAGACTTTGTTTTGTTAAATCATTAATGACTACATGATAGTGTAAATATTTATGATAGTAAGTAGGATTTTTGGGCAGATATAATATATTTATATTTGTAAACATTATTGCAATTAGTTTAGACAAATGTTATGAGTCAATAATCACAGAGAGGTCGAAAGAATAGGACGGCACATACTCCGGGTTCTTTTGGACAAAGTAGGGAATAAAATAACGTGAAAACCCTTATTTTTCCTTTGTCCCGGTAGAGTTTACACCGCCTTTGGATAGTTTTCCCTTTCGTGTCTTTGATAAGGGCTCTGGAAGGTTTTGGGACTAGTACAGGTTTGGAGCCTCCGACCAATCTTTCGATTACAAACAGACGGGACTCCAACAGATTCATTGTCTTGACATTTCCTCTGTACTTATTATATAATAGCTGCGAATTGATGATCATTCCTTGAAAAATATGTAATTCTAATTTCTTGTGCCATCTGAGAGTTTTGTGACATGTTCGATAATAGGAAAGCAGTTGGTTCTGCCGGCCTACTACTTTCATACTCTTATTGCATTCAACAATAAGTTGCGGTTTCCTCGTGAGTACACTGCTCCTGTTCCTCTTATCCACCACATCTCCCGCGGATTCAGAAGATATGCACAGGACATATCGCTTATCGCATTATTTTGTAATCCAGATTCCTTCCTTTGTAAACGTTAAGACTGATTCTTCCCTCTTGAGCCCCCTTTTTGTCACTTCTTGAGGGTTGCCCTGCCTGTTACTTGAATATTTCTGGTATCTCAACTGCAGATTTTTCAGCTATCTTTTAACTTTAGGACTCTGTATCTCAGAATGAACCAAAATCGACTAGTACCACTATTGAAATAAGCCCTTTATTTGTAGTCTTACGTCTTCTCATTTCAAATGAGTTTCTTAAACTTACTGGGCCATCTGTTACACTACATGCATCAATAAATCGTAAAGTTTACTTGAACATATTTTGTTTTATCTATTTCACTTTACCATGTTGTACTTCTTCGGGCAACTATATATAACGTTGCAGGTTTCGGGAACTTATTGTGTAGTAGTTGTAGGGATACAACAGCACCGAATATGAGGTTCACTTAACTTCTGCAAGTCGCTAGAAACCGTAATGCATTTTACAGTCTCTCCTCACAACTTACAGCCTCTCTCACGACTGTATTCTTTCTCTGTAAGGATGGTTTGATGATGTTCAGCAGCTCCGAAACGCATGTTTCGTCTGTTCTTAGATTATTATGAAAATCATCGGCTCCCAACTTGTTAAGTAACAGAGCGTGGGTGAATTTCTTTCTTTGCGTTAGCCGCTTCGTTACCCACAGCTTTCTCTCGGCTTCTTGTCGCCTTGTTACCTCTGAAACAGCCAAGCCAACTCCAGTTTTCGTTTCCGTGTAAAACTGAGGGGGTCTCATAAAACACGAACTCAATGAACTTAAGATAAAAAAAAATCACAACAACAGCGCGACGCTATAATCTCTTGAGTGCAGCCGGTGAGGGTGTGTGCAGGCTGCCACGAAATTGGTCGGTCCGTCGGTCGGCTGATAAATTGATGCGTGTGTAGGCGCCATTACAAAGATTGACACAGCAAATAAATATAAATTGTATCGTATGCTTACTGCAAAGGATCAGAGCAGTGACGACTAAAAACGTAGGTAATGTTTAACTTATACCTGACATAATAATACAAGGGAATAATTATAAAGAAAAGGACCAGAGATCGAATCGTCATTAATAAAATGTAGGTACACGTAAAAATATAGAACCGAATCGTCATTAATAAAATGTAGGTACACTTACAAATATAGAACACCCAGATACTCAGACCTGCAATGTTGTGAACCATAAAAACGTTCGTCGAGATGAGGCGACAGCTCATGGTCACCTGGGCGCCTTCTGGCATGAAGCAGCAGGAGTTCGACCAGCAGCACTGCAGGTAGGCGCAGCTAGATGGCGGAAGTGTGTTCGCAGCCCAGGCTGGAAGATGTGCGGTCGCAGAGTAGCTCTATAACACTTCCTCGAAGTCACTGAACAAATGATTCTGGCTGGATTCCTCCTGTTCATTCAAAACCTTATCAGAGGCCTGTTTCATATGGGAATAAATCTCTAATTCTTCGAGCAAATAAAGTTTTCTTCCTTTGGGGTATAGTGTAATACTTCTAACCCTCGATAAATGTCCTGCAGCCTATGCCCTTCAATGATATTATGTGACTGAAAAGATGCTTTATTTTTAGAATATTTACGTTCCCTGAAACATGTATCAAAAGATCTGAAAGTCTGGCAATATAGTAACTGTTGCAGTCGTAGCAGTTGATCTTGAATATACTTGATTTATAGAACTAGCAGGGCTTTGGCCTTTTCCGGTGCTGTAGCGAATTAGCAGTCTACATATAATTACTTTTCACCATTAAATTCTAGTGAAATTCTTAACGGTACCGCCCGTCATCGAAAATGGGGCTAGCGACAGCAATGACGGTTTTACTGCACAGTGATTGTATTCTGACTGAAACTTTCTCAGCAATGGTTCTTCAACTTCTTATTACTGCAACTATGGAGTATCTACTAACCCGTGCTTCGGTCTCATAAAGGAAATAGTCAGTAGAAAAATCAATTTTCGTTTGCTCATTTCATTATCTTTCGCAATTGAAATTAATATACAAGTTATATGATTTGAACTCTTTGAATCCCTGCACGCTGAGGCAGTTGTCTACTACTGGCATCAGTCCCGATAGTTCTTCGCTTCAGATATCACACCTGTTTATGAACTTTTACTTTAACCTTCTCCACAATGACACCTGTGGTCTTTAGCACCGTCTCACCAATTCAGAATCATTTCCAGTTCCTTAGGAACAGATCTCTTCCGTTAGTATTACTTCAACTTCTGCTCCATTTCGTTTGACCTAGCGAGACAGCTTGATACGACTATTCGAAATCTCCCTTCTCTCTTTGTAGTTACTGCTGTGTCTCTCGTACCTCAGTATCAGGCTTTCCATGTGATGCACAGAACTGTTCTCTCATTGCGCAGCTACATGTCGTGACTGATACCCACAAATGTTATTTCAGCTCCATGACAAATTCAAATTTATACGCTGCGTTTCATTATTTATCCCAGTGTTATCTTTGATGATGTTCCGAAAATAGAAAATGTCCCTATGAATGTTCTTGAATTTGTATATAATGAACAAATATTTGATCTTGCTTTCGGAATCTGAAAAAAATTAGTCATAAAAATGAATTAAACTTTTCTGCATGTATCTTCACAGTTTAACACTTACTTGAAAATGAATTATCCGCTATCTCTCTAGCAACATTAGTGTGTGAGGTATAAGCAATCCGTCTTCAGGCCACAAGTGGCCCACCGGGACCATTCGACCGCCGTGTCATCCTCACATGAGGGTGCGGATAGCAGGGGCGTGTGGTCAACACACCGATCTCCCGGTAGTTATGATGGTTTTCTTTGACCGGAGCCGCTACTATTCAGTCGAGTAGCTCCTCAATTGGCATCACGAGGCTGAGTGCACCCTGCACAATGGCAACAGCGCATGGCGGCCCGGATGGTCACCCACCCAAGTGGCGGCCACGCCCGACAGCGCTTAACTTCGGTGATCTGGCGGGAACCGGTGTATCCACTGCGGCAATGTCGTTGCCGTGTGACGTATAAAATCAGTCTTTAATTTCCACACTCCAACTCCTCTTCTAGGGGCCTCAGCCAGAAATGATTGCAAATAGGTTTGCTGAACTAGTGGGTCGTAAAATGTCTGCAGCACCAGGTCCCTAATAGACACAGTGATCACAGCTGTGTGTGATGGTGGGATGTATGTTTGAGAGATTTGATCACGACTCATTTAATTAGATACTACACGTGGTAAAAGCATATACACCTACAGATGAGCTGCAACTTAGTTAATGGGGCTAGTGTTGGGGCTGAACAGTTATTAGTGCGAAAACCCTGGGAGTCCTGTCGTAACCAACTAATCTCTGTGCGCTGCGACATAATGTGATCTAGATGCACGTTTGTCGCAGTGGATTTGTACCCTAGTATAAGCCTTGTTTTAGTATTCACCCTTCTTTGGCACCCTCTGTTTCTCATTCCCCATCTCCCTAAATTCATTCTGTTACCAATACTATCAATCACCCTTGCTCTTTCTACCTCTCTCATTCTATCTTCTTCCCTTTTTTTCATCTCTCCCCTCTCGCTCCCTCCTGACCATTATTTCTCTAATTCACCACTCTCTTTCCTGCGTATTTCCCTCCTTCTACACAAATCTCATTCTTCATTTCTTCTACTTATCTCTCTATCTCTCCCTCTCCTTAGATATTCATCTCATATTCCCTCTCTGCCTCCATTGTTCTCGCTTCATTTCTCTTTCCTTCTCACTTAATCTTTCTGTCTCTTCCTCCCATTCTCTCTGCCTCTTCTGTGTCTCTCCCCCCCTCCGTGTCTCGTTTTTCCCAGTCATTGTATTTGTCTGTACTGCGCTACTCGCTCTTTAAAGTTACTGTAACAAATGGTTTAGTTCTGTTAATGAATGTAATAGCGCTCTCTTTATGTAGAAACATCTGAATGTAATATTTCCAAAGAAAATTGTCTATATTCGTTTAGTTTCTGGTATTTTAAATATTCGCATGTGCGAAGGGAGGGAGGGGGAAGGGGTGGCCATAATATTCAATAAAAGTGAATCAGCAAACTGTGGAGGTCTAATCTGGATAGCCCATAGTGCAGACTGAGCCCATCCCCCCTGCCCCACAGTTTGAGAGTCAGGCGCCCCATACAGAGTCTGAACGGTAGACACGACGAATTTGTGAGGGGTGCGACGTGCAGAGGGCGCCACAATGCGGAGGCTCTGCCAGAGAGGCAAGAAGGAACCAACGATGTGAATTACTGGCCTCACTTGTTTAACTGGTAGAGTTAATAGAAGAAAGTGAAAACCGCTTAGCCACATCTGTCTTAACTCCCCTATCAGCAGATGGCATCTACGAGCTAAATCTCCACACTACTTACAAAAGATTCCTGCAGTAAAAATGTGAAGTTCTACCGTTAACTTTGTCATAACATGTATCAAATGCTGGAATTTGGGGAGCCGTCCAGCACTCGCCTAAACGAGCGTGTGTGACTATTTATAATCCGCATTCAGGCTGGCCACTGTACCAGCTCATGCCCTTTCGTCCACCTCCCGTATTCGATATGTCCTCTATCGCAAGTTAGTACTCTGTGCATTACGCTACACGAGCATGTAAAGTATGAAATGAAATCAGCAGTCGATTTTAAGGCGGCAGAGGGATAAAGATAAGTCTGAGTGTGCGGCAGATCAGTGAACAGTCGTCTGCTGCACAACAACGTGATGATCATTAAGGCCTCAGTATATACAGCCATGTTTCAATAATAGTTACGTGTCTTTAATTTAAAATTGTACTACAGCGGCATGTCCAATATCTTTGTAAAAGAAATCCATCCATGAATAAAACTACCACTACTAGTAGTAGGCAGGATGGCCAACCTACCAAGTCGGCTCTGATGTCACGTGAGTACTTGACTTCATGGAGTACACAGTTCAGTAAAATATTAAATGAAGTTAGAATGGAAAAATACTTTTTTTCCACACCTTCAGATTTTCACCCTATTATGAAATTTGCAGTTTTTTAGTGAAATGGCTTATAAACTCACATGGTAATTTTTTAATGTTCTCTCAACGTGTTTAAAGTGTTAAATTTTATTAAAAAAATGGTTCAAATGGCTCTGAGCAGTATGGGACTTAACTTCTGAGGTCACCAGTCCCCTAGAACTTAGAACTACTTAAACCTAACCACATCAGACACATCCATGCCCGAAGCAGGATTCGAACCTGCGACCGTAGCGGTCCGCGGTTCCAGACTGTAGCGCCTAGAACCGCTCGGCCACGCCGGCCGGCTAAATTTTATACCTGTGGTGTCTGTTCTTCAGACATTAGCGAAAGAACAAACACCACGGATATAATTAAGATAAGGACGACCAATTGATTCCACCAGGTACGAAGACTTACGGGAATGAAACTTCCTGGCAGATTAAAACAATGTGACGGACCGAGACTCGAACTCGGGACCTTTGACTTCCACAGGCAAGTGCGTTACCGTCTGAGCTACCCAAGCACGACTCAGGCTCGCTCCTCACAGCTTTACTTCTCCCAGTACCTCGTGTCCTACCGTCACACTCCACTACAGAGTGAAAATCTCATTCTGGACTTACGGGAATGGCCGAAATGTCGCGAATAATGAGGATAATAGGGATAATGAGAAAGGGACAGTACATGGCGTGATAGGGTAGTTGCTGAATGTGCGATGACCAGAGCATCTGCGTAGAGAGGAGATCCAGCTTCGAATCCTGGTTTGGCACAAATTTTCTACTTTCGCCATTGACTTAAATCAGTGCTCACGAGCAACTAATGTCGTTCACTTTAAAATTTACATGCCTTAATGCAAGCTCAAAAATAAGTGGATAGCATTATATATACAATGCTCTGCATTACAGGATTACAGACGCTAAATTACGTTGTTGCTGTTGGTAGCACTGTCGAAAACCTTAAAAAGCCTCCCGTAATTTCATATTGTATGTAGAAGTGCTAATTTTTTAAGAAAAAATGGAGGTTCTAACTAAAACACAATTATAAATGTTAATCAGGGGTCAAACAGAAAATATCTGTGACAGAACTAATAACGAAAAAGCGCTGAAATGAAGGCCTCTGAAGCTGTTGATTTCAGGAGTTTTTGTTACACTTTCATAGGTGAAGGAGACTCAAAAACTCATGACAGTGTAGTAGGAGCTCGGCCTTAATGTGACAAGATCATCACATACCTTCACGCGCAGAAGAGGATGGGCACGAGGCTCGAATAGTTGAAACTAAGTTCTGGAAACAAACGTTTGGATGATATGACCATAAGAGCTAGGCTGGTACAGTTTTTGATTAATTTAAACAATAGTACGGGGTGGTAAATAAGAATAAATCTGATTTGCACATCAGTTAAAACGTCCGGGCTAATTAGGTTAGGTTAGTGTTTAACGTCCCGTCGACAACGAGGTCATTAGAGACGGAGCGGAAGCTCGGGTTAGGGAAGGGTTGGGAAGGAAATCGGCCGTGCCCTTTCAAAGGAACCATTCCGGCATTTGCCTGAAACGATTTAGGGAAATCACGGAAAACCTAAATCAGGATGGCTGGAGACTCCGGGCTACTTGTACGAGGTCGACGTATATAACTTTCTCCTAACGTTTCCTCTCCGACTGCCGGAGACACCTTCAGAGGTAAAGTGGCGAAATGAGGATTGTCCACAACGAGGCAGGAAGTATGGCCGATCTTATTTTCAAACTGTGAACAGATGACAACAGTATACACCAAATTCGCCTTCCCAGGCCAGATTCATGGTGCAAGTATCACCAGGCTCAGAACTCAGATAGCTAATACACCCATAAACATTCCATCTCAGCAGCAGTCATGGAAGCCATAAAACTATACCTGCCAACTTTTAAGAAACAAAAATCGGTAAATTGTTTTAAAAATCGGCAGGTACCAATTATCAAAAACCATGGCTCATATTCAGTACAATCTTGAGGCAACTCTTGCCCTATGACGTCACAAAGGTGGATAACGGATATAAAGATGCAAATAAAAACAATAGAGTTACTCGAAACGTTCATTCGTAAAACAAGAGAAAGGCAACCGCTTGCCTATAGCGGACTGGTGCGTGGTGCACGGAAACACACAACAGAAGACAGTTAACCAACCATATATTTCCGTTCTAATACTTACGTAAAAAGTTTTAATCTTTTTATTTTCAGTATTTTAATACTATGAATGCTGTAATTACGACGAATGTGATACATGTAAACCAACGGTTTACACAAAAATAAAGCCTTACAAGGATACAGGTAATAAAACAACACACTTAATCATCCATTCTCAAAATTTATACCGATTATGGAAACGTTAAATAACCGACTTCACTCAAGCAGAATGACAACACACAAATACAAGTGCGAACAGAGCACAATACTGCGGAATAAGAGTATACATTCTACAAAACCCACGAAATGAAGAGAAATAACAATCGATATATAGCTATCAGGAGAAAGAAAACTGGCGTTCTACGGATCGGATCGTGGAATGTCAGATCCCTTAATCGGGCAGGTAGGTTAGAAAATTTAAAAAGAGAAATGGATAGGTTAAAGTTAGATATAGTGGGAATTAGTGAAGTTCGGTGGCAGGAGGGACAAGACTTTTGGACAGGTGAATACAGGGTTATAAATACAAAATCAAATAGGCGTAATGCAGGAGTAGGTTTAATAATGAATAAAAAATAGGAGTGCGGGTAAGCTACTACAAACAGCATAGTGAACGCATTATTGTGGCCAAGATAGACACGAAGCCCATGCCTACTACAGTAGTACAAGTTTATATGCCAACTATCTCTGCATATGATGAAGAAATTGATGAAAAGTATAATGAGATAAAAGAAATTATTCAGGTAGTGAAGGGAGACGAAAATTTAATAGTCATGGGTGACAGGAATTCGAGAGTAGGAAAAGGGAGAGAAGGAAACATAGTAGGTGAATATGGATTGGCGCTAAGAAATGAAAGAGGAAGCCGTCTGGTAGAATTTCGCACAGAGCATAACTTAATCATAGCTAACACTTGGTTCAAGAAACATGAAAGAAGGTTGTACACATGGAATAATCCTGGAGATACTAGAAGGTATCAGATAGATTATATAATGGTAAGACAGAGATATAGGACCCAGGTTTTAAATTGTAAGACATTTCCAGGGGCAGATGTGGACTCTGACCACAATCTATTGGTTATGAACTGTAGATTAAAACTGAAGAAACTGCAAAAAGGTGGGAATTTAAGATGGAACCTGGATAAACTGACTAAACCAGAGGTTGTGCAGAGATTCAGAGGGAGCATAAGGGAACAATTGACAGGAATGGGGGAAATAAATGCAGTAGAAGAAGAAGGGGTAGCTCTGAGGGATGAAGTAGTGAAGGCAGCAGAGGATCAAGTAGGTAAAAAGATGAGGGCTAGTAGAAATCCTTGGGTAACAGAAGAAATACTGAATTTAATTGATGAAAGGAGAAAATATAAAAATACAATAAATGAAGCAGGCAAAAAGGAATACAAACGTCTCAAAAATGAGATCGACAGGAGATGCAAAATGGCTAAGCAGGGATGGCTAGAGGACAAATGTAAGGATGTACAAGCTTATCTCACTAGGGGCGAGATAGATACTGCCTACAGGAAAATTAAAGAGACCTTTGGAGAAAAGAGAACACTTGTATGAATATCAAGAGCTCAGATGGAAACCCAGTTCTAAGCAAAGAAGGAAAAGCAGAAAGGTGGAAGGAGTATACAGAGGGTGCATACAAGGGTGATGTACTGGAGGATAATCTTATGGAAATGGAAGAGGATGTAGATGAAGATGAAATGGGAGATACGATACTGCGTGAAGAGTTTGACAGAGCACTGAAAGACCTGAGTCGAAACAAGGCCCCGGGAGTAGACAACATTCCATTAGAACTATTGACGGCCTTGGGAGAGCCAGTCCTGACAAAACTCTACCATCTGGTGAGCAAGATGTATGAGACAGGCGAAATACCCTCAGACTTCAAGAAGAATATAATAATTCCAATCCCAAAGAAAGCAGTTGTTGACAGATGTGAAAATTACTATCAGTTTAATAAGTCACAGCTGCAAAATACTAACACGAATTCTTTACAGACGAATGGAAAAACTGTTAGAAGCTTACCTCGGGGAAGATCAGTTTGGATTCCGTATAAATGTTGGAATACGTGAGGCAATACTGACCTTACGACTTACCTTAGAAGAAAGATTAAGGAAAGGCAAACCTACGTTTCTAGCATTTGTAGACTTAGAGAAAGCTTTTTACAATGTTGACTGGAATTCTCTCTTTCAAATTCTAAATGTGGCAGGGGTAAAATACAGGGAGCGGAAGGCTATTTACAATCTGTACAGAAACCAGATGGCAGTTATAAGAGTCAAGGGGCACGAAAGGGAAGCAGTGGTTGGGAAGGGAGAGAGACAGGGTTGTAGCCTCTCCCCGATGTTATTCAATCTGTATATTGAGCAAGCAGTAAAGGAATCAAAAGAAAAATTTGAAGTAGGTATTAAAATACATGGAGAAGAAATAAAATCTTTGAGATTCGCCGATGACATTGTAATTCTGTCAGAGTCAGGAAAGGACTTGGCAGAGCAGTTGAACGGAATGGACAGTGTCTTGAAAGGAGGATATAAGATGAACATCAAGAAAAGCAAAACAAGTATAATGGAATGTAGTCGAATTAAGTCGGGTGATGGTGAGGGAATTAGATTAGGAAATGAGACACTTAAAGTAGAAAAGGAGTTTGGCTATTTGGGGAGCAAAATAACTGCTGTTGGTCGAAGTAGAGAGGATATAAAATGTAGACTGGCAATGGCAAGGAAAGTATTTCTGAAAAAGAGAAATTTGTCAACATCGAGTATAGATTTAAGTGTCAGGAAGTCGTTTCTGAAAGTATTTGTATGGAGTGTAGCCCTGTATGGATTTGAAACATGGACAATACATAATTTGGACAAGAGGAGAATAGAAGCTTTCGAAATGTGGTGATTCAGAAGAATGCTGAAGATGATATGGGTAGATCACATAACTAATGAGGAGGTATTGAATAGAATTGGGGAGAAGAGGAATTTGTGGCACAACTTGACAAGAAGAAGGGATCGGTTGGTAGGACATGTTCTGAGGCATCAGGGTATCACAAGTTTGGCAATGGACGGAAGCTTACAGGGTAAAAATCGTAGATGGAGATCAAGAGATGAATACACTAAGCAGATTCAGAAGGATGTAGATTGCAGTAAGTACTGGGAGATGAAGAAGTTTGCACAGGATAGAGTAGCATGGAGAGCTGCATCAAACCAGTCTCAGGACTGAAGACCACAACAACAACAACATACAGCTAGCGCGCCACTGATTTATGTGGACTTCAATACGACGTATACCGATTAAAGACGATTAATGAGCGACGAACTTCTGAAAACTGGGTAAAATAACTGAATGTTAGGTTTTAAAAACCAATGTATCAGGTTTGACGGTAATTAACTAAAAATTGGAGGGAAATTATTGAATAATCGGGAGACGGAAGAAAATGTGAAAAATCAGGAGTCTTCTGCGTAAGCCGGGAGCGTTGCAAGTATGATAAAACCAATTTACAGAGACTTGGCGAAATTAAAATTACTTTGAGGAAAGCACAAAAAAACAGAAAAATTTTAACTGTAGAGTCAAAAATCTATTTTCCAAACCAAGTGTTGAAATACGATTTTTGTGCGGTACACGAACATAACACGTCATGTCCAGTAAAAATGTCATGTTCACTGCTACAGTGATCTCTAATTGCAGGGAAACCAAGTATTAACATAACACGGTAGGTGTAGGGTATGCCCTACTTCAAGCTGTCTCACCAGTGGAAAGGTACTCCCGAACTACAGTAGGAGCTGCGCAGTGCCTGACCGTCGAACCGGGAAATCTGCACGTGCTGACACCTTGCGGAGCTCTGAATCCGAGACCCTGGCTGACCAATGGAGGGTCGGCTACGTGTTCCAATCAGCTAAGGCTAACCTCACGAGCGTAGGTTGGTTCTGGCTGCAAGTAGACCCCACGGCTGCGGGCAGCTCATTTCGTTCGTGCATGGCGGCAGCGGAAGAAATCACAGGACGGCTCCTAGTACAATACAAGTCATTACAGCGGCCTGCAGTCAGAAGACCTCCGGCCACCGGCGCCCGTCGGTTTGTTTCACAGCTGACCGATCCCACAACAAAGGCAGTCGAGCGAGTAGGCTGTCAGATAAAAGCCAATTCAAACTGTCCGTCACGTCGCGGCACGTCAAGTCGATTCATGTCACGTGCTCTCAACTCGTTTCACTGCTCTCAGCTGTTTTTTCGCGTGAACTGTGGTCTTCGAAAGATGGTTTTCAACTGTTTTTACGCGCGAAGTGCACATGCACAACGCGAAATTTTATGTACGTGGATGATGGAGTCCACATTTGTACGAAAATGACATTTATTGGACTCAAATGGTCTACAATTTGCCGGGATAGTTGCATATTAGAGAAGGAAGACACAAGTGCAAAACAATGCAAAAAGAAGATTGTGTCTCCGAAAAATGTCATTACATGGTAGGAGAGGATAATTTCACGCAGCATACAAGCAGGTCGAGAAAAAGGAACCTGCATTTTGTAAGCATTTTAGAAAGTCGAAGAACCAGCTTTTTAATTTGTTACGTCAAATTGCAACCTGAATTACTAAAAGGATGACAGTGTTATGAGCTGCTATCACATCACGAGAAAATTGGGTTCTTTAAGGTTAAGTATCGTTGCAGTCCAGGGCAATTTTTGATCATTAGTCATATCTTCCTCAGTGCTCTTTCAAGATTTATTGGCTTTCTTTACGTCTTATACACTGAAGACCAAAGACACCTGCCTAATATCGTGTAGGGTCCCCGCGAGCATGCAGAAGTGCGGCAACACGAGGTAGTGCTGGAGGGAACTGACACCATGAATCCTGCAGGTCTGTCCATAAATTCGTAAGAGTACGAGGTGGTGGAGATCTCTTGTGAACAGCACGTTGCAAGGCATCCCAGATATGCTGAATAATGTTCATGTCTGGGGAGTTTGGTGGCCAGGGGAAGTATTTAAACTCAAAAGAACGTTCCTGGAGCCACTCTGCAGCAATTCTGGATGAGTGAGGTGTCGCATTGTCCTGAAGGAATTCTTCAACTCCGTCGGCATGTACAATGGACATGAATGGATGCAGATGATCAAACAGGTTGGTTTCGTATGTCTCACGTGTCAGAGTCGTATGTATACGTATCAGGGGCCCCATATCACTCCAACCGCACACGCCCCATACCATTACAGCGCCTCCACCAGTTTGAACAGTCCCCTGCTGACTTGCAGGGTCCATGGTTTCATAAGGTTGTCTCCACACCCGTACACCTCCCATCCGCTCGATACAATTAAAAACGAGACTCAACCGACCAGGCAACATATTTACAGTCATGAGCAGGCCAATGTCGGTGTTGACGGGCCCAGGCCAGGCGTAAAGCTTTGTGTCGTGCAGTCAACAAGTGTACACGAGTGGACCTTCGGTTCCAAAAGCCCATATCGATGATGCTTCATTGAATGGTTCAAACGCTGAAACTTGTTGCTGGCTCAGCACTGAAATCTGCAGTCATTTGCTGAAGGGACATCTGTCAAGCTGGACGATTCTCTGCAGTCGTCGTATGTCCTGTTCTTGGAGGATGTTTTTCAGCAGCAGCGATGTCCGAGATTCGATGTTTTACCGGATTCCTGACATTCATGGTACACTCTTGAAATGTGTCGTACGGGAAAATCTCCACTTCATCGCTGCCTCGGAGATGCTGTGTCCCATCGTTCGTGCGTCGATTATAGCACCACGTTCAAACTCACTTAAATCTTGATAACCTTCCATTGTAGTAGCAGTAACCGATCTAAAAACTGCGCCAGACACTTGTTGTCTGATATAGGCGTTGTCACCGCAGCGTCGCATTCTGCCTGTTTACGGGTCAAATGGCTCTGAGCACAATGGGACTCAACTGCTGTGGTCATCAGTCCCCTAGAACTTAGAACTACTTAAACCTAACTAACCTAAGGACCTCACACACACCCACGCCCGAGGCAGGATTCGAACCTGCGACCGTAGCAGCAGCGCGGCTCCGGACTGGAGCGCCTAGAACCGCACGGCCACCGTGGCCGGCACCTGTTTACGTATCTCAGGACTTGAATAAGCATGTCTACACCAATTTCTTTGGCGCTTCAGTGTATTTGGATTTTAATACTTCAAGTGTCTTATTTTTACTGGGATTTGCTAGTGAAACGACATGAATATTGATCACTGATGCTTGCAAAAACTGTTTCACGCACAATCCACAGAGCAACTTATATAAATAAGCCTGCCACAAACACTTTTAAACAAACAACTCTAATACATTATTTGAAATGCCTGGGCTAGCAGGACTGAGCGGATTGTGAAAGGGGCCAAAATGAGTTTCTGTCAATTGCACTCAACATACAAACTTTATTTATCAACACACAATATTACAACAAACACTGAAAACTTTAATCGACCTCATTTAATTGACTTTAGGTCGGCTGAAGGCCACACTCAAAATCCAAGACACAAGGCCTAAGCAAGAAATTTAAATAAAAGGTTCTTCTGGAGGTTTCACCAAGAATATTTTGTAAATCTTCAGTCCAAACAGGCTGAAGGCCTCAGGAATTTAATTTTAATGGAACTTGGCTGGAGGTCGCATATTAAGCAGTAAGAAGAGTTTCAATCAAAAGGCAGAAGGCCTTATCTTAAAACATTTCATGCAAAATGCGGCTAAAGGCCCCATACAAAAGCGTAACAATCTTACGCCTTAAGGGCAAGACAAGAACATTAATTGAAGAGATATTAAAACTCGGCTGAAGGCCGCACATCAGTAAATAATTTAACGGCTTAAGTCCTAGAAAGAAGAGTTTCAATTTTAAAAGGGAGAAGGCCATATCCTAAACATTTCATATAAAATTCGGCAGAGGGCCTTAAAGGCAAGACAAGAACATTAATTTAAGAGATATTAATACTCGGCTGAAGCCCAAATATCAACAAAATATGTTTAACGGCTTAAGGCCTAGGAAAATAGTTTCAATTTAAAAGGCAGAAGGCCTTATCTTAAAATATCTCATGTAAAATTCGGCTGAAGGCCCTATATAAAAGCCGGCCGCGGTAGTCTCGCGGTTAAGGCGCTCAGTCCGGAACTGCGCGACTGATACGGTCGCAGGTTCGAATCCTGCCTCGGGCATGGATGTGTGTGATGTCCTTAGGTTAGTTAGGTTTAAGTAGTTCTAAGTTCTAGGGGACTGATGACCACAGATGTTAAGTCCCATAGTGCTCAGAGCCAACCCTATATAAAAGAATAACAATCTCATGCCTTAAGGGCAAGACAAGAACATAAATTTAAGATATACTGATACTTGGCTGAAGGACACACATCAACCAAATAACTAAAACTTAAACAGGGAAATTACTATGTAACACACAAGGAACAGCGCTCAGAAGTTTCCAAGGCTCGGCCTGGGACTGTAACACTAACGCCCATTTAGGTGAGACAGGTAGCCTGTCCAACGACTTCTTAATCTGAAAGCAACCCAACCGACAGACAGCCGACCAACCAATCAACAAAATCAGTTCCACTCCACGTAACCAGTAAAACGACCACAAGATTTCAACACAACGAGGCACAGAATATCGGCGCCCACAACGACCGACAACACCTCAGCTGTCGAAGTACATGCTGCGCCAGACAGCAACAACACGACGAGGAAAATACACTGCCGAAGATTACGTCAACGACCAGGGCAGGTAACCGGAACGTCAACTGCCACAAGGCAGAAGATACCGCAGGTCAACTTCAATAACAGGGAATAAATTAAGCTAAACTCCACAGGAAGATGGTTGGAATCGTAGCCAACTTGAATACACACACGTTGCTGCTCGCGGGAGTGTCCCAAATGCAACCAGGATCAAACGAAGAAATTCTTACAGTTGAGGCTCGATAGTAGGTTAAGTGAGGACTCAGGTTTCATATCCAAGATCGATGGACGACGAACTTCGTAGCACCCGTAAGCAGCACCTCAGACTCCAACCGTGCGTGGCCACCGCCAATGGCCCCGGCCAGAGTACGCGCGGTGGAGACTTCCTTTCTGCTCCACGCCAACCGACCGACTCCCAGGCCCGGAAACAGTGAAAGAACCAAATATACGTCGGCCGATGAGACGACCAACCGAACGACCAACCAACGGTCGTCCCGCTCCAATCTGCCTCCGTCGGACGTTTCACGTGTGTCGCCAGCAGTCGGCGAGCACTCGCAGTACGCGCCTTACCGGCGCTCCGTCCCCGACTTCGATGCTGCTGCGTCCCAACTGCATTGCTGGTCCGTCTCCAACTGACTGCCAGACACGTGACAACCCGGAAATACTATCGGTTGCTCCAGAGATGGTACGACAGTGCACTTATCGATACGCACTGCTGCTGCCGCTCACGGGCAAGTAAGGCAGGAAGTTAGTGACGCCAGTAAATTGAACAGAAGATGACAAACAATAAATGGCATGAACACGAGCAGTGTACGGCTCATTACTTGATGCATACTTCACAAAAACGCTTTTTGCCACTATTGTAATATCTGAACGTTTCAGTCCATTTCTTTATGAAGCATTAGAAATTACTGACAATACACAAATAAATTCCACTTACTAATCAATCTGATTCTATCAACGGTACTTTTCACACTTCAAGTTGTAACCAAATTGCCATCCATTTCATTGAAAAATATTAAATATGGTACCAGTACGTTTAAAAATCCACTTTATGAATGTAGTAGAGGACAGTTCAGACTGTTGCATCACTGCTTCAGTTAATCTTTTGTCATTTATTACGACATTATAAACTACGATAAAAGAAGTAACGGAACGAAACGATTTATAAGTAACAAAAATAACGAACAACAAGCACAACAACCACGACGGAACGAAATACTGAAATCTGCACATGTACTTGTATCAGGAGGAAATGAGCTTAGGGGTTACGTGATGAGCAACGGACTTATGACGTCAGTCATCAAAATTTTCTTACGGAGTAACCACCAAAAGCATCTTCGGGCGGTAACTTACTAGAACTGAAACTGTGGACAGCTGGCTCCGTTTTTAGCGGATCTATATTGCTAAAAGGCTAGAAATACCCAGTCTCAGTCGCATGGTGCAAATGCATTGGATTCTGGGGCAAACAAAAATATGACTTTCAGGATCATTATACTCTACATATTACAAAAATGTATGTATCTTACATATCTCCTTCTAAACCAACAGATCGATTTAAACCAAACTTGGTATACATACCACTTACTATCTGGAAAGGAGTACTGTGGGGTTAAAAATCACCTACATTACAATTCTTAAACATCATGAATTACCTCGAGGAAAACGATCCGCTTACAAAAAGTCAGCACGGATACAAACAAAATCGTTCTTGTGATACCCAACTATCTCTTCATTCTCACAAAGTTGAGTGCTATCGGCAGGGGATCTCAAATTAATTCCGTATTTCTAGATTTTCAAAGGACTTCCTGTATGGTGCTAAAAGTTGCAGTTTGACCCTAAAAGATGAGAAAGATGAGACCATCCACATGAGTTTTAAAAGGAATCCGTTATATTTTGTTTACACGATAAATCATGCAAATTCAGCTAAATAGCTAGGAATTACAATTACGAGTAACTTGAACTGGAACGATCATATGCACAGAAGCGCCAAAGAAACTGGTATAGGCACGAGTATTCAAATATAGAGATATGTAAACGGGCAGAATACGGCGCTGCCGTCAGCAACACCTATGTAAGACAACAAATGTCTCCCGTAGTTGTTAGATCGGTTGCTGCTGCTACAATGGCAGGTTGTGAAGATTTAAGTGACTCTGGAAGTGGTGTTACAGTCGCCGCACGAGCAAGGGACATTGCGAGGCAGCGACCAAGTGGGGATTTTCCGCACGACCATTTCTCGAGTGTATCGTGAATATCAGGAATTCGGTAAAACGTTAGATCTCCGAAATCACTGCGGCCGCAAAAAGATGCTGCAAGAACAGGACCTACGACGACTGAAGAGAGTCGTTCAACGTGACAGAACTGCAACCATTCCGCAAATTGCTGCAGATTCAATGCTGGGCCATCAAAAAGCGTCAGTGTGCCAACGATTCAACGAAACATCATCGATAAGGGCTTTCGGAGCCGAAGGCTTTCTAATGTTCCCCCGATGACTGCACGACATAAAGCTTTTCGTCTCGCCTGGACCCGTCAACACCGACATTGGACAGTTCATGACTGGAAATATGTTTCCTGGTCGGATGGGTCTCGTTTTAAATTGTATCGGGCGGATGGACGTGTACGGGTATGGAGACAACCTCATGAATCCACGGACCCTGCAAGTCAGCAAGGGATTGTTCAAGCGGGTGGGGCCCTATAATGCTGTGCAGCTGGAGTGATATGGGACCCTTGATACGTATAGATACGGCTCTGACAGGTGACACGTACGTAGGCATCCTGTTTGATCACCTGCAACCATTCATGTCCATTGTGCATACCGACGGCGCTGGACAATTCTAGCAGGACAATGCGACACCCCACACGTCCAGAATTGCTGCAGAGTGGCTCCAGGAACACTCTTCTGAGTGTAAACACTTCCCCTGGCCACCAAACTCCCCAGACATGAACATTATTGAGCATATCTGGGATGCCTTGCAACGTGCTGTTCAAAGGAGATCTCCCCCCCCCCTCCCTCTTCCTTACTCTTACGGATTTATGGACAGCCTGCAGGATTCATGGTGACATTTTCATCCAAAACTACTTCAGACATTAGTCGAGTCCATGCCACGTTGTGTTGTGGCATTTCTGCGTGCTCGCGGGGGTCCTACATGATATTAGACTGGTGTACCAGTTACTTTGGGTCTTCTGTGTAGATAATGTTGTGGGGAAGGCGAAGCAAACAGGACGTTCTATTGGAAGAGCACTTGTAAAATGCAACAGATCCACTAAGGACACTGTCTAGAATACCCATGTCTGTCCTCTGCTGTGCAGTATGGGATCCTTACCAGACTGGGTTCACGGAGGACATAGAAAGGAAGTTCAAAGGAGGTCAGATCGTGTTGTATTGTCACGAAATAGAGGGGGGGGGGGGGAGGAGAGTGTCTCGGATATAATGCGCGAGATGGGGTAGCAAGCAATAAAACAAATGTGTTTTTCGTTGTGGCGAGATATTCTCACGAAATTTCTAACTCCAACTTGATTCTCCGAATGTTAAAATATTTTGTTGGCACCCACGTACATAAAGAGATGTAATCATCGTAATAAAATGAGAGAACTCAGAGCTGGCACACAAAGATTCAAGTGTTCGTTTTTCCCCCGTGCTTTTATCAACCCTCTGCCAGGCACTGAAGTGTGAGCTGCAGAGTATTCATGTAGATGTTGATGTAGCCTTGTATGTAGATGTGTCCCATTATCTTTTCCTGATGTTTGTACATGCTTGATAATAACGTACCTCCGGAATTGCTGCAGTACAACAGTACAACTAAAAAAGTCTAAAGCCAGAAACGGAAAATGTCGCCCTTTAAACTGTTCTTACTGATTGTGTTTCTCTTTATATCTCTGACTGTGATACGAAGACAGACTTACAACTGCCTCCTACGTCAGCTGTTCTGTTGATACCGTTTTGACACTGCTGTGGGTCTGTCAGCATAAGATTAGTGATTCAGTAATGTGTGAACAACGTGAACTGAGATATGCAGCACTATCATTCCACGGAGGAAGTGGCGGACACGATATTTTTCTATGATTTAGCTAGCGGTCTTAACCGACAGCCACGAGCCATGCACGCCGAAAGACGGTCTCAAAGCCTCATTGATTGCGGAAAAGACTGGCGCATTGAGGGTTCCGTACCAACTTAATCTCGACCATTTTTGCCTATTATCGACATTGATCTTGACAAGTTATCGGTCTCAGGGATTCCAAGATATGAAGTCAGGCAGGAGCCAACGACCATAATAACAATAATAATAATAAGCAGTTCTGCATTCTGGATGACTGGGTCGCTATGGTAAAAGTCAAACACCAGGGAAGTAATGACTTAATTGTTCATATAACGCGTTGCCGAATTTATCCATCATCAGATATCCAAGAGCTATAACTGTACGTAGATATAGCGTTTCAAATTGTGTGTAAAACAAACATTCGCAGACTAGTTCGTTTCACATACAACGTAAAACGCTATATCTATGTGCAGCAATCACTCCTGGATATCTGATGATGAATAAATACCGAAACGCGTTATATGAACAATAAAATCATATCTGGTGTTTGACTTTTACCGTAGCGACCCAGTCAGCCTGAATGAACTACTGATTGTTTTAATTTCAATTCTGATGTCGGTAACAAATGAAAAAAAATTTCTTTCGAGTGACATAATTACAAATTAACAACTTTTTTCCTTTACGTGTACTGCAGAACCTTACTTCTAGCCAAGTTTTATGATTCCAGGTCAACGGGAAGTGTCATAGGTTTTGATGAGTGTGTTTGCGAGTATCAGAATATGTTACATAACTGGGCCGTACCATTTGACTGCATTGACTTAGAAGCTAACTTATTGCACTGTCAAGTAACCATAGACATGTGACATAAATTTAAACATGATACGTCAAAGCGCTCAGAGAAAAAGACTTTCTAATAGTCGGACACACACACCCATCCACCCACCCGCGCACACACACACACACACACACACACACACACACACACACAACAGTGTGGTCCTCTAAGGATTTCGTTTTTACAGCTTGAGACACGGATCCCTAAAAATCAGCAGAGTGTTGCAATAATATGAAGACATGGGAATATTCGCTAAAGGACAAGGGACTGGAAAATGTCATATTTGCAGAGAGATAACAGATATGGTTTCACACGACGGGGCACGACCTTTTCTCTGCACCTGACACAAACGGTTAATAACTGATGGACTGGTCGTGGAGGTTCAGTGGCTTGGCTTTCTCATGGACATGACTTTAATCCCACAGATTTCGATCTATGGGGACGTTTTAAAGCACTGGTGGACTCCTTACCAGCCAACAATATGCATACGTCACGAGAAAGCGACTTCGATGCATGTAATCAAATCTGAGGGCAGTCTGAGGTGTTCGGACTACTTACTGATTCTTTTAGCATGAAGGTTGGAAGATATGCGAAAATCAGTTGGACCCATCGACAATGAGCAACGTCTGACGCTGCACCACTAACAAATTAGGCACCTCTACGATTTGAGGTATGTTATATAGGGTGTCCCAGGAGGAATGGTCAGTATTCATGGATAAAGCAGGAACGATCACTCGAAGCAAAAAGTTCAATAAACACGTGCTCTAAAATGAAAACCTGAAGAGTTATGAACACTTGATCACTAGACGAGATGTTTCACAGTACCGAGGATAGAAGAGACATGTTCCACAGTAGCAAAGATGAACCAGAAGAGCCCGTGTTTACTGCACACTTGTTCTTGTTTTGTTCGATACCACCCCCTTCAAAATATGGAAAACAAAGTTCTTCCAGTAGAAGAGATTTGTTGCACAGTATCGAAGATATAGTGCTTAAAACTCTTAACGTATGCATTTTATGTTCAAATGTGTGTGAAATCTTACGGGACTTAACTGTTAAGGTCATCAGTCCCTAAGCGTACACACTACTCAACCTAAATTAACCTAAGGACAAACACACACACCCATGCCCGGGGGAGGACTCGAACCTCCGCCGGGACCAGCCGCACAGTCCATGACTGCAGCGCCCCACACCGCTCAGCTAAACCCTCGCGGCGTATGCATTTTAAAGTATGATTTTGTTCGTGGCTGTACACAAAGGTGACAAGTCATAGGTCACCAGCAAATATCGTGTCAGACCAGACCTCCTTTAGCCGGCCGGTGTGGCCGAGCGGTTCTAGGCGCTTTAGTCTGGAACCGAGCGACCGCAACGGTCGCAGGTTCGAATCTTGCCGCGGGCATGGCTGTGTGTGATGTCCTTAGGTTAGTTAGGTTTAAGTAGTTTCAAGTTCTAGGGGACTGATGACCTCAGATGTTAAGTCCCATAGTGCTCAGAGCCATTTGAACCAGACCTCCTTTTGCTCGGTGTGGTGCGGCAACTAGACAGGAATGAACTCAGCAAGTCGTTGGGAGTCCCCTGCAGAAATAATGAGCCATGGTCCCTCTACAGCTGTCCATAAGTGAGAAAGTGTTACCGGTACAAGACTCGTGCATGAACTGAGATCTCGTTCATGTCCCATAAACGTTAGATGGAATTCATGTCGCGCGATCTGGGTGGCCAGTTCATTCGCTCGAATTGTCCAAAATGCTCGTCAAACCAGTCGCGCACAATTGTGGTCCAGTCACATGCTTGGGAACATGAAATCCAAGAATGGCAGCAAATGGTGTCTAAGTAGCCGAACATAATCATTTCCGGTCAATGATCAATTCAGATGCCAAAGACGACCCAGTCCATTCCACGTAAAAACAGCTCACACCATCATGGGGCTCCACAAGCTCGCACAGCGCCTTATTGACAACTTTGGCCCATGGCTTCATGGGAATTGTGCCACTTTCCAACCTTACCATCAGCTCTTACGATCTGAAATCGTGTCTCATCTGACAGGCCACAGTGTTCCAGTCGTCTAGGGTCCAACCGATGTGGTCACGAGCTCAAGGGAGGCACCGCTGGCGATGTGCTGTTACCAAAGGCACTCGCGTCGGTCGTCTGCTGCCGTAGCCCACTAACGTCAAATTTCGCCGCACTGTCCTAACGGACACGTTCGTCGTACGTCAGTGACTTCTGCGGTTATTTCACGCAGTGTTGTTTGTCTGTTACCAGTGACAAATCTACGTAAACGCTGCTGCTCTCGGTTGTTACGTGAAGGCTGTCCGTCACTGCATTATCCATGGTGAGAGATATTGCCTGAGACTTGGTATTGCCAGCACACTCTTGACACTGTGAATCTCGGGATATTGAATTCCCTAACGATTTCCGAAATGAAATGTCCCAGGCGTGTATCCTCAACTACCATTCAGCGTTCCAAGTTTGTTAATTTACATCGAGCGGCCATAATCACGTCGGAAATCTTTTCACATGAATCACCTGGGTACAAATCAGAGCTCCGCCAATGAACTGCACTTGTATACCTTGCGTACGTCACACTACCGCCATCTGCAAATGTGCAAATAGCCATTCTATGACGGAGACCTGGTGCTCAAGGGAAAGCAGAAATCGGTTACGATTGTGGACGGGGCCGTAATCAGTTACTATTGGTTGCCTTTTACAGTTACACACAATTTATTTTAAACCAGTAATTCCAGACTCAACAATAAATAAAAATACCACACGTTATTAATGAAGGAATAAACAAGTGTAAATAATAGTATTTTCAGTGCGTTACAATTTAGCAAATCACCATTAAATGGATAATGTTTTAAATGCAAGCCACTGTGCTCTGGGCAGAAGGCCTTACACGCCAGGAATGGCAATAAATTAAGAATTGTTTAAAACTCGCTGCAACTTACAAATTACAAGTATTGAAATGTTAAAGGCAAGTCACCACAAACACTGCAGAAGGCATCAGACGCCAGAAATGGCAGTAAATAAGGTTTTAAGGCTTACTGCTAAAATACAAATACCAAATAGGATTTTAAAGCAACTGACCACAATCACGCCTGAAGGCCTTACTCGCCAGGAACGGCAATAATATATTTAAAAAATTTGAAACCTGCTGTAAAACAGCAAATACAATAGCAAAAGTTAATTTAAAAAACAAGCAACTGATCCAGACGGTGCTCCAGGAATCGACTTCTGAGAAGGTCTGGTAACAAACGCTTTCGCGAGCGAAGAGATAGGCAGCCAAGAGTTGTATTCAGTTCACAAGATGATAACTCAGACTAGTGGCAGTCTAACGAATGACTAATGATGATCTTGCTGAAGCTACGTGACGTCCAATAAACCAAATGCAAGAATGGAACAACACGCCGAAGCCGGAACCGGCGGACTGCACTATGTCCCCAGAATAATGTGCTTAGAGCGCCCGGAACGAGAAAGGAACCACTACCAGATTTCCATCCGATTTCACAAACCCGAAAATCTGAACAAACAAGTCATAGTACAGAATACCAGACAAACTAACAGAAACTAAAACCCCACTCGATTTGCGTGC
Organism: Schistocerca americana; assembly: GCF_021461395.2. Classification (NCBI taxonomy): domain Eukaryota; kingdom Metazoa; phylum Arthropoda; class Insecta; order Orthoptera; family Acrididae; genus Schistocerca; species Schistocerca americana. The sequence continues at coordinate 195,077,583 of NC_060120.1, read as the reverse complement.
AAGGCAAAACAGAAATGTAACCAACCAGGATCAGCAACCACATGTCATTGCGGAAACAATCGCAAAGCGAGCCAAATCCAAGTACCAAATGAGTGACATCAAATCCATTAGGCACACAAACGCACACTGAACTCACTGTGATAAGTCTGACGACGGTTGGCAGAGTGAAAGAATTCTCTTCACTGTTGCATTAATCCACAGATGAGTAACCACACCGTCTAGTCACTGAGCCAAGCGCTTTTAACACAGTAGGGTCTTCAAGTACTAAGCGGTACGCAGAGCCACCAAACTGCACATGACGGCGCGATGATAATCTGTCACAACATCTCATATCCACTACAGCGCCCACAAGGGTGACTGACTCCGCTCTGCTTGGACTGAAATGCACTCATCTTAAAGCTTGACCACAGCGCTTCCGTCCGACAGTGTTCTCGCACTGTGCGGACCTGGCTCCTCATGAGACCCCAACCGAACTGGCCTATCCACACGACCCGGAAAAACAACGACGTCGCCCCAAAGATAGGGCAACAGTTACTACATATCGATAACCGCCGCTGCTGCCACTAGCGGACAGGCAACGCTTGAGAAACCGAGTGGCGCCAATCAACACTAGAACTATGCCAACTAAACGACACCGTCTGGCCTCCAACAGAGGGCGGAAACCTACAAACAGCAGCAACGCGAGCCGCAGCACGGCTCTGTGACTTCTGTCACCTCGCTGTGTAAACTGCAAAGTAGTCGTGTAGATGTAGATACAGCTGTAGATGTCGATATCTCTCATTCTATTTCCCTGATGTTTGTACGTGCTTGACAATAACGTAACGTCCAAATTGCAATAGCACAATAAAACATGTCTACGGGAGATGTTACCCTTAAAACAGTTCATAGTGGATGTGTTTCTCTTTGTACTTAATCTTCTGACTGATGCTGTGACAGAATTACAACTATCGTCTACGTCAGCTGTTCTGTTCGAACCTTTTTACACTGTGGTGCTGTCAGTATAAGATTAGTAATTCAGCACCGTGTGAACAATGTAAATAGAGATATCGAATAATTATTCCACTCGGGAAGTGAAGGATACGATATTTTGCAGCATTAACCAACGTGCCACGCACGTTGAAAGTCATTCTCAAAGCCGCATTTCGTACGACAAAATTTAAAAGACTCAGCAGGTTGTTGCAACGCTTGCAGACAACAGAATATTGGCTAAAGAATAAGTGCTTGGAAAACGTTGTACTTGCAGAGAGATAACGGATGTGATTTTTTACGACGGGGCACGACACCTTCCTCTGCACCTGGTACAACAAAACATAACACAAACGTGTAACAGCAGCTGGATTGGTCTCGGTCCGGTAGCATGGCATTCCTGTCAACCTGACCTCAATCCTTAAGATTTCTATCTATGGGCAAGTTTCAAAGCGTTGGTGTACCCCACATCGATCAACAATGTGACCACGGAGAGAGTGACTTCCATGCCTGCCACCAAATCCGAGGGCAGCCTGAGGTGATCGCATACTTGGTGGTTGCTGTACCAGGAGGGTTGGAAAATGTGCGAGAATGAGTGGTGCCCAGCCACACTGAGGATATCATGTTCTGTGTAATGATACAAAGTCTGACGCTTTACCACTACCAAATTTGGCGCTTACAGGATGTGAAGTATGTTATTTAGAATGTCTCAAGAAGAATGGTCAATGTTCGAGGATAAGACAGGAACAATCATTCGAAGCTAAAAGTTTAGTAAAAATGTGCTCTAAAATGAAAACGTTAAGAGCTATGAGCACTTGTTCGGTAGAAGAGATGTTTCACAGTACCGAAGATAGAAGATATGTGTTGCACAGTAGCAAAGGTAAGCCAGTAGACCCTATGTGTCTTTACGTAAGCAATTCGTAACACGACTTTACATTAACAGTTTGTAAACAAATTTCAAATATAAATAATTCATCACGTCCATATGCATAGCAATATATCATGAATAAGCTTTTTCAATTACGCTGTTTTGCACACCAATTTCCTCTAGTTACAAATTCAGTGACGTATAGTAAACGTACACAAATAGTTTCAGGTTATGCAAGTCTCGTAACTTTTCCCATATGGACACATATAACAAGTACAGATAACATATACAAGTGAGCATATATCATGTAGCTTTATCCAAATGCAGATAAATACATAGAAACATGTTGCATATAGGTTTTTACATAGGTGCAAATGCATACAAACATATTACATATTGGCTTTACATAAACATAGAGACATATTTCTCTTGTCTTCACACAAGTATGATTAGTCACATAGAAATATTTTTCTTATAGCTTTACAATATTTACAATATTTATGATCGTTACAAGTTTAGATCTATGTTTTGCTTTTGCAAATGTTGTCACCTGGAATAGAGGATGATTAGACACAACATCCCACACCAGCAATGAGACCAAGCTCACAACTACAAATAAGAAAATACCAAAAGCAATGAACTAACATCAAACATAAAAAATACTCGCGACACGAGTGTAAGTGTGCAGTGTAAGCATGGCCTTAGCTACTCGTAAGTGCGTGTGTCCAATGGTGAGATGCGTATCCAATCAGTTTGAGGATGACCTTGTAAGGCTGTAGAATGATTAAGCATTCACGTCAGTCAGTCGTTAGTAATCGAAGAATGACGGTGCAGACTGTCAATCTCGTAGGATGAAAATATATCTTCTCCACACCTGAATAAAAGTTAATAAAATTTGCTTTAAAATTATAAGTGGCTGCTGTAAGTATTCGGTGAAGACGAATCTCTTCTTTCTCCTTCTGCCGCTGACAAAAACAGCTGAAATAAAACTCTTATACTACATAGCTTCTCTGTAGAAGTGGTGTGAGGTACGTGTATTTGATAGTTGTGTATAACTTAAGCAAGATCGATAGATGTGTTTACTGTTGAGCATGGTACACTGTAATATCACGGTGAGCAGATAGTCCAATAATTCTGTTTGTTTTATAATGCTGTAGCAGATATGTACCAGGATGTGGAATGCTGACAATGATGTAAGGACCGTCGTACAGCACTTGCCATTTCGCGTTGCGCCGCTGAAGAGCAGACGACTTATGGTGGGTACGCAAAAACACTAACATACCAGCTTCAAATTCCTGCATCCTCTTGACAGTGTGTGCATAAGTTTCGTTCCTAATTTTGGTTTCCGCAGTCAGCGTCGCACAGACTTCCCTTACCTTTTCGTCGTGTGTCGTCTGCTGAAAAGAAAGTTTTGGTAATGGCGTTGTCAATCGTTGTCTTCTTTGCGATGGAACATGACCTAATTAGGAGTGTACAGAGTTTCATAAACATGGAGGTGGTCGTGTACCTCTTCAGATGAAGACAAATATGTTACCCAATTGGTATGTTTGGTAGAAATGTAGGTTTTCGTAAATCTGTTAATCTTGCGGAACGCACGTTCAGTGGGATTACAGTGGGGACTATGCCTTGAGATAAAAATACTCATAATACCATTGTCTTTGAGAAATTTACGCGAGTTGTACCCAGTATAGCAGTTAATTCCATTAATTATCTGGGAGTAGGCATTAGGAGTGATTTAAAATGGAATTACAACATAAAATTAATCGTCGGTAAAGCGGTTGCCAGACTGAGATTCATTGGAAGAATCCTAAGGAAATGCAATCCGAAAACAAAGGATGTAGGTTACAGTACACTTGTTCGCCCACTGCTTGAATACTGCCCACCGGTGTGGGATCCGTACCAGATATGGTTGATAGAAGAGATAGAGAAGATTCAACGGAGGGCAGCGCGCTTCGTTACAGGATCATTTCGTAATCATCAGGTGGCTTGCGGAGTATGGCTGTAGATGTAGATGTATAGTATGCAGCATTGTCGGATAAAATAGCTTTTCGTTTTCCCACATGAGGAATGTAGTCACATGAGAAACGACGAATGATGGCAGTGGCAGTAGCAGATCTTATAGCATATAGTTTAACGTGCTTGGAGAATAAATCTTAAAATGCAGGAATATATTTCACACCACCACTGCTTGTGGGATGTGGACCACTTATGTCAGAACTTACAATTTCTAGAGGTTTACTGGGTAGAATAGAATACAAATCAGTCTTCGTAGACAAGTTCAGGGGTTTAGATTTTTGACAGATCGCACATGTTTTGAGTATACTGTGGATCTTACGTCGCATACCGCTAAAGTAACAATAGGTACTAAACTTTGTTAGGTACTTCTTGGTACCATAATGGCCCCAAACAAAATGTGATTGCCAAATCAGATTGCGTTCAAAATCCTTAGGAATACAAACACATCAAGTAGTGGCTTCAGGATGACGGCGATAAAATAACACATCATTACGCATCAAATATCGGTTGGACAGAGGATAGTCAGATTGATTTGTGAGTAAAACTCTTATCTTATTCCAATGAGGATCAAATTTCTGCAACGTTGATATATTTCTACATTAATTCGATATAATACTGGTGATATAGCTTATCCTGCCTAAGAAGTATTCGGCAATCATTCACATGCTCCAGGTCAGAGTCACACTCATTCAAACCTTGAGGCAGACGAGATAAAGCGTCGGCTATGATATTGTCTTTACCCTTAACATATACAATTTCAAAGGAATAGTCTTGCAAAGATAAAGCCCAACTTGATAATCTGGGATGTACAAGCTTATAAGTTAACAGGAATGTGAGAGCTTGGTGCTCATTATAAATTTTATTTATTTATTTTTGAATTTCTTAAAGCCCCACACTACAGAGAGTATTTCAAGTTCTGTGGTAGAGTAAGTGCTTTCACATTCACTAAGTGTGCGACTCACAAAGCTGATAATTTTCATATATTCATGTTCTCCATTCTTTATAACTTGAAACGAACAACAGCCTAAGGTATAGGATGAGGTGTCACATGTCATATAAAAATCCAAATTAAAATCAGGCTGATCCAAATTTTTACGTTAACCAGAGCATGCTTAATAATACCAAAGTCTTTCTGACACTGGTCAGACCATATCCATATCTGATTCTTTTTGAGTAGGTTCCATAGATGTTTGCTGTTTAAAAGGTGGTGTGGCAAAAATCGTTGAAAGTAAGAACAACGTCCAAGCAAAGATTTCAATTGCTTGCTAGTCCGTGGACTAGGAAAATTCGTGATTGCGTCTAACTTCCCTGAGTCAGGTCGTGTACCTTGAGCTTTAACAACATGTCCTAGATACTAAATTTCACTGCAAGCAGATTTAGACTTTTTGAGATTAGCTGTCATTCCAGCTTGTGCGAATTTGTGTAGAATTTTTTGCAAAGTATCGATGTGTTCAGATCAAGTCTTACTAGCTGTGAGCAGGTCATCATCAATGTAGTGAGTAACTGATTCAACCAGTTCATTACCAAGTACAGTATCCAACGTGGTAATAAACACGCCTGAACTGACGTTCAGACTGAAGGGAAGGACACAAAATTGATAGGTTCGCACCGCAAATGTAGATTCAGTGTACTTTCTAGAATCTAGCGTGATTGGGACTTGCCAGAACGAACTGGTCAGATCCATCGTACAAAAATACTTGGAATCTAAAAATTTCTGGAGCTGCTCCTCTAAATTCTCAGTTTTCGTGCGAACACGTAAAATAATCTTATTAACTGTACGAGCATCTAAAACAACTCTGATATTCCGGTTGCGTTTCTTTACATTGCGTTTCTTTACAACAGGTAAAGGGCTGCAATAAGGTGACGTAGAAGGTTCGATAATTTTTCACTCTAACATTTGTTTCGACTAGTGCCACACAGCAAATCGTTGGGATAGTGACACAATATAGGTTTTGTGGAAAAAAATCTGGTGAGGCTTAACTTCTGTTTTATACACATATGTGTTGATGACACCTGATCTTTTGATAAATACTTGTATATACTTGGACAAAATATCATAAAGTTACGTTCATCATGTGTGACAGCTGTAGTTTCTGGTAACTTATTACTAATTGAAGTTTTCAAGTCCTCAAACTCGGCATCAGGTGCTTGTGTCTGTGTGTCAGCATCATTAGTGTCCTGTATTAACTGAATCTTGTACCCTGTACAATATTTATCATGCTTCAGAGTCCTGGCATTCAGGCCAATTGAAATTTCACTGCCCTTGTCTCGAACTATACGTTTACGTTGGGAGAAGTCAATAGCGCTGTCCTTCTCGTACAATATATCTAACCCTAAAATACAATTAGTGACCAGGGTTTGGACGACGAGGAATGGCCATTGAACGATTACATTACCTACCTTAACTGTCACAAATACCTGTTTATTAACCCTAGAAGACTTATTGCCTACAGCAGTTAAAATTTTACAGTTCTGGACAGGATACTGTGGTACAGGTTCAAACTCTCACATTTTCATGTAAAATCATAGGACAGGACACTAACAGCAGCTCCTGTGTCCAGAATAATAGTAGTAGGAATACCACCCACAACACCAGTAGTTGATGCCAAAACAATTTCATTGGATGGTGAACGACATAGTGTGTTCAATTGCAACAGTTCATCAGACAAGTCTTTGTCATGATTATACATTATGAATCATAATTGATGCTGTATACAACTGTCAGGTACATGATCATTGTGCCATTGCAAAGTGGGTGTGTCAAATAATAAATTTAAATTGAATTCGCTACCCCCCCCCCCCCCCCCCCCCCCGGTCACTGTAATTCTTCCACAGTCTCGACCTGGGGCACAACAGTGACTGCTTTTAGTTTGACGTCATCACATTTGTTGTGGGTGCAGGCACAGATGGAGTTGGAGTATTGAGAGAGGACAAGTTACTTTCTCACCTATTTTCCGCATATGGATAATTATTAAAGATTTTATTACAACCTGACACAACTTTGGCGAGACTCTAGAAAGTTAACCTCCTAAGCAGACGTTGATGGAGCCTGGTAGGACACTGAAAGTGTAAGGTATTTTTATGATTCTTATCTCATAGAAAAGGCATGTTGGGGTTGAAAGCGATTGACGGCGATCCCATCCCTCAGTAAATCTTGCTGGACAGGTTCACAGTCGTACAGGGCAGACAGGGCATCCCCTTGTCAAGACAGGTCTCCAACAGAACAATGCTGCAATACCTGCTGCAGCACCAGCAGTAGCCTGGGCTGGGGGCGACGGTCTGAAGGAACACGCCTAGACAGTGGAGTCGTAAACCGAGCATTGTGTGCAGAACCACACATAATAAAAATTCAAATGTTTTCATGTTTGCTAATACTGCAGATAGGACAGTGAACCACTTCCATTGGCCGCCTTGGTTGTATAAGAAAAACCCGGCGTCCGAGAAACGTTTGGAGATATAATCTTTATTACACATCATAGCTATGACTAACAAGCTCCAAGGCATAGGTGATTTAGATAAAGATTAAAAAAACGGCTCTGAGCACTATGCGACTTAACTTCTGAGGTCATCAGTCGCCTAGAACTTAGAACTAATTAAACCTAACTAACCTAAGGGCGTCACACACATCCATGCCCGAGGCAGGATTCGAACCTGCGACCGTAGCGGTCACGCGGTTCCAGACTGAAGCGCCTTTAACCGCACGGCCACACCGGCCGGCCTTAGATAAATATCTTTATGATTGTATCTGTTCGCTTGTTGCCGTGGGAAGCGACACGACTGCAGAGAAAAACGTCTCATTCCCCCTCTGCGAAAACTTAAAAAAGACGGTAATTGGCGGTTTCTTTTTTTTTTCAGAGACGCAGGTTTCTTATCTCTTGCCCTGGTTCGACATGAGTTTGTGCTGTCGTCTGGAAGGGGAGATTTAGTGCCTGTGGAGCCTGGTGATTGGTTCAAGATGGGGTGAAGGTGGTGTCATTCTGCACTTTGCGGGAAAACGCAATTTTTTTCTAGAGAAGTGTGAAGCGTTTGGGTGCAGGACTTTGGTCTGGAAGCACTTCCAGTCGAGGCTTTGGCATGTGTGGCTGGTACTTGGGACCTGTCCTGGGACTGACTTCACTTGTGAGTAGTTTAGATTGGGGAGCCTGTGGTGAAGTTCTTTACTGTACCAACAGTGTGACTTCAAACGTCTTGGATTTGCTCGTTTGCCAAGCGTACACTTATTCGTTTTTGCTTTACGAATCTTTACGTTTGGTATCCTTTTGCGCTCTGTCATATAAGTGAGCCAAATCGGTCCTTGATACGACCAGTGAACGGGTGTGTCACACACTGAAACCCACCGTGTTTTCAGGTTTCTGGTAGAGAGTAAATTGCGATCTGTCTGCCTGATTGCTAGACCGTGAGATTTTGGAATTTCTTTCATGGCCGCGATCGATTCACAGGTGCCGCCTCCACGTCTCACCTCCGCCACACATATCTCTCCAGCTGTAGTTTACATCGCCGCACGAAGCAAACAGAGTAACGTACTGCCGCTCCGACATTGTCAGGGTGTACAGATCTCAATTGCCACTTGTTCTCAGCTGCACCTATATAGAGAAACTTCAGTGGATTTGATCAATCAAAGTCTGCTCAGCGTCAGATCAATTCTGACTGCGTTGTCCACATATTTAGGGCCAGAGTTAAACCGACGTTGCCAACCCAGGATCCTTGTCCAGCGTAGTCTTAAACCACCTGTTAGTTGTTTACGGTATTCAATCAATAATTTGTTCAGTATAATTTATGTCCGTTTTTTTTTTAGAAAAATAAATGTTGTTTGAACACTAAAATTATGCCAACACATTCAACCATTTGATTAGTCCCCACTAGGGTTAACTTTCAGTATCACTAGTTACTTCGATAATATTTACATTTGGGCATTGTTTATTCCAGTCTCCGAACTGTGGTCGTCGTTACATTTTCATGTTTTGACTCACCTGCGGGCTGGTAGATGCATTCCAGTTCTGAGTTTGCATTTGCGGCGGCGGCAATTGCCACTGGCCTGTATTATTGTTTTGTTGCGGTGGTGTCGCAGTGTTTTGACACTGGGCAGCGTAGTTGTTGTTACTCCAGTTCTGTTGCTGGTTTGGTGAGCATTGATAGTTATTTTTGTTTCTCTTAAAATTTTTGTTACCATTCTGACAATTATTATTACCATTGTAGTTACTGTTGTTGCTGTTCCACTGTCTCTTATTTGGATTGCCGCTAGTAGAATAAGAAGTGCTATAATTGATGTTTGTGCTGTGTTGAGCATGTCGGTTCTATTGTGTATATACATTAGCCATGTGAAGCGGTTGATTCTGTTGGCTTGCGTGTCGGATAGCAGCCGGCGCGCCGGAATTGGATTGCCGTACGGAACGCTAGTTCTCGTAAAGCATATCAACAGAATCCAGCACTGTGAGAAAATACTTTGCGTCGTTGTGTGGGATGCGCAGATTTTCTTTGATATTAAACGGCAGTCTTACCTTCACTGCACAGAGGGTGTCGCGCGTTGCAACCGGCTCGTCAAGGAAATGTCCCATATTTAAATATTTCTCAAAATACCGGCGCAAATTGCCGTGCTTAGGATTGGGTCAAATGGTTCAAATGGCTCTGAGCACTATGGGACTTAAATTCTGAGGTCATCAGTCCCCTAGAACTTAGAACTACTTAAACCTAACTAACCTAAGGACATCACACACATCCATAGCCGAGGAAGGATTCGAACCTGTGACCATAACGGTCGCGCGGTTCCAGACTGAAGCGCCTAGAACCGCTCGGCCACAACGGCCGGCGCTTAGGATTGAATGATTCATGATCCACAATCTGCCGACGAAGTCGTTCCTGTACAGATTGTGACCAAAATTTGGATCAAAAGCTCTCTCAGATTGTTCGTACGTGACCCATCTGTCGGCTTCATTATACGCCCATACAGCTGCGTCGCCTTGGATATAACCGACAACATAAGATATCCTCTTACGATCACTCCACGTACGAGGAAATGCGTTTCTGAAGGCTTTAAGAAAGATGACAGGATGTACGGTTCTTTTTTCAGGTATAAATGATTGAAATTGTCTGTGTTTTATGAGGCTCTCCTCTTCCTTGGCATTATAGTAACGTTTAGTTTCAGAATGATAACTGTAAGGTTCAATTGGCGAATGGCAAGGAAATTGTTGTTGATAATTATCAGGACTGGAATGCAATGTGTCATGTCGAGGTGCGTACTGTTGTTGTGAGTACGTAGTGTGAGGTGAGTATGCGTCATAAATGTACTTGTGTTCATTGCCAGACTGTGTGTTTTGGTTGCTACTACCGTCATTGCACACTGGTTGTACGTAATTGTCAAACTGTTTCGACTGCGCAACGGCAGATTGTGCTGCTTGACTGATTACGTGTTTATTGTTATTTATAAACTCCGCGACAGTGTCATGGACAATAAAAGGCAATTTTTCTTGTAAGCTCTCGCCAAGATATTTGTCTTTTTGCTCGATCCGACTGTGAAATTCTCTATTGATGCATGAGAAATGGATGCCAGAGCTTAGTCTTACTTTATCCGAAAGCTGTTTGCCAATCGTGTCAACCTTGTTTTCGACATCGGCAATACGTGTTTCTATATCATCATGCATTGGCGGATAAGATTTAATCTGAGTAACTACAGATTCGTATGTTTTACTGAGATTGTTCACTAGTGCTTGGATATCTGTCACATCTTTATTTATATTTCATTGTAACAAAAGCTCTGAAAATTTCGCGTTGAGGTCGGACACTTGTCCTGTCTGTCTGTTATTTATCTGCTCAACACAGCAACACAAGTGTCGTTTGATCTGATTTAATTTCATCATGTCGCGTTTTCATCTCGTCATGAGCTGTTTTTCAAAGTGGCGCGTATAGACGTCAACTGTTTGGTCGATACGTGCGTTAGTGTCCTGTTTATGTTGTGTCATTTGTTTCATAATAGCATGGAACATTCTGGCAACACTAGTGATGTGCAACTTTTCCGTCCCGCCACGTCGTTAGACATGACGTCAGACACCAAAAGTGGGTTTGGAACTAGATTTAGGCACATTACTAATAGACGCCCTATTTTCTAAATTTGTGTCACCAGAATAGTCAATAATATGTCGCTCATTAGTATTAGAGTCAACCGTAGCGTCACTTTCATTATTTAGTGGTATGTCAGAGTCGGATTGCATCTGTTTTTGCAGTTTCTAGTTCTCCATCTTTGCTAATTGTTTTCTCCTCAGTACCACGCCACACGTAATGTATGACAAAATAAAAATTTAAAACAGTATGGGTAATCAGAATAAATGTAAAAATTAATTGTCGAAAGTAATGGTAGAATTTTGAACACTAATGGCTACACGCCATATTACGTTGCACAGAAGTAACGTCGGCCATTTTCTGAACTGATAAAACTGTATTGTTGCACTGTATGAATAATGAAAATAGTTTTGGAAACCGCGATGTACCTTAAAATCAATGCTACGGAAACGTAGAATTGTGATAGATCTACGAAGCAAGCTACTATAAGACAAAGCGCTTAGGCAAGATTGCTGACGTAAAGATGCGGTGTCTTACCTTGCATTCGCGATTGCAGCGTAATTTCAGGTGTCGACATACAATCCAGTCACCATCAAAAGAGGTCCCAAACTCCGAGGAGCGTAGCGGACGATGCGGGAGACCCGCACCGCCGACTAGGCAAGGTCTTGGTGGAGGTGGTTTACCACTGCCTTCCTCCGACCGTAATGGGGATACCCCGCCGGGAATAGAGCCCTGGACACCGTGCGAGGGAAGCGAGACCGCTACCACGAGACTACGAGCTGCGGATTACAATCCAGCAATTTGTCTTAATTATGTATTCCGGTCTCGTATCCCGTTTGTAGTTTCCAATAAAAATGCAACAAAAGGAAGGAAATATAGTACATATAAAAAAGCGTACAGACACGAAGTCGCCAATTTAATTTTTTTTACTCATTCGTAACTGGATCGACACCACACAATGAATTAGAATATTAAATAGATATCAATTAAGTTTACGGATTGGTAAAATATGTTTCATAGTAAAATATGTTTCATACAGACTCTCGGCGCTTGAGCATGACATTTTCGTTAAAGGTCCGTTCATGTATTTTTAACCGTGTTTCTTCTCTCTGTGGTGACCCGGACTTCGTGAAAAAAACAGCACCCGAAAGACGGCGGTGGATCGAGCTGGACGACTTTTTGCTTAAAAGTACGGAACCTTATGCCATGCCACGTCACCCAACAATCTCACAATGACTAAAGATACAAAATAAAACATACATAGGTTAGTAATAACAATATATTTTGAAATAAAAACACAATTTAAAGGACACTTACATTATGTAATTTCGAGTGCCGTTTGGTTGCATGTCGTGAATATGTTAATAAAATAATGTAGTATTAATGGTGGTGTGCCATACACTTCCGATCTGGACAATACCTAGAAAACAAAAGGTGACTCTTCCTCTTTCACCAATAATATGACGATCAAAAATCTTCAAATGTTTCCAGCGGCTGCATACAATGTTTATACAGCCGTGGACAATATCTATGGCTCAAATTTTTGTTTATTTCATTACTTATAATTACGTTTTTTTGCTAATAAAAGCTCAGCATGCAAAAGTGCCTTTAAAGACTCTGATTCGAAACTCAGGAATCCTTTACGCTTTTGTAGGTGATAAGGGATTTCCCTTATTAAAAAAAAACTTAATTCTACACTGCCCTAAATACAGAGTTAGTGCTAATTGGAAAAATAAAGTTTTTACCTACAGACTTTCTTGTGCTCGGCAAACAATTGTGTGTTCTGTTGGTGTATTGAGTTGCAGACTTTGTTTGTTTAACCGGCCTTTTGAGTGTAAACTGGAGACTGTAGATAGAATTGTGATGGTTACATATGTACTGCATAATTACTCGAGGACTGAAAACATTACGTCAGGTGATCTCGGTGAGAAGGAAATGGGATCATCGAGTGCTGCCGGCTTATGTTGCTTACTCCAAGTAGGTGTAGGACCAACAATGAAACTTTTTTTACGAGAGTGTTTTAATTCGCCAGAACACTCTGCTCAATGACAGTACGCAGTTACAAAAAGTGGCCAATAAAGTGAATAACATTAAATGTTTACCGTAAAGAGTAAAATAACAAATAATAATAGTAACAACTATAACGTAATTCCTCTGCAACTTTCTACCTTCATTATTTTATTGAAGAAATCTGTACTTGCTTGAATATCGGAGTAGGTATGGTGCTTTTGCGTATTAATCATATGCCAAAATACTATCCTCTTTGTGTGCTGTCAGTTGCGAAAGCCTTGTTTCGATATCTGCAACCATTTATGAGGTACGAGGGATTTGTGACTATTTCATTCTGACGTTTTCGCTGGTGCGTGTTCTGGATGGAGCGCTTTACATTCAGTTAACTTTCTCGAGGCTGGAGACAGACAGCGATGTCCTTCCACGTTTAAAGAATAATTCAGTATCTTTGCTCCAGTTCACGTGCAGCATCATATGACCTAGCATGTAGCAAACACAAGTTCATAGCGACCCTTTTTTTTTCAATGGAAACTTTTTGAATTTCTAATATAGAAATATGACAGTAACTATGACCATTAACGGAATGATAGGCATTTCATGAAGCTGACGAATTAAGCTGTGAGAAGTATGAGAATGAATTTTTTTTAGCAAATAGTTTCTTTACAGAAATTTGAGGAATTCTTCACTTGTGGGGTCATATTTTCCGTAGTTGCTTCACAATTCCTGAGAGTATTTGTTCCGTCGTGCCGGCCGGAGTGGCCGAGCGGTTAAAGGCGCTACAGTCTGGAACCGCACGATCGCTACGGTCGCAGGTTCGAATCCTGCCTCGGGCATGGATGTGTGTGATGTCCTTAGGTTAGTTAGGTTTAAGTAGTTCTAAGTTCTATGGGACTTATAACCACAGCAGTTGAGTCCCATAGTGCTCAGAGCCATTTGAACCATTTTTTGTTCCGTCGTTACAACTACAATAAAACGCGTGTTTACCTCACCAGACTCGTTTCGATTTTTTAAAAAAAGACATCAGTGGTCTGCAATTTAAGATATTTATAATTTGATTTGTTTTCTAGGTCGAAAAGCAGTCAGTGAACAAATTAGTGTCTTTTACTTACGGTAATTTCTGCTTGCTTTTTCGCCTACATCAGGAAATGGCTGTTTGAACTAAGTATTTTGGACGTTTAAGACAGCACTACTTTGTGCAACACTGTTCGCTATTCATTTGTATACTTCTAAGTGTGTATCGTGTTTTGCAGTGTTGCCAACATTGCCTCTAGTTTTTCTTTGCTCTATATTTTTTCTCACTGTCTGTAGTTAATTATATGTGTGTTCCCTATTTAATTATGTTACTGTGAATTTATATACCGTGTAAGAAAAATGAAGGAAAAGTCATTGCTTTTAATATTTTTGTGGTGTTATATACTGTTGCTTCGTCCCCCGCCCCCCACCATCTACTCATCATAAAGAAGTTATAACTCCATCACTACTTCTTCATTTCTCTTACGCAGTATATAAATACACAGTAACATAACTAAATAGAATAATACACATATAGACAATTACTGAGACAGGAGAAAAATGCAGATAAAAAACTAGTGGCTATGTTGGTAACAATGCAAAACATGATACACTTAGAAGTGTACAGATAAACCGTGAATGGTGTTGCACGAAACTGTGCTATGTTAAACGTCAAAAATACTTAGTCCTGAAAAGCAGCGTAAAATAAAACAAAAATTTATCAGTGCCTAACGAAGAAAGGAATCAGAAACGTAGCAGCAGATGGGGTTTCCTGAAGCAGGCGAAAAACAACGCAGAAATTACGGTAAGTAACAATCAATAATTTGTAAACGAAAAAATTTTGCGTCTAGAAAACAAATAAAATTGTAAATATCTTTAATATTACCCACCACTGACGATGCTTCACTTCAACAAAGCGAAAAGCGTCTACATCTACATCTACGTTGATACTCTGCAAGTCACATTTAAGTGCCTGGCAGAGGGTACATCGAACCACCTTCACAATTCTCAATTATTCCAATGCTGTACAGCGCGCGGAAAGAACGAACACCTATATCTTTCCGTACGAGCTCTGATTTCCCTTATTTTACCATGGCGATCGTTTCTCCCTATGTAGGTCGGCGTCAACAATATATTTTCGCATTCACAGGAGAAAGTTATTAATTGGAATTTCGTGAGAAGATTCCTACGCAACGAAAAACGCCTCTGTTTTAATTATGTCCATCCCAAGCCCTGTACCATTTCAGTGAAATTCTCTCCCCTGTTTCGCGATAATATAAAACGTGCTGCCCTTCTTTGAACATTTTTGATGCACTCCGTCAATCCTATGTGGTAAGGATCCCACAATGCGCTGCAGTATTCTAAAAGAGGACGGACAAGCGTAGTGTAGGTGGTCTCCTTAGTAGTATTTGGTTAGCCTTCCCCAGAACATTTTCTATGTGTTCCATTTTAAGTTATTCGCAATAGCGATTCTTAGTTATTTAGCTGAATATGCGGCCTTTAAATATGACTGATATATGGTGTAACAAAGTTGAGTGGAATACTCTCTTTCAAATTCTAAAGTTGGCAGGGGTAAAATAGAAGAAGCGAAAGGCTATTTACAATTTGTACAGAAATCTGATGGCAGTTATAAGAGTCGAGGGGCACGAAAGGGAAGCACAACGTGACTAGAAGAAGGGATCGGTTGGTAGGACATGTTCTGAGGCATCAAGGGATCACAAATTTAGTATTGGAGGGCAGTGTGGAGGGTAAATGGCTCTGAGCACTATGCGACTTAACTTCTGAGGTCATCAGTCGCCCAGAAAGTAGAACTAATTAAACCTAACTAACCTAAGGACATCACACACATCCATGCCCGAGGCAGGATTCGAACCTGCGACCGTAGCGGTCACGCGGTTCCAGACTGAAGCGCCTAGAACCGCACGGCCACACCGGCCGGCCGTGGAGGGTAAAAATCGTAGAGGGAGACCAAGAGATGAATACACTAAGCAGATTCAGAAGGATGTAGGTTGCAGTAGTTACTCACAGATGAAGAAGCTTGCACAGGATGGAGTAGCATTGAGAGCTGCATCAAACCAGTCTCAGGTCTGAAGACCACAACAACACCAGTGTAACCGAAGTGAGAAGAACAGCCGTTTTCTTGCTGTTGTAACTGCGGAACAAAAATATCCTCAGGGGAAGAAAGACTGCAAAACGGCCGGCCTGTGAGCCTGGCCATTCAAGTGAAGCAGCCCCGGTAGCTACCGCGCACGAATCAACGGAGTTGCGAGGAGAGGACGTAGGCGGGCGCAGGCAGACGACGAACCGTGCGGCTCTGACCACGCAACAGTGTCCCCCCTGTGCCTCGACCGCATTTAGTATGCGCTGCCTCGTGGGAAAGCACGCATTACAAAAGTCGTGGCACCTCCGTTATGTGCAGTGTGCGGCGGGCGTTGGCTGCCAACAGAACTGGCATGTTGAACCAACTCGGGCAATGAGAGAACGTTCGCCTCTGGGAACACTGAGGCGGCGGCTGTGGTGGAATTAACTGCAGTGTATCATTCCGGGCACGACGTGCGGACGGATTCCCAGCTTCGTGGCCCCTGCTGTAAGCGCCCCGTCGTGATCCGTTGTGATTGAGGTTGGGGAACGCACAGCTCGATATGAATCACCGTTCAGCGTTTAACGCGTATTACACGTAACCGGCGCTCCTGGGCACGTTTCGATTAGCTACGGGGTAGTTACTCGCTCAACGACAATTTATGCAGCGACGTTATAGCGCAATTACAGAGATTGTTCTCTTCGATCCCCCCTCGAGCATTACGGGGGAGACCATCGAGGCCTGTACTTAAACGGCTGCATTTAAGCTGATGAGTTAGGTGCCTTCTCGAGAGTTTAAATCAAACTACTTCCAAATAACGGATGAAACGGAGAACCGCTCTCGATACTGCTATGATGGACCTACGTTCGAAGTCAATTTAAAAAAAAGGTAAAACGGTATATTATTTATTACCAACAGCAGTGAGAGAGCATTCGGACGACGTAATCACCTGTAAACAAATTAGACAGGCTTGTACAGTCTGCTACGCGTCATCCACCACCTTTTCGCCATTTACGGCATCAATCGTTGGGTCTGGGAGAAAGAATGTAGAGGTTTCACGGTTACAGAATACGTCCTGAGCGGGATCGCCTTGCTTTTGTCAAACAAGTGACTCATTGTCACCATGCTACACCAAGAAGAAATGCAGATGATAAACGGGTATTCATTGGACAAACATATTATACTAGAACTGACATGTGATTACATTTTCACGCAATTTGGGTGCATAGATCCTGAGAAATCAGTAACCAGAACAACCACCTCTGGCCGTAATAACGGCCTTGATACGCCTGGGCATTGAGTCAAACAGAGCTTCTATGGCGCGTACAGATACAGCTGCCCATGCAGCTTCAACACCATACCACAGTTCATCAAGCGTAGTGACTGGCGTATTGTGACGAGCCAGTTGCTCGGCCACCATTGGCCAGACGTTTTCAATTGGTGAGAGATCGGGAGACTGTGCTGGCCAGGGCAGCAGTCGAACATTTTCTGTATCCAGAAAGGCTCGTACAGGACCTGAAACATGCTGCTGAAATGTAGGGTTTCGCAGGGATCAAATAAAGTGTAGAGCCACGGTAACACATCTGAAATGTAACGTTCACTGTTCAAAGTGCCGCCAGTGCGAACAAGAGGTGACCGAGACTACAATCAGACCTTTACCAAAGTCGGAAACGTGATGGTACGTATTTCTCCTCCTTACACGAGGCATCACAACAATGTTTCACCAGGCAACTCCGGCCAACTGCTGTTTGTGTATGAGAAATCGGTTGGAAACTTTCCTCATGTCAGCACGTTGTAGGTGTCGTCACCGCCGCTAACCTTGTGTAAATGCTCGGAAAAGCTAATCATTTGCATATCACAGCATCTTCTTCCTGTCGGTTAAATTTCGCGTCTGTAGCACGTCATCTTCGTGGTGTAGCAATTTTAATGGCCAGTAGTGTAGTAGAGGATACACCGTGGTCAAGTAACAACCATAGCACAATGAGCACTGAAACATCTTTCACTAAAATAGCATTAGTTCGAATATTACACCAGATAGCAAGTCTACAAAAATGTGGTTTCCTAGGAGTTTGTCACAATTATAATTCTGCCAGTAGCACGTCGCTAGTACGCTCCGTTCTCATGTACGAGTAAATAAAAACTGTTCGGTTAGGTTTTAATAGATCTCGAATGAAGACTGTCTTCAGATTTTTCAGAATCGCCGTGTCTGATCGTTTTTAGCCACACATGATTTACACTCTTCCGCAACTATTATCCGAAATCAGAGATAAACATAAATTCGGAAGTACTCCAAGACTATCTTATAGCGCCGAATGTATACGTAGCATGCCGGAACTCCACCGAAAGTATTTCGAAGGTTGTTCAGGGATATTTAGTAACTACGAGGGGGGTCCATTAAGTAATGGAACACATTTTTACGACAAATTTTCGTTGAAAATATACTGAATTTTTTGTGGGACAACCCTGAATATTCCCGCTTCATTCCCTATAGTTTGATGAAGGTATATTGTTGGCAGCGCCATACGCAGCCTTCAAAATGGCATCAGCAGCGGAGATGCTTTCCAAACAGAGAGCTGTCATTGAGTTTCCTCTGCCGGAAAGCCAGAGCATCGTAGATATTCATAGGATTTTTGCAGATAATCTACGGAGACGTGGCAGTGAACAAAAGCGCGATGAGTCGTTGGCTGAGGTGTCTGTCATCATCGCAACAAGATCGCGCGAACCTGTGCCGGCCAGCTACGACTCCTGCAATGTTGGAACCTGTGGACGCTCTCAGCCGATGTTATTGACGGATCGCAAACAAACACCTCGCTGCACAACTGGACGTCTCTACTGGTGGTGCTGACACACTAGTCCACCAATTGGGGCACTCAAACGTGAGTGATCGCTGGGTTCCTCGGCGCCTAACAGAAGACCATTAAGAACAAAAATGCAAACCAATTTCATCTTTTCCATGGCAACACAAGACCATACACAAGTCTGCGCACCCGAGGCAGGTTCAGACGACTTCACTGGCCTGTTCTTCCTCATCAGCCCTGTAGCCCGGATCTTCAGACTTCCACCTATTTGGCCCAATGAAGGATGCACTCCACCGCAAGCAGTACGTGGAAGATGGGAAGTTTAATGATGCAGCAAGACGTTGATTCCGTAGATGGGTAACATGCGGGCGTACAGGTCCCCCCCCCCCCCCCTCCTCCAGTAAAGTGGCGTAAGGCCATCGAATTGAACGGAGGTTATGTTGAAAAATAAGGCTGTGTAGCTAAAAGAGTGGGGAATAATATGATGATTGCATAAAACCGACCTGCTTTCAGAAAAATGTGATGCATTACTTACTGAATGCCCTCGTATTTTGATATAAAGGAGCCTTCAGTGGCGTGTTAGTACTAAATTAATTGGCATTTATACGGATTATTGCCCTAGTGACCTTTGTCTCTGTGAAAATATCTTCAAACTGTGATACATATTGTAGTGCGCAGTCACGGAAACGTATAAAATGAAACACAGGCTAGCACAATTTCCCTCAGACACAAGCAAAATCACTGTGACGCGGACCGAGCGAGGTGGCGCAGTGGCTAGCACACTGGACTCGCATTCGGGAGGACGACGGTTCAATCCCGCGTCCGGCCATCCTGATTTAGGTTTTCCGTGATTTCCCTAAATCACTCCAGGCAAATGCCGGGATGGTTCCTTTGAAAGGGCACGGCCGACTTCCTTCTCCGTCCTTCCCTAACTCGATGAGACCGATGACCTCGCTGTTTGGTCTCTTCCCCCGAACCAACCAACCAACCAACCAACTGTGACGCGGCTGACGTCCAGGAAGAAACACATCAACATATCGCCGTTATGCTGGTCCTCCAGTGAATTTGGTGGATCCATGAGCCAGATCGCTGGTCGATCATCAGCGATCGGCTTGTTATCTTTGGCCCGTCCCCAGGCTTGAGCATCTTTGCGTTTTCGGTTGGGGCGCGCGGGACGGCGAGAGGCGGTCGGTTTGGGGCGGCCGGTGGAGATTGGCGCAGCTGTGGCTCGGGCGTAAGTACATGTGTGATGTCTGTTATGCTGGGGCTGTTTGCTAATCGTGAAACTCTTGCGGCGGTTACTGGTTGCCTGGAAGGCATTTCATATAAATTGTGCCAAGCCACGGAGTGAGAGGGGTGTCCGGGTTTGGTGTTGGCCTAGATGTTTGTACAAATTGAGGTACCTGTGTGAGAAGCACGGCGTGGGCCTGTTGGTTGCTTCGTCCTTCTGTCAGCCACAGCAAGCGGATGTTCGGTCGGAATGTCTACAGTTTGCGGTGAGCATAGTGTGAACAATTTCTCGTAGGATGTGCTCCCAGCCTGACTCTTAGCCTGTGTTATTTGTGGGTGCCGACAACTTGTCTGTTACTGCTTCCGGGTGTCCTGTAAGATTTCACAGCAAAACTGTGTTTTTGTGGGATTCTGTGTTTCTGGCTCAGCCTCCGCCTAGAAAGGGGAAAGACTTGTGCCTCAACTGAAAGGGGGGGGGGGGGTTCGATTGGACATCTTTTGGAATTCCTTAATGCTGTAATTTAAACATATAAAAACATTGTTCTTTCAGAATAAGCGCCTGTTTCTTTGGGACACTGCAGTTCAAACAGAAGTGACGTAATGTTAATGAGTATTTGTTATTCGTCAAATGAAGTGTATTTAATGTCTTGCAGGTTTCTGGGGCACGCAGCTGTGTTATTGAACTCATTTTGAAGTGTTCTGTTGGGTGAATGACTGCTCCACACTTCAGTGTATTCTTTTGAGTAGTATTGTAAGGTTTTTTGGATATTTGTCAGTGGGGTGTATTGATTCAATTTTGTTTTTCTCTTTCTTTTGAATTACGGAGAATTGTTTGGTTTATATGGTTATTGGCTTAACTCGCGCTTCACGCACTAAATCAGCTGATATGGAAATTGTTTTTTTTTATTCCTGTTTAATGTCAGACAGATTCAAATGTAACTTCATTTATGTTATTTGAAATAAATGTGTTGGATTGACCTTAATGAATTATGTGCGATCGAAGTAAGGGACCCAGTCCTTCATTAGTGCTTAACAGTGGCATGTGGTTCGGGTTGTGAGCCCCGTACTCGGACCAAACCATACACAAGGTGCACATTGTCTGTCTCTCCGTCAGTAAACTTGTTCATACCGCAGAATACTGCTGCTAACGTACAGCACTCACTACTGTTAAAACCGAACACAATACACGATCTTGAGGACGAAGAGTAAACTAGGCTTTACTGTCGGGAAAAGTAAGTATCTTGAGTGAGTGGAACAAATTTGTTTCGAAACAAAATATACAGCACTTACAGTTGACGTCAGCACTGTTGTGCAAGCACTTTCAGTGGAAAACAGATACAAAGATCAATAGCGGTAGCAAACTGACGAAATGCAGTTTATCAGTAATGAGCCACTAGACACGACTAGTCCCTGATACATGAAAACTCAGTAAATATGCCTGAATAACATCCTTTGACTAGTAATCAAAATTAAATTTAGAATAAAAATCATCACCAATGGTGACCAAAGACTTTCGGCATAACGAGTTTTACTAGTCCTGTCAGTGGCCTTGTCAAAGATGGCGGAGGAGCAGACAGAAGTTAAGGGCATTCCCTTGCCCTTGGGGTGGGAAACCGCCCCTAAAAGGCAGAAGAATCAGCAATGGTTATCAGCACGAGGATGCAGAAAGCAATGGAAACCACTGCATCAAAGGCACATAATGTGTATCCACAGGACACGTCGCTTATAGCTAAAAAAGTGTCATGATTAAAATTAAATGTCGTGTGACTAGGGCCTCCCGTCGTGTAAACCGTTCTTCGGGTGCAAGTCTTTCGATTTGACGCCACCTACGCGTCGATGGGGATGAAAAGATGATGCTTAGGACAACACAACACCCAGTCCCTGAGCGGAGAAAATCTCCGACCCATCCAGGAATCGAACCTGGGTCCTTAGGATTGACATTCTGTCGTGCTGACCACTCAGTTACCAGGGGCGGACAGTGTCATGATGACATCTCCAATTGCAAACGGTTCCGGACTAGTCGCCCATTTGGATTTCTGGGAAGGGACTGCCAAGGGGAAGGTGACCATAAGAAAAATATCGAGTAGCCAACGATAGGGTAACCTTGTACGATTCGGGACGTGGAATGTCGGAAGTTTGAAAGCGGCAAGGAAGGTTGAAATACTGAAAGGGAAATGCTCTGAAAGGGAAATGCTCAGTCTCGATACAGTCGTGCTCAGTGAAGTGAAATGGGAAGAAGGGAAGGATTTCTGGCCATATGAGTGTATGGCAATACCAAAAAAAGCAGAAAACGGTATAACGGGAGTGGAATTCCTTACGAATAGGAAGATTTGTTACTATGAATAGTTCAGTGATCGCGATCTTCTCATCGGAATCGACAGCAAACCAACACTAACAACAATAGTTGAGGTGTACATGCCGACAGCACGCAGAAGACGAAGTGGAGAAAGTGTATGAGGATACTGAAAAGGTAGTTCAGTATGTAAAAGGAAATGAAAATGTAATAGTCATGGGGGATTGGAAGGCGGTTGAGGGGAACGAGTAGAAGGAAGGATTAGGGGAGAGTACGGGCTTGGTAGCAGGAATGAGGGAGGAGAAAGATTAATTGAGTTTTGCAGTACATTCCAGCTAGTAATAGCCAATAATATCTTCAAGAGTCACAAGAGGCGGTGCTCTACTTGCAAAACGCCGGGAATTACAGGAAGATCCTAGTTATATTACATCATGGTCAGGTAGATATTTTGTTGTAAAGCGTACCCAGGAGCAATTACAGACTCAGATCGAAATTTAGTAATTAAGGGTAGGCTGAAATTTAAGAGACTAGTCAGGAAGAAACAATGCATGAACAAGTGGGATGCAGAAATACCACGGAATGAAGACATACGTTTTAAGTTCTCTGAGGCATATGGATACAGTGCCAACGAATAGCTCAGAAGGCAATTCAGTTGGAGAAGAATGGACATCTCTAAGAAGAGCAATCACAGAAGTTGGACAGAAAGATGTAAGTAACAGCGAGGAAACCGTGGGTAACAGAAGAAGTAATTCAGTTAATCGACGAAAGAAGGGAGTACAAAAA
Organism: Schistocerca americana; assembly: GCF_021461395.2. Lineage (NCBI taxonomy): Eukaryota > Metazoa > Arthropoda > Insecta > Orthoptera > Acrididae > Schistocerca > Schistocerca americana. The sequence goes on along the minus strand of NC_060120.1, from coordinate 195,054,475 downwards.
TATTGGGGAAATTCAATAAAACAGAAATACAAGTCCCTTAGGTATGAAATTAACAGAAACTGCAGGGAAGCTCAGGCGAAATGGCTGCAGGAAAATTCTAAGAAATCAAAAAGTAAATGATACCGGAAGGACTAATTCAGCGTCTAGGAAAGTCAAAAGAACCTTCCATGAAATTAAAAGCAAGCGCGGTAACATTAAGAGCGCAGTGGGAATTCCACCGTTAAATGCATAGGAGGGAGCGGATAGGTGTAAAGAGCACATTGAAGGCCTCTATGAGGGGGAGGAATAGCTGATGCGACAGAAGAAGCAGGGGATTTATTGTTAGTACCAGAATTTAAAAGAGGTGTGGGAGACTTAAGATCAAATAAGGCAGATGGTATAGATAAGATTCCACCGGAATTTCTAATATCTTTGGGGGAATTGGCAACAAAAAGATTTTTCACACTGGCGTGTAGAATGTATGAGACTGGCGATATACCATCAGACTTCCGGAAGAACATCATCCACACAATTCCGAAGACAGCAAGAGCTGACAAGTGTGAGAATTACCGCACAATCAGCTTAACAAGTCACGCGTCAACTTTCTGAACAGAATATACACAGAAGATTGTAAAAGAGGATTGAGAATCTCTCAGATGACGACCAGATTGACTTTAGGAAAGGTAAGGGTGCCTAAGAGGCAGGTCTGACGTCGGGGTTGATAATTGAAGCAAGACTGAAAAGAAAAAAAAAATAAAGACACGTTCATAGGATTTGTCAAACAGGAAAAAACATTAGACAACGTAAAATCATGCAAGATGTCCGAAATTCTGAGAAAAATCGAAGTAAGCTATAGGGAAATACGGGTAATATATAATATGTTCAAGAACCGAGAGGGAATAATAAGAGTGGAAGAATAAAATGGAAACGTTTGGATTAAAAAGCGTGTAAGACAGGGAAGTAGTCTTACAGCATACGTTAAATGCAATGGATATTCTAATACAGAATAAGGACTGAGAACAAGTCGAAGAAAGTCGAAAGTAATGAGAAGTAGCACAAACGAGAACAGCGAGAAACATAACATCATAGTTGAGGATCACGCGGTGGACGAAGTTAAGGAATTCTACTACCTAGACAGCAAAATAACCCACGGCGGATGGCGCAAGAGGGACATAAAAAACGGACGAGCACTAGAAAAAAGGCATTCCTGGCCAAGAGAAGTCAACTACAAGTATTAAACACAGGCCTGAATTTGAGGAATAAATTTCAGAGAATGTACATTTGGAGCACAGCATTGTATGGCAGTGAAACATACACTCCTGGATATTGACATAAGAACACCGTGAATTCATTGTCCCAGAAAGGGGAAACTTTATTGACACATTCCTGGGGTCAGATACATCACATGATCACACTGACAGAACCACAGGCACATAGACACAGGCAACAGAGCATGCACAATGTCGGCACTAGTACAGTGTATATCCACCTTTCGCAGCAATGCAGGCTGCTATTCTCCCATGGAGACGATCGTAGAGGTGCTGGATGTAGTCCTGTGGAACGGCTTGCCATGCCATTTCCACCTGGCGCCTCAGTTGGACCAGCGTTCGTGCTGGACGTGAAGACCGCGTGAGACGACGCTTCATCCAGTCCCAAACATGCTCAATGGGGGACAGATCCGGAGATCTTGCTGGCCAGGGTAGTTGACTTACACCTTCTAGAGCACGTTGGGTGGCACGGGATACATGCGGACGTGCATTGTCCTATTGGAACAGCAAGTTCCCTTGCCGGTCTAGGAATGGTAGAACGATGGGTTCGATGACGGTTAGAATGTACCGTGCACTATTCAGTGTCCCCTCGACGATCACCAGTGGTGTACGGCCAGTGTAGGAGATCGCTCCCCACACCACGATGCCGGGTGTTGGCCCTGTGTGCCTTGGTCGTATGCAGTCCTGATTGTGGCGCTCACCTGCACGGCGCCAAACACGCATACGACCATCATTGGCACCAAGGCAGAAGCGACTCTCATCGCTGAAGACGACACGTCTCCATTCGTCCCTCCATTCACGCCTGTCGCGACACCACTGGAGGCGGGCTGCACGATGTTGGGGCGTGAGCGGAAGACGGCCTAACGGTGTGCGGGACCGTAGCCCAGCTTCATGGAGACGGTTGCGAATGGTCCTCGCCGATACCCCAGGAGCAACAGTGTCCCTAATTTGCTGGGAAGTGGCGGTGCGGTCCCCTACGGCACTGCGTAGGATCCTACGGTCTTGGCGTGCATCCGTGCGTCGCTGCGGTCCGGTCCCAGGTCGACGGGCACGTGCACCTTCCGCCGACCACTGGCGACAACATCGATGTACTGTGGAGACCTCACGCCCCACGTGTTGAGCAATTCGGCGGTACGTCCACCCGGCCTCCCGCATGCCCACTATACGCCCTCGCTCAAAGTCCGTCAACTGCACATACTGTTCACGTCCACGCTGTCGCGGCATGCTACCAGTGTTAAAGACTGCGATGGAGCTCCGTATGCCACGGCAAACTGGCTGACACTGACGGCGGCGGTGCACAAATGCTGCGCAGCTAGCGCCATTCGACGGCCAACACCGCGGTTCCTGGTGTGTCCGCTGTGCCGTGCGTGTGATCATTGCTTGTACAGCCCTCTCGCAGTGTCCGGAGCAAGTATGGTGGGTCTGACACACCGGTGTCAATGTGTTCTTTTTTCCATTTCCAGGAGTGTAGACTATAGGATATCCGGAAGAGAATCGAAACATTTGAGTTGCGGGGCTGGAGAACGATGTTGAAAATTAGGTGGACTGATAAAGTAAGGAATGAGGAGGTTCTCTGAAGAATCGACGAGGAAAGCAATATATGGAAAACACTGTTAAGAAGAAGGGACAGTATGACAGGACTTGTGTTAAGACACCAGCGAATAACTTCAATGGTACTAGACTACTAGAGGAAGCTGTAAAGGGTAAAAACTGTAGGGGAAGACAGAGATTGGAACACATCCAGCAAGTAGAAAGAGAATATATTAAAAATGTATTAAACGTTCTAAGAAAATCATTCCATGAAAATTTAAGCAACTCGAAGTAGCACTAACATCCATCACTGAAATTACACTGAAGCGCAGAAGAAATTGGTATAGGGATGCGTATTCAAATGCATAAATGTGTAAACAGACAGAATACGGCGCTGCGGTCGGCTACGCCTATACAGGGTGAAAAGTATTTAAACCGACAAACTCTGGGAGGTTGTAGGGCACATCAAAACAAATATTTTTCCCTAATGTCATTTTTTCCTATGAGAATTATTTAAACCGGTGGAGGCCGTATTACGTACTACGTAGCGCACCACAACGGACGAGCTGCACAGCGGGTTTATCAACAACAATATCCTAATCGCCGTATCCCGCATCATACGCCGGCCGGGGTGGCCGAGCGGTTCTAGGCTCTACAGTCTCGAACCTCGCGATTGCTACGGTCGCCGGTTCGAATCCTGCCTCGGGCATGGATGTGTGAGATGTCCTTAGGTTAGTTAGGTTTGAGTAGTTCTAAGGTCTAGGGGACTGATGACCTCAGATGTTAAGTCCCATAGTGCTCAGAGCCATTTGAACCATTTTAAAAACACCATCAATATGGGCTTTTGGAGCCGAAGACCCACTTGTGTACCCTTGATGACTGCGCGACACAAAGCGTTACGCCTTGGCTGGGCCCGTCAACACCGACATTTGACTGTTGATGACTGGAAACATGTTGCCTGATCGTTTCAAATTGTATCGAGCGGATGGACGTGTATGGGGATGGAGACAATCTCATGAATCCACAGACCCTGTATGTCAGCAGGGAGCTGTTCAAGCTGATGGAGGCTCAGTAATGGTGAGTGTTGGAGTGATATGGGACCCCGGATACTTCTAGATGCGACTCTGGCAAGTGACACGTATGTAAACATCCTGCATCCATTCATGTCCACTGTGCATTTCACCGGACTTGGGCAATTCCAGCAGGACAATGCGACACCTCACACGTCCAGGATTGCTACAGAGTGGCTCCAGAAACATTCTTCAGAGTTTAAACACTTCCCAGACATGAACATTACTGAGCATATCGGGGATGCCTTGCAAAGTGCTGTTCAGAAGAGATCTCGACCCCCTTGTACTCTTAGGGATTTATGAACAGCCCTGAAGGATTCATAGTGTCATTTCCCTCCAGCATTACTTCAGACGTTAGTCGAGTCCATGCCATGTTGTGTTGCGGCACTTCTGTGTGCCCGCAAGGGCCCTACACGATATTAGGCAGGTGCACCAGTTTGTTTGGCTCTTCAGTGTAATATAATTCTAAAAATTCTAAAAAACAAAAACTTTTTTGGGGTCTATGAATTTTAAACAGATTTTTGAAACGTTGCTCAGGCTTAATAAGTAACGTGTATAGTGACATACGTAATGCATTTCTGGCTCAGACAATTTTTGCAGATATGTTACAATTATTAAATAACTTCATATGAAAGGTGAGAAGGCAGACTTAAACAGTTAGTGTCCCGTTTTTTCACAGACTCTTTTTTTCAAAATATTTGAAAAAGTAATGCACTCAGGATTAGTGACACACTTAAGACGAAACAATTTACTTAGCATATCACTGTTTGAATTCCAGAAAGGTTTCTCTACTGAGAATGCTACCTATAAATTAACTCATCGAATAATATAAGCCTTAAATAATAAAATATCACCAGGCGGTATATTTTACGATATTCCCAAGACGTTTTATTATGTAGATCATGATATTCACTTAGAAAAACTCAAGTTTTATGGAACTGAAGGCTTTAACACAGCTGGTTTGAACCATAGTTGACATGCAAAAGGCAAGAGGTGATGCTCTGTAATTCAGGCAACGTCGGAAAGGTAAAACATTTTAGCGACTGGGAAAAAAAATATCACAAATTGAGTACCTGGGTTCAAATTTTGGCCTACTCCTATTCCTTACATGTATGAATGACCTTCCACTTAACTTTCAACAAACAATATTGGTACTTCTCACAGACTATACTAGTGTTATAATAAATCCCATTGGAGAGAAAGCAACAGAAGAGCTGATCAGTGATATTTTACAAGTATAATTAAGTGATTGTCTGAAGATGGACTCTCCCTAAATTTTGAAAAAAAAACACACTACAATCAATTCCGTTCAACAAATAATCGTACGAACAACTGACGTAGCACATGAGCAGGAGTCAGTAAGTAGGATAGAATGCTGCAAATTTTTGGGTGCACGTACTGATGAAAACTAGAACTGGAAGAAGCATAATACTGAGCTTCTCAAACAGTTACGTTCTGCTACTTTTCTCTTCTTGTAACTGCTATTCTTCGAAACAGACGTATAAACCTCCTGAAATGTCCTACAGAATACTTTTCTGGTGCTATTCATCACTTAGAAAGAAAATTTTTGATTGCGCTGAAGCAAGCAGTAAGAATAATATCTAGCGTTCACCCATGGACGTCATGTAGGTACCTGTAAATGGAGCTACGCATTTTAACTTTGCCGTCACAATACATATATTCGCTAATGAAATTTGTCATAAATAACCCATTGTAATTAAAAAAAACAGTGTGAAACGTCCCCTTAGAAAAATTATACAGGACTGTGCTTAACCTGACACACAATATTTTTAGCGCAACGCAATCTGACTTTCAAAAATCCCTACAAAAGAATGGCCCTGACTAACATTAACCTATACCTTTCACAAATCACTTACCTCACCAAAAATCTTCGTTACTCGAACTACTGCAAAACAGCGAGCGCCACTACTGCCAGCTAAATAAAAGATTCAAACTACGGAAGGCACTAACTACTGATAGGCCTAGTAGGAAATGAAAGAATTTAGTAGAGAACAAACAATGTATTTACCTTAATAGTCATAATATATATAGCAGTTCATGACAAATTACAAAACTCCGCCATCTCTCTCCCCACATCCACCACTGCTGACGGCTCACCTCCAACTGCGCAACGCTACGCGCTGTTCACAGCCAGCTGCCTAACACTACAATGGCGAGTATTACAACAATGCAAAGCAGCCACAGACTGCACACAGCACAGCCAGTGATTTTCATACAGAGGCGGCGTTACCAATAAAAAAACCTAAACAGCCTACTTACATAGCCCCAGTGGCCAATAATGATTTGATAAAATTTTTCATAATTACAATAACAAAGAAATCAAACGCACACACTTATTGATACAATGTTGGCCAAAAGCTAAAATTTTCTCACGGTCCATAAAGACAGTCCTCATCGTTCATCACAGTAAAATAGCAGTGTTTTTCTCAAAGTCTGAGCAGTAGAAGAAAATGCACACGGAAGTAGTGGATTTCCATGCAGACTTGAAGAAGTAGTGTTGTCCTTCCAACGAAAAGACAGTGCTGACTCTTGACATGGAGACAGGTATTGGTCCACAACAGAGCAAACCCACAGCAGAGTCAGTCGAAATTTTGAACAGTATTGGTAGGTAGGTCATCACAGAGCAGACCCACTGTAGTCCTGGTAGAGATTACGGTATTGGTGGGCCACCAGAGGTGCAGACCCACTGCAGTCCTTGTAGAAATAATGGTATTGATGGATCATCAAAGATGTAGACCCACTGTAGTCCTTGTAGAGATAATGGTACTGGTGGGTCATCAAAGATGCAGACCCACTGTAGTCCTTGTAGAGATGATGGTATTGATGGATCATCAAAGATGTAGACCCACTGTAGTCCTTGTAGAGATAATGGTACTGGTGGGTCACCAAAGATGCAGACCCACTGTAGTCCTTGTAGAGATGGCCAGCAGCCATCTGTTGTGACTGTGCAGGTGCACAATCACCATTGAAGAGTCTTGCGGATAATATAGCAAGTCCATAACCACCACTTGTGCACTCACAAAGTTTTTGGAATTGTCCTTAGATCCAGCAATGCTGTTATCCAGTCCCTTGCTGAATTATTAACACACGTGCAAACACTAACAGTCCCTACTTCTCACATATTGTCCATATACTATGACCAACAGAAACGTGTGCAGTGAAATGTAACTTACAAGTTAATATTATGATAAACTGGTGTCAATTACAATTTTATAACATAAGAATACAATTACAAAGGTACAAAATACATCATTAAAGAACATAACACTATAGATAACATTTGTAGTACAGGCTTCACAACAGAATAGAAATAAACATACACATCAATGTTACAGGAATTATGAGATAAGTAGATACATAAAAGATCAGAATAAATTTTGAAACATCAACTTCACACATGAGCATTAAAACAAAACAGAATAAATAATGTCTAAGCATATTTACAAGGTAAATAACATATTATTAATGCCAATTATATTTGAGGATAACAGTATTCCTCATCATAGTGAATGTAGCTTAGTATTAGAAGAAAAATAAATTCTATGAAACTACACAGAGACAGGAAGAAAACAAATACACAAGGGTACACAAACATATAGTGGGATAACACAAAAGGAAAGGACAGGGTTTGTTGTACTGCAGTATTTTGCAAACAAAACTTTCTTTACTTCTTGGAGATCTCCCTTCATTCATCATTATTCCCAAAAAGTCCTATCTATACCTGCTTTCTGTATTCTATTCATATTTCTTTCAATATAATTATTTCTCAGTGTACAATACTCATTTTGGCCCAAATCTTTTTCATATAACTTCGCAACGCATTCTTTACCTATTCTCCATAGTCAGTTTCTTATATAGTCTACCCCTCTTAAGCTAACTTAAATCTACTGAGCTCAGATGCTAAACTAAGGGACGAGGCAATGCAGCAGCACAATACAATTAATACAAACAGCAATAAAAAAAATGGAAATTTGCAAAGCAAGCTACAGTAAATCTAAATTACCAAGCAATTCAACATTACAGCTAATATGAGGCAATGTGCAGCAAACAAGAAAAATAAATCTGGCTTAGCAGAGTAACACAAATTAAAATTCAGTAGCATGAAAATGAAATAACTTATATCTAAACATGACATAGCTCAAGCAGAAAAATATTACACTAAAAATGGCCATGTCTAATACCTATGTCACATCTTAACACTAGAGTGGTGCATCACAAAAACTTACTCTGCAAGAAAGTTACCAAGTCAATAAAAAAATTATTTATGCAATTCCTGTGAAAGGAAATGTCTATTTGTGCTCTCTTTTCTAAGAAAGTATATCATAAACGTATTCTTTACTGGTTCTGTAGACAGAAAATAGTGATATTAGTACATATATTAAATTTTATAATAACCAATGCTGCAGTGCAGCTAGGAACTAAATATTAAACAAAATAGGCAAAGCAAGGCGTCAAACATCATTCACTAGCCATATGGCATTTCATAATGCAGTAAACAATCTTTCAACTAGCAAGACAATAGACATAAAATGTTTCTGATCATTTCATTTCAGTAAATATCATAAATTAAGAACTCTACAGTGTAATCATGTTTTCAAGTTTGAGGGTGTCGTATTTACGATGCTTTCTACAAAGGAACGTCAATAGCGAGGATAATGGCCTCCCTTTTTTTTCCACCTGTGCCTCTGGAAGGCACACGCTAATGGCTTTTTTTCAAGGCGACTGTCGCCCAGCTGGGTGCCCACAACGCATTAGGTGCAGGTGGTCACTTAACTTTCTTACCGAAATATTTACGACACCAGTTTCTGCTACAATGACAGTCTCATAAGAAAATTTCACAGGTCGAAAATTTACGTTACAAACGTGTAGAAACAAAATCCTGTAAATATAACAGTGTCCAAAAAATTTTCGTTGGCATTGTGGTACATTCAAGCATTTACACACATTTCAGAACTCTTAAAGTACGATTCTTGGTTTCCAACATCCTGTTCCACAAATCAGAGTCCCTAACCACTACTCATTATTCCTTACTTCATTATACATATACATATTCATCGACACTTCTTCAATATTTCATCATGAGAAATACGTAGCATAATAAACATTCCTCAACAACATAATACACATCGTCGTCATAATAATAACATCATAACACCTCAGTCAAATCTCAAAAACGTCATAGCTTTCTGCAATAATTTCAAACCCTAAAAAATATTCTCTGCTCATTTCAATAATGTTATCTACCTCAAACGTACTTTAAAAATCATGATCTCATACCAAATACATCATTCAAAGCTGTCGTAGTATCACAATGGTTCCGAAAAATATGAGCATTTCTCAAAGTACAGACAAAATACAATTTCGTAAGTGTGAAGTTATCCAACTGTGTAATTACGTAAACATCTGTCACTGATGTAGTAAAAAAAATGTTTATTTCTCAGTTAAGTGATCAGATAGCTGTGTAATTCTGTGTTAGAGAAATATGGTACCGATGTGTAAAGTTGTAGAAGCAAATACCATATTAGCTAGGGCTCCTTGTGCTTGCCAAACACATGGTACACAAAGTAAGCGCGTACCCCCCTGAGGATTAATGTAATTATACCCTCAGGTGTTACAGATTACAGCAATGAAATGAAATGTATCACTGAAAACCTTTGTATCATTGTACTTCAAATATCTTTAAAAATAAATGTTTTAAGTACAAAATTACTCACTCAAATGCGTGTCCTGCAGCGCTAAATGTGCATCTTGCTGTAAGATAATTCTGTGGAAGTGTCGTACGTATCGTCCTCCGAAAGCTAAGTTCTGCAGAAGTCAATGTACTTACCTCATGATAAACAAAAGTGAAATGCTTTATGTATAGATATCTTAGTTATTACGCTTATTGCCATGATGAAGAAAGTACTGTGCTGTAACGTATTGTTGTGCTAAGGAAAAGGCAGTCTCATTGTAGCTATACCACAAAAGTTACTACTAAAACATGTTTTACTTTCCAGAATAAAACAGAAAACTGTGCAGATATAAAACAAAAACACTGCAAAAGCAACATTGTAAATTGTCACTCATTAGTAGCATCGTGATAAAATCGTGTAGCTGTCACATAAACTAACCACTGTGTCATCTGGTATCTCACTGAAAGTACTTTAAATCCAGAATATATTTTCAAGTAAACCAAAATGTTGCATTAAAATCTCATTAGCAGTACTGGTAAATGTTTTAAGTATGTAAGCCTTATAGTCGTTCCATAATCGTGCAACTAACAAGCAAGAATGTACACACACAATAACACTGTGACGTCTGTTCACTATAACAATGCATTCGTCATTTCTGTTTAAATAAGTTCTCTTGGTTCTTGATTGGATATTTAACTTCAAACATTGTTGTATGTTAACAGATTCTAAGTCTGACAAAGCATATTAGTAATGTGAAGTGAAAAATTTTATGACAAAGACTAAGTTAAAAAGCAGATTATCTGTCAATAAACGGTTTTACATGTGAAATGTGGTGTAAACCTTTACTCTTCCTAGTACGCAGAGTTTCAACTTCAATGCAATTATCATGCGGTATACATCGGATTCTGTAAGGTCCATTGTAAACTAGAAAGAATTTGTGACTCAAGTGTTTCTTCTTATGTGACAATGAATGAGCTTTAATGAGAACTTTCTGACCAATATACAACTTCTTTGCATTTGCTTTACCGTTTAGTTTTCTCCTTTTGTCTGCTGCAGATTTTATATTTTTAAGAGCCAAATCAATTATGTCTTTGTGTCGAAGTTTACGTGTATTCGGGAAAGGTACAAGCTCTCTGATTCTGTTCGGTGGTTCTTCATTCTTCAGTACAAGAGTAGGTGGTAAAGCAGTGGAGTCGTGAGGCATTTCATTCAGCACGTTTTGAAATAAGTGTAAATATCTGTCCCAATGCTCATGCTTTCTGTGACAATAAAGTCTGCAAAGCTTATTGATTTCTTTCATAATCCGTTCAGACGGGTTACAATGTGGTAAGTACAATGAAATAAAAACGGGTTTGATTTTATGGTTGCGAAGCATGCGTGACCAAACAGCAGATCTGAATTGCGGTCTGTTATCTGAAATGACTTTACTAATGTGTCCAACTTCACGTAATAAATTTTTAACAAAGGCGTTGGATACAAACCATCCAGTGGCTTTACGTAACGGAGTGAAAGAAACAAATTTTGAAGTAAGTTCAACAGCGACTAGAACGTACGAAAATCCATTAGATGTTCTGACAAGCGGTCCCAAGAGATCAACAGCAGCAAATTCTTTTAATTTAGAAGGAATGATAGGGAACAGCGGAGCACGATGTGAGATAGGAGATGGTTTCGCCTTTTTACAAATAGACAAGACTCTTCAAATTCGCTTTTCCATATTGTTAAAATAACAAGTCGTTCGAAGAATATGATAAGATTTTCGTGGGCCAAAATGTGCGTAGCTGAAATGAATGTACCAAATGAGCTTATTAACAAAATCGTCTGGAATGCAATGTACCCATAGCTTGTCATCAACAGTGCAGCGTTTGAAGAGTATGTTGTTTCTAACCAGGTAATAATGCTGAATCTGAGTGTGTGTCTTTTCATGCCATTTACTTTTGATGTCTTTCCAAATCGGATCTTTATCTTGTTCATGAGCAATGTCCTTTAAAGATGTGGTGATGAAGTTTTCAAATGCTACTTTCTGAATGTAAAGAATACTGAAATTTTTCTCAATGTTGCCTTCTGTGTTACTTTTCTCAAACCCAGCCGGTGCGCGTGACAGCGCGTCCGCAACAATGTTCTCCTTGCCGGGAATGTAGACTACTGTGAAGCGGAATTCTTGCAGAAACAATGCCCAACGTTTTAACCTGTCATGATTTAATTTTGAAGAGATAAGAAATTGTAATGCACGATGATCACTGTATACTTTTACGTGCTTACCAGAAAGAAAGAAACGGAATTTGTTAAATGCCCAAACGATAGCTAAAGCTTCTAATTCAGTAACGGAATAATTTTTTTCAGATTTTGTTAGCACTCGGCTAGCAAAAGCAATGGTTTTCTGAACAGTAATGTCATTTTCTATGGCTTCTTGAAATAAATGGGCACCAAGACCGACTTTAGAAGAATCCGTGCTAAGGCAGAAATCTTGTGACAGATCTGGATGAGCTAAGATTGGCGCGTGAAGAAACGCTTCTTTCAAAGAATTTAATTCCAACTGTGCTTGTTCGTCCCAGTTCCAAATAGTATTTTTTCCAGTGAGAGAACAAAGTTTTGGTGTAACAAGAATTTGCATATTCAGAAAACGACGGTAAAAATTTACGAGACCTAGAAAACTGCGGACTTGTCTTTTTGTGGATGGAACTGGAATGGTTCTGATTGCTTCTAACTTTTCAGGATCCGGCTGAATGCCTTTAGAAGAAATAATCTGTCCCAAAAACTTCACCTTTGTCCTACCGAATTCAGACTTTTCCAAGTTAACTGTAATTCCAGATTCTGCAAAAATATGTAACACACTGTTGAGGATGTGATTGTGTTGTTCCCATGAGGCTTCTGCTATCAGAATATCGTCTACATATAAGGTGATGTGACGTTTTAAGAACTCAGGTAATATGGAATTTAGCCCGCGAATGAATGGTGCCGAAGAAATGTTCAAACCAAAAGGAAGTTTCCGAAACTGATAACAAACGCCGAAACAAAGAAAAGCTGTGTATTTTCTACATTCTGGATGAAGTTCGATCTGATAAAAGCTGGATCTGAGATCAATGGAAGACAACACTTTTATACCATTAAAATTTTGAAGAAGTTCTTCCATCGTCTGCGGCCTGTCTGTTTCAGGAATAATGATAGTATTGATTTGTCTCGAATCTAAGACAAGCCTGATCGATCCATTTTTCTTCTCAAAAACATGTAACGGATTGTTGTATGAGCTTACTGCAGGCTCAGTAATGCCCTCGTCAAGCATATATTGTATTTCTGTTCTAACACGGTCCCTATAATGTGCTGGAATTACGTATGGTCTAACACAAAATTTAGTATGCTCACGAACACGAAATTGGTATTGAAATCCCTTGATTGTTCCTGTTTTGTGAGTAAAAACTGTGGAATGTGCTTGTAAAATCTCAAAGAGGTCCTGCCTATCAGTGTCATTACAATTCTCAATTGTTTGAATTTTATTCTGAATTAACTCATTAGTTTCAAATATGCCGTCGATATCATCCCTGTCAGTATTTGCAGAGTGATTGTTAGGGTCTAGTTCCGTAGAAAATTCCGAACTGTTGTCTAACAGAAGGTAAAGCCGATTAATTTCTTCGTCATGGTTTGAGAGCCAATCTTCAAATTTCAAAGCTACTGACTTACCTTCTTTTTCTAAACTTATTTCAGCATCGTGAAAGTTTAAGATTCCTTTGTATTCATTCAAAAAGTCTACTCCCAATATAATTTCCATCGACAATAATGGAACAATAAGAAAGCTCATAGAGAAGCTGTGGCTTTGACAAAAGAATTCTAAGTTGGTTTGTTGGCGTACATCTACACTTTTTCCAAAGATTGCACCTTGTAATTTAATATTACGTAACGGAAGTGTGGGACAATCGTTCGATTTGTTGCATTTGCTAAAGGCTGTTTCACTGATTACTGAAATGGGACTGCCAGAGTCAAGTACTGCCGTAAATTTTACATCATTTACTGTAATGTGAATCACAGGATATGCAATGTTGTTATGTTTTATGTCGTGTTCCTGGAGTAAGATGTCCCTAATGTCTTCCATTTTTACGTAATTACTAGCTACGGCAGCTGCGTCGTCAGTTTCATAAGTACGTTTTGTGGCTGCCAGCGGTGTGAGTCATTGCCTATTGTCTCTTTGTTGGCGCGCGTCGTTATTGGGATTTGGAGACCTAACTTCTACAAATTCACCGTGACGAGAGGGCCCTGCCCTGTTTAAATCCCGCCAGTTCTGATGCAATTCAGGTCTGTCGTTACGATCACATCGTCTGTCGTCATGTCGGTAGTTCCTGTAGTTTCTTTCTTGTCGGTTAAGTGGTGGAGAATTTCTCCCTGAATCGTAACTGCGCGCTGGACCATTGCGTCTAAAGTTATTCTGTCTCCCTTGATAATAATTATTTTGGTTCCCAAATTGTCTGTTTCTCTGATTGTCTCTGTGATAGTCACTACTACGGAGAGGTGATCTTTCCCCGTAATTATTACTACTGTGCCAACGGTTGTCATACGGGTGGTGTCTGTTTTGGTCACGATATGTGTTGTGAGAATAGCCTTCTCGTGTCCAGTTATTCTTTCTTTCATCACGGAATTGTGACAGATGTGACCTGTAATTGTTGTGCTCCTGTTTCCGCGTTCTCCGATTGTCAGTGTCAATTTCCATTTCTTGTAACAGTCCCTGAAAAGCCTCAATGTCTTCTTTGCGACGTCCTGCTAAAATAATATGTCGTAAATGTTCAGGTAATTTGATTAAGCAAATGCGGATGAGTTCTGAGGGGCTGTATGGGTGTGACAGGTACTGATTCTTGTGCAACATGTCTTCAAAATATTTCACAAGACTGGAGAATTCAGATTGTTCGAAATGTTTCATCATTATGATGCTATGTTTTACTCGGTCTTGTGTAGCTTGAGACCAATATGCTGAGAGGAAGGCATGATAAAATTCTCCTTCACTGTGGCAATCGTGAATGACCGATCGCATTCTTACAGCTGGTTCATTCTCTAAGTAGCCACACATAAATTCTAATCTGTGTTCTAACGACCAGTTGGGAGGAAAACAATGAGAGAATTGATGGAGCCATGCTTGTGGATGAATGTCGTTGGCAGAATTCTTAAACGTTTTGAATTTACGTGTAGTAATGAACAGCTTATAGTCAAAATCATCATGTCGGCGAGTCGCATATCGGTCATTGTTACGTCGTTTCGGCGGTTCCATTTCAAAATTCGGTGCACCTTGCCAATTTCTTTCATGATTTCCGAAATACGCTGTGTTATTATTTTGTGGCTGTTCCGTATTTCTATGTCCCTCTTCCCGTATTGGGGCGCGAGTGTCCTCTGAAATACGTAATTCTTGTACTACCTGCATCAGCTGATCTTGTTCTCGCGGATTTCTGTTTGGTGTTGCGTATTAATTTGATTCTGATTTTGTTTGAATTTCCTAATTTGTTCGCACTCTTCTGTGTCAGTAAAGACTACCGGTTTTGTGTCATTCAGATTATCATCTACCTTCGTAGATAAATTATTTAGCTGATCCGAAAGTTCAACTACTTTCTCTGATAAAGTACTAATTTTCTCCATGTGTCTTTCTACTGTGGCCTTTAAGTTTTCCTGAGCTTTTGCAAGTTGCGTAACCGAATCGGTAGACGCAACTGAGTCAATTTTAGCTTGCAAGGTCTCATGATTTTCATGAACAATAATTTGCAGTTCTTTTATGGCTGCTTCGTGATTCTGCAATGCATTTTCATGCCGCGAAAAAATAGGTTGAAAATGCTCACAAATTTGAGTTTTTACGTCATTACAGACTTTTTGACATTTCGATTCAATGTTATGTAACTCAGTAGTTAAATCTTCACGCGTTCGTTCAAGAGTTTGTTCCAATGAGTCTAACTTTTGAAGCTGTTGCTGTGTTTGTTTCTGATTTTGTTCCAGTGTGTCTGACTGTTGCTGTGTTTGTCTCTGATTTTGTTCCATTGTGTCTAACTTTTGAAGATTTTGTTCCACTGTGTCTAACTTTTGAAGATTTTGTTCCATTGTGTCTAACTTTTAAGATTTTGTTCCATTGCGTCTAACTTTTGAAGCTTTTGTCCCATTTGTTGCATTAATCGTAATAACAATGCACTGGTATCTGAAACATGTTCCTCAATGCTTTTCGGCAGTGAATTTGCACCGGCAACATTCACATTTTGACAAGCGGAAAATGTGTCTTGACTCATTTGAGAAAACGGTGAGAACCCAAAACCTGAGTCTGCAGTATTTGCAATATTGTGTTCTGTCATTCCCGATTCCTGAGACGAGCTGTTGCCGACCGATCGATCGATAACGCTTCCCTGTTCACTACCTGTTTCACTGTCTACACCATTATTTGACGCCCGCTCCATTTCCCTATGCACAGTTAACAAATTACTACTTTGAATGTCTGTTACTTCATTACACAGTGGTGCTGATAAGCTACGCTCGTCGTCACTATTATTTCTCAGTTTACTTTGGAGCCTAGTGTTACGTTTTTCACACGCCATTATTGTCACAATGTTTCACACGATAACACAGAAAAGCACAATTTGAAGAGCAAAATAAGATAACACATTAACATAGAAATGGAAATAATGTCTACTTAAATACTTGGTGCAAATCTACATGCATGTCACAACTGTTTTACTGTACAACAATGAAAGACTGCAACTACAAAGGAGATTCTCTCTACAAATACGCGCTACCAATTAACAAAATCTACGCTAATTACACAAACTACAAGGAAAAAATCAGAAGATTCCAGTGAGGTATCCTCGGCTAAGGGTCGACATATGAAACGTCCCCTTAGAAAAATTATACAGGACTGTGCTTAACCTGACACACAATATTTTTAGCGCAACGCAATCTGACTTTCAAAAATCCCTACAAAAGAATGGCCCTGACTAACATTAACCTATACCTTTCACAAATCACTTACCTCACCAAAAATCTTCGTTACTCGAACTACTGCAAAACAGCGAGCGCCACTACTGCCAGCTAAATAAAAGATTCAAACTACGGAAGGCACTAACTACTGATAGGCCTAGTAGGAAATGAAAGATTTTAGTAGAGAACAAACAATGTATTTACCTTAATAGTCATAATATATATAGCAGTTCATGACAAATTACAAAACTCCGCCATCTCTCTCCCCACATCCACCACTGCTGGCGGCTCACCTCCAACTGCGCAACGCTACGCGCTGTTCACAGCCAGCTGCCTAACACTACAATGGCGAGTATTACAACAATGCAAAGCAGCCACAGACTGCACACAGCACAGCCAGTGATTTTCATACAGAGGTGGCGTTACCAATAAAAAAACCTAAACAGCCTACTTACAAGTGATGTAGACACCTACAACACTAGGGGGTGGGGAAATGACCTTTCTTACGGACTGTTAAAGCTGTCAATGGTTCTGAGAGGATATCAGTATGCAGCAACGAAAATTTTTGATGATTTGCCCTATGTCGTAAAATGTCTGATAGATAGCGAAGCAAGTTTTAAGTCTAACTTACAATAATTTCTCCCCAACAGTTCTTATTCCACTGACGAATTTCTACTTGAAAATTGAGTATAGTTCCATGAGTAGGACTAAAAATAATGCGTTCATTAATGTTTACACTAATAATGTATACATATCCTATAAACTCGTCCGCATCATTTCGATAAAAGAATCGTTCAAATGATCTACAGTACATGTAAGTGTTTAACTAACTAACTAATCAACTAACTAACTAATTGAGGACGTAGGTCGCAAGTGCTACTCTGAGATGAAGAGGTTGGCACAGAAGGGGAAGAGAATGTCTCAGTGCCAGAAAATTGTAGAAAATGCATAAAAATCTGGTAAGGACTAACACTATGGGCATAAACAGGTGGAAAGAACCATTATTGGTCGATGACACTGTTGGTGACGCTTCACAAGAAACAGTCATACACGTAAAATATGTAGCAGCACAGGACCAACACTACCTAAAGTAGAACGGTCACATAAAGCTTGATGTAAGAAAAGCTGAGTGTCATTGGAAGAATTCTAAAGAATAATAATTCACCCCCGAAAAAAGGCAGCTTCTAAATCGATCGTTCGGATGATTCTTGAATATTATTTACCGGTTTTGGATCGCTTACCGGAAAAAAATGTCAAAGACGAATGGCATGTTTTGTCATGGGTTAGTATGTTTAGTAAAGGCGAGAGGTCAGGGAGTAGTTCATTGAATTCCATTGGTAGACGGCAGAAGCGAGACGTCGATCATCACCGACAGGTCTTCTCTTGAAAAATTCCAAGAGCGTGTGTTTCAGGAAGAGCCAGTCAACATATCGTTCCTGCCTTCATATTCAGGTAGTAGAAAAGATATGGGAGCCCGTAAACACAATAAATTACCATGCCTAAAAAGACATAGGGAAAGTTTTGGCACTCAAAACAGCATCCAGTCGTCTCGGAATGGATAAATACAGGTTCTGTATTGTTCTCAAGGTAATTGTATACCATCCTTCCTGCAAAATAGTGGCAAATTCAACTGATGATGGTGGAGGTTGATAGAAATCACGCGCTCTTCTCTCCAAAGTGGATTACAAAGGCTCAATAATATAGAGATCTTGTTATTGTGGTCTGCTGTCTGTTTACCTGTCATGTCTTCACAGAAAGCAACGTCTAGAGTGGAGCCATCCCATGCCACCTGGACGGTCGAACGGTGGGCCAATATTCTTTTCACAGGAGTCCCAGTTTGGTCTGGAGAGTGATTCTCGACGAATTCGCTTCTGGAGGGCAGGTGGAACACTATTTCAGGACTCAAACATTATGAAAAGAGCGATATCGAGGATGATCCCTAATGTTGTGGGCAGGGATTATGTTAACCACTCGAACATCTCTTCATGAAATTGTACGGGTGAATCAGGAAGATTTAACTGCTGTCAGGTACCGTGATGAGATCTTGGGATCTCATGCGCGATTGGTGCGAGGTGCTGTGGGCCCAGACTTCGTATTGATGGACGATAATTGTCGACGTCACAGAGCACGGGTGGTTGATGTTTTTGTGGAAACCGAAGACATTGCACGCATGGGGTGGCCTGCTCGCTCTCCCGATTGAATACCATAGAGCATGTATGGGATTCACTAGGGAGATTATAACAACTAACTTGCGTGAAACAAACTAATTTACCCTCTGAGAGGATTTTCAATTTTGACCGCGCGTGTGTCTAATGGGTAAAGGTATCGGACTATAACTTTGAATATGGTGAAATTAACAGATAAACTAAACGGACTTTAACCGTGGGAGTTAATGAAAGTGGTAAAAATCATAAGTGAATGAAAGAAAATGAACGGTCGTCAGTCCAATTAGGGGACCCATAAACTAGTATAGTGTCACTACTCAAGCTCTATGATTATTTCAGTAGAAAAGACTAATTCAAACAATGCTGCTCCTTCCCTTTACATGGAGTAGTTTATAATTCATATTGCAAAAGAATAAAATTCAACACTGAGCTCATTAACTTCGAAAAAAGAATCATTCACGCTGGGAATCAAGACCACAATATTTTTTAAATGAGCTTAACTTGTTTGCCGTTTTTTATCACCTATGAAGCAAGCAAACAGGAATACAAACGTCTCAAAAATGAGATCGACAGGAAGTGCAAAATGGCTAAGCAGGGATTGCTAGAGGACAAATGTAAGGATGTAGAGGCTTATCTCACTAGGGGTAAGATAGATACTGCCTACAGGAAAATTAAAGAGACCTTTGGAGATAAGAGCACCACTTGTATGAACATCAAGAGCTCAGATGGAAAACCAGTTCTAAGCAAAGAAGGGAAAGCAGAAAGGTGGAAGGAGTATATAGAGGGTCTATACAAGGGCGATGTACTTGAGGATAATATTATGGAAATGGAAGAGCCGAAACAAGGCCCCCGGAGTAGACAACATTCCATTAGAACTACTGACAGCCTTGGGAGAGCCAGTCCTGACAAAACTCTACCATCTGCTGAGCAAGATGTATGAGACAGGCGAAATACCCTCAGACTTCAAGAAGAATATAATAATTCCAATTCCAAAGAAAGCAGGTATCGACAGATGTGAAAATTACCGAACTGTTAGTTTAATAAGTCACAGCTGCAAAATACTAACGCGAATTCTTTACAAACGAATGAAAAAAACTGAAAGAAGCCGACCTCAGGGAAGATCAGTTTGGACTCCGTAAAAATGTTGGAACACGTGAGGCAATACGACTTATGTTAGAAGAAAGATTACGGAAAGGCAAACCTACATTTCTAGCATTTGTAGACTTAGAGAAAGATTTTGACAATGTTGATTAGAATACTCTCTTTCAAATTCTAAAGATGGCAGGGGTAAAATATAGGGAGCGAAAGGCTATTTACAATTTGTACAGAAACCAGATGGCAGTTATAAGAGTCGAGGGGCATGAAAGGGAAGCAATGGTTGGGAAGGGAGTGAGACAGGGTTGTAGCCCATCCCCGATGCTATTCAATCTGTATATTGAGCAAACAATAAAGAAAACAAAAGAAAAGTTCGGAGTAGGTATTAAAATCCATGGAGAAGAAATAAAAACTTTGAGGTTCGCCGAAGACATTGTAATTCTGTCAGAGACAGCAAGGGACTTGGAAGAGCAGTTGAACGGAATGGACAGTGTCTTGAAAGGAGGGTATAAGATGAACCTCAACAAAAGCAAAACGAGGATAATGGAATGTAGTCGAATTAAGTCGGGTGATGCTGAGGGAATTAGATTAGGAAATGAGACACTTAAAGTAGTATATGAGTTTTGCTATTTGGGGAGCAAAATAACTGATGTTGGTCGAAGTAGAGAGGATATAAAATGTAGACTGGCAATGGCAAGGAAAGCGTTTCTTAAGAAGAAAAATTTGTTAACATCGAGTATAGATTTAAATGTCAGGAAGTCGTTTCTGAAAGCATTTGTATGGAGTGTAGCCATGTATGGAAGTTAAACGTGGACGATAAATAATTTGGACAAGAAGAGAATAGAAGCTTTCGAAATGTGGTGCTACAGAAGAATGCTGAAGATTAGACGGGTAGATCACATAACTAATGAGGAGATATTGAACAGAATTGGGGAGAAGAGGAGCTTGTGGCACAACGACTAGAAGAAGGGATCGGTTGGTAGGACATGTTCTGAGACATCGAGGGATCACCAATTTAGTATTGGAGGGCAGCATGGAGGGTAAAAATCGTAGAGGGAGACCAAGAGATGAATACACTAAGCAGATTCAGAAGGATGTAGGCTGCAGTAAGTACTGGGAGATGAAGAAGCTTGCGCAGGATAGAGTAGCATGGAGAGCTGCATCAAATCAGTCTCAGGACTGATGACCACAACAACAACAACATGAAGCAGGTATTTTAGACAATAACATTTACACAATCTGGCACTGTATTCCTGCAAAACTGTACTTTTTTGACACAAAATCACTTTGAAACACTTGAATGCAAAAATTATTCATTTAAAACAGGATACTCGGTTTTAGTAGCACTTAGGTGAGGACCCTGCGTATGTTCGTGATCAGGATAGAAAATATGGTTTCGGGCACAGATTTATAATACATAGCTGCTCGTATTCACGCTAAGGAGCCACCCAGTTCGACCGCCAAAACCACTTTTTACATCGCGCCATGCTGCTTCCGTTGCGGGGGGACTTCCTTACATCTGTCACATATCAGAATACAAGTGCCCTAAGCATGAACCAGATTCAACAAACATTGTCTTTTTCATAAACATACACATATTACAAAAATTTATTATTTTAACAAATCATTTTGTTTTTTTCGTATATACATTACAAAACTCTAAATTTCCTATCACAAATCAGTGACTTTAACTAACAAAGAATACACACTCCATAATTGCAGATGCACAGTTACATAATATAAACCTACTTCTAATCGATATAAGTGCTACAAGACGCATTGCATCACGTCGGCATCTCAAAATGGTTCAAATGGCTCTGAGCACTATGGGACTTAACTGGTGTGGTCATCAGTCCCCTAGAACTTAGAACTACTTAAACCTAACTAACCTAAGGACAACACACACATCCATGCCCGAGGCAGAGTTCGAACCTGCGACCGCAGCGGTCGTACGGTTCCAGACTGTAGCGCCTTTAACCGCTCGGCCATTCCGGCCGGCTCACGTCGGCATCTGCCAGCCACTCTGCATAAATTGTGAGTAGCTCTGCGGGAAGAATAGGCGTTACTGCCTCAACATGAGATTGATGACATCTTTCACAGCATGTCCCGTCGTATTCACATCCTGTCCCATCGTTGTCAGGCCTGTATTGCTGCCAGAGATGGTCACTACCCATACTGACCACATTAACCAGTTATCATAATGTGTGTGAAAATCGGTTAAGCTGAAAAAAAAATGAACATTTTTGTCTACCGTTATGCATGTTGCAGTTGATTACGTTCTGTGTTCTTTACATTGTTTCTTCTTTGCAATCACCTGTTTATACTACTTTGTGACAAAATAAACGGAACCTTGCAAAATTTCCATTTGTTGCTTTAATTTCGGACACCAGCGTATTTATGGTCACAATCGTTTTCAATGACCGTCCGTCACACATACCTTTCCCCTCTCGTGACTTAGCGGATGATGTTTTCCCGCTTTCCCGGTATGGGGCGTAAAACTTCGATACGGTGTCCCTTTAAACAACAAACATTCGGCTATATTGCTTACGGAAGCATTCACCATACGAGTACCAATCATCTGCCCACGTTCGAAATCGATGAGCTCCGATATGCAGTCAAAATTACACAGAACACTGTTCTGACCACGGCTGACATTTGCAAAGTATTCAGCACATTGCACAGAAGCCGTTAGTGGTCAAATACAACAGCGCAACCTGAACGCTTGACTAGCATCTGCATTTATGTTGAAGCATATATTTCTCGCGGTGTTTTCATTTTTTGTCTAACCGCTGTATCTCAAAAAATGATTGCAATGGGAAAATCTTATAAACTGAAGGTCATGCGGAGAGATCGTGAAGGATTTTATTTTCACGCTCCATTCGTGATTAGAAGAAAAAATTGGGAATTGCCGTGGTACGCTAAATACCCTACGTGACATACCGTGGAGTAGATGTAGACTTGCAAATAAATCACCAACGTCCACCGTCGTATGAATGTGTGAATTTATTGGCAACCTTTTCGGTAAAAGTTAGTTTATGAAAGAGTTCATATCAAAACACTTCGTGGGGTCAATACGAAGTGACAGCGGACGTTAACGCGTAAAAAGCAAGTAGTGCGAATGTACACGTTTTCTTCTGTAGGGAGCACATTGTGCTCATGTGGGAGCGATCTAGATGCTTGTAAAACAATAAACTGGTAGCCAAGATCGCAGGAATTCTTTTTATTCCATGATTACCGGCTTCGGCGAAACTAAAGCCGCCATCATCGGATCTAGGAAGAACAGAAAACACTATAAAAGTGGGCTTGGATTCCACTTCTATAACATGTAAACATATAAATTTAGTTACATACCTTAGGACACATTCAGGTTACAACATCAAGGCAAACAATGGTGATATTAATAGCTGCCTTTAACGCGCAGGTCTTACAAAATTGTCGTTAGTAGCACATAGGCGTCCAAGAGAGATGACATAAATGATAAGTGTCTCCATCACATACAAGCGCAAGCCAGGTACTACCGCAACTCCGGCTCTGTTCTTACACTAAAGGGCGCGTCGCGAGATGGCGCTAGCAGAAGAGACGCCAATGAATGTCACAGTTCGCGTCATGACAGGCTCTGCGTATGTGGTAACACTACGTCATTAGGTCTTGTACATAATTCTAGAAATTACTGTATCACGTAAACATATACAAAACTTATGAAAGCTGCAGACCTACGCAATTGCACATCTGCCTGGTCATGTATACGACATACCGAAAAGCAAAAGCAAATTTCATGAGAACTGCGGAATTACAAATGGTTCAAATGGTTCTGAGCACTATGGGACTTCTGAGGTAATCAGTCCCCTAGAACGTAGAACTACTTAAACCTAACTAAACTAAGGACATCACACACATCCATGCCCGAGGCAGGATTCGAACCTGCGACCGTAGCGGTCGCGCGGTTCCAGACTGTAGCGCCTAGAACCGCTCGGCCACCTTAGCCGGCACGGAATTACAAAAATGTACATCTGTCTGGTCCAGTACGATCATACATAGATATTTTGTGGAATCTGCAGAGTTATACACAGCACATCATTCTGGTGATATATAAAATCTACCGAGAGCATATACAAATTTTAAGAACATTACAGGGTTACACAGTGCATACCCGTCTGGTCATATATAAAAATACCAATAAAACACACCTTGCGTATGAGCGCAGATTTTTTTTCTTCCGTTAGTGTCTCACAAAAATATGCAGTTTAACAGACCCTCAAATCAAAGGCAACTAATCTCTCAAGAAATCCTGTCTAGACAGCTTCATTACCGGATTTCCACACAAAGTCCGTAAATACACTACAGCCCTTTCCGTATCACATCTAAACGTATATTTCTTGCTGGTTGTTCAATAACATGCACCTCTGAGCGAAAACCTTACAAAAAAATGGTTCAAATGGCTCTGAGCACTATGGGACTTAACTTCTGTGGTCATCAGTCCCCTAGAACTTAGAACTACTTAAACATAACTAACCTAAGGACATCACACACATCCATGCCCGAGGCAGGATTCGAACCTGCGACCGTAGCAGTCCCGCAGTTCCGGACTGCGCGCCTAGAACCACTAGACCACCGCGGCCGGCGAAAACCTTACATTAATTTTCGGAGCAGAAAGGTGGACGTTATTGGAGGCTGCTTAGATCCCCATTGTTAAAGATGGCAGCTGCCGCAAGGTAGAGCCACTTGGTAACCATCCGTCATCTGTAATAAAGCTAGCGTCGGTGATGCGTGAAAGTCCGCTGGCCAGCTAGCGGATCAAACGAGTAGTTTTGTCGAGTTAGATCAAGCGCGGCAGAAGTGAACAAGCCGCCGGTCAGAAAACAAAGGAAACTCCGATCTGGTGTGGGCAGCGGTGCGCGGCCAGACTAAAAAGTAAACGGGATGCAGCCCGGTGAGTAATGGCCGCTCTCTTCCTCGCAGTGGAGACCGGAAAATGCTCACTTCGTGATGCCGGCGTAGGAGATGAGAGGAGAACGTTTCTTACAATAAAAAAACCATACTTATCGTAATATCTTCTCCAGTCAAAATTGTTACTCTTCTCTTACCGTGGTAACCCTGTTGTAAAGATTGTGCATTTAGTTACAGGTTTCGCAATAGGAGTGAAACATGAAGCGAAAATGCTGAAAAACACGAAATTGGAGCCGCTTGAAGACAGATGTCGGACATTCCGTGCGAGCCTACTAACGAAACTTCAGCAATCAGTACTAAGAGAGCAATTTGCAGTATACTGCAGCTCCCTACGTACTGCTTCTGTAAGGACGCAGAGGTACTTGAACAATAGTTATTCCTGCACTGATTACGCGAATGGAGTGGGAAGAATTCATAATACGTGGTGCAAGTGGAACTACGCTTTGGCATTCACTTCTCAATTGTTCTCAGGTTGTGGATGTGGGCGTACAGGATGAGGCAAATAAAAGAGGCCCGGAGAATAGAGTTCCAGGATACAAATAAACACAAATGGTTCAAATGGCTCTGAGCACTATGGGACTTAACATCTATGGTCATCAGTCCCCTAGAACTTAGAACTACTTAAACCTAACTAACCTAAGGACAGCACACAACACCCAGCCATCACGAGGCAGAGAAAATCCCTGACCCCGCCGGGAATCGAACCCGGGCAAATAAACACAGCAGAGAAAGGGAAATGCAATACTAACCTGACTGTAGCAGATGTTGAAAGTGGTCACCATTCATCTCTTGGCACTTTTGGGCCCTGGTCAGCAAGCTGCTGAAGGCGAATCGAAGCTGGACTGCGGGAATTGCTGCAATCTCATCCGAAGTTTTAAATTTCAGGTTCAAGAAATTTTTCACACAGGAGAACCGTACAGACCTACCGTCATTTGACCATCGCAGACTCCCGTATAAACGTCATAATAATAAACATCCCTGCCGTAGAGAAACAACTGAAGGAATTGAAAACAAATGCGTCACCGGGTCCCGATGGAATCCTAATTCGATTTCTGAAACAGTACTCTACAACATTGCCCCCCTTACTTAGATTGCATTTTTCGTAAATCCCTTGCCTAGCACAAAGACTCAAGCGATTGAAAAAGGTGCAGGTGACGCCTATATATAAGAAGGGTAACAGAACTGATCCTCAAAACTACAGACCGATATACCTAACATCGGTTTGCTGCAGAAGCCTTGGACATATCCTCAGTACGAATATAATAAACTTTCTTGACATCGAGAAGTTTCTGTCCTTAGATCTCCATGCTTTTAGAAAGCATCGGTTGTACGAAACTCAGCTTTCACTTTTTTCACATGGTATAACGAGCGAACTATGAATGAAGGGCAACAGGCAGATCCGTATGTCTAGATTTCCGGAAAGCGTTTAACACGGTGCCTCACTGCAGGGTGTTAAAGAAGGTAGGAGCATACGGAATAGTTTCACAGATATGTGAGTGGCTCGAAGGCTTCTTAAGTTATAGAACCTAGTATGTTGTCCTCGAAGGCGAGTGTGCATCAGAGACCAAGGGTATCGTCAGGAATGCCCCAGGGAAGTGTGATATGACAGCTGTTGCTCTCTTTATAAATAAATGATTTGGTGAACAGGGTGGACAGCAATCTGTCTTTTTTTTGCTGATGATACTGTGGTGTACGGCAAGGTGTCGAAGTTGAGTGGCGGTAGGAGGACGCAAGATGACTTAGACAAAATTTCTAGTCGGTGTGATCAATAGCAGCTAGCTTTAAATGTAGAAAAATGTAATTAATGCAGATGGATAGGAAAAACAAAACCGTAATGTTCGGATACAGCATTTGTAGTTTCCTGACTGACACAGTCACGTCGTTTAAATATCCGGACGTAACGTTGCAAAGCGGTATGAAACGGAACGAGAGTATGTGGATTGTGGTAGGAAATTCGAATGGTTGACTTTATGGGAGAATTTTAGGCAAGAGTGATTCACCTGTAAATGAGACCACATATAGGACGCTAGTGTGGTGGGATCCGCACCAGGTCGAAAGTAAAGTTCTATGTACTGACTTGGCAGAAAAGTCTAAGAAATTTTGGTCTTATGCCAAAGCGGTAGGTGGATCAAAAAAAAAAAAATGTCCAGACACTCTGTGACCAAAATGGTACTGAAACAGAGGATGACAGACTAAAGGCCGAAATACTAAATGTCTTTTTCCAAAGCTGTTTCACAGAGGAAGACTGCACTGTAGTTCCTTCTCTAGATTGTCGCACAGATGACAAAATGGTAGATATCGAAATAGACGACAGAGGGATAGAGAAACAATTAAAATCGCTCAGAAGAGGAAAGGCCGCTGGACCTGATGGGATACCAGTTCGATTTTACACAGAATACGCGAAGGAACTTGACCCCCTTCTTGCAGTGGTGTACCGTAGGTCTCTAGAACAGCGTAGCGTTCCAAAGGATTGGAAAAGGGCACAGGTCATCCCCGTTTTCAAGAAGAGACGTCGAAAAGATGTGCAGAACTATAGACCTATATCTCTAACATCGATCAGTTGTAGAATTTTGGAACACGTATTATGTTCGAGTATAATGACTTTTCTTGAGACTAGAAATCTACTCTGTAGGAATCAGCATGGGTTTCGAAAAAGACGGTCGTGTGAAGAAACCCAGCTCGCGCTATTCGTCCACGAGTCTTAGAGGGCCATAGACACGGGTTCACAGGTAGATGCCGTGTTTCTTGACTTCCGCAAGGCGTTCGATACAGTTCCCAACAGTCGTTTAATGAACAAAGTAAGAGCATATGGACTATCAGACCAATTGTGTGATTGGATTGAAGAGTTCCTAGATAACAGAACGCAGCATGTCATTCTTAATGGAGAGAAGTCTTCCGAAGTGAGAGTGATTTCAGGTGTACCGCAGGGGAGTGTCGTAGGACCGTTGCTATTCACAATATACATAAATGACCTTGTGGATGACATCGGAAGTTCACTGAGGCTTTTTGCAAGATGATTCTGTGGTATATCGAGAGGTTGTAACAATGGAAAATTGTACTGAAATGCAGGAGGATCTGCAGCGAACTGACGCATGGTGCGGGGAATGGCAATTGAATCTCAATGTAGACATGTGTAATGTGCTGCGAATACATAGAAAGAAAGATCCCTTATCATTTAGCTACAATATAGCAGGTCAGCGACTGGAAGAAGTTAATGCCATAAATTATCTGGGAGTACGCATTAGGAGTGATTTAAAATGGAATGACCATATAAAGTTGATCGTCGGTAAAGCAGATGCCAGACTGAGATTCATTGGAAGAATCGTAAGGAAATGCAATCCGAAAACAAAGGAAGTAGGTTACAGTACGCTTGTTCGCCCGCTGCTTGAATACTGCTCAGCAGTGTGGGATCCGTACCAGATAGGGTTGATAGAAGAGATAGAGAAGATCCAACGGAGAGCAGCGCGCTTCGTTACAGGATCATTTAGTAACCGCGAAAGCGTTATGGAGTTGATAGATAAACTCCAGTGGAAGACTCTGCAGGAGAGACGCTCAGTAGCTCGGTACGGGCTTTTGTTGAAGTTTCGAGAACATACCTTCACCGAAGAGTCAAACAGTATATTGCTCCCTCCTATGTATATCTCGCGAAGAGACCATGAGGATAAAATCAGAGAGATTAGACCCCCCCAGAGGCATACCGACAATCCTTCTTTCCACGAACAATACGAGACTGGAAGAGAAGGGAGAACCGATAGAGGTATTCAAGGTACCCTCCGCCACACATCGTCAGGTGGCTTGCGGAGTATGGATGTAGATGTAGATGTAGATTAAAGGAAGACATCGAAGTAGTTCAGAGACGGGCTGTTAGATGTGTTACTGATAGATCTGAGCAAACACGCAAGTTTTACAGAGGTGCTTCGGAAACTTAGACGGAATCCCTGGAGGTAATGGGACGTTCTTTTCGAAAAACGCTATTGAAAAAAGTTAGAGTACCGGCATTTGAAGCTGACTGCCGAACGATTCTGTTGTCTCCAACATACATTGCGCTTAAGGACCACAAAGATAAGATAAGAGAAAATAGGGCTCACATGGAGGCATACAGACAGTCGTTTTCCCATCGTCCTGTTTGCGAGTGGCACAGGAAAGAAAACGACTACTAGTACGGGATACCATCCACCACGCGCCGTAAGGTGGAATGCTGAGTATCGATGTAGACATAGATGTAGAACATTGCCGGCCGCTGTGGCCGAGCGGTTCTAGGCGCTTCAGTCCGGAACCGCGCGACTGCTACGGTTCGCAGGTTCGAATCCTGCCTCGGGTATGGATGTCTGTGATGTCCTTACGTTAATTAAGTTTAGGTAGTTCTAAGTTCTAGGGGACTGATGACCTCAGATGTTAAGTCCCATAGTGCTCAGAGCCATTTGAACCATTCTACTCGGTAGGGCAAACAAGTCACCAGAGCGAGTGGTGAAAGGTGGCTACACTGAGCCACAGCGCCAGAGATTGCGCCAAAGAGTATTATTCACCCGCCTCCACTGGCAGTGCTTGGGGAGAACTCGTAGTAGTCAGTGCTTGTTGAGATGTGCTAGTGAAAAAATGCTTGGGGAGAACTCGTAGTAGGCAGTGCTTGTTGAGATGTGCTAGTGAAAAGTGCTTGCTGAGACGTCGTAGTGAAGACTGCTTCTCGAGATGTGGCAGTAGTCAGTTCTTGTTGAGATGTGGTACTAGCGAGTCGGTGTCGAGATATATTGTAATGATTAGAGTGATTTTCGTCAATATATGAAGGTAAAAGAAAAAAAATTTTCCTTTTCTTTTTATTATCTCAATGTCTTAAATAATGCATCATTACAGGTTCAGTCAACAAAGCATCTGGCTTGTGTTCTTGTATTAGAGTGTAATTCTGGTTTTCTTGCGTGATTATAGGATTTCTATTTTTTTTAATTACTTCAGTATAAATGATATTTAAAATGTCTTGTCTTAGTGAAGAAGAACCGTGCCAGATGTGTACGTTGAATCACACTTCCACACACAGAACAGCTACACTTGTGCTTTCTTGGATTCGTAGGTTTTATAGTTGCTGGGGACTTAATTAATTAATTGTATTAACGAAAATTTTCATTTCATTCTTTGTTGTTGTTCCATGCAGTCAGATTGCGGACAAAAACTAGTCAGGGGCAACCGTTTACGAAACAGCGTAATCGGACATACAGCGACTGAAAATTAAAAATATATTTGCATTAAAAAATAATAATTAAGCCCCCATGCAGTGGATACGATTGGACTTGAATGTATGCATATACCCACACTAGCACCAACTTACAATAAGATGGAGCAACTGCCCATGCAGACACCCGAACCTTGGAGCTCATTTACACAGTCTCGACGCGTGACAGAGTTGTCAGCAGGGGTCAGTCTGGTCGCGGCCCTTGCTGGCCACCCAGCCCACCTAGTCTGTCTGCGTGCCATCACTTTGTGTAGGAGCCCTCAAGCCTAAGGCGTATCGCAACAACACTCGTGATCTTCAAACTGCATCAGAACATTTTGGATGAGACTGCAGCAATTCCAGCATCCAGCTTCGATCCGCATTCAGCGACTTGCTGACCAGGGCCCATAATTCCTCTACGTCCATCTTACTGGTAATAAGTGATGTCAGTCTACTCTCTAAGTGAGATGCTAACAACTGCTTATCTGCTCCTTGTAGCAGAAACACTCTCCTAGTCTTCTTAACTGATTTTTTTACTTTCGTAACCATAGTTACTATAATGACATGAGCGCTAAACCCCTGTTCTATACTGACGTTGTTGGTAAGTTCCGGCCTATTTGTAGCAAGGAGGTCTAAGATATTCCAGTGAGTGTGGGCTGCCGAACTAGCTGCATAAGACAGTTTTCAGAAAACATATTCTACTTCTCGCGACTGTCTGTCTGTACCCCCTGCAATGAGTCCATAGGCATCCCAATCTATACTCGGTAGGTTAAAGTCACCTCCAACAAATATTGCGCGATCTGGGTATTTACGTGCTATTGACCTTATACTTTCTTTGAATGACTCGTAAGTGTCATAGCAGAATCGGTTTCGCAATAAAATCGTTCCAAATTAAGTAGGTGTCACCTATACCTGCAAGAAGTGACGAGGTAACTTCACTGTCACACTTAACTTTGACCTCAATATTTGTTTCGTCAACTATAATGAAGACCCTCTCCTATGGCCTCTATTCTGTGGTTCCGATACACGTTCCAAGATTATCTAAATATCTCAGAGCTTTCCACTTTGGGTTTCAGCCAGCTCTCGGCACCGAAAATAATTTGAGCGCGAGAACTTTCCTGGAGGGCAGTAAATTCGGGAACTTTGTTACAATTACTTCGACAATTCACTGATAAAATTTTGACAGTCGAAGTGTCTTTACTCTGAACGCAGTCTGACTGGCCTAGCTGCGTTGACAATCTAGGATCTACACTCATGCTCTTAAATTAAGGATAATGCTGATACATGGTGAAACGACGCTCTGGTGGGCGGTTAGCGGGTTTAAATCACCTCGGGGTATGACAATGAGGTGCATTTGACCTGCGGTCGTCGCACGGTGGCGCTGGCAGCAGTTCACATATGCAGAGGTTTTTTGGTGCATGTCAGAGTACGGCGCAGCGAGTCAATGTGCAGACGTTTTCAGGCGTGCTAATGGTGACTGCGTGTTGAAAATGGTTCAAAGAACACGTATTGATGACGTTATGAGGGGTAGGATACTAGGGCGACTGGAGGCTGGTCAAACACAGCAGGTCGTAGCACAGGCCCTCCGTGTGCCACAAAGTGTGATCTCAAAATTATGGCAACGATTCCAACTGACAGGAAACGTCTCCAGGCGCTACAGTACGGGACGTCCACAGTGTACAACACCACAAGAAGACCGATATCTCACCATCAGCGCGCGGAGACGGCCACAGAGTACTGCAGGTAGCCTTGCTCGGGACTTTACCGCAGCCACTGGAACAGTTGTCTCCAGACCCACAGTCTACAGACGAAAAAACAGACATGGTTTATTCGCCCGGAGACCTGCAAGGTGCATTCCACTGACCCCTGGTCACAGGAGAGCCCGTAAAGCCTGGTGTCAAGAACACAGAACATGGTTATGTTCACGGACGAATCCAAGTATAGTCTGAACAGTGATTCTCACCGGATTTTCAGCTGGCGTGAACCAGGAACCAGATACCAACCCCTTAATGTCCTTGAAAGGGACCTGTATGGAGCTAGAGGTTTGATGGTGTGGGGTGGCGTTATGATTGGTGCGTCTACAACCCTGCATGTCTTTCACAGAGGAACTGTAACAGGTCAGGTGTATCGGGACGTCATCTTGCACCAGTATGTCCGCCTCTTCAGGGGTGCGGTGGGTCCCACCTTCCTCCTGATGGGTGATAACGCACGGCCCCACCGAGCTGCCATCGTGGAGGAGTACCTTGAAACAAAAGATATCAGGCGCATGGAGTGGGCTGCCTGTTCTAAAGTCCTAAACCCCATCGAGCACATCTGGGATGCTCTCGGTCGACGTATCGCTGCACGTCTTCAAACCCCTACGACACTTCAGGTGCTCCGACAGGCACTGGTGCAAGAATGGGAGGCTATACCCCAGCAGCTGCTTGACCACCTGATCCAGAGTATGCCAACCCTTTGTGAGGCCTGTGTACGTATGCATGGTGATCATATCCAATATTCATGTCGGGGTACATGTGCAGGAAACAGTGGCGTTTTGTAGCACATGTGTTTCCGGACGGTTTTCTCAACTTATCACCAATACCGTGGACTTACAGATCTGTGTCGTGTGTGTTCCCTATGTGCCTATGCTATTAGCGCTATAGCATGCCCTATTGCGCATTACTACAGCGGTTAAAGATATGTGTACTGTCCTGCAAAGTAATAGTTAATGCGCATCAGTAGCACTTTTATCAGCAGAAGCTGAAACTAATCCTGGCCACGGTTAAGATTTGATGAACAGTGTTCAGTTCAGTACCAGCACATACACTGTATATATTACTGTCTGGAGTACTTCTGGAAGTAATCACTGATTTCGCACGTCAATTATGACTAGATGTCATGCTAGTGCCGAAGCTATATTAATACTTACCAGTACACGATTTAATAACGTACGTACATATCAGGTTCAATAAATAAAAAATAAAAATAAATACCTGCAATCTTACGTAATTATGCTTCTGACTGATGTTTACGCAGACCAAGTCCCAGGTATTGTTAACATGTTGCGTGTACGTGTTTAAATTTCTAAAATCAAATCGAGAATTTTCTTTCTTTCAGACTAAAGTACGAACAAACAATACAACTCTTTTTCTGACACGGATATTAACACTACTGTTGTGTTCTCTAGTTAATACTTAAATTATTCATATAGCTTCATACTTCCGGGAAAATACTCCTAATAAATCAATGTACCTCAATGTTTTCTTTTAAGATGTAGATACATAGCATATGAATAGCTAGCAATGACATAATTTATAATTTGTAACTCACGTTTTGCTGACACTTAGTGCAATTACCATATCATTAAAATGTAGATCATTTTCCTTAAGTAATAATTTAATGGCCATCTACGAAGTGCCACTTTACTTGATATGTTGTACGTTACAGTTTAGTCATGCACCATGTAACTATGCGCAGTTGGACCTATGTTAAATCGCTGATTTGGGCGAATAATATAATTAGCTTTTATTAACACTCGAGATAGGATGTGCCTTCCGTGCCTCTCCGGTAAAAATGTTAAATACTTGGACAAATCTAATGATAACAAAGCTTATTTTACTTACAGTTCGTAGAAATATCCTTTGTAACTACAAATATATCTTTCTTTTGCTGTCTAAATTTTTGCTGATGTCAAGCAAAGATAAAATTAACCGCCAAGTCACATACATAATATTAGTCCCATCTTTATTCACCTATCAGTTTCGAGCAGATATATTCCTTTATTTCTATTTCTATTATGAAAATTACTATCAAGTATTTTTATCTCTGTCACCTATACTAATTAATTATTTCCACTTTTATTCCTTTCCACCATATAGTGCTTAAGGGTTTCTACCGTCTATATCAGTGATCTCTGTACAACCTGGATGTAGAAGCCTGGTTTCTGAGTATAGAACTGCGTCGTGTCTGCAGACTCCTATACCTTGCGTCGTCCGCCATGTAGTTTCGCAAATAAATTACCATCCGTCTGTACGTGACAAACAATTGCGAAATGATTTCTTGTTTTGAAATTTGTATCAACATGTGATGTAATAGGATGATGTCGGAGTAGAATCGAAAAGTATTTTCTTTTCGTGTTCTAGTGACAATAGCAGCCATGTTGCAGTTTCGCAAGAAAGGAAATAAGAGCATCTATAGCTGGCACAATCAGACAGATGAAGTTCAACATCGAGGTAATATAGAGATCACTGGTCTAGAATAGGAGTAAAAATGTAAACTGTGTCTCTGGACTGTTACTCTCTAATGTGGCTAACTGAAAATTACTACTATCTTTTGCATCTTCTTTTTTTTTTTACGTATTTTGACAATATCTTTTCCTTCATTCGTTGATTTTTTTTTCTTTTCGTGATTAATTCAGGGAAGATTCTGTTTGCTTCAAATAAGAAGTCGGGAACTTAGTTTGAACTTTTACTAGTCAAAGTTTTATTTAAACCATATTTTCATATGGATTTTCATATGGTAAGGTTATCGTCGGCTGTGGACGAGTGCCAGCAAAGTTAATTACCCAAAATAACAACGATAGAAAACAAAAATGAAGTTGAAACAAAAAACCTAAGCACCACCACCACCACCATCACCACCATTACCACCACCTTAGGCCCTGAAGTTAAACAATTGAATCGAAATTCTACGTCTTTAGGTCTTGGCCAACACGTCCCCTTAACGTTTCCTTGGCAAATGGTGACTCCCTACAATGATACTGCCAGTAATGATAATTCTGACCAAAACTTGAATGAATGATTCATTTAGGGAACAATTACTTTATTATTCAGGTAAGATCTTTGAAAACTTTCGGGCAACACGCATGCTGTACGGCTAAAGCAAAGTCAACATCTCGCTCAATGCTGGTCACCAAACCAATCTCCAGCACAAATAAAGCAACCACTCAAATCCGTTTGAGGATGGCGAACAGGACCACTAGTCACAGGATGCGGATCAAATTGGATCCCAGTCCGATCTCAAGAAATCCTCATACCAAACTGCCAATAATAAGTGTGTGGCCAAGATACAGCTCTATTAGCACATTGCTGCAATAATCTAACAATTTATATACGCCCGCTCTCTATACCGTTATTTCACAAGATTTCCCTGTATCAGCAGTGGTATCATGCATTTAAAACTAATATTCTGACAATGATAATCGGAAGCACCTCTAACGTATTTTACCCGCATAAAACTCGAGGAGCTAAAAGTATTTTGGTAGTTATTCTCTCTGCAGTTGACGATCACGTCTGCAAGCTCTCTGCCGACTGTGTCTGGACTCCCAAGACATACATCGTCATTACCTATTCTGTCCCCCTGAGTACCCAAAGCTCAGCTGCAACCTCCCGTAAGACGCAGTTTAAACCTATTTGCAACCATTAAAGCAAACAAATGTACAGCGCTACCATCACTTTTAGCAAATTACTATATTTCATTAAGGATTGTTGATACTTCATCTTCTAGTCGCCAGCTGCCGCGTGCAATAACACGCTTGCCACCCGAGATGCTATTCTGCGGTACACAATCCAGACGTGATTTATCAGCGGCGCTCTGCAACATACATTCGAAGTTCAAAAAATGTTCAAATGTGTGTTAAATCTTATGGGACTTAACTGCTAAGGTCATCAGTCCCTAGGCTTACACACTACTTAACCTAAATTATCCTAAGGACAAACACACACACCCATGCCTGAAGGAGGACTCGAACCTCCGCCGGGACCAGCCGCACAGTCCATGACTGCAGCGCCCGCGACCGCTCGGCTAATCTCGCGCGGCTGCAGTCGAAGAACAATACGTAATCGAACATTATAATGACACATAATAAAACCCGTCCTACGTCAATATGCACCCAGGTACTGAGCCAACAAGTTAAGGTGATAAAATCAGCGTGACCCCAAAGGCCAGCAAATCTTTTGACCCATCACAGGGTGTCGGATACTTTCGGTCAGATAGTCTAATTATAACCATGGGAATTGTGGATTTGTGAATCTACGTTATTAGTTGGAGCTCGAATTAATGACATTTAAAATAAACTGTATTTAGATCTCTTTGTGACACAAGTAAAGTAGTATACCACATTTAAGTCATGTGGATGGCACTGTTATTTGGGAGACCACAGAGTCGTTCAACCACCTGATCACAATTTTTTTTTTCTTCACGTACTTTAGCACGTTTCCTTTACTAATCGATGTCGTAAATGTCCATTTCGAGTATAGGTGACTCTGCTGAGTGCATGTTGAATGTGTGTCGTGTTGATAACGATAACAGAGAAGGAAGAGGTTGAAAACCGGTGCCGGTGCCGGCGTGCATCCTGTGCCTTTCGAATAGCACTAATAGGGGCACGAAGTTAACGTCCCATCCGACTGATGGATCACCATCTCCAGCGTCATATATACACTCTCTATGAGACACTGCCGAGAGGTTTCATATTTAATCTCTAATGATTAGGAACTGTACGTTAGTTCTGCCTACATTACGTTCCATTGGTTGTATTATGTGGATACCGTGGAGAGACGTCTATGGCATGACGAAAGGAGTGAAATACGTTCATTATTTTATCCATTATGGTTGGAGAACACCGCAGCTTCTTTCGTAAATTACACTGTAGGAGATACTGCAAGCAGCCACAAGTTTGCTAGAAATGATTTTATTGTACCGTTGCCAGCTTCGGGAATGAGTCCGTCGTCAGAGAGTAGCATTGATTTCTTGGCAAGTTTTACATTTGTGTCCTAAAATATAACAAAGTGTTTGGGTGACATAGCTTACAAAAGATTTTACATTGCATATAAGCTCTATGCATTGCACTTACATTATGAAAAGCTCTCCTACATGTAACAAGAGAGAGGTTTGATTGCCGGCCGCGGTGGCCGTGCGGTTCTAGGCGCTCCAGTCCGGAGCCGCGCTGCTGCTCCGGTCGCAGGTTCGAATCCTGCCTCGGGCATGGATGTGTGTGATGTCCTTAGGTTAGTTAGGTTTACGTAGTTCTAAGTTCTAGGTGACTGATGACCACAGCAGTTGAGCCCCATAGTGCTCAGAGCCATTTTTTTAGAGGTTTGATTATCTCACTCGACCCGTACTGATCCGGAGCTAAACTAAATACAAGATTGCGAACTCATTTTTTTACAGCGGCTGCTGATTTGAAACGCCAAAGAATTGTGATATGTGTACAGATATGGCTACTGCAAGGATACTTTTTCTACCAGCGTGATGTCATAGTCAGCAGATACGCATGCCGGTTGTCTTCCACGCCCGGCCACCCATCCAGTTCCCCCTTTTTCGATGACTCCATTGACCGCCAGTATGTGACGTGCGCTTCTTCCCTGTTACCTGCCGGAGTTCGCTTTCGGCTATTGCTCTGGCTTCACGCTACCTGCCACGTTCCTGCTGGGTGTGAACCCTTCACCGCCTTGGCTTCATACGGCGGCCCATGTTCATCAAGCACTTCATTCGTTTCCGAAGGACACTACTCAGGATTTGATCTGTCGCTGTACGTTTCTCTACTTTTGCACCCAGATTAGCGACAGCACTATCGTGTACACTGATGGCTCTAAGACAGACCATGGTGTCGGGTGCGTCTTCGTCATCGGCACCGACCATTTTCAGTAACGACTTCCAGAACACGGCTCAATTTTTACAGCAGGGCTCTTCGCCCTCTATCAGACCACCCAATACATCCGACGACTGTAAGGTGCCTCTTACGTGGGGAAGACATTTTTACCAGTTTTATTAAATTATTGTCTCTCATTGATGTATTCACGATAGTTAGGAAGTACTGTAGTCCGTAGCCGGCCATGAGTCGGAGAGCATTTCCCACGCTGGCTGGCTAGGTGCCGAAGCGACCATATGTCGCGCGTAGTGGGGTGGGGCTCGGCGCTGGACTGTAGCAACAAGCGTCAGCCTGGAAAAAATATAGATGACGGGAAGTACCGCCATCTTGGCGCCAAAGTCACCGATTTTGTTTATTTATATTTAATAATTAAAGTCATTTATGACAACATGAATACTAGGAGGAGCCTCTGGATGTTTAAAACTATTTATCATAATTTTGCCTCGTTAAAATTCACACCCGTTCATTAACAAATGCATATCTTAGTAAGTACGAACTTGATCGGAAATCCACGAACTGTGACGAAACTAGTAAGAGATACGGACTGCACGCCAAAGTCGGCAGTCGGCATTAAGAGCTCTTCCTGTCTTGTTCGATGGAAGCCATGCTCTCGGTTACGAGTAGTTTGTGACATGAGTGTTTCACTGTTGATCTAATAGCAATAAAAGTGATATTACGGTATTCTGAATGTTAATTTCGAGTAAACAGATACCCCAAAGTTGATCGACAGCAATTTCAGATAATTAGCTTCCACCGACAGAAACATTCGATGCGCCAATGAAGAATCTGCACGGGACGACATTTACGAGAGCTGCACCGCGCACAGGTAGGAGGAAATCCGACGACACGACCAACCAAGGCGGATCAAGGAAGGTCCGAATTACACTCGCAAATTCCGGGTGGAAATGCTGACCTGTTATACTGTACGTCTCATATACCACCCTCTACAGACTCGCGGCTAAGCTGAGTAATAACAGTATCAGTTTAGAAGCGAGGGGATCGTGCACGACACAGGCTTCTTAATTGTGTCATATTCTCTGATTTGCTGTTCCCTTCAGAGCCTCTGTGTGCTGTACACAGTCCATCCCTTAGCACGACGTGTCCAAGAAAGCTTCCATTTGCTCGCTGTTGAGGCAGCCACCGTGATGTTCATGTGGGTTCCTGGTTACGTCGGTCTGACGGTAAACGAGGCTGCTGACGCTGCTTCTGTAGGCTGCGTTCACACTGGAGGCCGGGCCGAGCCGAGCCTGGCCGGGCCGCCGCCCGCTTTGATATCAAACACATGGTTTTGAATTGCGGTGTTCACACTGGCGGCCGGGCCGCGCCGACACGGCGTGAGCCTCCCGGAGCCGAGCCGGCGACATCCCGAGTGTTTAATATTGCCGGCGCGAGCCTGTGGAGCAGCACTACAGCTTCTGCAGTACACGCATCACACGTCTCCCTTCTCCTTTCATCACAAGTGTGACTGCCCACGTCTTTTATTTTAAGATGTTACCTCACATTTCACAATCAGTGAGGAAAAATTACGTTTATTATGATGATACATGCGAAATTACTTTTATTTCATTTAATCTACCGTGTTTACATGCATTTACAACAATAGCTTGCCAGCGATCGCGGCATTGGCGCCACTGAATAGTTCGCATTAACTTGTAAACGGAGACAGATTTGAGTGTCACTGAGGGACGAAAATGTGTCCCTACCAGATGACAATGCATTGTAAAGTCATGCTGTGGCACGTTACTATAAGCTGTTGTCTGTGACATCATTTTGCGATGTTCTTACTTTAATGAAGACAGAATAACATATACATGACATTAACATGTGTCCATCAATTTGGTATCAGAAATTCAGCTAGTATTACAGTAATGATGCAGTTTCCAGATTATGGAACGAAGTAACCAAGGAGTGTGTTTCAGATAGTACACACAAAGATAAATAATTTTCCTTTATAATTTTATTTGTTTTATTTACAATGAAATGAGATACACAAAAATTCAGTAAATAGCTAAATACTTTCAATTCCAAAATTTATTTTTGAAAGGTTTTTTAATTATTGTAAGTTGCATTTTTAACGAAATATTCAACAAAAGTATTCCTGACAGTTTTCGAACGTAATGTGGAATTTCTGTTGAATGTGGCACCAGCTGTCTACATATCAGCATTGTTACAAAACTTTTCAGCTTCAACATTGCATCCTACTCTGTCAATGACAATATTATGAAGTAGATAAATGCACTTGACTATGTGATTTGCTAAGTCAATGGATGTTTCAATTTCCTTCCTCAGTAGTCTCCATTTATTGGTCATTATACCAAATGCACATTCAACAACTTTTCTTGCTCTGGAATGCATATCATTGTATAGAATCTTCTCGTTGTCCAAATTTCTGCGAGGAAAGTGTCTTTTTTTTTAAAAAAAAAAATCTTTATTGACATAACAATAATACAATAATAATTATACATATGTGGCCCACCTCCTAACATGATTAGTGGACCATTAATTGTTACATAAGACTAAGTTTTTTGCAGCTTAGATTACAATTTTGTTGTTAGTGAGCTACTATTTAAGTTCCTAAGGTAGTATTAGATTCCTACAACAACAATGGGCAATTTAGTTTTACCTACTTCTAACCTAGAAATGACTACTAACTGCAGCGTCACAGGTGTGCCAGTAAAATACAAACCTACTTGGAGTGGCCAGGCTCCTCGAGCTAACCCCGGGGAGCATGCCCCGGGCACCGGGCTGGCCAAGGTTAGTAATCGCTGCAGTTTCCTATGTTAGTATTCTAAACTACGTCCTACTACTACTAGCTTAACCTACGTCATAGTTGGTGCTTGTCGTAATTGGTGTGATTGATCCCACCCCCCTAATCCCATACGTGGCGGTTTCCAACTAATGGAAGTCGGCCATTCCACGCACAGGCGGTGTGGGATTGGGATCAGGTCGTAATCGGTTGGTTAAAGAGTTCGGTGTCTATTCTTGATCCCTCAGGTATTCTATTAAGACCTTTCGTGATACCTCTTCTGCCAGAGCATTCAGGGTATGGAATGTGTCTTCTTGTCTGAGAAGATTGTATGTCTCGTTGTTTGGAAGTTTGTCTCTGAGTGTCATTGCCACGTCATTGAAGAGAGGGCACTCGAAAACCACATGATCAGGAGTTCCCTCCGCCGCGCCACAGTCACACTCGGGGGTTGCCCTTTTCCCAAACCGACATAAATATGTCGGATAGGGTCCATGACCAGTGAGAAAGTGGATGAGTCCTCGTGTGGGTTCAAAATATTTCATGGTCCCGCGTTCTTTAACATCAGGTAGAAACTGGAATGTTCTTCTCCCTGTTTAATCTTCCTCCCAAATCCTCTGCCACAATTCCTCCCCTCTGTTTCTTATTTCCCTCTTATCCTCTACTCTCACACCCATGATATCTGTTATTTTTTCCCCATTCCCTTTTTTGGCCCAATACCATGCCGCTTGTTCATGTATTTTAATGTCTAACGGGCAGAGCCCCATTATGACTAACAGGGCTCCCCTTGGTGATGTCCTGTAGGCCCCTACTGATCTTAGAATCATATTTCTTTGGACTCTTCTCACTATCATGGCGGGCACGACCCACGTGAGCCTGTACGCCCAGACTCCCGAGCCGTAACCCACTACTGAGGTCAAGATGCTATTGTGATAGAGTTTGATGAGATGAGGGGGGAGATGAAATCGTTTATGTCCAATGGAAATGAGATTATTTAGTAGCTGGAGGGCTCTCTGAGTTACGGCTTCTATGTGTTTTCCAAAGTTCCATCTCTCGTCAATTATAACTCCCAGATATCGCGCCTCTCGTCGCCGAAGAACTGGTGAGCCTTCAATTCTGATCGTGGGATTCCTGATAAGCTGACCTTTTAGCAGTAAATATGTGGATTTGGTAGGAGATATCTTCATCTTCGTGTTAAGGCACCATTGGTGCAGTTTTTCAATGGCCCTTTCGATCTTTGGCTCGATGTCCTCTCGGCTACGACCGCCGACCAGCAGGAGGAGGTCATCTGCGTAGGCTATGACCTCTAGCTTTTCCTCACTTTGTTGCAGTTCGTCCAGTAGTGGTTCCATGTGGATATCCCAGAACAGGGGCCCCAGAACAGAGCCTTGGGGACACACCTTTGTGATTACTTTTCCAATTCTCCCGCTAGGGGATGATAGCCAAACCTCCCTGTCTTTACAATAGCTCCTCAGACACCCATAAAGCGACCCTGGACACTCTTTCTCCCGTAAGCAGAAGAAGAGCGAAGGCCACCACAGGTTGTCAAAGGCGCCACTGATATCCACCATGATGCCGACGACGTACTTATGCGGGGTCGAGCCACAGACCTCAGCCGCCAGAGCGATGGCATCAGATGCCGAGCGCCCCGGCCTGAAGCCGAACTGCCTGCTGCTCATCCCCCACAGTACCCGGTGGGCCGTCAATCTGTCAGCCAGCAGTTTCTCTAGGAGCTTCCCGAATAGGTCCAGTAGGCAGATTGGCCTGTAAGATTTGGCTTCGGTTGGATCTTTCTCCGGTCCTTTTTTAATTATTATCACGTTCGCGGTTTTCCACCTCTTGGGAAACCTTCTTTGTCTTAGACATTCATTGAATAGGTGGGTCAACGGCGCGACTAACTGTGGTGCCAGGAATTGCACCACCTCAGCCACAATGCCGTCTGGTCCTGGAGCTTTCCCTCTTTTTAGGGATCTTATTTGTGCAGCCACCTCCTCTTCCGAGAATGGGTAGACTGCCGTGTTGTTGTTGTAGTCCACTAGATATGCGTCACGCAGTTGCTTCTGGACTTCAGTTTCTCCATCCGCATTGTCGTCAGGCAGCAGGGACTGGAGAAGGACCTCAGCAGTTTCCTACCAAGACTCCGTCATCCCATCCCCTCGCCTGACTGTTGATAACTCCAGGGGAGAGCGGATTTTTTCCCTTACTAATTTATAAGGGAGACCCCACGGATCTAAGGCCAACTGGTTCAGCACGTAGGTTTCCCAGCTACGCATACTCACTTCGCGTAATTCCTTCTGGAATCTTTGTTTGGCCTCCCTGTAAAATGTCTTATCAAATTCTCTAATAAGGGGTAAGCTTCATCTCCCAAAATGACGTACTGTAGTTCCTGACACATTCCTTCAAGTCTTGTTGGTGGCGGTAATAACAGCTCCCCATTTGTAGGTTTCTTATATAACATACTTTCTTTAAACACGCCTGCATCAGATTGTTTACCGTAGGCATCAACATCTACAGCTATAAATTTGTAATTTGCATCAGCAACTGCTTGGAGTACAATAGAATAATACTGTTTGTAATTGTAAAACATGCTGCTAGAAAGTTTAAGACATTGGACACGAATGTGCTTCCCGTCTATACATCCAACACAGTTGGAAAATCCCCATCTCGTATGCATTTCACTGGAAATTTCTTTAAATCGAGAAATAGTTGGCGTTGGTAAATGAATGGCCGCAAGTGACTTCCATATGGCCATACAAACGTCTTTCACCACCATTGATACGGTGGACGCTCCTAATCGGAATGACGATGCTAGTGCATGAAAGGAGATGCCGGTGGACAGATACCTGAGAAAAAAAATCGTAAAATGTGTTACTCAAGTGTGGTGTTGGGCGAAGTTTTTACAGTTT
Organism: Schistocerca americana; assembly: GCF_021461395.2. NCBI lineage: Eukaryota > Metazoa > Arthropoda > Insecta > Orthoptera > Acrididae > Schistocerca > Schistocerca americana. Next base: position 195,011,322 of record NC_060120.1, on the reverse strand, counting down.
TGTTTGCACGGTAGATATTTACTTACTCCATGTCATTTCACAGTTATACAACAATAAATAATTAAAGAGACATTTTCTTGCACCCTTCTATATTCTTTCAATTAAAATAATGAAATCGAAATGCAAAGACCTGAAAGACAGTTACAGAAAATAACTTCTATAACTTGGCAAAATAAGGTCATGTGATCCAGGAAATAGTATACTAAAATGCAATTCCACTCGGGCTTTGTTCTGTCATATGATTTTCCTAAGTTCCAAGAGCTATGCACAGTTCCTTATCAGTGGAAATAGAACCACTGAGCGTCCGCAGCTCGTGGTCGTGCGGTAGCGTTCTCGCTTCCCACGCCCGGGTTCCCGGGTTCGATTCCCGGCGGGGTCAGGGATTTTCTCTGCCTCGTGATGACTGGGTGTTGTGTGATGTCCTTAGGTTAGTTAGGTTTAAGTAGTTCTAAGTTCTAGGGGACTGATGACCTCAGATGTTAAGTCCCATAGTGCTCAGAGCCAATTGAGCCAGAACCACTGAGTCAAAGGGCATTATCTCAAAACTCTTCGCTTATCAATCTGTCTATCTTATAATGTAACGAAAAGAATTCTGTGAGGTCATCAGTGGCTCAACATGATGAACCATCACCACTGCCAAGCGCTGTATCATGAAGAAAAAAGAAGAAAAAACTTGGAAAATTCTGAAGGAGTATTTCTGCGATTCTTCGTTGTAGGCACAGCAAGACATTACCCCAAATGACGAAGTTAGTTAGTTCCTAATGATTCTCAGGAGTCCCATAAACTCTCTTCCCCTCAGAGGTAAGTGTTTGTGAAATTTAAAATACAAAAGCATGACTACAATTAATTGGAGGTAGTGAATGCTGTACAAAGTTCTACTGCAAACCAAAAAGTGTGTACTAACGAATCTTACTTTATCGTTGTACACAATTTTTCTTCTGCTGTTATACTTCTGCGAAAATTTGTGTTCTGTTTCGAAATTTTGTCTTGAATGTTCTGCAGCACATACTGAAATGTATTATGATTCATTCTGTAATATGAATAAAATTTTTCAGGATAGTCTTTAAGTTCTTCGTGTAAAGAAAAAAACTCTCCTAAATGTCTGTCGCTATTTATGGGATGAATCCATAACCTCCTAGTTCTTCTGTACTTCAAAACTCGACGAGTTACTGCAAGGTCAAAACAATACCAATAAAAGAGTGAAGACATTGTTCTACACGACAGCACAGACTAGCTAAAGGCGAGCAACTGTTGACTGCAGCTGCGTTTTCTACTGACCTGCTTGTCAGCTGTCGAAGGGTAGGGATTTTTTTTTTAATTTATTTATTTGGCCTCCGGCAGCTAACAGCCATTTAGCCAAAGAGTGGGGATTACCTTGACAGTGCAGCTCAGCCCGCCAAGAAAGAAAAAAAAACAACGAAGAACAATGAAACGCTCATCTGTGTCGATCTACAGTAGTTTCATTAACTCTCCATTATTTTTTCTGTCTAAGTAGACAACGAGACTACAGAATTGCGCTTCAGTTTCTGCAGTAAACGTATCACAAATCTCCAGTTTGTTTTCGTGATTAGTTTTACAATGCATCAGGAGCAAGATCTCAGATTAATATACTCTTATCTTTTCGTTCGAAATACGAAATGTACATAATACTAATTGTAGGATGTTGATGGCAAATAATTGTTTGTCTTTTGTGATTCAACGTGTGGCCAATTATAAAAGCATAGCAGATGATTGTCCAGTAGCCGAGGGAAAAATTCTTATACATTTGGATTTATCTAGACAATGAGACCATTAAAATAATACGAGGGACCGACACTAGGTCTGCGCTGATTAACCAAGCTGTACCGCGCGAACTCCATGGCTTGCGGACGCGGCACTGACGCCACTGAGTAGCTCGCATTACTTATGACCAGAGACAGATATCAGTATCATTATCATTTCAAAAACTTTTTGGTACTTTTAGCTACATTTCATTCCCAACAATGTATGGTCTAAAACGGATCTAACAGTAAGCTGCCCGCTACATAACTTTTTCACTACAAGATTTGTAAATCAAGTGCACAACGTTGACAAATAGCATCATTTCACAATGAATGTTAAGAAATATGGAAAGATAAATGATTCAATACGAAGCTAAGATGTTACAGTACCACGTGTACAAAAATCAGATTTTTTAGCCGAATACTTTCTTCAAAATCGGTTGGGAAGCGTTACGAAACTAAGAAATCACGCGAAACGAAAAGTAGACTTTTTCTTTTTTCACGACGTAAGTAACACTTTTAAGGAAAAAATAAGTTCATAAAACGATGTGGCGAAGTCTTATATACCGCTAAGAATTTTTAAAACATGAAAATCAGAGAAGTGGATTTTCCCCCATTTCGCCGTCCCGGCTCGGCGCGGCGCTCATTGTGAATGCACTACACGTCGGCCTGAGCTGGCTAGGAAGTGTGATCCCCCACCACTTTGCATTCATTGTCCTCACTTCTGAGGGTTCGCCATTTCCTGACCCAATGCCCTTTTTATAACCGCTTACGTTATACGTTACAGTGTATGTTTGTTGCCCGACTTACCGGCCGTTCTAGCGAATGACGCCCGGGCTGTCGGTCGCGTTTTACTTTTTATTCGTCGTATCAATATGGCGAAGGACATGTAGGGACCCCCGCTGTCTCTACGGCGTATTTTGTGAACCTTTCTCCAAGGGGAAGTCCTTGTTTTTAGCTATCTTTCTTTCCGTCCATTGCGCTTAACATACAGTCGCTTTTAACTTCTTTCACGTATTGGTGTTCAAAGGTTATGACACGGGCTCTTAACGACCTCTGTTGTTTTTGCGCCCTAAAGCAAAACAATAAGAAAATTGTACTTCTTCGTAGTAAACTTTATTTTAAAGCTTTATATTTAATTACTTAGGTTAGAAAGCTGATAGTAGTTGCCAATGAATAATATTCTCTCGCTCAATTAATTATTATTGAGGTAATTATTATTATTGAGGTATATGATATGACGAGACACTATAGAGAGATTTCCGTGTGAGTTACTGTGTTTGTATGCGACATACTGTTTTGTGTTCCCTTGTTTTATAGAACCTGATGACTGGATAATGTAGTCCCAGAGTCGTGTTAATAAATCAGACATTCTGGACTACTGGCGTGCAGTGTCCTCAGTACTACAAATAATAATTGAAAAATATTTTATTTTTGAATTACAGATGAGACAGTATCCTCACTTGAGACACTTTTCCAACAAAAATTCGTGAATGTGTACAAACTTTAACGCACCTACTTCTCAGCAAACTTGAGTTTCTCCTGCTTTATAAAATGATCAACTTAAGGGAATGTAGTCGGTGACGCCCTCGACAACGGCCGATGTTTTGGCAAGTGTCAAATAACTTCCAGGAATTCAGCCAAGTAACACTTTCAACGACCGCCGATATTTCGGCGGGAGAACACCCCGCCATTTTCAAGGCAACTTCAACGGACAGGCCCTGATTACATAAATTGATAACACAGGCTACAAGTAAGATACAAATATGAAACTTGTGTCGAATTGTTTACAACTATCAAAGTTTTTTTTCTGTTTTAGGTTCGCAGTACGTAAGTAGTGGATGAGGTGCAGGGCCCAAGAAGCCATGTTAACCAATCAGGAGAAGGCACAGTGCGTCCTGTGGTACCATGAGACACGATCACAAACCAAAGTGCAGAGACACTTCCAGACAACATTTGGAAGGAATCCACCTGATGTCAAGAGCATTAAAGCCTGGTATGAGAAGTTCAAGAACACAGGATCGGTTGCTGACCTTCCGAAGTCTGGTCGACCAAGAACCTCAGCAGACAGGGTGAAAGCTGTAAGGCAGTCTTTTCTGCGAAGTCCGAAGAAATCGGTGCGCAGAGCCTCACGTGAATTACAGATGCCAAAAAGCTCTCTCCACGACATTTTACACAAACGTTTATTGATTCGTGCATACAAAGTGCAAATCGTTCAGGCCTTGTTGCCCAATGACAGTACACGTCGATGTAACTTTGCGGTCGAAATGCTATCACGTATTGAGGACGATGATGGTTATCTCAGACGAATTGCCTTTTCCGACGAAGCGACCCTTTTTGTCAGTGGAGTAATGAATCGCCATAATGTGCGCATTTAGGGTTCACAACCCTCTGGCAAGGTCATGGAGTGCACCAGAGGCAGTCCAAAGGTGAATGTTTGGTGCGTGCTATTGCACGATCGAATTATCGGGCCATTCTTCTTCGCTGAGGCTACCGTCGCATCTGCAGCGTATCTGGACATATTGCAACTGTATGCTGTTCCTCAGCTGCTTCAGTATCACCCTGATGTCTTGTTTCAGCAAGATGATGCACCGCCTCCTTGGGGTTTGGACGTCCGTGCCTATCTCGATATGACTTATCCTGGGCGATGGATTGGTCGTGATGGGACAACGGTTTGGCCTCCACGCTCTCCTGACATAACACCATTAGACTTCTTTTTATGGGGTTATGTCAAGGACGAGGTTTACCGAACCCGTGTACCAGATCTTGAAACCCTGTGGCAACGGATAACCACAGTCGTTGAATCGATCCCTCCAGTGATGTTGGCTAATGTGTGGACGGAAATTGAATATCGACTAGATGTGCTACGTGCTACCAAGGGTGCTCATGTGGAAGTTTACCGATGTGTGAAAAAACTTTGATAGTTTGTAAATAATTAGACACCAGTTTCATATTTGTATCTTCTTCTAGCCTGAGTTATCAATTTATGTAATCAGGGAAAGACTTTTCGGACACCCTGTATTTTACACTATTAACCGTATAAGGTCCAGACTGCACATCAACTGAAACCTCTTGATCAGCACCAACTCTCTAAATTTTCTCTTTGGTTTCTGGGACGGATCGAAGTTGATGGCATGTGGACGGACAATATTCTGTGGAGTGACGAGGCACATTTTACATTAGAACGATTTTTTTTTTCACTCTGCCGCGGAGGGTGAGCTGATATGAAACCTCCTGGCAGGAAGTGTCTAAGCCATGTCGCAGCGTTAACCTGTCTTCCAGGAGTGCTCGTCCCACAAGTTTCGCAGGAGAGCTTCTCTAGAGTTGGGACTGTTGGAGACGACGGACTGATGGAAATGAAGCTGTGGGGATGGGTTGTGAGTCGTGCTTGGGTAGCTATGTTGGTAGAGCACTTGCCTGTGAAAAGAAAAGGTTCTGAGTTCGAGTCTCAGTCCGGCACACACTTTCAATCTGCCAGGAAGTTTCAGTTTACACTACAAGGTGCAGTGAATACACAGAATTGTCGAATTTGGGCTGTTGTCAAAACGCGTGTTATGCACGAAGATCTATTGCACTTGCCGTATTTGACTGTGTGGTGTAGATTCACAAGCACCTTCAATCTCGATCCACTCTTCTTTGAAGAGAATACACCCAGAGGGCCTGTCAGGTATACCGTGACGTCTGCACGTTACGGAGACATCCATGTATAGCATGTGATTCCTGCTTTGGAAGAGCGCAACTGTTTGGAAATTACTGCTTTTATGCAAGATGCGGCATCAACTCCTGTCGCTCGCCCAGTTAAAGATTTGCTTAATGCAATCTTTCACGAACGTGCTATCTTCAGATGTCTTCCACGTGCGTGGCCTGAAAGATCACCTGACTCGAATTCATGTAACTTTTGGCTCTAGGGATATCTAAAATAACGCGTTTCCAGCGACACATTCGGTTTCTACCTGATCTGAATGTCAGTATACTGGAATACGTTGCTCAGATTCCACCGGAACTGCTGCGAACATCTCTTGACCAGGTTTTACTGATGCATGTCGTAGACATCTCCGGTACTCATATTGAACAGATTGTGGACGTAGCAGTTAAAAATAAAATCAACATTATGACTTTCTCACTTGTTTGATCTTTACTCCACACGTCCCGTTCGTAACCTATTACATATGTAAAAATTTCTGTACGTTTTCCTTGCATTGATAGAGCAAGATTTGGAGTTGGTGGTCAAAACTGGAACAAATTTTTTCCAGCGTAAGTCGATTTCGCTTTAACGCATTATAATATCAACCAAGTCTGGCTACCAAGCCGTAATTATAGCCCACACGGGACGTCTGTGAGTAACTGCACTTTAATTAGAACCACCCCAGAGCGCTGTGGAAGGAAATTTAAGACCTCAGTAGGCGACGCTGCGTGCACTAAGAATCATAACACGCCATATGCCTAAAGACAACACATACACACAGTAAAGAATAACGCTGCCTCTCAACCAAAGATGCCAATATCAGCAGATATCGGCAGTGAATCTTAATTAGCGATGGGTGAGCAAGTAAGATTTAGTGTGCTCCTCTGTTGCTTGACCAGAGCGAGAACAGGATTCTAAGTAGGTTTCAAGCTTAAATATCATGTTTCTTCGTCATTGCGGCCACGGCTAGAGAGTTTCAATTTCCTTGAACAGTGCTCTCGCATTGCATTTGTGCCTTGGAAAGGTCGAAGTGTTCACCTGTCGAAATATCTGCCATTGTCGATAGACGTCACCCAGCTGCATTCCCGTAAGTGGTTTGCACACTTTTACAGATGACCGCCTCATCCGTTTCCTCGTCATTTTGTATCACAATGTTATAAATGGCCGGAGGGAATGCATCAGTTGGAAACTTCAATTTACTGGCCAGTTAAGAGCATGCGCTGACCAGACCCAGTCATGAGAATGGCCTGAAAATGTGCATACAGATGCTACGCTGGAGCCAGCAACAACCATATTTCGTCAAGAAATCAGGTGTCAGAAACGCATATTGAGTGAGCTCTAAGCAAGCGTAAGTAAACCCGTCTCTGATTACAGATGTGGCTCGATTTACTCGGAAAAACATGTGTAATTGTCATAACTCGCAATTATGAGTGAATGAAAACTCACATAGAACACAACCGTCATGCGAGTTCATCAGAGGCAGTATGCAGTAAACATGTGGACCGGTATCATGGGTGACTGCTTGCTTGGGTTCAAGACGTTGACTCCTCGACTCACGCGGCCAATGTACGGAAAGTTCTTGCAAGGGGCATCGACGACGTTATTGGAGGAGGCACCGCTACATATCAGAGGCAGGATGTGTGGTTCCAGCGCGATGGGGAATGACGCACTTAACAAAAGCACTACCACTTTGCGGCATTAAACTGTACTTTCGACAGCTGGTGGGTAGATCCGGGTAAACTGGCCTCAAAGAACCCCACTAATTTCTCTAGATGTGCCTGAAAAGCGATGTGTGTTCTGCGCCTCTGGACCCAGACAAGAATTCTTGCAGCGCTCATGCACATGCGGAACATACCATACATTTTGCATTGAACACGGGACGCCCTGCTATACCTAAACTGGACGTGTGGTGAAGTTACTGATGCTCATTTTAAACATCCATAGTAGCACTGATAAGAATAGTGAAGGACTAAAACATATTTAACTTTTTCTTCTCAGTCACACCCAATGACGTCCGGATACTTCGTACTTACACAGTACGCATTTCCGACATATGGTTGCTTAACGAAATACACTGGTGTGCAAAACTTAAGGACGTTAGTACCTGTCGCATAACGCGTCACTGCCAAGTAATAGAGCTCGATGAACCTTGGACCTTACATAGAAATAACTGCTGCAATATAGTACATAAGGTGACTGAAAGAAATATGCCATAAGACGAACAGCAATAACGCTTTTATTCAAAATCAATAGAAGTTGTATGGGTTAAATACCGCCTTTTATATCAGCAACTATGGAAGAAAGAGGGCGAAAAACATAGAAGACAACCTGTTAAAGTCAATAATTAAACTGAAGTTGAGGCGTAGCATCTTACATCGTGCTTACTGAGATCACACGTAACATCAGTGAATCGACGTGCAGTATGTCACGCGCAGGACACATGGCGTCATGTGACCGCGTTTTAAGTAGTTTCTATGCGATGTGTAGTGGTCACTAGGTGACGGACACTGTCTGAACTGCAGTCAAGGCACTGTCATTTTTATTTGCAGTTCAGTTTGTTTAATTTTATAATAGTTTATTAATTACTATCGTAAATGCGTTTAGTTATAAGAGTGAATGAAGGTGTGAATATGAAATAATATTTTATGCAAAGTTTTTATATTATACGAGGGTAATCCCAACAGTAAGGTGTCCTATTTTTTTATAAGTACATAGACCTGTTTATTTCTACAATGGTTTACATCCGTTTATAGCTCGAACATTTAGCTATTTTTCGACATAATCACCATTTCTGTCGATGCATTTTTGTAGACGCTGTGGCAGTTTTTGTATGCCCATGTCATACCACCTCGCCGCCATGCTGTTCAGGAAGTTATGAACCTCTTCTTTTACCTCGTCGTTGGAGCTGAATCGCTTTCCTGCCAAATGTTCTTTCAACCTAGGGGACAGGTGACAGTCACTGGCGCCAAATCAGGACTATAGCGTGAGTGGGTGATTATGCTCCACTGAAACTGTTTCAGGAGAGCAACGGTTTGCCGAGCGATGTGTGGGCGAGCGTTGTCATGGAGAATTCGTACGCCCTCGTTCAACATTCCTCTCCTCCGGTTCTGAATTGCCCGTTTGAGTTTTTTCAGAGTCTCACAGTACCTGTCAGCGTTAATTGTGGTCCCAGTGGGCATCAATTCGACAAACAATACCCCTTTCCGATCCCAAAAACCGGTTGTCATGACTTTACCGGCAGACTGTGTTTGAATTTCCGCGGTTTTGGCGACGAAGGATGCCGCCACTGGCGTGATTGTTGCTTGGTCTCAGGTGTAAAGTGGTATGCCCAGGTTTCGTCACCCGTGACAATTGAGTCCAGAAAGTTGTCCTGTTCGGCTGCAAGGCGGTGAAAAAATGCGACGGAAGCATCAACTCGTTGCCGCATGTGGTCCTCAGTCAGCATGCGTGGCACCCATCTTGCGCACACCTTCCGGTAATTCAATGTTTCCGTTAAAGTTCTGTCAGCGGTGCTTTGGCAAACCTCAGGAACCAACGTGGAGAGATCACCCAGGATGATCCGCTGATCTTCACGCAGCTTTGCTCAACCTTCAACACTGTCTCCTCAGAAACTGACGGTCTCCCGCTCCTTTGTTCGTCGTGAATTTCGGTCCGACCAGCTGCAAACTCTCTACACCACTTACGAACATTTTTGACATCCATGCACGACTCACCATACTCTTCCATCAATTGGCGATGGATTTCAATCGGCGCAGTGCCCTTTGCCTTCAAAAACCGAATAACTGCGCGCAATTCGCACTTGGCGGTAACATCCAATGGGAGCTCCATTCTCAACGGCTGCCAAGCCAAGACAGAGCCTCAGTGCGGCGTGCGCATGTTTACACAGCGCGTGAAGCACTCTTCGTAACAGTGTGACCAACTACCACACAAACAGAGTTCTGTACTTACAAAAAAATAGGAGACCTTACTTTTGGAATTAGTCTCGTACATTGAAGTAACTTGTCTCGTGACGAATGTTCGATAGTGACGCGTGTGTTTGTCATTCGTACCGGTGAATTTTTTGTAAACTATTTCGTCAGTTTATGGTATTGGAGCAATGAGATTATGATCTCGGTAAGTAGTTTTGTTACGAGGAAGTTAATTTTATATCTGTGGATTTTCAGAATTTATTTACGTTAATTTACTGTTCTGATTCAGTGACAAATTTTGATTGGTTCTGTATATATGAGCGGGATTGAGTGGGTTTTATGCTGTTTTCCGATTGACTGTGATGCTTCTCTGCGAATCAGAAATTAGCATATTCGCGCGTATTTTGGGATGGTGCTGCCGATGTGCTGTGTCGACGGAATACAATGTATTGGTCAGCGGGAAAACAAAACACCCCCATGCAGGCACAGTACCACTATGGAGCGTGTGACTGCGCGCCTTGAACTCCTGTTAAATGTGGTTGAAATTGCTTGTGCCGTATGACGTGGATCGTTTCTTGCCTGTTGCACAATGAAGAGGGCATCGCTGCTGTAGTTGGCCGTGGTCGACCACCAGTTCTGCTTCTTACATGAAGATGGTATCTGTTCTTTCGGACATGTCCGAAAGAACAGACGCCATCTTCACGTAGTTAAGGCTAACTGGCCATTGACCTTCTTCTTCTGTGCTGGATGCACACGCATTGCTCGAGCTCTTACGGGACTCGGTAAGATTGTCTGCCGCGAGTAATGAGTGTAAAGGGTAGGGGCGCTACGAATGAAGTGTGTGGACATTAAAGTTGGGAATGCGGATCTCACGGGGAGCGTGGAAGGGATAAGTCCCTGCAGTCGCACTATCCTCTGTGCCGTCGGTTGCTCAGATGGATAGAGGGTCTGCCATGTAAATAGGAGAGCCCGGGTTCGAGTCCCGGTCGGGGCACACATTTTCAACTGTCTCCGTTGAAGCATATCAACGCCTGTCGACAGCTTAGTGTCTTGATTTAATTATCATTTCACTTCTGCCTCGGGCAGCAGTGCCTGTCGTTCGGAACGATTCCCATGCGCGTGAACAGTACGAAACTCCTGGGCTACACTCGTAACACTTCGTTCTTCTCCCATTTTCCCGATGTTTCTTCCCCGTCTGAAGTGATCTCAATGTCTAAGAGTAATAATAGATGAAAATCTGGGTTGGACTGAGCACATAACTATAGTGAGGAAGAAGGCATTAGCATCTCTCCATGCCCTACAAAAATGCAAATGCTGTTCTCTCTTTTCCTGAAAAAGAAAGTTGTAGAAACACTTATACTTCCAGTTCTTGATTAAAGTGGCGTTATCCTTGAAGGCCTTTCTCAGGAAAGCTCATGACGCCCGGAACTGGTTATGAATACCTGCGTTCGTTATATCTTTGATGTTTGACTCTTTCATAATATTTCAGCATCATACGCACAACTACCCTGACAGCGTCCAGATGTTGTTGTTGTGGTATTCAGTCCAGAGACTGGTTTGATGCAGCTCTCCATGCTACTCTGTCCTGTGAAATCTTCTTCATCTCCCAGTACCTACTGCAACCTACATCCTTCTGAATCTGTTTAGTATATTCATCTCTTGGTCTCCCTCTACGATTTTTACCCTCCACGCTTCCGTCCAATACTAAATTGGTGATCCCTTGATGTCTCAGAATATGCCCTACCAACCGGTCCCTTATACTAGTCAAGTTGTGCCACAAACTCCTCTTCTCCGCAATCCTATTCAATACTTCCTCATTAGTTATGTGATCTACCCATCTAATCTTCAGCATTCCTCTGTAACACCACTTTTCGAAAGCTTCTATTCTCTTCTTGTCCAAACTATTTATCGTCCATGTTTCACTTCCATACAAGGCTACACTCCATACAAATACTTTCAGAAGCGACTTCCTGACCCTTAAGGGGTGTAGGACGTCAAACGGACCGACTTGGAGCAGGAGAGGCATCACAGGGCATTTTAATTTCCAGTGTCTATAATTTTACAAATAAATTCATAAACCTCTGTCAGCAACACCAGGAAGGATTTAGGATTCACACTCATTGCAGTGGAAGTTCGAAAACATAACAAAATAATTTTTTTTACGTGCGAAATTTCATCTTTTTCTCAGTTACTAATGGCTGCATTTGTTGCTATAGGTATACTTTTCTTCGTAAGTTAGAGAGATTCTTCGATGAATTTTGCGCAGCATACATACCATACTCACAGGTGTATGAAACTCTAGAATTTATTTAATCTATGAAAAAACGAGTGAACTGTTATATTTTAAACTTCATGTTTAGAAGAAACACAAATGTTATAGTTAATTACCTCAATTTTTACGACAGTTTTTAATAGATTTGGAAAATTCTAGAGTTTCATACACCTTTAAGTACGGTTTGTATGCTGTGCAAAATTCATCGAAGAATCTCTCTTACTTATGAAGAAAAGTGTACCTATAGCAACAAATACTGCCATTAGTAAGTGAAAAAATAATGAAATTTCACATGTAAAAAAATCATTTCGTTATGTTTTCGAACTTCTACTCCTATGAGTGTGAATTCTGAATCTTTCCTGATCATGCTGACAAAGTTTTATGAATTTACTTGTAAAAGTATAGACAGTGGAAATTAAAATCTGTGGTGCCTCTCCTGCTCCAAGTCGGCCCGTTTGACGTCCTACCTCCCTTCAAATCAAATGGCTCTGAGCACTATGGGACTCAACTGCTGTGGTCATTAGTCCCCTAGAACTTAGAACTACTGAAACCTAACTAACCTAAGGACATCACACACACCCATGCCCGAGGCAGGATTCGAACCTGCGACCGTAGCAGCAGCGCGCCTCCGGACTGGAGCGCCTAGAACCGCACGGCCACCGCGGCCGGCCCTACCCCCCCTTAAATCTATACTCGATGTTAACAAATTTCTCTTCTTCAGAAACGCTTTCCTTGCCATTGCCAGTCTACGTTTTATATCCTCTCTACTTCTGCAGATAAGCGCAGAGATTTCCATAACTTCTGTCTTCTCTACTGCATTATAAACGAACACAGTCACTCATACGTATCTCTCCTCGAACTTAACACTTTTATCTGAACAACATCTGTTCCCATCAGAGCAAAATCCTGTCTCTCCCACTCCATCGTCCAGCCTCTTTCTCGAAGTCCTTCGGAGTAGCAGGGACGCGACTGTGGAACAACCTCCTGTTTATATGAGAAAACTGAATAACATATCCGGGTACAGAAGACAGTTAATCACATATCTCTTAAAAGAACTGAAAGTGTTACCATTGTCCCTGTATGCACTCATTACTCTGGTACATATCTCTTTCTAACGAGATCTTCCTCATTTCGCAAAACAAGTAAATGTTTTCTCCTGCCATGTTACAATGGAGGACACCACCAGAGCGCACCGCCATTGCTCGCTGCTCGACACACCCTGACTTTTCTCGTTCCTTCAGCTGCCTCGTGGAGCGGGGATAGCCTCAGTTGGCACTAGGTCACACTTACCTCACACCGGGTCCAGCTAGATAAACGGGCGCTGCGACGAACGTGTGGCGTCACGCTAGTCGGCTTGCCAGCCGCACTTCGCAAACACTCGGCTCCGTGCGGGGCCCATGGGAAATCAATATTTAATTCACTAAAGGTCTTAATTTTTTCGTGTGCTATCGAGAACTTGCGTGCATTTCAACAGGCAGTCAAGAATTGTTAAACTCATGTGTAATAGTTACTTTGCTCCCATCCAGAGATGGCTGTTGGCACCCGTAAGACATGCATTGTTTTGTGACGTACGTGCCACGGCCTGTCTTTCTCGTGGGCTTCGCCTCACACTATGCGACTTTCAGCTTTCAGTATACGAACGGGAGACCACTGGCAATATATTCGCGCACTTTAATTCATTTTGATCCAGTTGTTAATATTGTAAATAACTTTAGCTAGCTCGTTCTTGCGTTTTGCCGATCAGTGTATGTATGTTGTAGCATTCATCATCATATCTGTCAGATAGTGCATCGATGTTTTGAACACCCTGTACGTGTGGCCTGTCGCCAAATAAGCGTTGGGGATGCATGCAGGCGGCCGGTGGAAGACAGGCGGCCGTGGAGCAATGTTGCTGCTGCCTCTGGCGACACTTAGTCGCGCCAGCGTCTCCCGGTCACGGCTGTCGCTGCACCGGTGTCTGCAACGGGCCGGGACGGGCCTCGCCGCTGGACCATCACCCACTGTCCAGTGGAGCGCTGCTTTCCTACAGCCAGCACTTCCGATACTCAAAATGTCACTCCCTCATGCCGTAGGATGGCAGCAGTCAAGCAGCTATTGAAAGAATGCTTAGCCCTTTCTGCGATAAATGGTGACTCTTTTCAGGCTACAGATCTGTGACCGGTTCTTACTCGCACTACTTACGATTCCGGATGTAATTACGTACACTTATGGGCCAGAACATTATGACCGCTGCTCACCTGGAGGTGCATCACATGTTACGGAAACTATACAGTATAAGTGCTGGAGAGACGAATGGGTATTTATTATAGCGACGATATGGGCACAAAGGGCCGACTGTTTCTGTTCGGTGCATGAGAACGAGTATTTCGTCTGTCGGTTGTTCGCGTCCTACTCTTATGAGCACTTATAGAAACTGGTTGAAGGACGGTGAAATCACAAGTAGGCAACAAGTGGTTGCACGTCCACGCCTCACCACAGGATGAAAAGGCTGGGAGCTTGCCAACTCTGGAAAGCAGAATAGGCAGCGATCTGTGCCATATATGATGACAGAGTGCATGCCGGTGCCGCCACAAGCGTTCCAGAGCACACCGTCCACTGCACATTGTTGAACATGGGGCTCCGCAGCAGACGGCCTCCACGTGTTCCAATGCTGATCCAATAAAATTATCCAGTAAGATCGCAGAGGGCACGGAATCACCGAGATTAGACGGTGAGTCAACGGAAAAATTACACCAGGTGAATGGTCATGTCCCGATACACTGCTATCCTGGTGAACATCAGCTCGGAACGTGCACTATAGTGAAAGTAGTTTTTATCTGAAGAGACTTTCGATCGATCAGTCAGATAATAAGACATCTGCAGATAAATGGTACTTACTGAAGGGGACGTTAGGCAAGACAGCTGAGAAAGTAGTCAAGAGTAGCAGAAGAAGTAAAGAATAAAGGTAACTGGGTTACTAACGAAATCATACAAATCGCCGAGGACAGAAGAGTGCTGAAGATGAAACGAGTACAGGGAAGTCCGCAGCGCTGCAACTTTTCTGCGTTAAGGGGTAAAGGTGTCGGGCGGAGACACCTTTACGCTATCAGGGTGGCGTTGTTTTACCTGTAGAGCGTCTTCCGAATTTAATAAAACATGATTAGCAAGTTGCTATTTATTCATTTAGATTAACGGTTCTGTGTCTCCTCGTCAGCCTCTGCTGATGCCTCATGCAGTGGCACGGAAGAATTCCTCTGAGTCTTGCTGTGGATCGGCGATTCTGGCTAGCGAGGCTGCTGCACCAGCAATTCAGCCGAAGTCTGGCGGGTTGTCATCTAGCAGGCTAGGCGGTGATGTGAGAGTATTGCCTCACACTCGGTTAGAGCGTTCTCGGTCCCGCTCCAGGGGACGACGATGACCCGTGATGTCCATCGGGATATACCGCGTCGTTAGAGCTCATGTTGTCGGATGATCGTGGCCCTACCAAACAGTTTGGCTCTTGGCACCCGGAAGTGCCTGTGGGGTTGATCTGAACAGAGGCGCCGGACAGCCACCTCTCGACGGTGACGTCAGTGCTACAAGCAACGCGAGATGTACTGGTGATGAAAGATCTTCAGTCTCCCCATCAGCGACGTGGTTGGCGACCAGTACGAAGTCCCACGAGTGTCAGATCGTGGTTACTTATATGCTGTAATCTCGGGAATGGCAAATAACGTGTTCACGAAAAGGGATGGAACACCTATTACGTGAATGTCACTTCACCGTAAACAGCCATTGGGTCGAGTGCTTTGGTACGAACGTCATAGATCCTAATGAACAACTGAATTCAGAGCTGGAGAACTGGGGTATTTACGGAGACTGGCTTGAGGTAATGACGTAAGACTCTATTCGTCACGACCAAATGAAACCTGCTTCTTTACTAGTGGTCAGCGGCCCTTGTTCTGCTGTGTTTGCTTAACAGTTTGTGACAGACTCTTATCTGCACTGTCAAGTCTCTAGTAGGTGTTGTTGCGTTCTACGTGCTGCTTGTTAGTCAACGTAACGAGACCTAACGAATATATTTCTGTCTCACTCTCACAATGGAGGTTTCACTGAATGTGTAACTCGTGCCTGGCGGTTGGTGTTCTAGTAGAAATGTGTGCTCACGTACGCGACTCACTTAGTGTTGACTGTTTCTTTCTGCTGCACAGCTGTGTTACCACCTATGCCGGTGTCTGTGGTAGAGTGAACTTAAGAAAATTTTTAATTTCTTTTCATCTTCTATTCTGTGACGTAATAATAGAAGCTGCCAAATAAACGAGAATAATATCAATGAAACATGCTGGGGAATTAAGACATTTCAGGGGTGCAATGAGACTGTGTGTATGTTCAATGAAATAAAGTAACAATACCCTTCAAACCAAGAACATGGGTTACAGAAAATGAAGATGGCACACCTTTAACAATACTATAACTGATTATCGTTGGGGAACATGCTGCAACAAGATGTACGTGGATAACAACGGAAACCTTAGTCATGCAAACATTCCAGTAGAGAAGGAACATAACAGCTTGAAAGAAGAGATCCGAAAAGCTATTGATAAACTGGAAAATAACAAGACAGCTGGGCCTGATCTTATTACTGTCGAAATGATCAAAGCATCTGGATATCCGGGTTTGGAAATTAAGCATGAAATTTGAAATAGAACAGCGAAGCATGGATAGAAGACAAGACCATGTCGTTGATCGTTCTTTTTCATAAGTTAGGAAGCGCACAGCGTTGAGAGAACTACAGAACCATTTCATTGATTTTACATGCCAGTAATATTCTTCAAAATGTTATCCACGAACGCCTGAGAACCTACTTAGATAAATAATTACCACCATAGCAAGCTAAGTTCGTACGTAATAAAGGAACACGAGAGCAGATTCTCATTGTCAGGTAGCTAACTGAAAAATGCAGAGAATTCGATATCCCTTTAGTTTTTGGTTTCTTGGACTACAGCAAGACTTTCGCCTGTATTCGATTGAAAGAACTGTGGCGTGTTCTAGCTGAAATGGGCGTTCCTGATCGTCTTATTACTCTTATCAGAAATGTGGTGTCACCGTCAGACACCACACTTGCTAGGTGGTAGCCTTTAAATCGGCCGCGGTCCATTAGTATACGCCGGACCCGCGTGTCGCCACTGTCAGTGATAGCAGACCGAGCGCCACCACACGGCAGGTCTAGAGAGACGTACTGGCACTCGCCCCAGTTGTACAGCCGACGTTCATAGCAATGGTTCACTGACAAATACGCTCTCATTTGCCGAGACGATAGTTAGCATAGCCTTCAGCTACATTTGCTACGACCTAGCAAGGCGCCGTATTCAATTGATAATTAATATTATGAAGCATGTACCGTAACGAGAGATGTTCTACAATTGTGGATTAAAGTCAAGTATTATATCAACTACGTACTTTATTTGCAATTCTCAAGATATTGTCCTGTTCCAGACCTCACGCCAGTCAGCGTGTAATTAAACGCGTGCATTTCCCCTCCTCTAGAAAAACAGTGTTGGCTCTTCTGCCAACACTACAAGAAATATCTTGTCTGATAGCAAGGTGGTAATCAAACTAGATAATACTATTTCAAGTTCTTTTGAACTACGTAATGTGATTAGACACGGGTCCATTCTGTCACCAGTCCTATTTGACATCTGTGGAGCATACATTGTGAGGAAAAGTCTTCATCGCTGTACTGCTGGGATTCCAATTGGAGGAGGAAGAATTAGTAATTCAGGATTCGCCGATGATAGCATGCTGTGCGCAGACTCACAAGTGAAAAGGAAGGAATTACTGGACGGAGTTAAGAGAGGAACTTGGCTTGTTAGTTAACAAGAAAAATACCAAGATCATGATAACTGACAGAGGTGAGTTACGTCCAGCTACTGATGTACTATAAGAGCGTGAGAAAATCGATCACTTTGTACCGAGCGAGGTGGCGCAGTGGTTAGTACAATGGACTCGCATTCGGGAGGACGATGGTTCAAACCCGCGTCGGACCGTCCTGATTTAGGTTTTCCGTGATTTCCCTAAATCGCTTCAGACAAATGCCGGGATGGTTCCTTCGAAAGGGCACGACCGACTTCCTTTCTCATCCTTCCCTAATCCGATGGGAGCGACGACCACGCTGTTTGGTCCCCTCCCCCAAATCAATCAACCAAACAATCGATCACTTTGTCTGTCTGGGCTCAGTGCTTCAGTAGGAAGGAGGATGGCGCCACACAGGAAATACTGCGTAGAACTTTTGTGGATAGGGATGTTGCATCGAAGCTATCAGTGATTTGGAAAGACCCTAACCAGACATTTTAAACAGAGAGTATGAAATCTCTAGCGTTTCCAGTTCTCCTTTATGGGCCTGAAAAGTGGACAGTAAGTAAATGCTGACGCAGCATCAGCTCGCCGCCGTCTACCTTGTTGCTGTCACCTTCACCTCCGACGGATTCCTGCAGTCCCCACTAGCCCATCGAACCCACTATAGCATCGCTTCTTGAAAAAAAGTAATGTAAATCACTTTATCGATATGTGACTACAATGGAGCCGCTATACGTGCTCAGAGATTTTTAATTACAAGAAAAGATTTCATTTTTTTCTCTTGTCTTCTTCTTCTTTGTCTTCCGTGCCTGTTTGGTTGTGATGTCGCATTTAGGTTACGGTCTGTAAAGATTTCTACTATATGTAGTGTATTTAGAATTTCTGCTAAATATATATGTCAGTATTTAATGCAGTATGTGTTTTTGTTAGTAGCAAGAAAGTACCTTCCCTGTACCCTTTATTTAATTAATTACGTAACAATTAAATGTTGCCCTGGCCATTTGTAATTGCATTGTTGAAGCGACGCCATTGCTGTTAAAATTGATAAAAATTTCTTCATGGCTATTTAATTCTGAAATTATTGAAAGGATTTAATCCTAGTAAATAAAAAGTGGCGTCTCATAATAATTTTCATTTCATTTTAGGCCAGAGCTACAGTTTTATTGAAATGAATTATTTTAATTGTGTACGCTGTCATTGCACGTAGGCAGCTATACTGGAGTATCAAGCCTCACAGAGAAAAATAATTGTTTGAATATTATATTAAATTTGTTTATCGCGTAACATTAAAGAAAGATAATGTTTTTATCCATCGTGAGTAAGATAATTCGAACATAAAATATTGGCAAACAATCTAAACAAGAACCCTAAAAAGTTTTGGTCATATGTAAAATCGGTAAGCGGATCTAAATCCCCTATTCAGTCACTCGTTGACCACGATGGCACCGAAACAGAGGACGACCGAAGAAAGGCAGAAATACTGAATTCAGTGTTCCGAAACTGTTTCACTGCGGAAAATCGTAACACGGTCCCTGACTTCAGCCGTCGCACGGACGCCAAAATGGAAAATATTGAAATAAACGATATCGGAATTGAAAAACAACTGCTATCACTTAGTAGCGGAAAAGCATCCGGACCAGACGAGATACCCTTAAGATTCTACAGTGATTATGCTAAAGAACTTGCCCCCTTTCTATCAGCAATTTATCGTAGATCGCTGGAAGAACGTAAAGTACCTAGCGACTGGAAGAAAGCGCAGGTCGTTCCCATTTTCAAGAAGGGTCATAAATCAGATGCGAATAATTATAGGCCTATTTCGCTTACGTCAATCTGTTGTAGAATAATGGAACATGTTTTGTGTTCTCGTATTATGACGTTCTTAGATAATACAAATCTCCTTCATCATAACCAACATGGATTCCGCAAACAGAGATCATGTGAAACTCAGCTCGCCCTATTTGCCCAAGAAATTCACAGTGCCGTAGACACTGGCGAGCAGATTGATACCGTATTCCTGGACTTCAGGAAGGCATTTGATACGGTTCCGCACTTACGTTTAGTGAAAAAAATACGAGCTTACGGAATATCGGACCAGGTTTGAGATTGGATTCAGGATTTCCTAGAAGAAAGAACACAACATGTCATTCTTAACGGTTCAAAATCTGCAGATGTAGAGGTAATTTCGGGAGTACCGCAGGGAAGCGTGATAGGACCTTTATTGTTTACAATATACATAAATGACTTAGTTGACAACATCGGTAGCTCCGTGAGGCTATTTGCAGATGACACGGTTGTCTACAAGAAAGTAGCAACATCAGAAGACTCGTACGTACTCCAGGAGGACCTGCAGAGGATTAATGCATGGTGCGACAGCTGGCAGCTTTCCCTAAACGTAGATAAATGTAATATAATGCGCATACATAGGGGCAGAAATCCATTCCAGTACGACTATGCCATAGGTGGTAAATCATTGGAAGCGGTAACGACCGTAAAATACTTAGGAGTTACTATCCGGAGCGATCTGAAGTGGAATGATCACATAAAACAAATAGTGGGAAAAGCAGGCGCCAGGTTGAGATTCATAGGAAGAATTCTAAGAAAATGTGACTCATCGACGAAAGAAGTAGCTTACAAAACGCTTGTTCGTCCGATTCTTGAGTATTGCTCATCAGTATGGGACCCTTACCAGGTTGGATTAATAGAAGAGATAGACATGATCCAGCGAAAAGCAGCGCGATTCGTCATGGGGACATTTAGTCAGCGCGAGAGCGTTACGGAGATGCTGAACAAGCTCCAGTGGCGGACACTTCAAGAAAGGCGTTACGCAATACGGAGAGGTTTATTATCGAAATTACGAGAGAGCACATTCCGGGAAGAGATGGGCAACATATTACTACCGCCCACATATATCTCGCGTAATGATCACAACGAAAAGATCCGAGAAATTAGAGCAAATACGGAGACTTACAAGCAGTCGTTCTTCCCACGCACAATTCGTGAATGGAACAGGGAAGGGGGGATCAGATAGTGGTACAATAAGTACCCTCCGCCACACACCGTAAGGTGGCTCGCGGAGTATAGATGTAGATGTAGATGTAGATGTAAGACGGATGTCTTCACGTTGGAATACGCATGATGTTTCTTTTCATAGCGTCCTGAGAAAATTTAGCCGTGGGTTTTAATAAACGTAAAAGAGATTTTCTTTAGAATGAGATTTTCACTCTGCAGTGGAGTGTGCGCTGTTATGAAACTTCCTGGCAGGTTAAAACTGTGTGCCGGACGGGACTCGAAGCTGTGGCTAAGCCATGTCTCCGCAATATCCTTTCATTCAGGAGTGCTAGTTCTGCAAGGTTCGCAGGTGAGCTTCTGTTAAGTTTGGAAGGTAGGAGACGAGATACTGGCAGAAGTGAAGCCTTGAGGACGGAGCGTGAGTCGTGCTTGGGTAGCTCAGATGGTAGAGGACTTGCTCGCGAAAGGCAAAAGTCCCGAGCTCGAGTCTCGGTCCGGCACACAGTTTTATTCTGCCAGGATGTTTCAGACTTTCTTTAATCAAACATTTTCATTCCAAATTAACAGAACATTTTTTCTCTCTCAAAAAAAAATGTAAGTTACGCGACACCACAAGGCTCGCATGGGAGAGTAACTTCACCATCCTGGCTCCCCATCCCTCTGTAGCGGTTGCGTCACTTCCAGCTTCCTCTGCGGATAGGAAAGACGTAGGTGACATACGGAAAGACAAGGTACATTTCCC
Organism: Schistocerca americana; assembly: GCF_021461395.2. Lineage (NCBI taxonomy): Eukaryota > Metazoa > Arthropoda > Insecta > Orthoptera > Acrididae > Schistocerca > Schistocerca americana. Next base: position 194,990,132 of record NC_060120.1, on the reverse strand, counting down.
TAAAAGTGAGACAATAGAAGCACATTAGACTCGCAAAAAAAAGTCGCATAAATGTCTAAAACGATGAGGATGCATGTATGGAAAAGGATATACGGAAAGAGTCTCTCAGAGAACATGTTGTAAATGTAGCAGTCAAGTAGGACGAGAGAATTACACCCCTGAGGAGGAATCAGTATAGTATTCAGTCTGACGCAATAGCATAATAAAATAAATTGGTTGGGAGCGAGTAGGACTCGCACACTGAGAGTTCCATACAAACTTAACTGTGTACACAGACAGTTCATCCAATCCTCGGAATCGAGAGTCTCGATTACTTCTGTGTGTTATCCACATTCACACTGGCAAGATTTTGGTCCCGGCGATTCCAAGACGTTCGAGAATGTTTTAATTTGAAGTTTGGAGTCAGATAACAAACGAAAACACAAATATTTTTTTCGTGTTATACAATTACAAATGAACAATGTTCTGTTTTTTTCCTTTACTTCTGCTGTGAAGCCTTGATTCTTGACACTTCTCATGATTCTTATGAACGGAAAGTATCATATACTTTTTAATGAGTGAATTTGCGAATAACAAAATATGTGACATAAATGGCCGTGTCTTAGAGTGCATTGACTTAAAAGATTAATTTTTTTACATCATCAAAGAACCATAGATACCATGCGTGCCACAAATTTCAACTTGACACGTCTATCCAGTGTTGAGAACAAGGCCTCTTTACGGACGAACGAACAGTCAGTCAGTCCGATAACATATGACAAAAATTTTTTCTCATGTGATATAATTACAAATTCATGATTTTGAAATTTTCCCTTTACTTGTACTGTGAAACGTTTCTTCTTGCCAGGTATCATGATCCTAGTAATAACGGGAAGTATGACTTAGAAGTTTAGGTTTTTTTCACAACCAAGGGACCATAGATCTTACTATGTGGCAAATTTCATCTTGAAACGTCTACATCTACATCTACATTTATACTCCGCAAGGCACCCAACGGTTTGTGGCGGAGGGCACTTTACGTGCCACTGTCATTACCTCCCTTTCCTGTTCCAGTCGCGTATGATTCGCGGGAAGAACGACTGTCTGAAAGCCTCCGTGCGCGCTCTAATCGACTCTAATTTTACGTTCGTGATCTCCTCGGGAGGTATAAGTAGGGGGAAGCAATATATTCGATACCTCATCCAGAAACACACCCTCTCGAAACCTGGCGAGCAAGCTACACCGCGATGCAGAACGCCTCTCTTGCAGAGTCTGCCACTTGAGTTTGTTAAACATCTCCGTAACGCTATCACGGTTACCAAATAACCCTGTGACGAAACGCGCCGCTCTTCTTTGAACCTTCTCTATCTCCTCCGTCAACCCGATCTGGTACGGATCCCACACTGATGAGCAATACTCAAGTATAGGTCGAACGAGTGTTTTGTAAGCCACTTCCTTTGTTGATGGACTACATTTTCTAAGGACTCTCCCAATGAATCTCAACCTGGTACCCGCCTTACCAACAATTAATTTTATATGATCATTCCACTTCAAATCGTTCCGCACGCATACTCCCAGATATTTTACAGAAGTAACTGCTACCAGTGTTTGTTCCGCTATCATATAATCATACAATAAAGGACCCTTCTTTCTACGTATTCGCAATACATTACATTTGTCTATGTTAAGGGTCAGTTGCCACTCCCTGCACCAAGTGCCTATCCGCTGCAGATCTTCCTGCATTTCGCTGCAATTTTCTAATGCTGCAACTTCTCTGTATACTACAGAATCATCCGCGAAAAGCCGCATGGAACTTCCGACACTATCTACTACGTCATTTATATATATTGTGAAAAGCAATGGTCCCATAACACTCCCCTGTGGCACGCCAGAGGTTACTTTAACGTCTGTAGACGTCTCTCCATTGATAACAACATGCTGTGTTCTGTGTCAATTCGTTTTAGAGAAAAAACGGCAGGGACAGATAGTAGGACAACAAATGACAAAAGAAATACAGGGTGAGCACAAAGTCTTGCCCTGGTTATAAAAAATTGTAACAGAATAACCGTTTGACATAATAAGTTACATTTGATGCCGTTACATAGGTTAGTGTTACTACTTGTTGCGACCAATGGGTGGCGCTAGAGCTCCAAAACACGGACGCGGTCTGTTAGGTCACGTTAGTTGCTGGCGAAATGGCGTCGAAGCAGGAGAAAGCGCAATGTGTGCTTTGGTTTCACGAAACGAAATCGCCCTTCAGTGTTCAGCGTAAATTTCGAGCTTCTTATGGACGCAGCCCTCCTGACGTTAAAGCAGTAAAGCGATGGTATGCAAAGTTTAACGAAACAGGCAGCGTTGAAGATCGTCCTCGAAGTGGCAGGCCTCGTGTGAGTGATGCAACTGTTGATCGTGTTCGGTAATCATTTCAGGGAGACCGTCTAAATCAACTAGTCAAACATCACGTGAACTTCAAATATCGCAAGCACGTGTGGTGAAAATTCTTCATGAAAGGCTTAGGTTACATGCTTACTAAGTTCAAATCGTCCAGGCCTTGCAACCGAATGATTTGCTGACAAATGCTGAATTTACAACTGAGATTCTCAACAGGATTGATGGCACTAACGATTACTTAAATCGCATGTGCTTTACCAATGAATCCACCTTTCATGTTAGTGGAATGGTTAATAGGCATAATATCCATATATGGGGTTCAGAATGTCCACATGCTACTGTACAGTTACAGCGAGACAGCGAAGAAGTGAAAGTTTGGTGCGGCCTCGTGCATAACAAGGTTTTTGGACCGTTTTTCTTCGCGGAAAAATCCATTGCCGCTAACATTTACTTAGACGTTTTGCAGCAGTTCATTGCCCCACAGTTAGAAGAATATCAACCATGAATACTTTTCCGGCGAGATGGAGCCCCGCCCCCCCCTCCCCATAGGGGTTTGATAGTGCTTAATTTCCTGGATGCAACATTTCCGGATCGGTAGATTGGAAGGAACGGTCCAACACCTTGGCCACCCCACTCTCCAGACATTAAGCCCCTTGACTTCTTTTTTCGGGGGCTATATCAAGGACAGAGTCTTCGTCACACCAGTTGCTGACTTCAACGAACTGAAGGTTAGGATACAAGCTGCTGTGGGTACTGTGACGGAACACATGTTACGAAACATCTGGCGGGAACTGGAATACCGCCTCGACATTCTCCGAGCTACCAAGGGAGCTCACCTTGTGGTTTACTAACGTAAGGGGTCTTATAAAAACTAGTAACACTAACCTATGTAATGGCATCAAACGTAAATTATTATGTCATACGGTTATTCTGTAATAAATTGTTATAATCAGGGCAAAACTTTTTGCTGTATTTTTATCGTGAGACATAATTACAAATTAACAATTTTCAGATTTTTTTCCTTTGGTCATACTGTGAAACCTCGCTTCTTGTCAAATTTCATGAATCTACGTCAACGGGAAGTTCCCTATAGGTTTTGATGAGTGAGTTTGCGAGTACCAAAGTATGTGATGTAAATGGCCGTGGCAGTATATTACATTGACTTAGAAGCTTCAGTTTTTTACATCACCAAGGGATCTAGACCTTAGTATGTGACGTAGATCTCAACTTGATACGTTACCTTTTTCTGGCATAAAGGGTTTTTAACAGTTTAACTGTCGGATAGACAGATAGACGAAGGGATGAAAGGACGCACGGAAAAGGAAGCGACCCTATAAGGGGTACCGATTGAGGCACGGGATTGTAATAAGTCTTTTTTTTTTAAGAAAATGTATACAGATGTGAGTTAGTAGTTCCTACCCATCACCTTTTACACATTACAGTGACAGAAATTCTTCTGGGGAATAGGGGGAGTTGTCAAGAACAAACTTTCTCCGTTTGTTATTGGATAAGTGACCAAAAAATTTTTATTGCAGAATTGTGCATCCCTCTCTGTGCTAAAGGCAACATGGAATATTGAATATCATTTTTCCTTCTGGTGTTGTAGTTACTTACTTCATCGTTCCTTCTGAACTGCAGTGGATTGTTTACAGTAACTTCTTCAGGGAATAAATATACTGTGAAGCAGTAATCAGAACGCCCAATTCCTTAAACAGATGTCTACAAGATGATCGTGGGTGAGGACAACATTTTATTCTTACAGTAAGTTTCTGCGCAATGAAGACTTTCTTTCTTAAAGACGAGTTCCCCGGAACATTGTTCCACATGACATAATTGATTGAAAATGTACAAAATATGTCACTTGCTGATTCGTCTCTCAACAAGATTTGCAATGATTCTAAGCGCAGATGCGGCTAAACTAAGTTGTTTTAGGAGTTCCAAAATATGTTTTTCTCCGATTTAAATTCTCACCAATATGAACCTCTAAGAATTTTGAAGTTTCCACCCTGTTTGTCACTTCTTCACCATGTGTTACTTATCATTGGTGTAGTACCTCTAACCGTGCAGAACTGAATATGTTGTGCATTTTTAAAATTGAGGGTGAGACTATTCGCAGAAAAGCAGTCAATGATACCTTTACGAACTTTGTGTACCATTTCTTCTGTTTCTGTAAGTATGCTTGGATCGATTACAATACTAGTGCCACCTGCAAAAAGAACTAGTTCTGCTTTTTGTATACTAGACGGAAGATCGTTTACACGTATGGGGAACAGTAGTGAATTTAAGACTGAACCTTGGGATCCCCATATGTGGTTTCTCCCCAGTCAAAAAAATGGTTCTGAGCACTATGGGACTTAACTTCTGAGGTCATCAGTCCCATAGAACTTAGAACTACTTAAACCTAACTAACCTAAGCACATTACACACATCCATGCCCGAGGCAGGATTCGAACCTGCGAGCGTAGCGGTCGCGCGGTTCCAGACTGTAGCGCCTAGAACCGCTCTGCCATCCGGGTCTCCCCAGTCAGAATTATGTCCCTGGAATATATCACTTGATTACTAAGTAAAACTTTCTCCATTCTGTTGGTTAGAAATGACGTCCATAGGTTGGCTATGCCATCAATCCCACAAAACGTCAATTTATCTAGGAGAATACTGTGATTCACACAGTTCAACATCAAGGTTGCAGAAAGTAGCGACCGGCAATATTTTATTATTATGCTTGTAAAATATAGTGACTGAACGTGTAAATGGCATTCTCAGTAGCGCAACCCTTCTGAAACTCAAACTGTGATTTGCTTAAAGATACGACTGTTGCTAAGGTGAGATACTTTTCTAGAATACATCATCTTTCCAAAAATTTTGGAGAATGATGTCAGGAGTGAAATAGATCTGTAGTTATTGACATCTTTCTTATCGCCTTTTCCAAAGAGGGGTTTAACAACAGCATACTCCAGTCTGTCAGGAAAAATGCCTTGAGTTAATGATGCATTACATATTTCAAGTAAGACTGAGCTTATTACATAGGAACAGGTTTTTATTACTCTATTGGAAACACCATCAAACCAGATGACCTTTTATTTTTGAAAAAAATATATAATTTTCTTTATTTCAGAAGAAGCTGGTGATACATTAATTTGACTGAATGTCAAGAAGTTAAATTTTCAACACACTGCTCTGATTTGCTCTTGAACTGCCAGTCCCTAAGCTTTCTAGTATATTTAAGAAATGGTTATTAGAAGCATTTGCCACCTGTGACTCGACATTTATAGCCCTTCCATTCAGTTCGGTAATGATGTTGTCTTGTTCTATGGCTGGTTGTCCCGTCTCCCATTTCACTACATTCAATACTGCCTAAGTCTGCTGTCGGAAGTACTGATTTGTGACATTATGTGCATGTTCCTTGATTTTTTAATAAACTTTATTAGTAATTTTGAGTAGTTTTTGTAGTGTGCAACTACTGTAGGATCACTTCTTGTCCTTCCCAAAAGATACGTTTCCCTTTTCCTTTCACGAGATACTTTAATCAGCATGATTTTTTGCATGGCTGTTTAGTGTCCTTTCTGATTAGCTTATGCAGAAAGCCAATATCAAATAATGATATGAATTTATGATGGAATAGTTTAAATTTTATGTTAGCATTGGGTTCATTATAAATTACATGACACCTCCTGTAAACTATTCTTAAAAATATTTGTCCTAGAGTCATTAATTATTCTAACTGATTTCCACTGATGAGTATCCACACTTTAAGGTGCTTTGTTTTTTATCCTAACTAAGAGTGCGTCATGATCAGAGAGAACATTTGATAGTTGGTAAACAGTTATTTTCTTGTAATTCGTCATGCTTTCCCGGCGATCTGTTGACATCTTGGATATTCGGGAATCCTGCCGGATGTTCGCGTCGTTCTCGCACGATATTTCAACAGCGTGCCTCGCTGTCTTTTTCAGGTGCTACCTGAGACTGGTCCTTGGGTCGATCGAGTCCAGTATTCAGGGAGTTACAAAAAGGTACGGCCAAACTTTCAAGAAACATTCCTCACACACTATGAAACGACCCCTTAGAACAATTATACATGACTGTCCTTAAACTGACACACAATATTTTTAGCGCAACGCAATCTGACTTTCAATAATCCCTACAAAAGAATGGCCCTGACTAACATTAACCTAAACCTTTCACAAATCACTTACCTCACAAAAATCTTCGTTACTCGAACTACTGCAATACAGCGAGCGCCACTACTGCTAGCTAAATAAAAGATTCAAACTACTGAAGGCACTAACTACTGATAGGCATAGTTAGCAAATGAAAGATTCTGATAGAGAACAAACAATGTATTTACCTTAAAAGTGTTCAAAAATCATAATATACATAGCAGTTCATGACATCCAGTCTTACAACTTTCAAAACTCCGCCATTTCTCTCCCCACATCCACCACTGCTGGCAGCTCACCTCCAACTGCGCAACGCTACGCGCTGTTCACATCCAGCTGCCCAACACTACAATGGCAGACAACAATGCAAACTAGCCACAGACTGCACACAGCACAGCCAGTGATTTTCATACAGAGCGCTACGTAACGTTGCCAATAAGAAAACATAAACAGCCTGGTTACATAGCCCCCATGGTCCCCACAAAAAATTTTACAAATTGTTTTGGGCACTGGCCAATAAAGATTTGAAAAATTTTTTCATAGTTACAATAACAAAGATATCAAATGCACACACTTATTGATACAATGTTGGTCATAAGCTAAAATTTTCTCACAGTCCATAAAGACAGTCCTGATCATTCATCACAGTAAAATTGCAGTGTTTTTCTCAAAGTCTGAGCAGTAAAAGAAAATGCACACAGAAATAGTGGATTTCCATGCAGTCTTGAAGAAGTAGTGTTGTCCTTCCAACGGAAAGACAGTGCTGACTCTCGACATGCAGACCGGTAATGGGCCACAACATAGCAAACCCACAGCAGAGTCATTCGAAGTTTTGAAGAATAATGGTAGGTAGGTCATCACAGAGTAGACCCACTGTAGTCCTGGTAGAGATTACGGTATTGGTGGGGCACCAGAGGTGCAGACCCACTGTAGTCCTGGTAGAGATTGTGGTATTGGTAGGCCACCAGAGATGCAGACCCACTGTAGTCCTTGTAGAGATGGCAAGCAACCATCTGTTGCGACTGTTCAGGTGCACAATCACCATCCAAGAGTCTTGTGGACAATATAGCAAGTCCATAAACCACCACTTGTGCACTCACAAAGTTTTTGGAATTGTCCTTAGAACCAGCAATGCTGTTATCCAGTCCCTTGCTGAATTATTAACACACGTTCAGACACTAACAGTCTCTACTTCTCACATATTGTCCATATACCACGACCAACAGAAACGTGTGCAGTGAAATGTAACTTAAAAGTTACTTAATTTGATGAACTGGTGTCAATTACAATTTTATAACATAAGAATACAATAAAAAAGGTACAATCATTAAAGAACATAACACTACAGATAACATTTGTAGTAATGCAGGCTCTACAAAAGAATAGAAATAAACATGTACATCAGTGTTACAAGAATTATGACATAAGCACATACATAAAATAATGAAAATAGTTTTTGAAACATTAATTTCACACATGAGCATTAAAACAAAACAGAATAAATAATGACTAAGCATCTTTATAAGGTAAATAACACATTATCAGAAAAATTCTACAACATAAATCTTATTAGCTAAACACATAAAGACAGGAAAAAGACAAATACACAAGAGTACATAAACACATAGCAGAATAACACAGGAGGAAAGAACAGGGTTTGTTTTCAGTGTAACATATGGTACTGCAGTCCAACCCAAAACTTCATTCCATATATCTTTCCTCTTATTTCAACATGTTTCCACCAAAAAAAATTCTATCCAAGTATGCTTTCTGTATTTATATGTTCACATATTTCTTACCTCATTATTTATTTTCCATTATCTTATCTCATCATTTATTTCCAAGAAAATCCTACCTAAACCTGTTGTCCCTAAACCCTACTTTTTTGTTCATATCCTCTTTTAAATACTATTTTGGCCAAACCATTTTCTTAGAGCTTCTCAATGCATTTCTTCCAATTCATCACAACTGGTTCTCTTATATAGCCTACCCCATCTTAAGCTAACTTAAATCTACTGAGCTCAGATGCTAAACTAAGGGATGAGGCAATGCAGCAGCACAAAACAATAAACACAAACAGCAATGACAAAAAATGTAAATTGGCAAAGCAAGCAGTAGCAAATGCAATAACTTATATCTAAACATGACAAAGCTCAGGCAGAAAAAAGATTACAGTAAAAATGGCCATGTTTAATACCTACGTCACATCTTAACACTAGGGTGATGCACCACCAGAATTTACACTAGCAGATAAGTTACCAAATCGTAAAAAATTTATTTATGCAATTCCTATGAAGGGAAATGTCTATTTTTGTGCCCTCGTTTTCTTGGAAGTAGATCATAAATTTATTATTGACTGGATCTGTAGGCATAAAATAACTATATTAGTACATCTATTAAATTTTATTTTAACCAATGCTGCAATGCAGCTAGAAACTAGATATTAAACAAAATAGGCAATGCAAGGTGTGAAACATCATTCGCTAGCCATAAAGCATTCCATAATTCAGTAAACAATCTTCCAACTAGCAAGACAATAGACGTGAAATGTTTCTCATCATTTCATTTCAGTAAATATCATAAATTAAGAACTCTACAGTGTAATCATGTTTTCAAGTTTGAGGGTATCGTATTTGCGATGCTTTCTACAAAGAACTGTCAATAGCGAGGATAACGGCCTCTTTTTCTCCAGCTGTGCCTCTGAAAGGCACACACTAATGGCTTTTTTCCAGGCGACTGTCGTGGAGCTGGGTGCCCATGATGCATTACGTGAAGGTGGTACTTAACTTTCTTACCGAAATATTTACGACACCAGTTTACACTACAGTGACAGTGTCATATAAAATTTCACAGGTCGAGAATTTGCGTTAAAAATGTTAAAAATAGTGTCCAAAAAATTTTCGTCGGCATTGTGATACATTCACGCATTTACACACATTTCATAACTCTTTAAAAGTACGATTCTTGGTTTCCATCATCCTTTTTCACAAGTCAGAGTCCCTAACCACTACTCCATATTCCTTACCTTATTACACATATACATATTCATCAACACGTCTTCAATATTTCATCATAATAAATACATAGCATAATCATATTCCTCATATAGCATCATCTCATTGATCATAAACATACCTCAACAGCATAATACACATTGTCGTCGTAATAATAACATCATAATAGATCAATCACATCTCAAAATCGTCATAGCTTTCTGAACATTTTAAAACCTAAAAAAAAATTCTCTGCTCACTTCAAAAGTGTTATCTACCTCAAACGTACTTTAAGAATCATGATCCCATATTAAATACGTCATTCACAGCTCTCATAGTATCACAATGGTTCTGAAAAAATATGAAGAGTTCACAAAGTACAGACAAAATACAATTTCATAAGTGTGAAGTTATCCAACGGTGTAATTATGTAAACATCTGTCACTGATGTAGTAAAATAAATGTTTGTCTCTCTCAGTTAGATAATCAGATAGCTGTGTAATTCTGTGTTAGAGAAACGTGGTACCGATGTGTAAAGTTGTATAAGCAAATACCATATTAGCTAGGGCTCCTTGTGCTTGCCAAACACATGATACACAAAGTAAGCGTGTACCCCCCTGAGGATTAATGTAATTATACCCTCAGGTGTTACAGATTACAGCAATGGAATGAAATGTATCACGGAAAACTTTCTTTATAATTCAAAAATCTTGAAAAATAAATGGTTCAAGTACAAAATTAATCACTCAAATACGTGTCCTGTAGCGCTAAATGTGCGTCTTGCTGTAAGATAATCTCTGTGGAAGTGTCGTAGTTATTGTCCTCCGAAAGCTAAGTTCTGCAAAAGCCAATGTACTTACCTCATGATAAACAAAAGTGAAATGCTTTGCGTATAGATATCTTAGTTATTACGCTTATTGCCGTGATGAAGAAAGTACTGTGCTGTAACGTATTGTTGTGCTACGGAAAAGGCAGTCTCATTGTAGCTATACCACAAAAGTTACTACTAAAACATGTTTTACTTTCCAGAATAATACAGAAAAACTGTGCAGATATAAAACAGAAACACTGCAAAAGCAACATTGTAAATTGTCACTCATTAGTAGCGTCGTGATAAAATCATGTAGCTGTCACATAAACTAACCACTGTGTCGTCTGGTATCTCACTGAAAGTACTTTAAATCAAGAATGTATTTTCAAGTAAACCAAAATGTTGCATTAAAATCTCATTAGCAGTACCAGTATATGTTCTAAGTATGTAAGCCTTATAGTCGTTACGTAATCGTGCAACTAACAAGCAAGAATGTACACACACAATAACACTGTGACGTCTGTTCACTATAACAATGCATCCGTAATGTCTGTTTAAATAAGTTCTCTTGGTTCTTGATTGGATATTTAACTTAAACATTGTTGCATGGTAACAGTTTCTAAGTCTGACAATGCATACTAGAAATGTGAAGTGAAAAGTTTTATGGCAAAGACAAAGTTAAAAAGCAGATTATCTCTCAACAAACGGTTTTACATGTGAAATGTGGTGTAAACCTTTACTCTTCCCAGTACGCGGTGTTTTCAACTTCGTCGCAATTATCATGTGGTATACGTCGGTAAAGAATACTGCAATTTATCTCAAGGTTAGCGTCTGTGTAATTTTTCCCTGAGCCAGCCGGCGCACGTGGCTGCCTGCGGTGCGAGTCATTGTCTGTCTCTTTGTTGGCGTGCGTCGTTATTGGGATTAGGAGACCTAACTTCTACAAATTCACCTTGTCGAGAGGGCCCTGCTCTGTTTGAATCCCGCCAGTTCTGATGCAATTCAGCTCTGTCGTTACGATCATATCGTCTGTCGTCATGTCGGTAGATTCCATAGTTTCTTTCTTGTCGGTCATGTGATGGAGAATTCCTCCCGGAATCGTAACTGCGCGCTGGACCGTTGCGTCTAAAGTTATTCTGTCTCCCTTGCTAATAATTATTTTGGTTCCCACAATGTCCGTTTCTCTGATTGTCTCTGTGATAGTCACTACCGCGGAGAGGTGATCTTCACTACCACGGAGAGGTGATCTTTCCCTGTAATTATTACTACTCTGCCAACGGTTGTCATACGGGTGGTGTCTGTTTTGGTCACGATTTATGTTGTAAGAATAGCCTTGTCATGTCCAGTTATTATTTCTTTCATCGCGGAATTGCGACGGATGTGACCTGTAATTGTTGTGTTCCTGTTTTCGCGTTCCGCGATTGTCAGTGTCAATTTCTAATTCTTGTAAGAGTCCCTGAAAAGCTTCAATGTCGTCTTTGCAACGTCCTGCCAAAATAATATGTCGTAAATGTTCAGGTAATTTGATTAAGCAAATGCGGATGAGTTCTGAGGGGCTGTATGGGTTTGACAGGTACTGATTCTTGTGCAACATGTCTTCAAAATATTTCACAAGACTGGAAAATTCAGATTGTTCGAAATTCTTCGTCATTATGATGCTATGTTTTACTCGGTCTTGTGTAGCTTGAGACCAATATGCTGAGAGGAAGGTATGGTAAACTTCTCCTTCACTGTGACAATCGTGAATGACCGATCGCATTCTTACAGCTGGTTCATTCTCTAAATAGCCACACATAAATTCTAATCTGTGCTCTAATGACCAGTTGGGAGGAAAACAATGAGAGAATTGATGAAGCCACGCTTGTGGATGAATGTCGTTGCCGGAATTCTTAAATGTTTTGAATTTACGTGTAGTAATAAACAGCTTATAGTCAAAATCATCATGGCGAGTCGCATATCGGTCATTGTTACGTCGTTTCGGCTGCTCCATTTCAAAATTCGGTGCACCTTGCCAATTTCTTTCATAATTTCCGAAATGCGCTGTGTTATTATTTTGTGGCTGTTCTGTATTTCTATGTCCCTCTTCCCGTATTGGGGCGCGAGTGTCTTCTGAAATACGTAATTCTTGTATTACCTGTGTCAGCTGATCTTGTACTTCCCGGATTTCTCTTTGGTGTTGCATATTAATTTGATTCTGATTTTGTTTGAATTTCCTAATTTGTTCGCACTCTTCTGTGTCATTAAAGACTACCGGTTTTGTGTCATTCAGATTATCATCTACCTTCGTAGATAAATTATTTAGCTGATCCGAAAGTTCAACTACTTTCTCTAATAATGAAGTAATTTCCTCCATGTGTCTTTCTGAACCACTTTTCAGAGTATCTACTGTGTCCTTTAAGTTTTCCAGAGTTTTTGCAAGTTGCGTAACCGAATCGGTAGATGCAACTGAGTCAATTTAACTTGCAAGGTCTCATGATTTTCATGAACAATGGTTTGCAGTTCCTTTATGGCTGCTTCGTGATTCTGTAATGCATTTTCAAGCCGCGAAAAAATAGGTTGGAAATGCTCACAAATTTGTGTTTTTACGTCATTACAGACTTTTTGACATTTCGCTTCGATTTTATGTAACTCAGTAGTTAAATCTTCACGTGTTTGTTCAAGCGTGGTGTCTAACTTCCGAAGATTTTGTCCATTGTGTCTAACTTTTGAAGCTTTTGCTGTGTTTGTCCCATTTGTTGTATTAATTGCAATAATAATGTATTAGTGTCTGGAATCTGTTCCTCTATGCTTTTCGGCAGTGCATTTGCACCGGCAACATTCACATTTTGACAAGCAGAAAATGTGTCTTGGCGTATTTGAGAAAACGGTGAGGACGCAAAACCTGAATCTACAGTATTGGCAAGATTGTGTCCTGTCATTTCGGATTCCTGAGACGAGCTGTTGCCGACCGATCGATCGATAATGCTTCCCTGTTCACTAATTGTTTCACTGTCTACGCCTTTATTTGTCGCCCGCTCCATTTCCCTATGCACAATTACCAAATTACTACTTTGAACATTAGTTAATTCATTACCCGGTGGCGCTAACACACTGCTTTCGTCTTCACTGTCATTTCTCAGTTTACTTTGGAGCCTAGTATTACGTTTTTCACACGCCATTATTGTCACAATATTTCACACGACAACACAGAAAAAGCAGAGCAAAATAAGAAAACACATTAACATAGCACTGAAAATAATATCTAGTTAATTGCAAGCGCAGCTGCGAAATACTTGGTGCAAAAAAAATTGTTCAAATGGCTCTGAGCACTATGGGACTTAACAGCTGTAGTCATCAGTCCCCTAGAACTTACAACTACTTAAACCTAACTAACCTAAGGACATCACACACATCCATGCCCGAGGCAGGATTCGAACCTGCGACCGTAGCAGTCGCACGGTTCCAGACTGCGCGCCTAGAACCGCGAGACCACCGCGACCGGCCCTTGGTGCAAATCTACATGCATGCCACAACTGTTTTACTGTACAACAATGAAAGACTGCAACTACAAAGGAGTTTATCTCTACCATTACGCGCTAGCAATAAACAATAGCTACACTAATTACACAAACTACAAGAAAAAAATCAGAAGATTCCAGTGAGGTATCCTCGGCTAAGGGTCGACATATGAAACGTCCCCTTAGAAAAATTTATGAATTACTGTGCTGTTAAACCTCTTACATTATTGGCTTTTCAAACAGCTGAGCAAAACTGAACGTACTCAAACATTCACTAAAGTGACACACAATATTTTTAGCGCAACGCAATCTGACTTTCAATAATCCCTACAAAAGAATGGCCCTGACTAACATTAACCTATACCTTTCACAAATCACTTACCTCACAAAAATCTTCGTTACTCGAACTACTGCAATACAGCGAGCGCCACTACTGCCAGCTAAATAAAAGATTCAAACTACTGAAGGCACTAACTACTGATAGGCATAGTTAGCAAATGAAAGATTCTGATAGAGAACAAACAATGTATTTACCTTAAAAGTGTTCAAAAATCATAATATACATAGCAGTTCATGACATCCAGTCTTACAACTTTCAAAACTCCGCCATTTCTCTCCCCACATCCACCACTGCTGGCGGCTCACCTCCAACTGCGTAACGCTACGCGCTGTTCACATCCAGCTGCCCAACATTACAATGGCAGACAACAATGCAAACTAGCCACAGACTGCACACAGCACAGCCAGTGATTTTCATACAGAGCGCTACGAAACGTTGCCAATAAGAAAACATAAACAGCCTACTTACAACACAAAGAAAGAAAATATGTTATGTGGACATGTGTCCGGAAACGCTTACTTTCCATGTTAGTGCTCATTTTGTTACTTCTCTTCAAATCACAGTAATCATGGAATGGAAACACACAGCGACAGAACGTACCAGCGTGACTTCAAACACTTAGTTACAGGAAATGTTCAAAATGTCCTCCGTTAGCGAGGATACATGCATCCACCCTCTGTCGCATGGAATCCCTGATGCGCTGATGCAGCCCTGGACAATGGCGTATTGTATCACAGCCGTCCACAATACGAACACGAAGAGTCTCTATATTTGGTACCCGGGTTGCGTAGACAAGAGCTTTCAAATGCCCCCATAAATGAAAGTCAAGAGGGTGGAGGTCAGGAGAGCGTGGAGGCCATGGAATTGGTCCGCCTCTACCAATCCATCGGTCACCGAATCTGTTGTTGAGAAGCGTACGAACACTTCGCCTGAAATGTGCAGGAGCTCCATCGTGCATGAACCACATATTGTGTCGTACTTGTAAAGGCACTTGTTCTAGCAGCATAGGTAGAGTATCCCGTATGAAATCATGATAACGTGCTCCATTGAGCGTAGGTGGAAGAACATGGGGCCAATCAAGACATCACCAACAATGCCTGCCCATACGTTCACAGAAAATCTGTGTTGATGACGTGTTTGCATAACTCCGTGCGGATTCTCGTCAGCCCACACATGTTGATTGTGAAAATTTACAATTTGATCACGTTGGAATGAAGCCTCATCCGTAAAGAGAACATTTGCACTGAAATGAGGATTGACACATTGTTGGATGAACCATTCGCAGAAGTGTTCCCGTGGAGGCCAATCAGCTGCTGATAGTGCCTGCACACGCTGTACATGGTACGGAAACAACTGGTTCTCCCGTAGCACCCTCCATACAGTGACGTGGTCAACGTTACCTTGTACAGCAGCAACGTCTCTGACGCTGACATTAGGGTTATCGTCAACTGCACGAAGAATTGCCTCGTCCACTGCAGGTGTCTTCGTCGTTCTAGGTCTTCCGCAGTCGGGAGTCATAGGCTGCAATGTTCCGTGCTCCCTAAGACGTCGATCAATTGCTTCGAACGTCTTCCTGTCGGGACACCTACGTTCTGGAAATCTGTCTCGATACAAACGTACCGCGCCACGGCTATTGCCCCGTGCTAATACATACATCAAATGCGCATCTGCCAACTCCGCATTTGTAAAAATTGCACTGACTGCAAAACCACGTCCGTGATGAACACTAACCTGTTGATGCTACACACTGATGTGCTTGATGCTAGTACTGTAGAGCAATGAGTCGCATGTCAATACAAGCACCGAAGTCAACATCACCTTCCTTCAATTGGGCCAACTGGCGGTGAATCGAGGAAGTACAGTACATTCTGACGAAACTAAAATGAGCTCCAACATGGAAATTAAGCGTTTCCGGACATATGTCCACATAACATCTTTTCTTTATTTGTGTGTGAGGAATGTTTCCTGAAAGTTTGGCCGTACCTTTTTGTAACTCCCTGTTTATGCCGTGAGACAAGATGTCGGACATTAGAGACCAGATTTGACACACACCAGATCATGAACTCGATTTCAGAAGACGGCCAGACCGGGCGAGGACGGCGGTCGGAACACCGGCGACGAGAGAGGGCCAATGTAGCCGCGTATGGCGGGCGCGGACCGCAGACGGAACACACGACGCGGTGCGGACCGATTACGGAGAGCCCATAACGAATAAGTGGAAATCACAGTAACAGTCATGAGACACAGTACCCAACATCTCAGATTGGGTCTGACACACCTCAGATGACCACCACAACCGTTAAGGACGGCCAAAACGGGCGCGGACGGCAGTCGGAACATCCGCGAATGGACGAGTCCATTGAAGCTGAGTCTGGCGGGCGCGAACCACAGACGGAACACTCGACTCGGCGCGGACCGATTAGGGAAAGCCCAGCTCCTTCCAGGCATAAATACTGGACTCGATCGACCCAAGGACCAGCTCCTGGGGGAATTCATCCCCTGGACGGACGAGGCCAAGTACCTAGGAGTAATCCTAGACCCAAAGCTTACATGGGGCAAGCACGTTGCTGATGTACGAAACAAGGCACAGGCCCGTCTTGGTGCTCTGTACCCTCTTCTCAACGAGAACTCCTCTCTCCCGATGGACTCAGGACTCTTTTATACAAGTCCTGCGTGAGGCCGATCATGGAATATGCCTGCGAAGTCTGGGGCAATGCAGCCGACTGCCATATCGAAAAGTTGCAGCGACTGCAGAACATCGCCCTACGAAGGATATTCCATATCCCGAGATCATTCCCTGCGCAGCACCTACATGAAGCAGCCCAGGTGCCGGCAATGATGCAGCTCATCAAGCAGCGAGCCACGAGAACGTACGGGAACCTCAGAGAAGCACCCTCACCACTCGTTCGCCGGCTCGGCCGACGAAATGATGAAACAGACCGCTATAAGCGGCCCCTGGCCCTACTGCACAGACAGTAGATCCACCTGCAGATAACCAGCACATTCCTACGCACCCAGACGACACACTACAACGAGACGACTAACCCTCCGACAAGAAGTCAAGAAGAAGCAGTCAATGCCCACAGGGTAAACGCTGCATTACCCCATCGCCGGATACTGAAGATGCGAGCGCGCGCCCAAGGACCAGCCTCTCGTAGCACCTGAAGAAGACAGCGAGGCACGCTGTTGAAATATCGTGCGAGAACGACGCGAACATCCGGCTGGATTGCCGAATATCCAAGACGTCAGTTATTTTCTTATTTTGAGCTTCATCAAAAGAAACATTATCTATTAGGGTCCTACTATCTTTACCCACCCATGTTGGAAAGTTAATTGCTGAGACCAAATTGTAGAATCCAAACAAAGTTTCTAGATCATTTTTAACATCAGAATCCTTTAGAAAATCTACACTGAAGTCACCACAGACTATTAACTTCTAGCTGCTGTGTAACAGATAGTACCGTAAGGAATCCACATTCCTCATAAACATTAAAAATTT
This sequence comes from Schistocerca americana, assembly GCF_021461395.2. NCBI lineage: Eukaryota > Metazoa > Arthropoda > Insecta > Orthoptera > Acrididae > Schistocerca > Schistocerca americana. The sequence goes on along the minus strand of NC_060120.1, from coordinate 194,972,465 downwards.
CGAGGTGGGGATCTATATAAAACTCCAATTAAACGTGAACTTTTTTCCAGTATTAATTTATAAGCCCACACTTCTATGTGCTGATAACTGCACAATCTACTTGTCTCAGCGTTTTTGAACTTAAGTTCTGTCTTGACGTATGTAACAACTCCTCCTTTTGCTATGTTATTTCTGCATGAGTAAGCTGCAGTACTGTAGTCTTTTACATTGTTTATGTGGTGCTCAGACAGGCACATGCTCTCTTTAGAACTCTCTAAATTTTCCAAACAAATATAGGGTCGCGACTTAAGGAAGCCAAGCGGTAGTGTTATATCTGGACATACGGTTACAGGACATTTCTAGTTTGAACGTGTACTATCTGTACCCAGCGCAAATTCACGAGCGACTGGAAAAAGCGCAGATGTGTTCCGTATATACGAAGGGGAGAACAACAGAGCATCATTCTTAACGTCGGTTTACTGCAGAATTCTTCAGGATGCTCCAGTTTCGAATACAACAAATTTCCTGGAGAGAAAAAGTTTCAGTCCACAAATCACCCAGAATTTAACCGGAATCGCTTGTGCAAAACCCAGCATACCCTTCTTTCGCTGGACATCGTCCTACTCATGATCGAAGGGCAACAGGCACATTCCATTTTCCTAGATATCCAGACAGCGTTTCACACAGTTCCACACTGTAGACTGTTAATGAAGATCCGAGCAGACGTAATACACTGTCGAAAAAAAATTACTTTATCTGGAAAGACGTCGATTTTTATCCGATGGCGTCATATGCCATCCAGGGATAGTAGTTGTAGTGATAATGGATTGAACGCCGTCTGCCAACAGATAGCGTAGTGGGGTAGCTACCAGAGTGTCATCTGTGTCTGCCCTTTGATAGGGAATGCTCACAGCCAGAAGGCTTAGTGTGGTGCAGACGTGTGGAAGAAGCAGGCAACCATGCCACAGAGACGCATTCGCGCTTCGTACAGCAAAATGAGGGTTTGAAAGGGGTCAAATCGTGGAATTCCGAGTGGCAGGATGGTCCTATCGGAGAACTGCCACCCACGTTGGTCGTACTGCGTCACATGTGCAACGATGCTGGTATTAGTGGTCACCTGAGCGTTCTCACACTCGTAAACAAGGTCCTGGACGTCCACGCAGCAAAGACGCTCCCCGGAGGATGGTCGTATTGCGAGGGCAGCAGTGGCAGATTTTACAGCTACCGCGGCACAGAAAAGAGGGCTTATGAACCCAGACGGGTCAACACGAAGTGCTGCGAGTCATTTATTAGCAATGGGACTACGGACACGCACACCTCTTGGTGACCAGTCTTGTCACAGAATTTACGTGCACAGCTCGACTGGTGCCATGAGAGGATCACTTGGAAGATGGAATGGCTTGGCCTGGTCTTCAGTAATGAAAGCAGATTGTACCGGCGCGTGAGTAATGGTCGCTTGCGCACACTATGTAGACCTGGTGAAGGCTGCCTCGTAGAGTGCATTTGTCCGAGACAGACTAACCCCATCCCAGGCGTTATGGTCTGAGTTGCGATGAGCTGGAACTCTCACTGACCTCTGGTGTTTCCGGAGGGGACGCAAACCTGCGCTCAGTACGTGTAGAAAGTTGTTAGACCCGTTCTTTTGCCATTCCCCCAGCAGGAAGGCGATGGAATGCTCGCCGCCACACTGCCCGTGAAATTCAACGTGCTCTGCAAGACCTGCAGCAACTTCTCTGGCCAGCACGGTTACCAGACTTGTCTCCAATCAAGCATGTGTGGGATACGATGGGACGAGAAGTGACTCGGGCAGCTCGTCAAACAACAAGTCTTACAGAACTTCGTGAACAGGTCGAACAGGCTTGGCATAACTTATCCCAGGACAATATTCACCATCTGTACGATCGACTAGATGCCAGAATCATCATCTGTATTGCGACCCGTGGAGGCTGCACCATGTAAAAATATGCTTGTTAAGCATGAATCGATTTCTGATACCCAAGAACCAATTCTGCAAATAATCTGTAAATGTAATCATTTATGTACTTCGTATGAACTGTTCAGCAATAAATCTTGATTGAATTGGGAACCTCTAAAAGGGTGCACAGTTTTATTTCTGGCAGCGGAGATTCTCAGATATGTCAGTGACTGGAAAAAAATTGGTCAAATGGCACTGAGCACTATGGGACTTAACATCTGAGGACATCAGTCCCTTAGAACTTAGAACTACTTAAATCTAACTAACAGGACTCGAACCTGCGACCGTAGCAGTCTCGCGGTTCCGGCCTGAAGCTACTAGAACCGCTCGGCCACCGCAGTGACAGGAAGACTTTTCAAGTAATACGGGGGATGTTCAGTAATTAATGCAACACTTTTGTTCGGTATTCCAACACTAAATACTGTTCCCTGCTCTCAGCTAAAAAACCATATTTTTTACATAATCTCCGTGCAATGCGACGGCCATACGCCACTTTACTGGGAGGGCCTGTACGCCTGCATTGAATCCTTTACTGGTCGACGCCGGAGCCGACGTCTTGCTATATCAACAAATTCCCAATCATCCACGTACTACTTCCCGCTGCATGCACCGTTCATTGGGCTAAACAAATGGAAGCGGAAGTTGCGAGATATGGGTTGTAGGGTGGATGAGGAAGAACGGTTCAGTGAAGTTTCGTGATCAGCTCTCGAGTACACAGACTTAAGTGTGGCCTTGAGTTGCCATGGAGAAGGTGGTGTGTGTTTGTGATCCGTCGACCACGTCGAATGAGGAGTCCAGCCGAACTGTATGCGGGAGATTTGACAGCTTTGCGCGACCTTGTTGCAATGATGACAAACGTCTCGGCCAACTACTCTCCGTGCTTTTGCTCACTGCCACGTCTCTGCACACATTCTGCAAGGCCAAGGAACATCTACAATGCTCTCGTTTTCCGCCAAAAGAAACTCAATGATAATTCTCTGCTCGGAACACATTTCCGTTACAGACTCAGTTTTGAAGGTTACTTATAACGCCACGGCAATCGGAACTTCATGAAACTATACATCCTGAAGCAGGTATATTCTACAATGCCGCACAATAAATTCGGCAATTTTTCTACAGAAATTGGCCGAGAAAAAAAACGTATTGTATTACTTATTGAACGTCCCTCGTAGAACGCAGTACGTTGTCCTAGACGGCGAGTGTTTGTCAGAGAGAAAGGCATTAAAAGGAGAGCGTCAGGGAAGTGAAATAAGACTGCTCTTATTTTCTCTATATTTCTATTTGGTGCGATGCGCGGAATCTTGCTCTAAATTTGGAAAAAATAAGGGTCCACTTCGGATTGATGGGAGAATCCTGGGAAGTTATTGCTAATCTACAAAGGAAACAGCATAGAGAACACGTGGGCGCCCCACAATATTGAGTAGTGCTCGAGTGTTTGGAACCCCCATCAGGTCGGATTAAAGAAAGACATTGAACGAACTGGGAGACGTGCTGTTAGGGTCGATCAGAACGCAGGTGTTAGAGAGATCGTCCTTGAACTCAAGTGGGAATCCCTGGAAGGACGACGTTCTTTTCACGAACACTGTAGAGTGAGTTTAGAGAACCTTCGTTTACGACGGAATGGAGAACGAACTTAATGCCACCAACATACATCCTGCGTAAGGGCTACAAAGACATGAGGAAACATGGCTCGAATGAAACCATGTAGAGCTTCGCCTTTTCCTTTCTCTTTTTGCGAGTTGCACAGGAAAGGAAGGGACTAGCAATGGTAGAAGGTACCTACCGCCATCTAGCGTATCGAGGCTCCTGGATAAGGTATGTAGATGTATAGTGGTTTGACAAAAATCTGGAAACATGGAGAATTGTATGCTTGAACAGAATTCATGTATTCAAGGTACCCTCCGCCACACACCGTCAGGTGGCTTGAGGAGTATGGATGTACACTACTGGCCATTAAAATTGCTACACCAAGAAGAAATGCAGATGATAAACGGGTATTCATTGAACAAATATATTATACTAGAACTGACATGTGATTACATTTTCACGCAGTTTGGGTGCATAGATCCTGAGAAATCGGTACCCAGAACAACCACCTCTGGCCGTAATAGCCGGCCGGAGCGGCCGAGCGGTTAAAGGCGCTACAGTCTGGAACCGCACGACCGCTACGGTCGCAGGTTCGAATCCTGCCTCGGGCATGGATGTGTGTGATGTCTTTAGGTTAGTTAGGTTTAAGTAGTTCTAAGTTCTAGGGGACTTATGACCACGGCAGTTGCGTCCCATAGTGCTCAGAGCCATTTGAACCATTTGGCCGTAATAACGGCCTTGACACGCCTGGGCATTGAGTCAAACAGAGCTTGGATGTGGTGTATAGGTACAGCTACCCATGCAGCTTCAACACGATACAACATTTCATCAAGAGTAGTGACTGGCGTATTGTGACGAGCCAGTTCCTCTGCCACCATTGACCAGAAGCTTTCAACTGGTGAGAGATCTGGAGAATGTGCTGGCCTGGGTAGCATTCGAACATTTTCTGTATCCAGAAAGGCCCGTACAGAACCTGCAACGTACGGTCGTGCATTATCCTGCTGAACTGTATTGTAGGGTTTCGCAGGGATCGAATGAAGGGTAGAGCCACGGGTCGTAACACATCTGAAATGTAACGTCCACTGTTCAAAGTGCCGTCAACGCGAACAAGAGGTGACCGAGACGTGTAACCAATGGCAGCCCATACCATCACGCCGGTACTAGATGACGAATACACGCTTCCAATGTGCGTTCACGGCGATGTCGCCAAAAACGGATGCGACCATCATGATGCTGTAAACAGAACCTTGATTCATCCGAAAAAATGACGTTTTGCCACTCGTGCACCCAGGTTCGTCGTTGAGTACACCATCGCAGGCGCTCCTGTCTGTGATGCAGCGTCAAGGGTAACCGCAGCCATGGTCTCCGAGCTGATAGTCCATGCTGCTGCAAACGTCGTCGAACTGTTCGTGCAGTGGTTGTTGTCCTGCAAACGTCCCCAGTTGCTGACTCACGGATCGAGACGTGGCTGTACGATCCGTTACAGCCATGTGGATAAGATCCCTGTCATCTCGACTGCTAGTGATACGAGGCCGTTGGGATCTAGCAGGGCGTTCCGTATTACCCTCCTGAACCCACCGATTCCATATTCTGCTAACAGTCATTGGATCTCGACCAACGCGAGCAGAAATGTCGCGATACGATAAACAGCAATCGCGATAGGCCAATGTCCGACATTTATCAAAGTCGGAAACGTGATGGTACGCATTTCTCCTCCTTACACGAGGCATCACAGCAACGTTTCACCAGGCAACGGCGGTCAACTGCTGTTTGTGTATGAGAAATCGGTTGGAAACTTTCCTCATGTCAGCAAGTTGTAGGTGTCGCCACCGACGCCACCCTTGTGTGAATGCTCTGAAAAGCTAATCATTTGCATATCACAGCATCTTCTTCCTGTCGTTAAATTTCGCGTCTGTAGCACGTCATCTTCGTGGTGTAGCAATTTTAATGGCCAGTAGTGTAAATAAATTTCAAGTGCCGAGCAACATTTCCTTCTTCCCCTCCCTCCAGTAACTAGCGACTCTTCTCTTCCTCAGCTCCACATTACCATAAATTCATCGATATTTTATTCACAGTTGGTCTTCTCCCAACTTTTGTAATTATTGCACCAGGAATAACGTCTAGGTTGGAATTATCTTCGCAGACATCACTCACTTGCGCAACAGGTTGACATACTCGTATTTTGTTCGTGATTCACTGGGGCACCAGGGTGAAGTTAGGCAGTGGGGGAAACTTGCAGCTAACGAGTGCATCGCGAAACGTGCTGCGGCAGGAGCACCGCACATTTCGGCAAGAGGCATCGCCGTGGTCCTGCCGTGCGGCGAAACATCACAGTGGGCACCGGGACGTGCGAGGAAGACGGACGATACTGTAGTGGTGCCAGTAGCGACGTTGAGCGGATGGTGAGACACGGAAGTCGGCACCGCGCGAGGCCGACGGGCCTTCCGGCGGCACAACCGCTGCCTCTTTACGCTGCACGTGGTGGGCTTTATGTCTTCCCGCCTACCTTCTAGTACCGTTTCAGAAGCCTAACGGACCGCCGGCAGGGGCGAGACCGGAGTTGGCGCTGACGTCACATATTAATGTCTCGTCGCGTGTCGCTACACGTTCCACCTGGTGCGTACCGACACCAACGGTTACACCCTTCTCTCTAACAAGAGAAACTCCCCATAGCACACACCTCAGATTCAGTGGTAAGATGGCCCAATGGCCCGTCAAAAACTAAACACAGATCAAGCATGAAAACAGAAATAAGACGTACTGAACTGTGAAAAGAGAAACTAAATAGAAACAGTGAACGGTCCAAGCTCAAGATGTGCGCCATCGAACGTTTTAAGAGAGCTGCGGTGTAGTGGTTGTGTGGTCACGGTGTTGATTTCCGAAGGTGGAGATCCGTGTATCCGTTTGCAAGAGCGAGGTCTATTCGTCATCGCCATACTGGCGTATCACCCTGCGTGATGGTATGGGGTGCGATTGGTTACACGTCTCGGTCACCTCTTGTTCGCATTGACGGCAATCTGAACAGTGGACGTTACATTTCAGATGTGTTACGACCCGTGGCTCTACCCTACATTCGATCCCTGCGAAACCCTACATTTCAGCAGGATAATGCACGACTGCATGTTGCAGGTCCTGCACGGGCCTTTCTGGATATGGAAAATGTTCGACTATTGCCCTCGCTAGCACATTCTCCAGATCTGTCACCAATTGGTAACGTCTGGTCAATGGTGGCCGAGCAGCTGGCTCGTCACAATACGCCAGTCACTACTCTTGATGAACTGTGGTATCGTGTTGAAGCTGCATGGGCAGCTGTACCTGTACACGCCATCCAAGCTCTGTTTGACTCAATACCCAGTCGTATCAAGGCCGTTATTACGGCCACAGGCGGTTGTTCTGGGTACTGACTTCTCAGGATCTATGCACCCAAATAGCGTGAAAATTTAATCACATGTCAATTCTAGTATAATATATTTGTCATGTGCATTTCTTCTTGGTGTAGCAATTTTAATGGCCAGTAGTGTACTTTATATGAGAATCCATATTAGTATTATATATGCGAAAGTTACTTTTCCATGACTGAACCGTTGAACCGATTTCAATAAAATTTGGTATGGAGATAGACTGAATCCTGAGGAAGAAGCTAGGCTACTTTAGAAAGTAAAAATTCATCGCATAATAGGGTGATTTAGGAAATGGAACATCTTTCTTGACATCAGAGAACATGCACTGTGTTAAAAATCTATTACGTTTGTAGTATAATGTGAATCTTGTATAGTGAACAGCTATGTCAACAGCACAATGCACAGATGCACACTCCTGCCCACGGCCTTCCGCACATGTACTGCTCAGCAGTGTTGCAATGCATGCCACCGCATAGGGGAGTTGAGGGAGAGAGAGGATGAGTTCTAAATATATGCTTACCCGAAGAAGCAGACTTGTAAGGATGGTTCACATTACCGCATGTACAGTTCCTCACTTACTATCACTTATCATAACAAAAGAACTGATTTTCGAAAGCAGTTGCCATGCTAGTGTTTATACAGGGTGGAGCAGAGGAAACATGATTTTTAAGCTGCTAGTAGAGTCTGCACAGAATATCATGGCCAGTAGATGCGCAAACTGCAGAGTGCAAGTGGAGAGAGCGGTAGTGGTGGGGGGTGAGGGCAGGTGCTGTAGGGGAAATGCCGAGCACTGGAGGGGAAGTGCCATTCTAAACTGAAGCCTACACTTACAGTTTTGTAAATATTAAGCAGGGTCCCTCCACGGCAATACTTGAATTGTGGCCATTCAAAAAGATCTGTCGACTCTGCTTTGATTAGTATCTAAAAATAATTCTAGTGAAAATGCAACAACTTATTTTCACTTGTCTTGTTAACCATTTGTAACTTTCAGACAGGCGTCATGAGTGACGAATTTTGAGTTAAACCTACACATTTCTCTTGTTGCCATGTTAAGATTTGCTTCATTTGCCAAAACGCAGTGGAGTTTACATAACGTCACCTCACTAATATGTTGTGCATATACAACTGTGAGATAATTCCGAAACAGTGGTTTGTTAAGTTTATTTAATGAGGAACTGGGGAAAAGTTAGAATAGTAGCTTATGGGAAAGCACATCCTCAGTACAAAATAAACGTGTAATGTCTTTGATTACATTGTTCCAAAAGCCATAGCGTTCCTCAGTCGATGGCCCTTAAAAATTACATTCTTTCATCCGGTCTGTAGTTAGTAGAATAACATGCTAGATATTGAAGTTTTGCATAGTAACCAGATGGAAAAATACCGTCCTCTTTGCGTGCTATCATTTGACAAAATCTGATATCGATATCTCAAAGCATTCATGAAATATGAGGAATGTTGTGGATATTTCAATCTGGCTTTATCGTTGGTCCAGCGTGATCGCAAATCAGTGTGCTACATCAGATCAATGTTCTCGAGATTGGTGACCTGCACCGAAGTCTACAGAAAAATTCGATATATTAGTTAAATTTCACATGCAGGAACATATTACGTAATATGCATCAAACGCAAATTCATAGTGATCCCTATTTCTCATTGCAAACTTTCACGAATTTTGTGCAGTGTTTACTTCCTTGTAAATATCGCTATAACTATGACCTTTAACGAAATTACCGATACATCATAACGAACCTGACATATAAACCTACAAGTAGAGCAAAAATGAATTTTTTAACCGAATAGTTTCTGAAAATAGTTTGAGAAAGACGGCAGTGCGTCCGCCTTGATTTTGCCATTGCCTACCAGTCTAAAGGTGGAAAACTGTCGGCTTTCCCTTCCAAACCAACGAATGGACCCGCCCAGTGCTTGGAACGAAAATTGGTCACTGTGCATCCGTCACCTTATGCTGCGCGCATTCTACTCGGCGACGAGTGGAAGTGTTGACCTTGAGCGACTGTTGGCGGACAGCTGAGGCAATGCAGTTTCAGTCGCTATGGAGCGTTGGGGCACACAGAATCTTGAGTTCGCGGTCGACCATTTCCATAGAAACAATGACTCTGTTGTCACTGTTCAACGTAATTTTTGTGAAAAGTTTAATGTCCGACGTTGGTATGGAGTCCCAGATGGAAACACTACACTCACAATGGTTACAGCGTTTAGAAGTACTGCATCTGTGATGAAAAAGAACCATGTATTCTTCCTCATTCAGTTCGAAATCCAGAAGATGTAGACAGAGTAAGAACGGCAGTTCTTGCTTGTCCAAAACGATCCGCTAAGCGACAGGCCATATCGCTGGCTATGTCACGTCGTTCGCTTCATCTCGTCTTACATGGTGATCTCATATTTCACCTGTACAAAATAATGATTGTCCAGCAGCTAAGTGAAACGGATTTTGTGCAGCACAGAGACGTTTGTGCCGTAATTCTTATGGAAGATGCAAATGTCCCAGTGTTTATGAGTGACGAAGCCTATTTTCATCTGGATGGTTATTTTAACGCACAGAACTGTTGGAACTGTGCGTCGGAAAAACCACATGAACTACACCAGATACATCTCCAAAACTCAAAAGTAACAGCGTCGTGCGGTGCCTCCAAGATAGGGATTATTGGACCTTACTTTTTTGATGAGGGAGGAACCGCAATTACTGTGACATCAGCGCACCAAGTCGAATTGTTAAACAACTTCCTTCGTCCATACCTTGAAAGGCGTAGAGTAAACATGAGATAAATGTGTTTCCAAAAGGATGGTGCCAGAGCTCACACGAAGAGAGCATCCATTGAAGTGGTTCGACAGATCTTCCCGGGACATGCCATTTTACGATATGGTGACGTTTCTTGACCTCTACGCTCACCCGATCTATCGATCTGTGACTTCTTTTTGTGGGGTACCTGAAATCAAGAGTGTACGTGAACAAGCCTCGCACAGTCGATGACCTCAAGATTTCCATTCGTCCGGTAACAAAATGTAGACTGGCAATGGCAAGGAAAGCGTTTCTGAAGAAGAGAAATCTCTTAACATCGAGTATAGATTTAAGTGTCAGGAAGTCGTTTCTGAAAGTATTTGTATGGACTGTAGCCATGTATGGAAGTGAAAAAATGGTTCAACTGGCTCTGAGCACTATGGGACTCAACTTCTGAGGTCATTAGTCCCCTAGAACTTAGAACTAGTTAAACCTAACTAACCTAAGGACATCACACACATCCATGCCCGAGGCGGGATTCGAACCTGCGACCGTAGCGGTCTCGCGGTTCCAGACTGCAGCGCGTAGAACCGCACGACCACTTCGGCCGGCTGGAAGTGAAACATGGACGATAAATAGTTTGGACAAGAAGAGAATAGAAGCTTTCGAAATGTGCTGCTACAAAAGAATGCTGAAGATTAGATGGATAGATCACATAACTAATGAGGAGGTATTGAATAGAATTGGGGAGAAGAGGAATTTGTGGCACAACTTGACTAGAAGAAGGGATCGATTGGTAGGACATGTTCTGAGGCATCAAGGGATCACTAGTTTAGTATTGGAGGGCAGCGTGGAAGGTAAAAATCGTAGAGGGAGACCAAGAAATGAATATACTAAGCACATTCAGAAGGATGTAGGTTGCAGTAGGCACTGGGAGATGAAGAAGCTTGCACAGGATAGAGTAGCATGGAGAGCTGCATCAAACCAGTCTCAGAACTGAAGACCACAACAACAACAACAACAACAACATTTCAGAAACGCAGTAAAAGTAGTATTACTGAATACCAGGTGTTTTAAAAATAAAACCAGATTTCAATTATTCAACCCTATGTAATTTCTCCCTTGCACAAGTAATTTCACACTTCTTTCCCTATTTGCAGGAGAAGTTTCTATCCTATAGTTTAGGTGATAGTTGATTTCGAATTACCGTGACTTGCAAGGGATAACGTATCGCTATCCCGCCGCCGTTTCTCAACGGAATACAAAGTCGTATTTACAAGAGGAAAACAAATCAAAGACCTTTAGTAGTAAGAGCATAGTTGCATTTGAGTTATCAGAAACATGTTCATTTCATCAAAGCTTGCACCTAGCTGTGAGAAAAGTGTGTCTTAAAATTAAATGGAACATTGAGCCACCTATAGGTTAGTTAGGTTAGTGGTGTTTAACGTCCCGTCGACAACGAGGTTATTAGAGACGGAGCGCAAGCTCGGGTTAGGGAAGGATGGGGAAGGAAATCGGCCGTGCCCTTTCAAAGGAACCATCCTGGCATTTGCCTGAAACGATTTAGGGAAATCACGGAAAACCTAAATCAGGATGGCTGGAGACGGGATTGAACCGTCGTCCTCCCGAATGCGAGTCCAGTGTGCTAACCACTGCGCCACCTCGCTCGGTGAGCCGCCTATACACCAAAGCGAACAGAAGCGAACTAGCAGCATCGAATGAGATTCCTTTCTTGTGTATGCGCTAGGTGCTTGTTCGCTTGTATTCACTCGCGTCCTACAGGTGGTTGAATAAAGCATTAAAGGAAGTTCACTGGACTGCTGGTAGACTCTGGAACTTACAGGAGTGATTCCTTGCGCTGATTCCACGCGATTTTTTAAAACCAACCTCCGCAATCCTCGACCTTCCCTGTCCGCCAGCATAAGAGGTCTATCTGATCTAACTTAGCTATGGTTGTTCTTTCGCGTTCCCACTTCAGTCACATCACCAACATCAGCTTAAGAGAGGCTGAAATATCCCTCATGATTTTCTTACCCAGGTGACGTTCAAGGACTAGTCCACGTCCGAAGTACGGGTAACGTAACTGATAATGATAAACAGAAGACTTAAATTCTAAACCTAGCTTTCAAAAACTCGTTTACGGTAGAGGACTGCAGCACCGTTCCCCCTTTCAGTTATCGAAAAGGATGGCTGACATAGTGTTTAGTGTATCTGGGATTGTAAAACAGTTAAGATCCTTAGACACCAGGAAGGCACCTGGCCCAGACAGTATCCCGTAAGATTTTATGTTGACTATGCAACAAATGTAGCACCATTCTTATCCATCATCTATCAGAGATCATTGGAACGGTGGAAAGTTCCACGGGACTGGAAGAAGGCCCAGGTCATACCAGTCTATAAAAAGGGTAGAAAATCGGATGCACATAATTACCGGCCAATTTCACTGACATCGATTTGTTGTAGAATCGTGGAACATATTCTGTGTCAAATAATTACCTTATTTATTTATTTTATTTTTTTTATTTATTTATTTATTGTTCCGTGGGACCACATTTAGGAGAAGTCTCCATGGTCATGGAACGAGTCAATACATGAAATTATAACACGATTGTAGAAACAGATAAAATGAAATATAAGAAACATATTCAGGCGACAAGTCGTTAGTTTAAATAAAGAAAATCAAAAATGTACACTGGAATTTGCTTAATTTTGTATCTCTTCCAGGAGCTCCTCGACAGAATAGAAGGAGTGAACCATGAGGAAACTCTTCAGTTTAGACTTAAAAGTGTTTGGGCTACTGCTAAGATTTTTGAGTTCTTGTGGTAGCTTATTGAAAATGGATGCAGCAGAATACTGCACTCCTTTCTGCACAAGAGTCAAGGAAGTGCATTCCACATGCAGATTTGATTTCTGCCGAGTATTAACTGAGTGAAAGCTGCTAACTCTTGGGAATAAGCTAATATTGCTAACAACAAACGACATTAAAGAAAATACATACTGTGAGGGCAATGTCAAAATTCCCAGACTATTGAATAGGGGTCGACAAGAGGTTTTCGAACTTACACCATACATAGCTCGAACAGCCCGTTTTTGAGCCAAAAATACCCTTTTTGAATCAGAAGAATTACCCCAAAAAATAATACCATATGACATAAGCGTATGAAAATATGCGAAGTATACTACTTTTCGTGTTGAAATGTCACTTATTTCAGATACTGTTCTAATGGTAAATAAAGCGGCATTTAGTTTCTGAACAAGATCCTGAACATGGGCTTTCCACAACAGCTTACTATCTATCTGTACGCCTAGGAACTTGAACTGTTCCGTCTCGCTTATAACATGCCCATCCTGTCTGATTAAAATGTCAGTTCTTGTTGAATTGTGGGTTAGAAACTGTAAAAACTGAGTCTTACTGTGATTTAGCATCAAATTATTTTCCACAAGCCACGAACTTATATCATGAACTACATTATTTGATAATGTTTCAATATTACACACAAGATCCTTCACTACCAAGGTGGTGTCATCAGCAAACAGAAATATTTTTGAATCACCTGTAATACTAGAAGGCATATCATTTACATAAATAAGGAACAGCAGTGGCCACAGCACCGACCCTTGGGGAACGCCCCATTTAACAGTGCCCCATTGGGACTGAACATCATTACCACTCTCAATATTGCGGAGGATTACCTTCTGCTTTCTGTTCTTAAAGTAGGAGGCGAACCAATTGTAAGCTACTCCCCTTACTCCATAATGTTCCAACTTCTGCAGTAATATTTTGTGGTCAACACAGTCAAAAGCCTTCGTTAAATCAAAGAAAACACCTAACGTTCGCAACCTTTTATTTAATCCGTCCAAAACCTCACAGAGAAAAGAGACTATAGCATTTTCAGTTGTTAAACCGTTTCTAAAACCAAACTGTACATTTGACAGCAAATTATATGAATTTAAATGCTGCAGTAACCTTGTATATACAACCCTCTCAATAACTTTAGCAAACACTGATGGCATAGAAATAGGTCTATAATTGTCAACATTATCCCTGTCTCCCTTTTTATAAAGTGGCTTCACTACCGAGTACTTTAATCGGTCAGGAAACCGACCACTCCTAAAGGAAAAGTTACAGATATGGCTAAGTACTGAGCTAACATACGTGGAACAGTACTTCAGTATTCTGCTAGATACCCCGTCATATCCATGAGAGTTCTTGGTCTTTAGTGATTTAATTATTAACTCAATCTCCCTCTTGTCAGTATCATGGAGGAGCATTTCAGGTAACAGTCTCGGAACACTTTTTTCTAAGAGCGCTATATGATTCCCTGTTGGGACTAGGTTTCTATTTAGTTCACCTGCTATATTCAGAAAGTGATTAAGTACTGTACATATATGCGACTTATCAGTAACACGGACATCCCCACTACGCACTGATTCTATATTCTCGACCTGTCTCTGCAGACCAGCCACTTCCTTTACGACTGACCATATGGTTTTAATTTTATCCTGAGACTTAGCTATTCTATCTGCATACCACATACTTTTTGCCTTCCTAATAACTTTTTTAAGCACCTTACAATACTGTTTGTAATGGGCTGCTGCATTTAGATTTTGACTGATTCTAACGTTTTGATATAATTGCCACTTTGTTCTACAAGATATTCTTATCCCTTTAGTCAGCCACCCAGGCTGCCTGTTTGTGCTAGTACCCTGTTTTGAACGTTCTAACGGAAAGCAACTTTCAAAGAGCACGAGAAAAGTCTTGAGGAAAGCATTATATTTATCGTCTACTGTATCAGCACTATAAACATCTTGCCACTCTTGTTCCTTGATAAGGTTTACAAAAGTCTGTACAGCAACTGGATCAGCTTTCCTAAAACGTTGGTAACTATATTTAACATGTGTTGCAGCACAAAAAACTTTTAGACTTAAAATTTGTGCATCATGATCTGAAAGGCCATTCACCTTTTTGCTAACAGAATGCCCTTCTAATAATGACGAATGAACAAAAATATTGTCTATGGTTGTTCTACTGTTCCCTTGCACTCTCGTTGGAAAGAATACGGTTTGCATAAGATTATATGAATTAAGGAGGTCTACCAGCATCCTTTTCCTTGCACAATCACTTATACAATTAATATTGAAGTCACCACATATAACTAACTTTTTGTATTTCCTATAAAGTGAACCAAGAACCTCCTCTAGCTTTAGCAAAAATGTTGTGAAATCGGAGTCTGGGGATCTATAAATAACAACAGTAAGAAGTTTAGCTCCACTAAATTTAACCACACCTGCACAACATTCAAACACCTTTTCAGTGCAGTACTTTGAAACATCAATTGACTCAAATGGGATACCGTTTTTCACATACATGGCTACTCCCCCACACCGCAAAGAGCTCCTAGAAAAGCTACCAGCCAACCTGTATCCTGGTAAAGGAAGCCTCTGAATTATCTCCTTATTTAAGAAATGTTCAGATATACCAATAATTTCAGAGTCAACATCTATAAGCAGTTCACTAACTTTATCTCTAATACCTTGTATATTTTGATGAAATATACTAATTCCCTCATTAATCGGATACCCAAGCTTTGTAGAGAGTGGTTTCTTTGTTAGAGAGACTTCCCTTAAGCAGGAATACCTATCAGCTGACTTCAATCTAAAAAAGGTACAGCTCTAACACCCACAACTACCGGAATTTTCCCATGAGTGATCCCACCACCCCCACCTACGCTGTCACCTATAAGTTTTGCCAACCTCCCCTTCCCATACCTGTTGAGGTGCAGGCCATGTCTAGTTAGACTCTGAGACGCTCATCTGCAGAAACCAGCACGGTTTTAGCAAACAGCGGTCATGCGAGACACAGCTGGCCCTCTTTGCGCATGATATACAACAGGCTCTAGATACCGGATCCCAGGTTGACGCCACATTTCTCGACTTTCGAAAGGCGTTCGACTCAGTTCCGCACTGGCGCTCGCTACAAAAAGTGCGCGCTTACGGTCTATCCGATGACATATGGGGTTGGATAGAAAGTTTTCTAACAGACAGGGAGCAGTATGTCGTCCTGAACGGGGTGACTTCAACAGAAACAAGCGTAACATCAGGTGTGTCCCAGGGCAGAGTAATAGGTCCTCTGATTTTTACGATTTACGTAAACGATCTGGTTGATGGTATTGACGGCGGCCTGAGACTGTTTGCCGATGATGCTGTAGTCTACAGGAAAGTAGTATCACACGAAAGTTGTGAACATATCAATGAGGATTTGCAGAAAATAAATGCGTGGTGTAATGACTGGCAGGTATCTCTCAGTATTAGTAAGCGTAACCTACTGCGTATAACAAGGCGAAAATACCCATTAATGTACGACTACAAAATAAATGCCCAGTCTTTGGAAGCGCTAACGTCCGTCAAGTATCTGGGTGTGACTATTCGAAATGATCTCAAATGGAATGATCAGATTACACAAGTAACGGTAAGGCGAACTCTAGATTGCTCTTTATTGGTAGAATCCTGAAGCGATGCTGTCCTTCAACAAAGGAAATAGCTTACAATACATTAGTTTGTCCAGTCTTGGAGTGTTAAACTTCCTGGCAGATTAAAACTCGAATTCGGGACCTTTGCCTTTCACGGGCAAGTGCAGGAGAGCTTCTGTAAAGTTTGGAAGGTAGGAGACGAGGTACTGGCGGAAGTAAGGCTGTGAGAACGGGGCGTGAGTCGTGCTTGGGTAGCTCAGTTGGTAGAGGACTTGCCCGCGAAAGGCAAATGTCCCGAATTCGAGTCTCGGTCCGGCACACAGTTTTAATCTGCCAGGAAGTTTAATATCAGCGCACACTCCGCTGCAGAGTGAAAACCGCATTCTTGGAGTATTGTTCGTCTGTATGGGACCCTTACCAGTTGGGTCTGATTCAAGAGATTGAGAAGGTCCAAAGAAGAGCGGCAAGATTCGTGACTGGTACATTTAGCCATCGCGAGAGCGTTACGAATCTCATAGAAAGTTTGAAGTGGGACACACTTGCAGATAGACGGCGCGCTAAACAGAAGGGGCTGCTCACTAAATTTCGAAATCCGATCACCACCAAGGATGAAATGAAATGAAATGTCGTGTGGCTAAGGCCTCCCGTCGGGTAGACCGTTCGCCTGGTGCAGGTCTTTCGATTTGACGCCACGTCGGCGACCTGCGCGTCGATGGGGATGAAATGATGATGATTAGGACAACACAACACCCAGTCCCTGAGCGGAGAAAATCTCCGACCCAGCCGGGAATGGAACCCGGGACCTTAGGATTGACATTCCGTCACGCTGACCACTCAGATACCGGGGCCTTCACCGAGGATGTAGAGCATATATTATTACCACCAACTTTCAAATCGCGCAATGATCACCATTCACAGATAAGGGAAATAAGAGTTCGTACTGAGGCGTTCAGACAGTCGTTTTTCCCTCGCGCGATCCGCGTGTGGAACAGAGGGGGGGGGGGATATGACTTTGGCGCGAATTGTGCCCTCCGCCACACACCACGTGGTGGCTAGCGGAGTATATATGTAGATGTAGATGTAGAACTCACTTCACTTTACTGATTGACCCGTTCAGCTGTTACGTCTGTTCTACTGATACCATCGTACTCCCAGCCTTCTTTTATACTGGCGGGTCCGCTTCTCCTGACGTCTAGTGGTCATTTAGGCGCTACAAAGGGGCGTCCAGATACTTTTGGTAAGATAGTGTATAACGTCACCGTTCGATTAGTTAGGATGTAACATAATCTGCACCGTAATTACAGTGTTAAAATACATACAACTCAATATATACTTGAGACAATAGATGGAACAATAAAGAGTAACAAGAGACAGAAATACTGCTACAATTCTACAGCGTGGTCAGAAACAGTTTGAAAATCTTGTAATGCTTTTGCAGGGTAGGTGATGCTGAGAAAGAACTGTTAAGAAAAAAATTCTGTATGTTGAGCCGTTTCCGAGTTAATTAAGATCGAAGTTAGCTATCAGGCCGCTGCGCAAGCAAATCCAAACGGTGTGCCAATACAATTATTGTCAGTTATTCTGACAGCGTAGATGACACCCCACGAGACTGCTCAGCCTTTGGCTCGGGGTCGCTCCCTACTACAATCCGATGACCAATTTTTGTATCGCTCTCTTTTATCTCTCTTTTTTTCGGGTTTAGGAAAGCAAACGAAAGACACGGTTGGTCACACCGTCTCTGGTAGGTCACTTGAATTTGCGCGCACAACGCCCTCACTGCCTTATTTCAATGCTAATTAAGCCGGAAACGGCGGAATGTATTCAAGTTTTTTCGTAACACTTATTTTTCAGCACAACCTACCCTGCAGCACCCTTACAAGTTTTTCAGACTGTCCTGTGTAAGACACTGCCAGCGCCAATAGCGTTTCACGAACATGATGGCTAGGTGCCCTCTCAAAAGCAACAATCAGGTCTGCAGGCAGTTGGAATGAAGTTCCTGAGGAACACAGACTATTGTACCCTACTCGACAAAAACAGGATTTATCACGTAAGACAAGAGCTGTCCACATACCTTCTTACCTACCAAATGCAGCAATACCATAAGAAGCGAAGGAAAGAATTTGAGTGAATCGAAGATGAAATATTAGATAGAATAAGTAACACACCAAAGTAGAGAGAGCAATATACAGAGAAAATGTAGAAGGTATACTGAAGTGTGAAGCCGGAACAGCTGGGCACCTAATACCTAAAGAAGTGAAGAAAGAGCTTTATGTACAGAGTTCGTGGGTGTTCTTCTACACACGCAAATGTATTTCACTGGTGTGAAGCAAAATCTCACAAACAGTACAGAAAGGAAAGGGTAAGGATCGTTGCGAAAGGTTTCCTAAGTCGAACAATGCAATGTTCAAGATTTGCTCCACAGCTTTCGTAGAAGGAAGGAAGGAAGGAAGGATGGAAGGAAGATTCCAGAAACAAAGAAAAAAGCATGTCAAATTTAAACGAACGCAAAATCCCCAAGATTGGCGATCGTCTACAAAATTTCGAAATTTAGCGTGGACTTCGATG
Source organism: Schistocerca americana (assembly GCF_021461395.2). Taxonomy (NCBI): domain Eukaryota; kingdom Metazoa; phylum Arthropoda; class Insecta; order Orthoptera; family Acrididae; genus Schistocerca; species Schistocerca americana. The sequence goes on along the minus strand of NC_060120.1, from coordinate 194,953,751 downwards.
AGAGATTCTTATAATAGCTTCCTCAATGAAACTTTGTCTCAAAACCTGGCAGAAAATCAAGAGAGATTCTGGTCGTTTGTGAAGTATGCTAGCGGCAAAACGTAATCAATGCCTCCTCTGCGAGATAGCAATGGAAATACTATCGACGACAGTGCTGCCAAAGCAGAGTTACTAAACACAGCCTTCCGAAATTCCTTCACCAAGGAATACGAAGTAAATATTACAGAATTCGAAACAAGTACAGCTGCCAACATGAGTAACGTAGAAATGGATATTCTCGAAGTAGTGAAGCAACTTCAATCACTTAACAAAAGCAAGTCTTCTGGTCCAGACTGTATACCAATTAGGTTCTGTTCAGAGTACGCTGATGCCCCACACTTAACAATCATATCTAACCGCTCGCTCGATGAAATATCCGTACCCAAATACTGTAAAGTTGCGCAGCGCAGTGCCGGCCGGAGTGGCCGAGCGGTTCTAGGCGCTACAGTCTGGAACCGCGCGACCGCAACGGTCGCAGGTTCGAATCCTGCCTCGGGCATGGATGTGTGTGATGTCCTTAGGTTAGTTAGGTTTAAGTAGTTCTAAGTTCTAGGGGACTGATGACCTCAGAAGTTAAGTCCCATAGTGCTCAGAGCTATTTGAACTATTTTTTTGGCACAGGGCACACCAACATTCAAGAAGGGCAATAGGAGTAAGCCACTAAATTACAGGTCCATGTAATTAACGTCGATATGTAGCAGGATTTTGGAACTTATGTTGTGTTCGAACATTGTGAGTTACCCCGAAGAGAACGGTCCGTTGACACAGGCAACACGGATTTTGAAAAGATCCATTCTTGTGAAACACAACTAGCTCTTTACTCGCACGAAGTGTAGAGAGCTGTTGACAAGTGATTTCAAACTGATTCCGTATTTCCAGATTTCCAGAGGGCTTTTGACACTGTACCTCACAAGCGACTTGTAATCAAATTGCGTGCTTATGAAATTTCGTCCCAGTTATACGACTGGATTCGTGCTTTCCTGTCAGGGAGGTCAGAATTCGTAGTAATTGATGGAAAGTCATCGAGTAAAACGTCAGTGATTTCCGGCGTTCCCCAAGGTAGCGTCATAGACCCTCTGCTTTTCCTTATAAACGATTTAGGAGAATGTCTGAGCAGCCGTCTTAAGTTGTTTGCTGATGATGCTGTCGTTTATCGTCTAGTAATGCCATGAGAAGAACGAAACAAATTGCAAAACGATTTAGAAAAGATATATGCGTGGTGCGAAATTTGGCAATTGACCGTAGATAATGAAAAGTGAGAGGTCATTCACACGAGTGCTAAAAGGAATTATAATCCTTCTACCTCCCCGGCTGCTTAGGCTTTTCTATATGACCGTGTACCCAAAGTCCCTAATCTATGGGGAAAAGGCATCAACTCCGAAGAATAATGCAAAAGCGAGCGAAGTAGATAAAGTTATAACCGAATCGCCACTGCTCAGTACTTTAGCAATGACTATTAGAAACAGATATCAGTTGACTTTATATATATTTTTTAAGTAAACTAATTTTTAATTAACGTTAGTTAGAGAAAAATTTGGAAAAAAGGGTTTCCAAAGTATGTCATTAACGAACACAAGCAACGGTTGCCAGTTCCTCACTGGAACAAGAATAATTAAACTGAAACTGAACTTTAGACTCGTAAGCAATCTTACGCAAGAATAGTTATTGGCGTCATGACGTAGGGACAGAACCTAACTCACACTTTCAAGTACTTCACACCACACATATCACAGTAGTTAGATGATAATCAAATAGCAAACTCATACAACATATTATATTAATTTTCAAAGATCAGTTAAAGAAAGATTGTTTACTGGCTGTGGACAGAAAATTTTTACGTTACTCAACGTAATACTGACTGTCGTAATTGCAGCAAGCAGAAAGATTGTTTGGATTTATTCATTGGTAAGGACTGTCGTTTACCTAGCAGTTACTCTGATATTTCTTTGTAACAAAAGTTATAAATTATGCCACAAGCTATAAATTAGAAACTGTGCTTTCACAGTGAAATTCAGTGTCCAAGCTACGTAAAGTTTTACTACCAATTTTTTATTGTGAAAAGTACTCTATTTTTAGCAAATGTATTAATACTGGCTCTTGCATCACTCTATTTCTGGCATTATTCATACTACAGCCAAAGATTTCATTATTACGTAATTGTCCAAAAGTTGGAAAAAGTATGTTTTGATAATCCAATATATTAATGTTCACTTCATTTTCAGTTCATTTTCTGATTATCTCGGTTAGTACAAAGGGATAGGATGGATACTACTTCGATAACGACTTAGGAAAATTATTTACGTGACAATGTGCACGAAAACAATGTTATTAAGTAATAACATTTCAACTACGCTGGTCAGCCTATTACAGTTCTGATTATAAAAAGTATAGATCTTACTTCACTTTATGATGCCGTTTGTTTGTAGAGCGGCTTTTTTTAGCTGTAAAATAGGGCACAGGTCGATCTTCTTGCCCAACTATAGCCAATAACATGGGCCCACAGTAATCTTGATGTTATGTGAATTACTCTTGCTGCTTTGTACTGTACCCAATAAATGCCATACACGTAGCTTGCCCATACTAAACATCCACCAAAACAACCATTTTAGTTTTCACTGTGCCGCTCTTCGGAAACAGACTTTTTATCTCCGCACGTTTGGATAGCCACACCAGCGAATACACACAACCAACGACAACAACAAACAACTCGCACGCCCAGTAATAATGCATTTACAATTTGTTATAGTCTTTGATAATAGATTTTCCCTGACTAGTCCAGCGTGTCTATTTACAAAATGTTACCGTTCCATGCGTATTCTCTTTCTTAAGTAACAAATAGCTTTTATAACGTGACAACATATTTACAAGCATAATATTCAGCACAAATAACAAAACAAACTTCTTAAAACACGTAGAAAATATATGATCATACACAGAGTCGTGGTGTTACAGAATTCATTAAACTTAGGTTACACGACAAATCAGTCTAATCTAAAGGCCGTAAATTCAACTAAATACCTAGGAATTACAATTACGAACAACTTAAATTGGAAAGAACACACTGAAAATGTTGTGGGGAAGTTGAACTAAAGACTGCGTTTAATTGGCCGAACGCTTAGAAGATGGAAGAGATGTATTGAAGAGACTGCCTGCTCTACGCTTGTTCATCCTCTTTTAGAGTACTGTTCCGCGGTGTGGGACCCTTACCACATAGTATTAACGGAGTACATCGAGAAAGTTCAAAGAAGAACAGCACTTTTTGTGTTATCGCGAAATACGGGAGAGAGTGTCACAGAAATGATACAGGATTTGGGCTGGACATCATTAAAAGAAAGGTGTTTTTCGTTGCGACGCAATCTTCTCACGAAATTTCAAACACCACCCTTCTCCACCGAATGCGAAAATATTTTGCTGACGCCGAGCTACACAGGGAGAAATGATCATCATAACAAAATAAGGGAAATCAGAGATCCCACGGAAATATATGGGTGTTCGTTTTTTCCGCGCGTTGTTCGAGACTGAAATAATAGAGAATTATACTGAAGGTGGTTCGATGAACCCTCTGCTACGTAGATGTAGATGGAAAGTGCCGTCGAGAACAAGGGAATTAGAGATGGAGCACAAGCTCGGATTAAGTAAGGACGGGGAAATCGGCCGCATCCTTTTAAAGGAGGCATCCTGGCGTTTGCGTTAAGCGATTTAGGGAAATCACGCAAAACCTGAATCTAGATGGTCAGGCGCGGGTTTGAACCGTCGTCCTCCCGAACGCGAGTCCAGTGTACTGACCACGGCGCCACCTCGTTTAACCGCAGCTTTTGGGTGGTAGGCGTGGTGAAAATAGCAAGGAGTATGTCTCGTTAGCAAGGAAAAGAAGGCAACAGCTTTTCTGTGAAATAAAAAAAGCAATAACCGAAACAAAGAAGAGCATGTCTAAGTGTGTATGTGAACCGAAACTCTGCTGCTGGGTAGAATTCAGCTCCCTGTTGCTTCACCCGTGCATTGGACAACTCGCAACATTATCGGTGTTTTTTGTTTTATGGACATTAGCTCGTGGTCTGAGGCAAAGTTTTCTACGTGAAGTTTCGTCTTAAAATGCAAAGACATCGTCAGAGGCCATAAGGACACAGATAGCGGTACAAACTTAGTCAAGTTCAGCAACCCGAACTGGTTATGCGTGCCCACAAAAAGTCTGTTTGTGACGTCATCAGACAGTTATGTAGGACCACAGAGGTGTGCCGACGTGTGTTACGGAACTTGTTGTGTGGAAGAATCACCGTTTCATTAAGCACTAACGCCTAAACGCGTCTAATTTCGATCCTTCAAACTCACAAAAACAACTCCAACAGCAAAGGAGGAGGACTGAAATGTGACAAATTGTGGACCTTAGTCTACCAATAGCCTGTCTACATCCATAAAAATAAATGTTTCTTTCTTTGTCCCTTATACCTTTCTATACCACTGATCTGATTGCGATGAAACTGTGCTGAATTCTTTTCCGCACGCCAGTGAAGATTTCTGAGTTAGGACAACCATTTTACAACAGGTAGCGCACAAGTTGTTTCAACAGTTGTGTGTGTATTTCATACAGTTTAGCGGCACATCGTGTGGTTTTGTTGTATGAGTGCGCACGCATGACATAACCGAACTGACTCAAACAGCCGGCCGGAGTGGCCGAGCCGTTCTAGGCGCTACAGTCTGGAACCGCGCGACCGCTACGGTCGCAGGTGCGAATCCTGCCTCGGGCATGGATGTGTGTGATGTCCTTAGGTTAGTTAGGTTTAAGTAGTTCTAAGTTCTAAGGGACTGATGACCTCAGAAGTTAAGTCCCATAGTGCTCAGAGCCATTTTTTTACTCAAATACAAACAGCGACATTTCAGTTCGTGTCTGACATAACGAGTGGTGTTGATTGCGAAATTACAATCGTCAATCTCCATTGGATAAAAGATATCATACCCATTTTCTTTTTTGTTTAGAAATTGTAAAAGTCGTCACAAAGCATTACTTTCATTGCTAAATCAATTATGCGATCCAAGCGACAAGCAGTTGGTGAAATCTAAACCTCAAGCACGAAATAAAAAGGCAACACGAGCTGCAAAAATAGATGAACAACTGAATTCAAGACCGGAAATCGCTAGAGTACGTAGTGCTTAAAGTTGTTCGTCTGAAACACTCGAACATAGGGAAGCAAGACTAGATGTCTACTTCTTTGAGTGATTTTGCAATGCATACCGGATTTATTATTTATTTATTTACAATTCTAGTTCCGTAGGAGCAAATTAAGGAGCAAACCTCCAAGGTCATGGAATGTGAAAATACAACATATAAGTAATAACCGATAAAATAAAATGTTTATGAAAAAAGTTTATGAAAATGTTTATGGAAAAAAGTCAAGCCATCAGTTTAAGTAAACGCAGGCAACAATATATCATAAGAATCAGATTTTTCTCTCGTATAACGTGAAAATAGTAAATATTCGCCGAATACGGCGTATCCATCTAACGCGCCGTTGACATGTAAACACCATTCGACGGTTTCACAGTACAACACTAATAGGAACGCTAAGACTAGTATCGTCGAATGAAGCGAATGTGAATGATGTATTCCTTCGAATAGCAAGTCGATATGCTTCTCATTTACGAAGGATGCCAACGAAATTCATTGAGTGCTAGAGACTTATACGCTGAAAGATATCCTCAACGTACTCACCCTACACGTCGTACATTTAAATATGTGTATGATAAATTGAGAACAACTGGATCTTTAACGCATCGGAAACATATCCGGCAAAGGGAAGTTCGTAACGAGAAAACGGAAACTGATACTCTTGCCACTGTGGTTCGAGATCCTTTTGTTCGTTCACGTCAAATCGCAAGGGAATCTGACAAGAGCCAGAGTAGTGTTGTTCGTGTTCTGCATCGCCATAAATATCATCCTTACCATATCAGTCTCCACCAAGAATTAACTGGTGCGGATTGTATGCGTCGTATTAAATTCTGCCGATGGGCTCAACTTCAGATTCAGAGGGATGACACATTTATTAATTTGATTTTATTTACTGGCGAGGCTGCATTCACGAACCATGGAAATGTTAATTTGCATAACATACATTATTGGGCAACTGAAAATCCATGTTGGCTGCTGCAGGTTGCTCACTATAAACCGTGGTCGGTGAATATATGGTGTGGGATTCTGGAGGACAGACTTACTAGGCCCCTACTTCATCGCCGGCCGGTGTGGCCGTGCGGTTCTGGGCGCTTCAGTTTGGAACCGCGTGACCGCTCCGGTCGCAGGTTCGAATCCTGCCTCGGGCATGGATGTGTGTGATGTCCTTAGGTTAGTTAGGTTTAAGTAGTTCTAAGTTCTAGGGGACTGATGACCATAGATGTTAAGTCCCATAGTGCTCAGAGCCATTTGAACCATTTGAACCCTATTTCATCGAAGGAAATCTTAATGGCAGGAAGTACACCACATTTATACAAGAAACATTAAGTCTGTTATTGGAAGACATAACTACAGGAACAAGGAGCAGGATGTGACATCAACATGATGGGTGTCCGGCACATTTTTCGATGATGGCTAGAAATGAGTTGCAGAGACAATTCCCAAATCTTTGGATTGGACGCGAAGATGTATCGTGGCCGGCTCGTTCGCCAGACTTGCGCCTCTGGATTTTTTCTTGTGGGGATTCGTAAAAGACACTGTTTATAAAGACGTTCCAACTACACCTGAAGATATGCGAGAGAGAATTGTCAGAGCATGTCTTTCGATAAGTGCCGATCTTATAAGGAATACCACTCAATCCATGATAAGAAGATTGCAGCACTACATTTACACCAATGGCCATCACTTCGAACACCTTCTGTAAATGGAGGTTCATGACACCTTTGTGACCTTCGTTGACCTTCAAAGATCTTACTGTTACGCATAATTGGATTTGTCTCGATAGCCACTATCAGAAAGTAAGTGCCAAACTATAGCATCCCATAAAAAAAACAAAGAAAGTTAACCTTTACATCTCTGCCGCGACCCCACCTAGCATCAAAAAAACCAGCGTCATATTATGGCACCCGTTGCCCCATGCAACTTTTGTCCCAGAAACTTTTAAGATCCTATCATACTTTCGGAGTTATTCTTGGTGGCAATAGTTAGTGACTCACCCTGTATATTGAGAGGCTAATGTCAAACTACCCAGACTAGTGAACAGAGGTCGACAGGAGGTTCGGGAACTTACACCACTTATTGCGTGGACTGCCCGTTCCTGAGCCAAAAATTTCCTTTTAGATTGAGAAGAGTTACCCCAAAATATAATACCATAAGACTTAAGCGAATGAAAATAAGCAAAGTAGACTAATTTTAGGGTCGAATGATCACTTACTTCAGATACAATTCGAATAGTAAAAATGGCAGCTTTCTGTCTTTGAACAAGAACCTGAACTGAACGTGGGCTTTCCACGACAGTTTACTACCTATCTGAGCACCTAGAAATTTGAAATGTTCAGTTTCACTAATCCTGTGCCCATTCTGTGAAATTCAAACTTCGTGTTTTGTTGAATTGTGCGTTAGAAACTGTAAAAACTGAGTCTTACTGTGAGTTAGCCTTAGTTTATTTTCTACGAGCCATGAACTTATATCACGAACTGCACTATTTGAAACCGAGACAGTGTTGCACACAGTATCCTTTACTACCAAGCTAGTGTCATCAGCAAACAGAAATGTTTGAAAATTACCCGTGATACTAGAACGCATATCATTTATATAAATAAGGAACAGAAGTGGCCCCAACATTGATGGTCCAACTTCTGGACCAATATTTCGTGATCAACACAATCAAAGCCTTAGTTACGTCAAAAAATATGCCTAACGTTCGAAATCTTTTATCCATGAGAGTCCTTAGTCTTCAGTGATTTAATTATTGACTCAAGCTCACCCTTGTCAGTATCGTAAATGAGTATTTCAGACATCACTCTTGGAAAGGCATTTGCCAAGAGAGTTATATGACGCCCTGTAAAAACTAAATTTTTAGTTAATTCACCAGTAATGATCAGAAAATGATTGTTAAATACTGTACTTACATCTGACTTATCGGTAACAGGAATATTTTTGCTAAGAACTGACTTTATACTGTCGACCTTGTGCTGCTGACCAGACGCTTCCTTCACAGCTGACCATATGGTTTTAATTTTATCCTGTGAATTAGCTATTCTATTTGCGTACCACATACTCTTTGCCTTCCTAACAACATTTTTAAGCACCTTACAATACTGTTTGTAATGGGCTACTGTAGATTGATTGTGACTACTTCTAACATTTTGATATAATTCCAAGAATCCTCTCTAGATCGAGCAGAAATGCTCTAAAGTCAGAGTTAGGGGACCTATAAACAACAACAATTAGAAGTTTAGTTTCAATAAATTCAACTGCCCCTCCACAACATTCAAATATCTGTTCAGTGCAGTGGCGTGATACAAATATGGACTCAAACGGAATACTGGTTTTCACGCACATGGCAACTCCCCCATACCGCAAGGAACTCCTTAAAGAACAGCCAGCTTATCTGTACACTGGTTAAGGAAGCCTCGGAATTGTCAAATTATATAAGTGGCGCTCCGGTATACCGATAACGTCCAAGTCAACATCTATAAGCAGTTCACTAACCTTATACCTAACACCTCTTATATTTTTATGAAATATTCTAATTTCTAGGTGCAGCTCTAACACCAACTACCACCACCCACTACACTATCACCTGTAAGTTTTGCCAGCCTCCCCTTCCCATACTTATTGAGGTGCAGGCTATGCCTAGTGAAACCCGATCTACTGAGAGACTCAACTGGCACCACTGCAATGTAACCCATGCCCTTTGCCATCATGCCTTCTCCAGCCCTATGTTAACACGCCTAACAGTCGCATTAATATGAGGTCCATCATAACGCTGAAACAGTTGCACGAAATGCACATTAGTGCCACCAGTTTGAGTAGCTATCTTTACCAGGTCACCACCTACATCATACTCCCCGTCCCTATCAAGACTATTCCCTGCTCCACTCACTATTACTACCTGATCCTCTTTTGTAAAATTCCTACATAACTCCCCTATGCTGTCAGTCGCCTGAGCCAACCCTGAAATAGGCTTCACAATGCTGGTGACTTGTTACTCACTCGCCAACACTTCCTGCAGCTGCTGGCCCATACCTCTACCGTGCGAACTACCTAGCAGCAGAGCTTTCTTCTTTCTGTTAGACTTTGCAACTGACTTAGGCCTTTTAACTGCTAAGGACTGCTGCATGCTTCCTACAATTGCAGCTACAAGTGGCTCCTCTCCACTCAGCTCTTACAGTTGGTCAAACCTATTGCATATACGTAAAGTACAACTGTCTGAATACCTCCTCCTCCTTGCTTCCATCTTGCCAACTGCCAGTTCCCATTCACCAGCACCTTTCACCCTCCTCAACCTATCTAGTTCCTCCACTACCTATTGTAACTGCACCTGAATGGCACAGATCTTACGCTCCTGCTCCTCCATCAACTTATTTATACTACAGATTCTGCATTCCTGGGAGAGGATCTCGCTAGAATTCCCGTTGGCTTCCCTACTGCATCCCCCCCCCCCCCCCCCCAATGAAAATACTTTGACTAAATCCCACATTGTAACCCACTACTCATAAACCTACGACAAAGCCCACACTTCTCACTCATGGTAAATTTTACAGTTACTGAAAAAAACTAACGCTACCTAAGTTCAGTTACACCACAAGAACTATTTACGGAACTAACAATAGTAATCTAGAAATTTTCTCTCTACTAAGAAAGCAACAACTTTTATTAATACTATTAAACAAGAACTAACCAAACTAACAATACTCCACAAAATTTATTAGCTACAACCAAAAGTTTAAACGGCCACTGGAAAGAAGAGTCAGCTGAAAACTGTCGCACGAAATTTACTAAACTACTTCCACGCACAGAAAACTCTAAAAAAACACACCGAGCGAACGTTTCCAAAAGTTTATTGAACCGTTATTTCGCCATAAACAGCACAAGACACCGTTGAAAACTAATAGATTTAATATCTGTGTAACAGCGCACAAACAACTTAGTTAGAACTTAACAACCGCTACAGCTGCAACTGCACGCCGCAAAATGTAAGCACACAACTAATATTTGGATGAACGATTGAAAACTACTAACGTCGTGGAGGTATGTGTCATCTATGCATCACATACCTCCAGGAATTTAGAGCAACTATGGGAAAGACGGAAAACAGATAAAAATGACGAAAACTACTAAGTTTAATATTCGGTTACAGTGAACAAACAACTTGGACAGTACTTAGCCTTATAAAAGCGCCCTCCGCCGCACGCCGTTGGGTGGCTTGCGGAGTATAAATGTAGATGCAGGTAATGTATTGCGAATACATAGAAAGAAGGATCCTTTATTGTATGATTATATGATAGCGGAACAAACACTGGTAGCAGTTGCTTCTGTAAAATATCTGGGAGTATGCGCACGGAACGATTTGAAGTGGAATGATCATATAAAATTAGTTGTTGGTAAGGCGGGTGCCAGGTTGAGATTCACTGGGAGAGTCCTTAGAAAATGTAGTCCATCATCAAAGGAGATGGCTTACAAAACACTCGTTCGACGTATACTTGAGTATTGCTCATCAGTGTGGGATCCGTACCAGGTCGGGTTGACGGAGGAGATAGAGAGGATCCAAAGAAGAGGGGCGCGTTTCGTCACAGGGTTATTTGGTAAGCGTGATAGCGTTACGGAGATGTTTAGCAAACTCGAGTGGCGGACTCTGCACGAGAGGCGCTCTGCATCGCGGTGTAGCTTGCTGTCCAGGTTTCGAGAGGGTGCGTTTCTGGATGAGGTATCGAATATATTGCTTCCCCCCTACTTATACCTCCCGAGGAGATCACGAATGTAAAATTAGAGAGATTCGAGCGCGCACGGAGGTTTTCCGACAGTCGTTCTTCCCGCGAACCATACGCGACTGGATCAGGAAAGGGAGGTAATGACAGTGGCACGTAAAGTGCCCTCCGCCACACGCCTTTGGGTGGCTTGCGGAGTAAAAATGTAGATGTAGATAACCGCTACAGCTACAACCGCACTCCACTAAATGTAAAAACGGATACGGACAAGTACTAAAGAACGCGAACAGCACCAACGTTTCCCCTCAGTAAACTCCGTAGCACTCGTCGGCAGGAGTCTGCGATCTTAGGCAGTGCTCTGATGACGTCAAGGCCCGACAGTTGGATGGATACTTTCATCTTACTGAGATTGTTTAAGTTCGTATTGTTGTATGAGTCTTCATAGCCCTGAATAAGTCTCCAGCACTGGAAAAGATTGTTAAAGTTCGTATTGCTGTATAAGTCTTCATAGCCCTGAATAAGTCTCCAGCACTGGAAGACGAAATGTTAGGTAGATAAATGTGCCTTGGACCACTGTCTAATAACCATAAAAGAAAAATCACCCATGAAAGCTAGTAAAGTGCTTGGATCCTTTTCGGCATGCTGCCCACAAGGTGTTCGAGACGCCGTTACTGAATCCTGTCTCGGTCTTCGACTTTATCCTGCGGAGACGGTTGCGAACTGTCAATGTCGACGCACACTCGCGAGATACCTCTGAGAAGTTATACCCTGCGGTGATAAAGGCCATAGGATAGCGATATACACATGTACAGGCGGCGGTAGTAGCGCGTACGGCAGTGTAAGAGGGGCAGCGCATTGTACTGAGGTGATTCACGTGGAAAGGTTTCCGGTGTGGTTGTGGCCGCACTACGGGAATGAGCAGACTCTGAACGCGGAGTGGTAGTTAGAGCTAGTCGTATGGGACACTCCATTCCACAAATCGCTAGGGAATTCAATATTCCCAGATCCACAGTGTCAAGAGTGTGCCGAGAAAAGCAAATTTCAGGCATTATTTCTCACTACGGTCACCACAATGGCCGACGCCCTTCACTTAACGACAGAGAGCAGCGGCGCTTGTGTAGAGTTGTCAGCATTAACAGACAAACAGCACTGCGTGAAATAACGACAGAAACCAATGTGGGATGTACGAAGGATATATAAGTTAGGACAGAGAGGCGAAGCTTGACGTTAAGTGGGTAAGACAGCAGACTACCGATGCGAGTGCCTTTGCTAACAGCACGTGTCGCTTGCAGCGCATCTCCTGAGTTTGTGACCATTTCTGTTGGGCTGTGGACGACTGAAAAACCGTGACCTCGTCAGATGATACCCTATTTCAGTTGGTAAGAGCTCACGTCAACGTTCGAGTGTGGCGTCGTAAGATGACATGAGGCTACGTACAACATACTCACTACAAATTCATTCCACACGCAAGTAATTTTGTACTTGATATTATTAAGGCTTTCTATATTCAAGTGCCAGATAAATTTATCATCGTGGAGTGTCTGTATACACGTAAAATAAATTACGAACGGATTGGTGTGAAACACCTTAATCATTTACTTTTAGAAATATCTCAGGGTTGTAATGGAATTTATTTTAGCATACAACTTTCGAAAGTTTAGCACTTTCTTAACTGTGAGATATTTCTGTTTTTCTTCTTTTTCATTTCTACCCTGTGGGTTTATATAGACAAAACAAGTAAGGACCACTATTCTAGCCACTTATACAATTATTTAAAAACCATTCATACAGTACAAAGCAAAAACGCATACATATTATCATCTTCTGTGTGAAATTACATGTATGAAATCCCAGAAATGTCTGATGATGATGAAGTCCCATACTCCTTGACAGAGCGTAGGGGAACGATGCGGGAGACCCGCACCACCGTACTGGGAAAGGTCCTAGTGGGGGTGGTTTGCAGTTGCCTTCCTCCTACCATAATGAGGATGAATGATGATGATGAAGACGAAGCAACAATGCCCTGTCATCTCAAGAGAGGAGAAAATCCCTGACCCCGCTCGGGAAGCGAAAACGCTACCACGAGGCCACGGGCTGCGGACTCCAGAAATGTATAGAAAACCGTATTTCTCTAAGAAAAGTTACTTTATTCTCCTGTGAACTATTTTAGACTCTCGAATAACATTCCAGAGGTAGTGGGCTAGCAATGTGGGCACCTATTTCCCCTCATAATGGTTGTACGCTTATGTCCTTCATACTTAATTAATTACACCATATTTTTTTCAAAACATCGCAAGACCGTTTAGCCATAGTGGCATACGTAGCGCAAACAGAAGGCATTATATTTCCATTGTGGAGGAGAACTCCCTTTAGACTGTATTCGGAACCACTGGAAAATCTCCGCTTCTATGACTCATATCCGAAGTTCAAAGCGCTCATGAAGCCACGAACCTCACTGTAGTATGTCTGCATATCATCATCTTTAGCAAAACAGGGAGCAAAAATTCGTTCCTTATGTCTCAATTCAGTTATTTTCGTGCCTGATGCTAATAGATTACATTCTTGCAACCTCGAACCTAATAGTTGCCCTGCTTCTGTACTTAGGCCTACTTCACGATCTAGGTCGTTCAAATACCGTTGCGTCATGAAATATGGAGTCAAAGAGCTCGTCGACTGGTATGATGGGTCCAAGAGATGAGTCAGTTCTTCATTCAAACTTCGTGCTCTGTAAGCACGTGTTTCGTTGTCTTTATTTGTTGGTCTAGTAGATACTGGAAGAGTTTCTGAGTGTGGGACAGGTCTGATTGCAGAAGGTACGTTGGGATACATACGTTTCTCTCAGATTTCAGGTTTGTAAGACCACGAACATTTGTCAAACAAAGGTAACAGTCTGTAACGTGGTTCTTCTGTCCCCTCCATGCCTTTGGTACTGCAAACAATGCGCAGTTACTTCTTTTTCATCAGTTTATCAGTTTAACGTAACAAGTCGCGCAACAAATGTGGATTGCCCAATCCTTCTGTTGATGCCTAAGTTTTGTTCCAAAATAATGTTTGTAGGCTTTCTTCACAAACGGAAAAATCTTCTTCCCGTGCCTAGCAAACGTGAACTCTCCGCATATACAGCAGAAACTGTCGGGCGTAGTGCTACAGGTTGTGCGAGGAGGCATTTTCTATAAGATAAATATATATGTGTGAAACTCTTTCTATGAATTCGATTGTGGAAACAAAGAAATAATACTAAATGGAAATTAATGTAAGCTACTCACGTCATACAACAAAAACGTCAGAACAAACTCAAGATTTCATGCGCTCTATGTGTTAGAATCTGTCTAGTCTGCTTCTGTGGTTGAAGATATTCCTGTAAAAGACAAATATGGACAGTTGTTCGTTACTTATATGCTGCAGTTGAAAATGTCACATAGTAAAAATATCAGAATTTACTCACATAAGAAACATTTCCACCAGTTAAATAATGACAGTTTAAAACACAATTCGAAACTGTAGTAGAACAATGACTTGAATATGGAGATAATTCTATTGGAAACAGGGATGGAAACATGTAAAAATTGAAACTGAAACATAAAACTGATGATTACTGCCAACTGCTGCAAGGCAAATTTCACCAACTGTATCAGTTAAATTGCACGTATATCCCAGTAAAACTACAATATTTTATCTAATAGTGACATGCTGATTTACATTTGAATTTCTTACATCAAAACCCTTTGTAAACACGTATTTCCGGATGATAAAAATGACACTTATAAAACCGTGATACAGGAGCAGCTTTATGACTAGATTTAAAACTTATGCACAAACCGAACTGAAGATACCACTCTTAGCGGAGCGAAATCATGAGATATAAAATAACTTCGGAAATAAACGGAGTGCTGTACTGTAAAACCCTCTGTTCACGATACGTGTAGATGATGTGGATAACTTCGGGAGCTCCGTGGGCTGTTTGCAGATGCTGTTGTACATAGTTTTTCAGTAAAACTGCAACGCCATACAGACGGAATGCCGGCCGTTGTGGCCGAGCGGTTCTAGGCGCTTCAGTCTGGAATCGCGTGACCGCTACGGTTACAGGTTCGAATCCGGCCTCGGGCATGGATGTGTGCGATGTCCTTAAGTTAGTTAGGTTTAAGAAGTTCTAAGTTCTAGGGGACTGATGACTTCAGATGTTAAGTCCCATAGTGCTTAGAGCCATCTGAACGATCTGAACAGACGGAATGCAAAGTATATCATCTTGGACTGAAGTGTTCTGCACGACTGGATGCACAAGTGATTAGTGCCCGCAAGGTACGTATACGTAACGGCATCTACATTATGTATAAAGGGAAGGATTATGCTTCTGGTTTTACATCCAGATATCGCATTTGAAGGTCGTTTGTTTGTCAAAAGATGACGTTATGACTCGTCTAAGATGTGGTAATCTGTGGGAGAACGGATTGGAATTTGACCGGATCGTAGCCTATCCAGACAGCCGTTTACTGTTTCGCAGAATTGCAACTAGCGTTGGTTGGCATTCAACGACAGTCATGAAAATGTGGGAATCGATGGGTTCAGGACGGCCATTCCAATATCACGCTGGATCTCAGCGGCTTCTCGCGAATGACGCCCGTTGTTCACTCGGCCGTACTCGGCCGTACAGCCACCTCACATACGTTGTGTCGGAAATTGGATTACTTGCATAAGGTATGCAGTATTTGCCCAGCTACACATAGATATTTGCAAATAAGGCGCCATGTTTATTTTGACAGCCATATTCGTTCACATAACAAGTTACCCAGGGTGACCAAATCTCGTCTCCTTTGTACGTCGACATGTGTATAAGCCCTGAAAGCTTATGGAAAATGCTACAAAGTGGTACATAAACTTCAGGATTTATCCTTCGCTTGTAAATAAAATTAAACTGTTATAACATGTTAGAGCCAGTTTTTGTCATAAAGGTTAACACTGCAAAAACGGAAATACAAAAAAAGTGTTCATAATTTCGTTCCCAATAAAAATTCTCAAAAATACGTTTTGACATTCTAACCTTGCCAGATACTTTCTCTATCATAAATGACTTGAGGACCATGTACGAACAATGCCTTCAAGATATTTTCGGCCTTTTAAAGGTGTGTCACATGTTAATTTGTACGTCTGTGTAGTTGAAGACCGTGATTCGTGGTAAAAATGAAGTATTTTCCGCAATGAAACCATTTCCCTATCTCTTGCGTTTTCCCATAGGAGAAAAGGAAAGTAATCTTTATAAAGAGCAAATAAAATCAATGTTTAGAGACAGTTCCAAATTAACACGTTGGGACGAAAATAAGAACGGCATGGGGGACGAAATTACGAACGTCTCCAGATTTATTATAGTAGCCACTACAGCAACATAGGACAAACCTTTGACTATAGCCTGATTTGATACATTATAACTGGTTTTTGAAGGCCTGCGACTGTGAAAACAATAGGTTTGTTTGTAAATAAATCTTCTGCTATCACTCAAAACCGAGTTTTCTTAATTTTATTTTTCGCACGACGCTTTTCGAGAGTCTGCTTCATTTCGTTGACTTTTACTGCAATATATAAGAAACACCCTATTTTTTATCTGAGTATCGATTCTTTTGGTCAAGTTAGTGGAGAGATTTAGAAGAATTTGTACTTACATTTTTCTTATGGTCCATTTGTGCAGAGTCTCACACACACTAAACAGCACACACCATTTGTTTAGTGTGTGTGAGACTCTGCACAAATGGACCATAATAAAACTGTAGATACAAATTCTTCCAAATTTCGCCGCTAGCTTCACCAAAAGAATCGATACCCAACTAAAAAATCGCGTCTTTCTTACACATTGCAGTAAAAGTCAACGAAATGAAGCAGACTCTCACACACTGACAACGTCAATAGAAAAGGCTTAAAACACACAAAAAACGCACTTGAAAATGGGAATCATTTCTCGAAACGCGTCGAGTGAAAAGTAAAATAAAGAAAAATCGTGACTGGTAGCAAGAGATTTATTTATAAACAAATCTACTATTTTTTGACTGTAGCGATTGGACAGCAGAAACTACAACATACGACAGAAATACAGCACAGTATTTAAGCACAAATCAGTCCTCATACTAGGAAATGCAAGCTGTCAATTTGACTGCTGCACAAACTCACCTCGGCATAAAAAACAGAATTCCCTCGTACACGGAAGCTAAACGTACTGCACACAACAGACTCTTTCAACAAAACAATGGACTGGCGTCTCGGATTCGCGGGCAGCTGAACTTTTGTTACCATCTGAGGAAACGGGAAATTCGAAGGAGGACGAAATTAGGTTCAAAAACGGTTCAAATGGCTCTGAGCAGTATGGGACTTAACATCTATGGTCATCAGTCCCCTAGAACTTAGAACTACTTAAACCTAACTAACCTAAGGACATCACACAACACCCAGTCATCACGAGGCAGGGAAAATCCATGACCCCGCCGGGACTCGAACCCGGGAACCCGGGCGTGGGAAGCGAGAACGCTACCGCACGACCACGAGCTGCGGACGACGAAATTAGGAGCAAGGACTATATTAGGGCCCTTAGGCTACGTTGCTTTACGTGTGCTATCTTCAGTTGGCCCACGCAGTACTGGAGTCCCCAAGTTCACCGCTTTATCGGGCAACAACAGTACTTGAGACAAAAGACTGCGACTTAAACGGTATCATGCCGGCTTTGCGCTGTCTGATCATTCCCTCAGTTAGTGGAGGAATGCTGGCGCGGGGCTGGTCACTGCTAAAGGGAGGATGCGGCGCTGGCTGGCAGTGAGCCAGCTGGCGGCCGCAGGACCAGCTGCAAGCTGCTGGTGTCAAGGCCACCACTCTCGACCTCGTCCCACTGGCCGCCGCGCCGGCCGTTCACCCCTACCTCCTCACGTTGTACGCCGTAGTAGGCGAAACACCGCGCTGCAGACGCGTCTGAGATCAGAAACATCCACAGCAAACGTCAACGTGTAATAAAGCGCGTACACAGTAGACCAGCGAAGGTCAACAAACGACGGACACTGGATTCGGCCGAACGTTGGTTCTCCAATGCATTGGCGTTCGGCTTCTATCTACATCTACATGGATACTCTGCAAATCACATTTAAGTGCCTGGCAGAGGGTTCATCGAACCACCTTCACAATTCTCTATTATTCCAATCTCGTATAGCGCGCGGAAAGAATGAACACCTACATCTTTCCGTACGAGCTCTGATTTCCCTTATTTTATCTTTGTGGTCGTTCCTCCCTATGTAAGTCGGTGTCAACAAAATATTTTCGCATTCGGAGGAGAAAGTTGGTGATTGGAATTTCGTGAGAAGATTCCGTCGCAACGAAAAACGCCTTTCTTTTAATGATGTCCAGCTCAAATCCTGCATCATTCCTATGACACTCTCTCCCATTACAAAACGTGCTGCATTTCTTTGAACTTTTTCGATGTACTCCGTCAGTCCTACCTGGTAAGGATTCCACACAGCGCAACAGTATTCTAAAAGAGGACGGACAAGCGTAGTGTAGGCAGTCTCCTTAGTAGGTCTGTTACATTTTCTAAGTGTCATGCCAATAAAACGCAGCCTTTGGTTACCCTTCTTCACAACATTTCCTATGTGTTCCTTCCAATTTAAATTGTTCGTAATTGTAATGCCTAGGTATTTAGTTGAATTTACGGCTTTTAGATTAGACTGATTTATCGTGTAACCGAAGTTTAACGCGTTCCTTTTAGCGCTCATGTGGATGACCTCACACTTTTCGTTATTTAAGGTCAACTGCCACTTTTCGCACCATCCAGATATTTCTTCTAAATCATTTTGCAGTTTGTTTTGATCTTCTGATGACTTTATTAGTCGATAAACGACAACGTCATCTGCAAACAACCGAAGACGTCTGCTCAAATTGTCTCTCAAATCGTTTATATAGATAAGGAACAGCAAAGGGCCTGTAACACTTCCTTGGGGAACGCCAGAAATCGCTTCAGTTTTACTCGATGACTTTCCGTCAATTACAACGAACTGTGATCTCTCTGACAGGAAATCACAAATCCAGTCACATAAAAGACGATATTCCATAAGCACGCAATTTTACTACGACCCGCATGTGTGGTACAGTGTCAAAAGTCTTCCGGAAATCCAGAAATACGGAATCGATCTGAAATCCATTGTCAATAGCACTCAGCACTTCATGTGAATAAAGAGCTAGTTGTGTTTCACAGGAACGATGTTTTCATTACGTTTGAACACAATATATGTTCTAAAATCCTGCTGCATATCGACGTTAACGATATGGGCCTGTAATTTAATGGATTACTCCTACTACCTTTCTTGAATATTGGTGTGACCTGTGCAACTTTCCAGTCTTCGGGTACGGATCTTTCGTCGAGCGAACGCTTGTATATGATTGTTAAGTATGGAGCTAATGCATCAGCGTACTCCGAAAGGAACCTAATTGGTTTACAGTCTGGACCAGAAGACTTGCTTTTATTAAGTTATTTAAGTTGCTTCACTACTCCGAGGATATTTACTTCTACGTTACTCATGTTGGCAGCTGTTCTCGATTGGAATTGTGGAATATTTACTTCGTCTTCTTTTGTGAAGGCATTTCGGAAGGCTATGTTTAGTAACTCTGCTTTGGCAGCATTGTCTTCGATAGTATCTCCATTGCTATCGCGCAGAGAAGGCATTGATTCTTTCTTGCCGCTAAGATACTTCACATACGACCAGAATCGCTTTGGATTTTCTGCCAGGTTTCGAGACAAAGTTTCGTTGTGGAAACTGTTGTAACCATCTCACTGTTGTTGTTGTGGTCTTCAGTCCTGAGACTGGTTGGATGCAGCTCTCCATGCTAATCTATCCTGTGCAAGCTCCTTCATCTCCCAGTACCTACTACAACCTACATCCTTCTGAATCTGCTTAGTGTATTCATCTATTGGTCTCCCTCTACGATATTTACCCCCCCCCCCCCCGCCCCCCGCTGCCCTCCAATGCTAAATTTGTGATCACTTGATGCCTCATAACATGTCCTACCAACCGATCCCTTCTTCTAGTCAAGTTGTGCCACAAACTTCTCTTCCCCCCAATCCTATTCAATACCTCCTCATTAGTTACGTGATCTACCCACCTAATCTTCAATATTCTTCTGTAGCACCACATTTCGAAAGCTTCTATTCTCTTCTTGTCCAAACTATTTATTGTCCATGTTTCACTTCCATACATGGCTACACTCCACACAAATACTTTCAGAAACGACTTCCTGACACTTAAATCTATACTCGATGTTAACAAATTTCTCTTCTTCAGAAACGCTTTCCTTGCCATTGGCAGTCTACATTTTATATCCTCTTTACTTCGACCATCGTCAGTTATTTTGCTCCCCAAATAGCAAAACTCCTTTACTACTTTAAGTGTCTCATTTCCTAATCTAATTCCCTCAGCATCACCAGACTTAATTCGACTACATTCCATTATCCTCGTTTTGCTTTTGTTGATGTTCATCTTATATCCTCCTTCCAAGACACTGTCCATTCCGTTCAACTGCTCTTCCAAGTCCTTTGCTGTCTCTGACAGAATTACAATGTCATCGGCGAACCTCAAAGTTTTTATTTCTTCTCCCTGGATTTTAATACCTACTCCAAAATTTTCTTTTGTTTCCTTTACTGCTTGCTCAATATACAGATTGAATAACATCGGGGAGAGGCTACAACCCTGTCTCACTCCCTTCCCAACCACTTCTTCCCTTTCATGCCCCTCGACTCTTATAACTGCCTTCTGGTTTCTGTACAAATTGCAAATAGCCTTTCGCTCCCTGTATTTTGCCCCTGCCGCCTTCGGAATTTGAAAGACAGTATTCCAGTCAACATTGTCCAAAGCTTTCTCTTAAGTCTACATCTCACTAGTACTGCTGATATTTTGAAAAATACCGGGTGTCCGATATATGGATATTTAAAAAAAATTCACTATGCGCCATCGACATATCAAATAAAGTATCGATATTTCGACGGAAAAAATATAGACGTACCGGTCTACACAAATTTCAACTGCGCATTGTAAATATACTGCCATTTTAGAGCTGTATAGTTAAGTATTTATTTATTATTAGATTTTCTGTACATCAACAAGCCTGCAGCCTGCTCATCCCCAATAGAGCAAGAAATGAAAGGAAAACGATGCACGTTTACACTTGACGATAATCACTTTTCTAACGATGGTAACTGCATGTAAGTGGCACAACGAAACGTGTGCGATGGGTCTGTTATTCGGTTTCATCACATAACGGATTTGTCCAGAACACTTCATGTCGACTCCCCGTTTTCTCGTTTCTGCAAACGCCAGCGACCTAGCAGTTTCAGTGTCAAAATTCCGTGGTGAAGCTAAACGTTGCAGTTTCTGCTGATAACGTCGACTGCGTCAGTATTTCCCGTCATACGTCTCCGCTCACCACAAAGACCTATCTTCTCATTTAGATTTTGTTCATTATTTTCGACAACTGTTTTTGAAGAATGCCGATGTGAAGAAACAGCACACTACTTGCGTTAAAAATTATTTTATAACGCAACTGGTGTTCTATTTCTTCACATTGGAAATCTTGTTATTCCGTTTACATCGCCACCCCCCAGCGTGGTGAAAGCTCAAAAAGTACAAAGACTCCTTCACACAGTGAAAGTAAAATTATGTTATACTGCAGTTTCAAAAGAACAATTTCAAATACTTACCGAAAATTGCGAAAAAAATGTAAAATAAAAATAGCCGATCTAGATATAGCTCCTTAGATATCGATATATCGATATATTTGGTGAATATTGTCATAGATAACAATAATTTTCTGGAATGTATATCGATACATCAATATATCGATATTTTATCAACAGTGCTACTTCTCATCCACACCTAACGAAGGGCCTGATGCCAACGGATTCGGTCACGTGGAATGAAGTTGGCTCTGATAAGTTGCCGACGTTGATTTCGTTTCATATTCTTATAAACTATGGTTTTAATCACAATTCCACCGGCTGATATTGTGAGGGAATAAGAGGATTTAGCACTAGTCGCTTATGTAGCATCTATTTTAGTGCAAGAAGCTCATCATCAGAAAAAGAAGAGGAACAAACGACGCTGTAGGACGATCTCTTTAAGAAAGTAGGCAGCAATTTGGCGCTAGAGAATTGTCTACCGTAAAAGCGAATTGCAACATGAGCTCTTTCATAATCTATTTCGAAAACTACATATTTGGAATTGTTATTCAATTGTGTAGCTCCTAAAATTTCCAAAGATAACACCTCTGTTAAAAGAACTTCACCGGCAGCAGAAAGTTAATAGTCACCGTGAGTTTTGTTTTTTCTCTTTATCGTTCACCGCAAAAAAATGTCAGTGACACGATCTTCTATTTTACATCGTGCATATCACTTTCTAATAGCTGACTTTGTTTCCCTCCAAACTTGTAGTCTTTTTAGTTTGTTTTTACAATCGACGTTCGTAGAGGCCCATAAACATTCCTGCTCACCATAAAACTCTATTAGCTTCAATGCTGTCTCCGTATTCCATTCCATACTCCAGTATTTTTAAACACAATAGATACACACTCGTATCGACAGCAGGGATTGGCTGCAGGGGAAACAACGACTGATGAAATTAAGTGTCGGATGACAGCTGCAAGTCGCACTCAGTATATTTTATTGATTGGTTTCGTTCTTTAATTTGACAGCCAACTACTGTACTTTAAACTGTAAATTCCAGAGTTTCTGATGATTGCTCTTGTTAAATTAAAGAGCAAAACCGGTCATTAAGACATACTAAGTGTGACTTGTGGCTGTCCTGGAAAACTTAAAATACACATCCTTTCTACAGACACAACAAATCGGTACTGAATCAACGAACTTTCAAATGTTCAAATGTGTGTGCATTCCTATGGGACCAAACTGCTGAGGTCATCGGCCCCAAGACTTACACACTGCTTAAACTAACTTACACACTGCTTAAACTAACTTACACTAACTTATGTTAAGAACGACACACACACGCATGTCCGAGTTAGGACTCGAACCTCCGGCGGGAGGGACCCCGCAATCCGTGACATAACGCCTCTAACTGCGCGGCCATGCCGCACTGGAACGAACTTTCGATCCGGCGTCCACACTAGGAGCGGGGTCCGAACGCTGAACAACCGCCCAACGCTTTGGTGTTACCGACAGCAGACCGATCCGCAACCGCTTCGTTGGCTCGATTTGCTGCCTGTACTCGTTTGCCTCCTGTGTACGCTGTTTACGGCGTACTGCGGTCTCACATGCAAGGTATCATTGTTATATTCCTGCAGAAAGAATGCCAGACTCCCAGGAGTAATCAGTTGTCCCATTCCTTCAACCTTGCGAAAAAGCAGGCAACAATCACAGGAAAACCTTCTGAACATTTCGTATCGGAGACAAACAACAGACAAAGTCTACTAAAACTACTCACCAACCGAACATGTGGATTAAGTCCCACGATCATCATCCATACACACAAAAAAGTAAATCATCCAGAATACATGATTGGATGATGCTGTGTCTTCACACACGTACACATCATCAGCAAGTATGTGCATAATTAGGGTTGCAATTCTCTGTGACACGAATCAAGGCCACCGGAGGGCATGAGTTTTGCTCGTGTTAATGTTCTTACCGGATTTGGTAGCGAATATAAGAACGTGAACAGCGTCAAACGCTGAGTGGTCACTGTGAAAGGCACGGCCTTGCCACACGCACTCATATGAGACAGCGTTGCCACCAACTGGGATATTTCGAAATGGACCTTCTGGTGTTCGAATAGTGCAGCATCCAGATTTGTGAGCTATTATGACATGACAGTGGCTTCATGAATGACTGCATGGGAATGTGAGGGCCGGCATAACCGTCGTCTAGCATCCAGTCAACCATGTCTGATCACTGCAAGGGAACATCGCCGCATTGTGCACCAGGCGCAGCTATGCTGCCATCGGAGGAAAAACAATGGGCTCCCCGCGACATTCTGTGTCGTCCTACTCCACTGATCGAGACTAGCAGCAGTCGGACCAGGGAATTAGCGTCCAATGCGTAGGCTGCGGATAACACCACAGCACAAAAAGCTGCGTTCGGGGTGGTATTGGAACCTGGAAGCGTGGACTGCTCAGCGATGAATCGCCGCTCTGCACTACTCCTCATGACCATGGTCGGCGAGTATTACAGCGACTTGGGGACAGTTCGCAGTCTTCCAATGTTTTGGAGAGGGACAGCGGTGTGACTCCTGCCGTCGTGCCGTGGGGCCTACGTGACTTCGGGTCACAGCTGGTAGTGACTGAGGGAACTTTCACGACACAAGGATAAGTCACCCACATCCTGCGTTCACAAGTGTTACCTCTCAAGCAACGTTACAATGATGCCGCCGGCCGGTGTGGCCGTGCGGTTAAAGGCGCTTCAGTCTGGAACCGCGTGACCGCTACGGTCGCAGGTTCGAATCCTGCTTCGGGCATGGATGTGTGTGTTGTTCTCAGGTTAGTTAGGTTTAATTAATTCTAAGTTCTAGGCGACTGATGACCTCAGAAGTTAAGTCGCATAGTGCTCAGAGCCATTTGAACCATTTTACAATGATGCCATTTTCAATAGGACAATGGTCGTTCACACATGGCACGTGTCTGCATGATGTCGAGGTACTCCAGTGTCCAGCAAGGTCCTCATACCTGTCCCCGATAGAACGTGTATGGGACCATTTCGGAGGTCAACACTTGTCCTTGTGCCAGTATCGAGGATATCAAGCATACGAGGGGCGTTTGAAAAGTCCGAGCAGAGTCCGAGAGATGGCACCATCGGCGGGTATCGAGGTCATGTTTAGTTAGTAGCGTCTTTTAAAAGAAAGCACACTAAGTTTCAGCCATATTGCTCTATTTATTTGTGTTTGGCATTCGTGTGAATCAAGGAAGTCGAGTGATTGTCAAAAAATGAACGAAAAATAATTTCGTGTGGTGATTAAACATTACTTTATGAAAGGTAAAACTCCTCAGGAGACTAAAGAGAAGCTTGATAAACATTGCGGTGACTCTGCACCTTCGATTAGAACAGTTCATAAGTGGTTCCAAAATTTTCGGAGTGGCAATATGGGCACAAGTGATGCTGAACGTTCTGGACGCCCTGTGGGGGTCACGACTCCAGAAATGATTGATAAAATCAATGATATGGTGATGGAAGACAGAAGAGTTAAGGTGCGTGAGATTGTTAGTGCTGTGGTCATCTCGAATGAATGGGTACATAATATTTTGCATAAACGTTTGGACATGAGAAAGCTATCCGCAAGATGGGTTCCGCGATTGCTCACGCTTGACCAGAAACTGAATCGTGTGAAGTGTTACAAGGATGGTTTGCAGCTGTTCAGGAAGAATCCGCAGGACTTTAAGCTTAGTTTCGTCACTGTGGATGAAAGATGGATACATTACTATACTCCTGAGACCAAACAACAATCTAAACAATGGGTTACCAAGGGAGAATCTGCACCAAAAAAAGGCGAAGACCTTTCCTTCGGGGCCGGAAAGTTTATGGCGACTGTCTTTTGGGATTCGCATGGGATCATCCTCATCGACTATCTGGAAAAGGGTAAAATTATTACAGGTGCATATTATTCATCGTTATTGGACCGTTTGTAAATCGAGCTGCAAGATAGATGCCGGCGATTGGACCGCAATGAACTGTGGATGAAGCCCGACCAACAGGCATTAAATGCATTGATCAAAAATGATAGTGCATTGAGAATGGCTAGTTTCTAGCTGAAATCTAGATCGGCCAATAAAATTTAAAAAGGACGAATGATAGCTGAAATCTATTGTTTACAAGATTATATTTAATACTTCTTCATTGAGAACCTTTTCTGTCCATTTAAATTTTAGCATTTGCTGATAACACCACATTTCAGATGCTTGCAAATTTCTGATGGTCCTCATTTCACTTGAATTCAGTACTGTGCTCCAGATATACACTTTCAGGACTTTATTCTTCAGTTCCATATTAATGTCTGACACCTGTAATCTGTATCAACTTATGATGGTATCCCAGACAGTAGTAGCCACATTTTTCCCTTTAACAGTTATTTTCCCACTCAATGAAAATTACATACATGAAAGAGTGATGTTTTATCCACATAGCCAATTTTTATAGATAATCTGCTTCCAGTTAATACCCTCCTGCAGCAAGACACAAGTCCTGTCGCTATCAGCCATTTCTACACTCTGCGGATCATCTTGGGATGTGGCAGTGTGCTTTTATAACACTGTGCAGGCTAAAGCTTCTAATTAAAAATTTATATAATTAAAAATAATAATTCACTAATGTAACTAGTTGGAACACCAGTGGAATGATGTAGAATTTTATTACGAGTGAAACAAGAATGGCAAAATCAGCATAACAGTAGGAGTATGTAGAGTGGAGATATTTCGGTTTTAGTTAAGAGAGTCTATAATAATTGACTAAGGGGTGGCTGTAGTAGGAGTAGGCAGAGTAGCGCTTTTGGGCGCAGGCACAGGTAGTGGCCCCCGATTATTGTCAGCCATCGTGGCGGGCACAGCCAGCAGGGTCTGGAAAGGCCAGAAGCATGTGCAGGGGTGCAGGGAAGGGACCGAACGTAAAAGCTAAGACGCATTTCTCTGGGGTAGGCACCCATTCACCTCGGTCCGTGTGGAAGAGTCAATAATCAGACTCACACAGAAGGAAAAATTGTCAATCGGACATTTTATTGTGGTGGACAGGAGAGAAGTCGCGTACTTCTAAAAGCATTTTTAGGACGTCTCCCCGAGCACGTAAATAGGAGAGAATGACGTAATTGCAGGCAGAGGTAATACCTGGCAAATGATGGTGTCTTACATCACTCCACCAAGAATCGTGCGCAATGGATAGACACGCCATTGTTAGAGGGATGCAGCTCAGTAGGGATGGGAAAACCGATCACTTAAAACCGATGTCGATAATTTAATTCTGAATAATCGGTACTGGTTGGCTCTGAGCACTATGGGACTCAACTTCTGAGGTCATTAGTCCCCTAGAACTTAGAACTAGTTAAACCTAACTAACCTAAGGACATCACAAACATCCATGCCCGAGGCAGGATTCGAACCTGCGACCGTAGCGGTCTTGCGGTTCCAGACTGCAGCGCCTTTACCGCACGGCCACTTCGGCCGGCGAATAATCGGTACTTTTCGGTATTGTTTGGTCTCGGTGATAATAGGTGTTTTATTTTTTTTATTGAGTAAAAAACCGAAGTATTAATTAGCCACGGCAGCAGTGTTAAAATTTTTCGTCTTTAAATAATCCTTTCATGGAAAAGGAGTAATGTTTTTCGATAAATTTGCATTTGTTTAAAATATTGCTTTATTGTAGAAAATGGGAAAAGCGATCAGCGCCGTTTCAATAACAGTGCCGACAGAAACGAGTGACAAAGACATGGCGTAAGAAGTGGCACAGCATTGCTGAAAAAAATAACGTCCCTGTTGTTTTGTGTCGTGGCGTAAGGTCCGTGTGTACATACAGTCTATACGGTAGTTTCTCACTGTCGTCGCGCACATCCATTCTATTGCAGAACGGCGACAGTCCTAGTCTGTAAATATACTACCTGCTGCCTACACCTACATGATATACCTCTTTCTGCTTGTATCCACTGAAGACGACAAATTAATACGAAACACGAAGTTTTTCAACCACAGTTTTCATCGTTTAGCACTGACTATTCATTATGCCAAGAAAGTGGTATTTTGCCAGGTTACAATTTGATTTTTGAGCAGTTTCCAAAATTTGTGTAAGAGAATACGGCTGACTATTTTTTTTTTTTTTTTTTTTTTTTTTGCTGTATTCACTTTTAGAGAAAAGCAGCGAATAGAGAGCAGACTAAGTTTTCTTTTATTTCTTTGTTTAATATTTTGATTCTGTGTGTCCTGAAATTGAGAAAGTCTAAAAGTGTCAATTTTTGTTCGATGTGTATGATTACTACATGAAATAATAGAAATAAAAACCGAAAATCTATTATTTCAGAAACCAGTTATTCCAAGCAGTTTTAACAATCAGGTAAAACCGATGCGGAAAAAAAAAACAAAATGACCAGCAGTTTCAGTGATAACCGGCGTCCTTATGGCACCGCGTTTGAACGAGACGGACGAGCAGCGAGGTCGCTCCTTGTTGACGGCACAGTAAGCTTTTTTTGGGCAAATACTGTGCTAGTAATGTCATGCAAGTGAAGTCCTGCAGGCAGTGAAATGCAATAATGTGATGGAAGTATATTTCTGTTGGTGACAAATTGTTGATACTTAGACGTGAAAAGTTAATGAACATAGCTTATGGTGTGTGTGATGCAGCACCAGTCTGTGAAGGTGGATGAATGTGGCATACTGGTGAGCTGTTAGGTACTCGGGTGCTGTGTTATTATTGTCGTCGATGACCCTTCGGTTCCAACTCGTAATACGTGAGATTTGTTGACTTGGAGTATATCAGATAAGTTAATAACGGATTTCCTAACAATCCTGGCAAGGTATAAAAAGTCCCACATGACGAAGAGCATTCACTGAATCTTCCCAACATAGATTATTATCTGCGTTGTACTATTGATTAAAACATAAACTTTTACGCCACAGCGCCAGAGATTGCGCCAAAGAGTATTATTCAGCCGCCTCCACTGGCAGTGTTTGTTGAGAAGTGGTAGTGGAGAGTTCTTGTCGAGAAGTCGTGGTGGAGAGTGCTTATTGAGAAGTGGGCAGTAGGAGTTCCGATGTAGCCGTGACTAGTTGTGAGCATGTTGTATGCAGTTGTTCTGATGGGCTAGACAGCCGATGCTGTTCGATTGCGGATGTTGTAATGATCAGAGTGTATGTTTCGTCAATATATATGAAGGTAATAAATTTTTTTTATTTCAAATGTCTTAAACAATAATGCCTCTTGGTCACAGGTTCAGTCAACAAAGCATCTGGCTTGTGTTCGTGTATTAGAGTGTAGTTCTGGTTTCTATGTGCAAGTATAGTATTTCAGTTTTATTTAATTAATTCAGTGTAAATGGCATTTAAAATATCTTGTCTTTTTGAGGAAGAACCGTGCCAGATGTGCACGTTGAATCACACTTCCACACACAGA
Source organism: Schistocerca americana (assembly GCF_021461395.2). Lineage (NCBI taxonomy): Eukaryota > Metazoa > Arthropoda > Insecta > Orthoptera > Acrididae > Schistocerca > Schistocerca americana. Next base: position 194,924,731 of record NC_060120.1, on the reverse strand, counting down.
ACAGTTACACTTGTGTTTTGTTGTTCCGTAGTTTTTGTTTCGTAGCTTTTATAGTTGCTGGGGACTTAATTAATTAATTGTGTTAACGGAAGTTTTGTTTCATTCTTTGTTGTTATTCTATGCAGTCAGATTGCTGAGTAATACTAGTCAGGGCCAACCCGTTACGAGACTGCGTAACCGGACAGACAGCGACAAAAATTAAAATTATTTGCATTCAATATATAATTAAGCCCCCATGCAAAGTCCTCACGTTTGTGTGAGACCATGCGTTATCGTGTTGCATCAAAACATCACCTGAGATGTAATGGCGCCGAAGTTGCTGGAAATGCTTCTTGAACTTAATGTGTTTACGTATGTCTCCGAATTAATTGCGCTGCCTGCTGACACCACACTGATGGGAAACACACCCTCACAGTACCAAAATACAGTTTTCATGATCTTCTCGGAAGAAGCAGTTGCTTTGATTTTTGTTTTCCTCTGTGGAGAATGAGAAAAATGTCGTTCCGTCGACTTCTTTGTTTTGGGTTCTAAGTGCCCAACCAAGGTTTTATCACCTATAACAATCTGGAACATGAAATCCTTACTCTCGGCTTGAAAATGCTGCAATAACTCAGAACTAAAACTTTTCTCTGTGAGATCTGAGAAGCGCAGACCCCATCTTGCACATCCGAGAGCACGGATACTTAACATTCGCATATCCTTTTCTGATTGAGAGCAGCAGCGTCAACTGCTGAAACATAATTCGTCGATCCTCGCGAGTGAGAACATCAATACACAGCAACACGTCAGGTGGATAGCCGTGCATGATCTCCCAGCTTCCTGCAAATCATGGAGCTCCGTCGAACCGTCTTCTGATAGCCTCACCCTCTGCGCCCAGCGACGAACTGTACTCTTGTGCACTGCAGGTGTTCCACAGACTTTCTAACGAATATTAGGATCGGTAGCAAAATGTAGGCGCACAAAAGAATAGTCCAAATGGCTCTGAGCACTATGGGACTTAACTTCTGAGGTCATCAGTCCCCTAGATCTTAGAACTACTTAAACCTAAATAACCTAAGGACATCACACACATCCATGACCAAGGCAGGATTCGAACCTGGGACGGTAACGGTCGCGTGGTTTCAGACTGTAGCGCCTAGAACCGCTCGGCCACTCCGGCCGGCTGTAGACGCACAGTAACAGCGGATTTGACCCCCATAAGCTCTAGAGTGGGTTACAGTAAATGAAACTTCCCATCTGTAAGATGTGCTGGGATTAACAAACACGGTGGGTTTTAGCGATCACTTTTCCCTAGCGCAGCTGGAGGCAACTTGCTTATCTCACGTCTTCTAAAGACGTCACGCAGCCGTTGTCCACTGGTCGCGAGCTCTAACGCCTGTGCCACAACCGGTGCATAATAATGTGACAAGTGGGTAGACTGAAGATTCAAAATTGTAAAATGTTAGGATACCAACTAGTTTTGTTTTATTTCGTCAGTCATAAAATTAGTTAGACGATATCTTGAGCCAATGTATCAGCATTCGTAACTAGATTCCCGATCATTAATCATTAGTTCCCGAGCACCGCAAGAGTCACATAAGTGCTACACACGATCTACGTGAGATTATATATAACATGAGACTGAGTGCACAATGTGTTTTCCGAAGCAGTTTTAACAATTAATTCCGACTTTATGCAGAGTTGCACTTAGCACACTACTCTGCGTGTTGCCTCCTCGAAAACCGATGGTAAACTGTCTTGAATTACCACAACATCGCTCAAGTATGTCATCCGAGGCAATTTTTCAACAAGCTGTTCTCTCTTTAGATGAGATCAGATTTTATACACGGATTAATGTATTACCTCCTCGGAAATCGACTGCAGACTAGTAGTGATGTAGCTTAGTAATTTGGCGTATACTCTCTCAGGGCTCACTTGTGGCTGGTCCATCCTTTCCATCAATAAGCACTGACAGTAAGGCCCTATTCACACGAGGACACTTAAATCTCCGAGCGACTGACATACTCTGCAGCTAAGAGACCCGGCATTGTAATTAGGTGGGGTCGTTCACACGGGGATACTTCAGCAGCGCCGTTCCAGAGTCGCCGCGACGTGGACACTACGCGACCCGACGTGCGAGACGCCTTGTCTCCCAGGCTCTCAGTTCCATTCGTACCATTGGATTGCGCAATGTGCGAATAAACGTTTAATTTGAAATTCGTGGGAGAAGTGGAGAAATATTCGGAACTATAAAATTACAAATTGAAAGGGTATTCAAGGAAGGAGGTGACAGAGAGACCATGGCACAAAATAGCCATGGAGGTTGATCTATCAGTCATTAAAATTTTTAACATAAAATAAATACGCCTTACTTACCATACTTTAAGATCCATTTTATTGAAAAACTAATCAGCGATTTATAAGCACTCTCTATACAATGAATATAATACACTCCTGGAAATTGAAATAAGAACACCGTGAATTCTTTGTCCCAGGAAGGGGAAACTTTATTGACACATTCCTGGGGTCAGATACATCACATGATCACACTGATAGAACCACAGGCACATAGACACAGGCAACAGAGCATGCACAATGTCGGCACTAGTACAGTGTATATCCACCTTTCGCAGCAATGCAGGCTGCTATTCTCCCATGGAGACGATCGTAGAGATGCTGGATGTAGTCCTGTGGAACGGCTTGCCATGCCATTTCCACCTGGCGCCTCAGTTGGACCAGCGTTCGTGCTGGACGTGCAGACGCTTCATCCAGTCCCAAACATGCTCAATGGGGGACAGATCCGGAGATCTTGCTGGCCAGGGTAGTTGACTTACACCTTCTAGAGCACGTAGGGTGGCACGGGATACATGCGGAAGTGCATTGTCCTGTTGGAACAGCAAGTTCCCTTGCCGGTCTAGGAATGGTAGAACGATGGGTTCGATGACGGTTTGGATGTACCGTGCACTATTCAGTGTCCCCTCGACGATCACCAGTGGTGTACGGCCAGTGTAGGAGATCGCTCCCCACACCATGATCCCGGGTGTTGGCCCTGTGTGCCTCGGTCGTATGCAGTCCTGATTGTGGCGCTCACCTGCACGGCGCCAAACACGCATACGTCCATCATTGGCACCAAGGCAGAAGCGACTCTCATCGCTGAAGACGACACGTCTCCATTCGTCCCTCCATTCACGCCTGTCGCGACACCACTGGAGGCGGGCTGCACGATGTTGGGGCGTGAGCGGAAGACGGCCTAACGGTGTGCGGGACCGTAGCCCAGCTTCATGGAGACGGTTGCGAATCGTCCTCGCCGATACCCCAGGAGCAACAGTGTCCCTAATTTGCTGGGAAGTGGCGGTGCGGTCCCCTACGGCACTGCGTAGGATCCTACGGTCTTGGCGTGCATCCGTGCGTCGCTGCGGTCCGGTCCCAGGTCGACGGGCACGTGCACCTTCCGCCGACCACTGGCGACAACATCGATGTACTGTGGAGACCTCACGCCCCACGTGTTGAGCAATTCGGCGGTACGTCCACCCGGCCTCCCGCATGCCCACTATACGCCCTCGCTCAAAGTCCGTCAACTGCACATACGGTTCACGTCCACGCTGTCGCGGCATGATACCAGTGTTAAAGACTGCGATGGAGCTCCGTATGCCACGGCAAACTGGCTGACACTGACGGCGGCGGTGCACAAATGCTGCGCAGCTAGCGCCATTCGACGGCCAACACCGCGGTTCCTGGTGTGTCCGCTGTGCCGTGCGTGTGATCATTGCTTGTACAGCCCTCTCGCAGTGTCCGGAGCAAGTATGGTGGGTCTGACACACCGGTGTCAATGTGTTCTTTTTTCCATTTCCAGGAGTGTAAATACGTAATTAAAACGTTTTTAATTACATATCAATACATAAACAAAAATGTACAAAAATTCATTTAATAGTTTTACAGAAATAGACACTACACATAAAAAATTTTGTAAAGAAAGTCAATTATAGCAGATCTTGATTATTGTTGGTGCAGCACTTCCACTGCCATGGGAGGAAGCCCGAGGTGTCAGAAGGTAGCTGGCTAAATAACTGCTTACTTCATAAGCAGTAGAATGAGGGTGAAGTGCATGGTGTTTCCTTGGCTGGATCGTGACTGTTGGCGTTTCGAAGTTGTTGTGTAACTGTTCACCACAACCGTACTGGATACTCTCATGTTTTCGAATGAAATTATACGGTATGCACACGGATTTTATTATGTCACCAGCCTTACTGTAGTTCGAGAAGAAAAAGGACTGGTCAGGACTTGGAACTTCTGTGTCAGCATTCCAAATGCGCATTCGACAGATTTTCTTCTTCTGCTTAATCTATGACAATAAATTCCCTTCACATTATCGAGTGTTCGTTGTGGGTACGGTGGCATCAAGTAGCGTGACAACGGAAACGCTTCATCTCTAACAAAGTAATAACGGAAATTATATTCATTTTCCTCGTCTGATTATCTCGAAAGCAATGGCAAGTTTAATCTTCCATTTGTAATCCAGTGTTTGGTTGCTACATCATGAACTATCCCTCTATTACTATTTCTACCTGCGTAATCAGTTTCAATGAAAATGAGTAAACCATCAGCATCACTGTATGCCAAAAATACTGTGGAGTGGTACTGTTTATAACTGAAGTTAGTTGAACACGTCACAGGTAATTTTTCAATGCAGGTGTGTTTCCCGTCCAATGCACCAAGCAATTAGGCAACTTGTAACCAACAACGCATGTTATTGTCAGTGTGACGATGAACCGACAACTTTCTCACTTCTCTCCTTCTGTACCGGCGGTAATATTAATACTGCATCATAATACGATCATCACTAATAGAGTCACTGGACATTGTGCTATTAGGGCCACAGCACACAAAAAAACGGCTACTACGTCCTTTGCCCACAGCCAATGAAACTGCTTTAATTTTCTGTTCACACAGCAAATGACTTGGCAGTACAGGAGACTCGTGTCGTGCCTGTGTGAATGTGATCGGCTACACGAGTCGTCCAGTCTCCCAGTCTCTTGGTTGTCAGGTAGCTGGAGACCTGATTTGAGTATATCTGTGTGAATAAGGCCTAATGAAAAATTGTATTTATCATTTTCTGATGAACTGAGTAATACTGAAATTATTGTTAACCAGTTTTCAGTGCAAGTAACGTCATCAGTACGGTTCGAGCTGTATATAATGTTCAAACAGTAAATATAAATAATAAAAGATTCTCTATTTGGCGCCCAGAGTTGTGGGTGAATCCCCATTGTGTCTCTCTGCTCCAGTATGATACGGCTCTTGCTCGCCCGCCGTTCTCAGGCTATATGATCATATGATGCATGGTTCGATGAGTCTGCCTTTTGATCTTACCTACATGCTGACTCTCGTAACAAAATCTTCCTATACTGTGCATTAAAACATAGCAACAAAAATATAATTGACGTCGGCAGGGATGTGGCAAAAACGCCACAACTTCACACAAAGATTTTTGAATATTCCCTACAGTTTGTTTCACCGCAGCGAGAAAATCAGTGACCAGACGCTGCTTGTAACGTACGACACTTAACAGACACCCGTTTGAAATATTGCTGCAGCTATGTTTATCTATCTGACTAAACGGAAATTTTGCGCCCACTCATGATGTTGTTGTCGTTGTGGTCTTCAGTCGGAAGACTGGTTTGATACAGCTCTCCAAGCTAAACCCCTTCAAGCCGCTTCATGTCTGAGTAACTGCTTCATCCTTCTGAATCTTCTTCTGTATTAAAAAAAAATGGTTCAAATGACTCTGAGCACTATGGGACTCAACTGCTGTGGTCATAAGTCCCCTAGAACTTAGAACTACTTAAACCTAACTAACCTAAGGACATCACACACATCCATGCCCGAGGCAGGATTCGAACCTGCGACCGTAGCGGTCGTGCGGTTCCAGACTGTAGCGCCTTTAACCGCTCGTCCACTCCGGCCGGCGCTCTTCTGTATTCATCTCTTGTTCTCCCTCTACGATTTTTACCCTTGAAACTTCCCTCCAGTAAAAAACGGGTCATCGTTTGATGTCTCAGAATTTATCCTATCAACCGACACCTTCTTTTGGTCAAGTTGTGTCACAAATTTCTTGTCTCCCCAATTCTATTCAGTACCTCCTCATTAGTTATTTGGCCACCCATCTGATCTTCAACATTCTTCTGTAGCACGACATTTCGAGAGCTTCTATTCTCTCTTTGTATGTTTCACTTCCATACATAACTACACTCCATACAAATACTTTCAGTAAAGGCTTCCTAATACTTAAATCTATATTCGATGCTAACAAATCTCTCTTTTCCATAAATGCTTTTCTTGCCATTGTCAGTCTACATTTTATATCTTCTCTACTTCGGCCATCATCAGTTATTTTGCTGCCCATCTACTACTTTACTACTTCTTTAAGTGTCTCGTTTCCTAATCTGTTTCCCTTAGCATCACCTGATTTAATTCGACTATATTCCATTATCCTTGTTTTACTTTTGTTGATGTTTATCTTATATTCTCCTCTCAAGATATTGTCCATTCCGTTCAAGTCCTCTTCCAAGCCCTTTGCTGAATCTGACAGAACTACTATGGCATCGGAAAACCTCAACATTTTTATTTCTTTTCTCTGAACTTTTCTTCCAACTCAAAATTTTCCTTTGGTTTCCTTTATCGCTTGTTCAAATGAGGGGTAGGGTACAACCCTGTCTCTCTCCTATCTCAACCACTGCCTCTCTTTCATGCCCATCGACTCTGATAACTGCGGTCTTGTTTCTATACAAGTTGTAGATAGCCTTTTGCTCCCTGTATTTTACCGCTGCTACCTTCAGAATTTCAAAGAGAGTACTCCAGTCAACATTGTCAAAAGCTTTCTTTAAGTATAGAAATGCTTTTAATGTAGGTTTGCCTTTCCTTAACCTGTCTTCTAGGATAAGTCGTAGAATCAGTAATGCCGCGCGTGTTCCAACATTTCTACGGAATCCAAACTGATTATCCCCGCCTTCGGCTTCTATGAGTTTTTTTATTCTTCTGTAAAGAATTCGTGTTAGCATTTTGTAACCATGACTTATTAAACTGATAGTTCGGTAATTTTCACCACTGTCAGCACCTGCTCTCTTTGGAATTGGAATTATTACATTTTTCTTGAAGACTGTTGTAACCTCCCCACAATAAAATATAATTTATAATTCACATTTTAGCGTAACCTACCAACAGATAAATTTCGTAACCTACCAATAATAACGTGAATAACCTCCCAATGAAAAAATGTGACTCACTTATAACCTTTCAATAACTGACTGTGAATTTTAACTGGTAAATTTTGGACGTCAGCAGTGCTGCGTCATGGCCCTGGAAGATCATTCTGAATAAATTGAAAATTCTTACCTCAATGAAGTCGCCGGATAACGCGTATATATCTGCTCCTATATGAAATTTTTCTGGCAAAGCCCAGTGCAATGCTGGCCGATAGATTTGTCATGTATAAAAAAGAAACAACTGATTTTTCTTTACAATAATCGGGATCACCATGGATTGGAGAAATTAGTAAATTCTTTAAATTGAGATGAATGATTGTCAAAAATTAATTTTTATAAGAAAGATTATTATAAAGATATATTTTTATAAAACATTTACATGGGACTTGATATAACAATAGTACATATGCGCGAGGCTGCTATTACCTTATACTACATCGCTCAAGCACCGCCATTGCTCCCCACGACCGGCCCAGCCAACTGCATACACCAGACTGCTCGCTACTACTACTCCTACTGCCACACAGTTCCTACTGCTGACAACACTGCTCTCTGGGCTGAGATTCTCTTATAGCTTACCTATCGCAGGCAGCGCGTGAGCAATCCATCGAAATTACATCTGCTCGAGTGCGCTAGCAACAAATTCCTTAATCATGGACCTCTTACACTGGGAGTATTTCGCCTGCCTCATGCATCTTGCACACGAGATGGAAGAGTTCTGTCATGGCTAACTCTCCCAAGGCTATCAGTAGTTCTAACAGAATGTCGTCTACTCCCGGGGCCTTGTTTCGACTTTAATCTTTTAGAGCTATGTCAAATTGTTCTAGCAGTATCGTATCTCCTATTTCATTTTCATCTACGTCCAGTTCCCTTTCCATAACATTGTCTTCAAGTTTATCTCGCTTGCCTTCAAGTTTATCTCCTTCCAACTTTCTGCTTTCCCTTCCTTCCATGGGATTGGTTTCCCATCTGATCTCTTGATATTCATACAATTGCTTCTCTTTTCATCTACGGCCTCTTTAATTTTCCAGTAGGCTGTATCTATCTTTCCCCTAATGAAATATGCTTCTAATTCCTTACATTTGTCCTCTAGCCATTCCTGCGTAGCCATTTTGCACTTACTGTCAACCTCATTTTATAGACGTTTTTACTCTCTTTCGCCTGCTTCGTTTACTTCGTTTTTATATTTTCTCTTTTCATCAGTTAAATTCATTATCTCTTATGTTATCCATGGATTTCTACCAGCCCTTGCCTTTTTACCTATTTAATCCTCTGCTGCCTTGACTATTTCATCTCTCAAAGCTACCTATTCTACTTCCACTGTATTCCTCCCTACTGTTCTTGTCAATCGTTCCCCAATGCTCCCTTTGAAATTCTCTGCTACCTCTGGTTCTTTCAGCTTATAGAGGTCCATCTTTATAAATTCTTACCATTTTGCAAATTTTTCAGTTTTAATCTGCAGTTCATAACCAATAAATTGTGGTCAGAGTCCACATCATCCTCTGGAAATGTCTTACAATTTAAAAACTGGTTTCGAAATCTCTGTCTAACCACTATACAGGGTGGTCCATTGAACGTGACCGGGCCAAATATCTCACGAAATAAGCGCCAAACGAAAAAACTACAAAGAACGAAACTTGTCTAGCTTGAAGGGGGAAACCAGATGGCGCTATTGTTGGCCCGCTAGATGGCGCTGCCATAGGTCAAACGGACATCAACTGCGTTTTCTTTTTTTTAAATAGGAACCCCCATTTTTATTACATATTCGTGTAGTACGTAAATAAATATTATTTGTTAGACCACTTTTTTCTCTTTGTGATCGATGGCGCTGTAGTAGTCACAAACATATGGCTCACAATTTAGACGAGCACTTGGTATCAGGTAGGTTTTTTAAATTAAAATACAGAACGTAGGTACGTTTGGACATTTTATTTCAGTTGTTTCAATGTGATACACGTAACTTTGTGAACTTATCATTTTTGAGAAAGCATGCTGTTACAGCGTGATTGCCAGTAAATACCACATTAATGCAATAAATGCTCAAAATTATGTCCGTCAATCTCAATGCATTTGGCAATACGTGTAACGACATTCCTCTCAACGGCGAGTAGTTCGTCTTCCGTAATGTTCGCACATGCATTGACAATGCGCTGACGCATGTTGTCAGGCGTTGTCGGTGGATCACGATAGCAAATATCCTTCAACTTTCCCCACAGAAAGAAATTCGGGGACTCTAGATCCGGTGAACATGCGGGCCATGGTATGATGCTTCAACGGCCAATCCACCTGTCATGAAATATGCTATTCAATACCGCTTCAACCGCACGCGAGCTATGTGCCGGACATCCATCAAGTTGGAAGTACATCGCCATTCTGTCATGCAGTGAAACATCTTGTAGTAACATCGGTATAACATTACGTACGAAATCAGCATACACTGCACCATTTAGATTGCCATCGATAAAATGGGGAGCAATTATCCTTCCTCCCATAATGCCGCACTATACGTTAACCCGCCAAGGTCGCTGATGTTCCACTTGTCGCAGCCATCGTGGATTTTCCTTTTCCCAATAGTGCATATTATGCCGGTTTACGTTACCGCTGTTGGTGAATGACGCTTCGTCGCTAAATAGAACGCGTGCAAAAAGTCTGTCATCGTCCCGTAATTTCTCTTGTGCCCAGTGGCAGAACTGTACACGACTTTCAAAGTCGTCGCCATGCAATTCCTGGTGCATAGAAATATGGTACGGGTGCAATCGATGTTGATATAGCATTCTCAACACCGACGTTTTTGAGCTTCCCGAATCTAGCGCAATTTGTCTGCTACTGATGTGCGGATTTGCCACGACAGCAGCTAAAACATCTACTTGTGCATCATCATTTGTTGCAGGTAGTGGTTGACGTTTCACATGTGGCTGAACACTTCCTGTTTCCTTAAATAACGTAACTATCCGGCGAACGGTCCGGACACTTGGATGATGTCGTCCAGGATACCAAGCAGCATACACAGCACACGCCCGTTGGGCATTTTGATCACAATAGCCATACAGCAACAGGCTATCGACCTTTTCCGCAATTGGTAAACGGTCGATTTTTAATACGGGTAATGTATCACGAAGCAAATACCGTCCGCACTGGCGGAATGTTACGTGATACCACGTGCTTATACGTTTGTGACTATTTCAGCGTCATCTATCACAAAGCGAAAAAAGTGGTCCAACTAAAACATATTTCTTTACATACTACACGAATATGTAATAAAAAATGGGGGTTCCTATTTAGAAAAATGCAGTTGATATCCGTTTGACCTATGGCAGCGCCATCTGGGGGCCAACCATAGCGCCATCTGGCTTCCCCCTCCAAGCTAGACAAGTTTCGTACTTTGTAGTTTTTTCGTTTGATGCTTATTTCGTGAGATATTTGGCCCTGTCACTATTAATGGACCACCCTATATAACCAGTCTGAAACCTTCCGATGTCTCCAGTTGTCTTTCACATATACAAACTTATTTCATGATTCTTAAACCAAGTGTTAACTATGATTAAATTATGCTCTGTGCAAAATTCTACCAGGCACCTTCCCCTTTCATTCAAATACCTTCAAAGAATTCGTACCTAACGTTTCGCAATCGCCACTTTGTTGTGGGCCAAAGGATAACAATGTGGTGCCGTATTTTGCGTGAAGTTTGCTTTCCATTTCTCTCAGCTGGTCTTCTTACTCATCCGTGTATCCAACCAGAAAAACTACGGAGTCGGCGAGCATAAGCATCGATACGTGTTACCATTGAATTTCCATTCAAGTTTGAAGATTTTATTTCGTTTCCTTTCTTGCTTGATCGTTGCACCATGAAGAATATTCAGAGAAATGGATTAGCCCTAGCTTTGGAGAACTTAAACTCTGAGGGCGAATACGGAGTTGCACTTGGATAGCTCAGTCGGTAAGAGCTTTGTCGACCAAGGGGAGGTTATTTATCCATTTAGTTGCTATTTCCTTTTAATCTGTTACCTAGATGCAAGAACAGACCATATCTTTCACATGAATTGGAAGAATAGTACATATATATTAATATAATTTCTAATGTAGTAGTATAACCATGCATTACGGTGTTTAAGGGAAAAAGATCTACATAAAATACTTATTATGTTGATGCCTAAGTCCGTAGTAATTTTCCATAAATTTAATAAAGACAATAGATGCACCCAACAGAGATTCTAGCATTCAACAATATACTCTTCTTCACTATTTACAACAGTCTGGAAAAGGTGAGGCAACTATTCGTTGCGCAACTGTGGAAATCACGTGGTTTTGAGGTGACGAATTCGTCGAGCTATGTTTGGAGTGCATTTTCATCCTGACTTGATATTCCTCGAAGGTCGTTCGATAGAGAGCGGAAAAGGTGAAAATCTGAGGGTGCAAGATCAGGTGAATAAGGTAGGTGCGGAATGAATTCCTGTCCCAAGTCGTGTATAATGTTGTTTGTCAGCCTAGCAGAATGCGGACGGTCGTGATCATGGAGTAGCAACACTTCACGCAGTCTTCCTGGTTGTTTTTCTAGGACTGCGTCTACAAGACGTCTCAGTTGTTGACAGTTAATGTCTGCAGTGATGGTTACACCTCGGGGAAGAAATTATTAATACACCACATCGCCGCTGTTCCATCAGATGCGTAACATTATCTTTGCGGACACGCGCATATCTTTGAACGGCGAGTTGCTGCTTTGCTTGGACTCAACCATTCCTTTCTCTTCCTCACGTTAGTAAAAATACACCATTTCTCGCTGCCAGTAACGATACAGTATAGGAATGGTCGGTGTTGCTCACGAGCCAATTGAGGAGCAAGCAGAGATGCGCTTATGACCCCAAAACTTCCACGTTGTATGTAAATGTCGCACGATGGTGGAATGATCACAGTTCATCATATTTGCCAGTTCTCGATTGGGTCATTGAGGATTAATGCGATTAAACGTTCTTCATTAAACCCCGAAGGCGGTCTTCTTGAGCGTGGAGAGTCACTAATGACGAAATTTTCTTGCAGTTTCCTGTCTAGTGGCATAAGCGGCGCAGAAGTTTCTGTTGCCCCCGCTGCGATCACCCTTCTATTGAACTCAAACAGAAGAATATGTCGGCATTGTTTATTTGTCCTCTTGGCACTCCACTTTCTAGCATCCACAGTTCGATTACTGTCTCCGAATGACCAAATGACAATATGTAAACTCAAATAGCAACACTGAATTACAAATAAAAAATGGCACTCGATAAATAGACCCATAGCAACCAGGATACCTTCAAGCAAAATAAAAACGCTGCGAACTTATGCACCAACCTAACAGATAAACGAGAAAAATTAAAAAAGAAAAAAAAAAACAGTTTAAACACTCCATTTGTCCATACGGCGCACATACATACGTTCATCTGGAACCCAGAAGGCACATGCTATGCTGCATTGCTCAACTCACGGATTTAATTCTGAACTAAACTACTATACAACTCTACGCTAAACACCATTACACTGCACTACAATACTTGATATGAGAATCGAGGTAGATTTCTCACCTGTCTGAATGGTTAGCCCCTGTATTATGAGGTACAACTCAGGATTCACAGGGGCTGTGCTGCTGTGCCAGCCAAGGTGTAGAGATTGGGAGATGGCTGTCAGGGTCTCAATATATCCTTCTTGGTCCTTCCCAAGGCTCATCTCCTCACTGCTTCCGGAAGGCTGTTGCAGTTGGATGTTCTGCCGTGGTGCGTCTCGTTGACATGTTGTTTGGCTCTTCTTGGTTGGTGGTGATAAGTTCCTATGGGACCAAACTGCTGAGGTCATCGGTCCCTAGGCTTACACTCTATTTAATCTAGCTTACGCTTACGGCTACCCCGCGCGGCCTTGGTTGTCTCTCAGCCATGTAAGCTTGCAGTTCATATTTAAGTTGCCACCAAGTCTAGCTTATACCGCAATCGCTCATTCCTTATTATGTTATAGACTGTTGTTTTACCGAAGACGTTCCAGTCTAGGTCAGTAGCACCTTGTATAATCGCACATTAGCAACCGATGTGGTCCAGGGTGCCGACTGCTCCACATTCAGAACTGTCTATGGTGTGCTGTAGTATTTTCTCTAAGCATAATAGCTGAGCTATGGACAGTGTCCCTACAGGTAGTTTATAGCTCCCTTGGTCGGAAGAAAACATCACATTGTTGATCTTTCTTTTATGCTAGGAAGGAATTGGTAGGTTCTCCTACGTATTTCTGCTTTGTCCCAGAATTCTTGCCATTCTCTGTCAATGGAATCCTTTGTTTCCTTATTCGATGCAGCTCTTAAGTCTAGTATCACCGGGGCCGCCTCAGTAGGTTTTGTTCTACATGCGCCTGTCAGGCGCGGGGGTACACTTCTCTGTGGTCGCCGTAGAGCCTGTGCTGTCCTTACCTTTCTGTCTCTATGAGACCAAACCCTTGACTCGTAGATCAAAGTAGCAATTAAGATTGCGTTGTGATACGTTGTTACTGCACTTAGTGACAGCTTAAAACTTCTTTAGGTAATTGCTGCTGTTTTTTCAGGATTTTAATGCCTTTCTTGCAGACGATTCCTACAGGTACATGAAAGTTTTGCTTTTCGTCAGTATTTATACCAAGTTATCTATATTTCTTGTCACAGGTTTGTCGTTATTCTGATTGTGGTGTTTCTCTTTCTTGATAATGTTCCTTTTAGTGAGACATAAACTCTTTTGTGTGCTGCTATCGTCGGTTTGTTTTCTGCGTACCAGTTACTTAGTTCAAAATGTGTGGGAATTCCTAAGGAACCAAACTGCTGAGGTCACGGATCCTAGACTTACATACTACTTAAACTAACTTACGCTAAGGACAACACACACACCCATGTCCGAGGGAGGTCTCGAACCTCCGGCAGGAGGGGCCACGAGTTACTTAGTCTTACAAGGACTACCCTACTATTTCCCCTAATTTAGCCCCTAAGTTGGCAAGACTATAATTAGCAGATCGTATGCATAGTTGATGCAGCCTCTAGTGTTTGTTATACTCTGTAGCTGTTCCGGCGTAACGACAAGCGTCGGCACGACGATCAAGATTGGAAGAGCAGAGAGGGCTGTGAGACGACGTACGCTGACTAGGACCTGACCACGATAGGAGCGGCCTCTATTCGAAGAGAACACAAGCGCCGCGACGCCTACCAGCGGCCGTATTGGAAGACTACCACCATATCAATGCCACAACAGTGACGTATGAACTGAGTTGTTTTGCTTGCATTGAAACTGTATATACCGAAGGACACTGATTATTTGCATGTCACCATCTGCATGCGGCACACCTTTGTGAATATGCAAATTACAGTACTGTCAATTTAACTTATTGAAATAAACTCCATTAATACGATTTGCTTGAACTGTTGTCTAGCGATCCGAGAAAACAGTTCCTTAGACACCCTATATTAGAAGAGTGGTCCGGATACTACAGAGGGTGACTTAGTAATGGCTCTATGCCAATATCCCAGACTCTGGGACACAAACGGAGCCCTGTGGAAAGCCTTTAGTGATGTTTCTCACAACTTTGTTCCCAGGACATTCCAAATGCATCCTTCTGTCTGTGCAATAATTTCTTAACCTGTTATAGAGCCCATGGGAGAGTCCATCTGTTTCAGTTTTTTGAACAGAGCAAGCCACCATAAATTATCGATCACCCTAGTATGTCAATCATTACGCCGATGACATACACTATTGGCCATTAAAACTGCTACACCAAGAAGAAATGCAGATGATAAACGGGTATTCATTGGACAAATATATTATACTAGAACTGACATGTACATTTTCACGCAATTTGGGTGCATAGATCCTGAGAAATCAGTACCCAGAACAACCACCTCTGGCCGTAATAACGGCCTTGATACGCCTGGGTATTGAGTCAAACAGAGCTTGGATGGCGTGTACAGGTACAGCTGCCCATGCAACTTCAACACGATACCACAGTTCATCAAGAGTAGTGACTGGCGTATTGTGACGAGCCAGCTGCTCGGCCACCATTGACCAGACGTTTCCAATTGGTGACAGATCTGGAGAATGTGCTGGCGAGGGCAGTAGTCGAACATTTTCCGTATCCAGAAAGGCCCGTGCAGGACCTGCAACATGCAGTCGTGCATTATCCTGCTGATATGTAGGGTTTCGCAGGGATCGAATGAAGGGTAGAACCACGGGTCGTAACACATGTGAAATGTAACGTCCACTGTTCAAAGTGCCGTCAGTGCGAACAACAGGTGACCGAGACGCGTAACCAATGGCACCCCGTACCATCACGCCGAGTGATACGCCAGTATGGCGATGACGAATACACGCTTCCAGTGTGCGTTCACCGCGATGTCGCCAAAAACGGATGCAACCATCATGATGCTGTAAACAGGACCTGGATTCATCCGAAAAAAATACGTTTTGGCATTCGTGCACCAAGGTTCGTCGTTGAGTACACCATCGCAGGCGCTCCTGTCTGTGATGCAGCGTCAAGGGTAACCGCAGCCATGGTCTACGAGCTGATAGTCCATGCTACTGCAAACGTCGTCGAACTGTTCGTGCAGATGGTTGTTGTCTTGCAAACGTCCCCATCTGCTGACTCAGGGATCGAGACGTGGCTGCACGATCCGTTACAGCCATGCGGATAAGATGCCTGTCATTTCGACTGCTAGTGATGCGAGGCGGTTGGGATCCAGCACGGCGTTCCGTATTACCCTCCTGAACCCACCGATTCATATTGTGCTAACAGTCATTGGATCTCGACCAAAGCGGGCAGCAATGTCGCGATACGATAAACCGCAATCGCGATAGGCTACAATCCGACCTTTATCAAAGTCGGAAACGTGATGGTACGCATTTTTCCTCCTTACACGAGGCATTGCAACAACGTTTCACCAGGCAACGCCGATCAATTGCTGTTTGTGTATGAGAAATCGGTTGGAAACTTTCCTCACGTCAGCACGTTGTACGTGTTGGCACAGGCGCCAACCTGGTGTGAATGCTCTCAAAAGTTAATCATTTGCATATCACAGCATCTTCTTCCTGTTGGTTAAATTTCGCGTCTGTAGCACGTCATCTTCGTGGTGTAGCAATTTTAATGGCCAGTAGTGTACTTTTCGTCTGTGATGTTCACAATGTCCAATGTGATTTATCTCATCCTGTGTGTGGATTTCCTTTTCCTGAAACTGTGCTGCAAGAGGCTCCTGCCTATGACCTGTCTGTGGTCCTTCATGTATCAGCGCATAAGTTTTTCCTACACTTTGGCTATGGCACCTTCTTTAGTATAATGATGATCGAGATTTTCCAGATTCTGGGCACCAACTCCTACAACGGACATTCGTTTCCAGAATGAAAATCCCGCGTCCGGCCATCCTCATTTAGGTTTTCTGTGGCTTCCCTAAATCGCTCCAGGCAAATGCCGGGATGGTTCCTTTGAAAGGGCACGGCTGACTTCCTTCCCCGTTCTTCCCTAATCCGATGAAACCGATGACCTCGCTGTCTGGTCTCCTCCCCCAAACAACCCAACCCAACCAAAATGAAATTTTCACCCTTCATCGGAGTGTGCGCTGATATGAAACTTCCTGGAAGATTAAAACTGTGTGCCACATCGAGGTAGAGCACTTGCCCACGAAAGGCAAAGGTCCCGAACACGAGTCTCGGTCCGGCAACGGTTTTAATCTGCCAAAAAGTTTTGACATTCGCTTAATAACACGATTATAACCTGAAACACCAAAGAAACTAGTATGGGTATGAGCATTCAGATACAGAGCTATGTAAACAGGCAGAATACGGCGCTGCGGTCGACAACGCCTATATAAGACAAGTGTCTGGCGCAGTTGTTACATTGGTTACTGCTGCTACAATGGCAGCTTATAAAGATTTAAGTGAGTTTTAACGTGGTATTACAGTCGGCGCACGAGCGATGGGACACAGCACCTCCGAGATAGCGATGAAGTGGGGATTTTCCCATACGACCCTTCACGAGTGTACCGAGAATATCAGGAATCCGGTAAAACATCAAGTCTCCGACATCGCTGTGGCCGGAAGAAGATCCTGCAATATCGGGACCAACGACGACTGAAGAGAATCGTTCAACGTGACAGAAGTGCAACCCTTCCGCATATTGCTGCAGATTTCAATGCTGGCCCGTCAACAAGTGTCAGCGTGCGAACAATTCAATGAAACATCATCGATATGGGCTTCAGAAGCCGAAGGCCCACTCGTGCACTCTTGGTGACTGCAGGACACAAAACTTTACGCCTCGCCTGGGCCCGTCAACACCGAAATTGGACTATTGATGACTGGGAACATGTTGCCTGGTCAGATGAGTCTCGTTTCAAATTTTATCGAGCAGATGGACGTGTACGGGTATGGAGATAACACCATGAATAAACGGGCCCTGCATGTCAGCAGGGAACTGTTCAGGCTAGTGTAATGGTGTGAGCCGTGTGCAGTTGGAGTGGTATGGGACCCCTGATACGCCTAGATACGACTCTGACAGTTGACACGTACGTAAGCATCTTGTCCGATCACCTACATCCTTTCGTGTCCATAGTGCACTCCGACGGACTTGGGCAAGCGCAGCACTACAGTGCAACACTCCACACGTCCAGAATTGCTACAGAGTGGCTTCAGGAACACTCTCCTGAGTTTAAACACTTCCGCTGTCCACCAAACTCCCTAGACATGAACATTATTAAGTATAACTGGGATGCCTTGGGACGTGCTGGTCAGAAGAGATCTCCACCCCCTCGTACTCTTATAGATTTATGGGCAGCCGTGCACGATTCATAGTGTCAGTTCCCTCCAGCACTACTTCAGACAATAGTCGAGTCCATGCTACGTCGTGCTGCGGCACTTCTACGTGCTCGGGGGGCCATACACGTTATTAGGCAGATGTACCAGTTTGTTTAGCTCTTCTGTGCATACTGTACAATTTGGTCCACTATCTGATGCAACACTCCTGCCATAATTCTGTCAGGCGCTGTTGCTTTCTTCTTCTTGTTTATCTTAGTTGTCGCCAGCCTCACTTCCTCCTGGTCAATGGTTCAAAAAAAATGGTTCAAATGGCTCTGAGCACTATGGGACTCAACTGCTGAGGTCATTAGTCCCCTAGAACTTAGAACTAGTTAAACCTAACTAACCTAAGGACATCACAAACATCCATGCCCGAGGCAGGATTCGAACCTGCGACCGTAGCGGTCTTGCGGTTCGAGACTGCAACGTCTTTAACCGCACGGCCACTTCGGCCGGCCTGGTCAATGGATCACAACAATATTGTTCATATGCTGCTCTAGTAATTGGAAGTTGCTGATGGTACTCTGTGTATTCCATCGTCGTATCGTCCGGCAACAGAGTTCCAAGTATGTACTGCACTGATGTCTCTTAGCCTTTCGTCGTAGTGCCATCGGATCATTTCAGGATTGATAATGCATTGCATGATAGAACCTTACTTGTTGCAAATTTGCGTGGAAATCCCCAAATATTTGCTACCATTTGGTCCTTAGTATATGCCTCCCATTTTTCTACTATTCATCTACATCTACTACATCTACGTGGATACACTGCAAATCACATTTAAGTACCTGGCAGACAGTTCATCGAACCAGCTTCACAATACTTCTCTATTATTCCAGTCTCATACAGCGCACGCGAAAACAGAACACCTATATCTTTCCGTGCGAACTCTGATTTCCCTTATTTTATCATGATGATCGCAAGTCGGCGTCTACAAAATATTTTCGCATCCGGAGGAGAAAATTGGGGATTGAAATTTCGTGAGAAGATTCTGCTGCAACGAAAAATTTTATGATGTTCATCCCATATCCTGTATCATTTCAGTGACGCTCCGTCCCCTATTTCGCGATAAAACAAAACATTCTGCCTATTGTTTGGTGTAGTAGTTCTTTATGCTGTTGTTTGACTGTTCGATAGAAACTCAGCCTTCTTGGTAGTTCTGTTTGTTGTAAGGATCTCTGGTAGTATCTTCTCATCTGCCTTGCCCTGCTTCTTAAAGATTGTAGGGCAAGATTCAAGGCAATTTTAAACTCTTTGGACTCGCTAACAAATGTTGGGTTTAGCTTCTCTTGCGCTGTCTGCAACGTTCGCACCAATTCATCGGCTTTGGAGTCAACTTAAATCCACTTCCTTAGAGTTGCTGTAATTAAGCTCCCAGTTGGCTATGCGTAGATTGTATAGTACCTCACAAATACGAAAGTCAGTAACAACGTAGGAAACTGGAAGGTATGTGATAGTGCTACAAGTTGCTATAATCTCACTCACCAAGGCAAGGTTGCGCGTTCTAGTCCCAGTTGGGTTCACAGTTTTGATCAACATCATGTCGACTACAAACTCGAAAAACATGGAGTTTGCAAAGGTCGCAGTCCACTGACGACAAAATGAAATGGTTCAAATGGCTCTGAGCACTTTGGGACTCAACTGCTGTGGTCATCAGTCCCCTAGAACTTAGAACTAATTAAACCTAACTAACCTAAGGACATCACACACATCCATGCCCGAGGCAGGATTCGAATCTGCGACCGTAGCAGCAGCGCGGCTCCGGACTGGAGCGCCTAGAACCGCACGACCACCGCGGCCGGCTGACTCACTGACGACAGCTGTGAAAGAGTCAGCAATGCTAACTACAAAGAAACTAACAACTGAAACGCAGTAACTAACGCCTGAATAGTGTATTTCCGAAGTGAAGTATTTTTTATGTAATACAGGGTAGTTATAACGCCCATGCAAATTTAAAAAGTCGGTGAAGGTAATTGGCTATTCATAAACAAACAAGTGACACAGTATGTGAAATACAAACTAGAAATGCTTTTTTAAAACATGGTGCCGGCAAGTTAGTTTGGAAAATCGCTGGTAGAGGCACCACCAACCGTAGTTGCTGAAAATGCCAGCGAAACAGGCAGAGAAAGCTTTTTGTGTGCTAGAATTCGCCCGATGTCACACACACGTACACTGTCCGTACAAAACGTTTCCTCACTGATTTTATTCCTAGCGTATAAACGTCGTCAGAGCAGTAGTTACGGTGGTATCTTGAAGTGACAACTGTAAACTAAAACAAAATGAAACAATGGAAACTCCAGGCTGGAATATCAGTAATGTAAGGAAAAGGTAGATTGCCACTTACCCGTAAAGATGACACGTTAAGTCGCAGACAGGCACAATTAAAAGACTCTTACATATAAGTTTTCGGCCACAACCTTCATCGAAAAAAGAAAGAGAAACACACACATTCATTCACACAAGCAAGCACACCTCACGCACACATGGCCGCCGTCTCCGGCAGTTCGGATCAGAATGGAAAAATAAAATGAGTGCAAGATTTGTCCCGCACACCTTGGCTCCCAAACAAAAACAACGACGTGCGTATGCATGGTGCGACTTGATTGAAATGCAAAACGCGGAAAACTTTCTTATGCAAAAAATTATCATGCGTGACTTGGTGTTATCAACACGAAACTACCAGAAAACGACAAAGTGCAGAAAGTCACGTGAAAGGACAATGTTGACAACATAACCGGCATTTAAACCAACGTGACGCGCGAACTGAGCAACGTGTCAAAGGACCTATCTCAATTTCACGTGGTTATATGAAAGTTTGGTGAGTAGTACTCTACTAAGGGGGGGGGGGGGGGAATGCAGTTGGGAGAGAGGGGGGGGGGACAGTGAATCTACATCCAACTGTGGAACATCCCCGGGATTCCGAGAGAGTTGACGTGTTCAGTGCAGCGTCGAACAAGACAGTCTATGGAGCCTTCTTCTCCACTGAGTGAACCGTCAACGGCATCACCCATCTCGATGTGCTGTTAATTGTGGCTCGTGCCACAATTTGAAACTCATAACAGTGATTTCATCCTTCAACAAGCAGGCCCCGTTCCACATTTCCACAACTGTGTACTAGATTGCGTGAATGAGAGATTACCACGTCATGTAGATGTCGCTGACCAGGCGCTACTCGATTGGCCACAACAGTCGTCGGAGATGACGCCTTCCGAATGTGTCTTGTGGGGCTACATCAGGAATAGTCTGCAAGTTCCACCACCACCACAGAACCTCGAAGGCTTCCGACACCTCGTCGCAACAGCTGTTTCTACCGTCACTAGTGATATCCTGGTCGGTTGTGGACAGGATTGGACTAACAATTCTACTCCATTCGCCGAATCGAGATAGTTCGGATAAACAATGGCACGCACTGGGCTGCCCCGCAGAAGCAGAGCTCACTACGTGATCACGTGTTCACCCGGGGATGAACAAACGGAAGCAAGGCCTTCAACACTTCGGAAATGCGGAACAAACACGAGAATAAAATCTGTAGTTATGGACACAGTTACAGGGTGACAAATTACTGAACTATATGAAAAAAAGTAAATTAGTTACAAACTACGGCGTGCACACACTATTCAAGACGTAAACGTTACTGCAGATATTCGGATTTAGCTTATGACATGTCCGATACGCCTGCCATCTTCGGCGATGATGTGGTGCAGACGAATAGCGAAATTCTGCATGACCTGCATCAAGTGTCGGAACATCGACGCTGTCGGTGACCTCCTCAATAGCTGTTTTCTGCTCAGCGATGGTTTTGGGGTTATTGCTGCTCACCTTGTCTTTGTTATAGGCTCACAAAAAGGAGTCGCATGTGTTCAGATCCGGCGAATACGGTGGCCAATCGAGATCCATGCCAGTGGCCTCTGGGTACTCCAGAGCCAGAATGTGGCCCCAAAAGTGCTCCTTCGGGACATCACTCTTCTACTTTTATGGGGTCGACCTCGATCTTGCATGAACAACGTCTTATCGAAACGAGGGCCACTTTGGATAATGGGGATGAAATCATCTTCCAAAACCTTCACGTACCGTTCGGTAGTCAACGAGTCATCAAGGAATATCGCAACGATTATTCAGTGACGAGACATTGCACACCACACAGTCACCCGTTGAGGCCGAATGAGATTTCTCGATGGCGAAATTCCGATTCTCAGTACCCGAAATGCGCCAGTTTTGCTTACTTACGAACCCAACCAAATGAAAGTGGACTTCGTCGCTAAACCAAACCGTGCAGTGCATACTAATTCCCATCATGCCCCGTGGCCGGCCGTGCAGTTTGAACGTCCTAACGCAAATCGTTCAGAAATTATAACTATTTTATTTCATATAGTTCAATAATTGTCACCCTGTATGTACTCATTCTTTCCTGCTCTCTGTGACACAAACGCTTTAGTTGGGATGGAGAAATAAAATTCAACAAATACACAAAACTACTCAACAGTAATTTTATTGGCGAGCTCTTTATTTTTTTCCAGCACAGGCAGAGCAATCATCCATCTGAGGCGTCAGATGAGCTGCTGCTACTACTATTGACGCTAATAATTATACTCTGTTCGTGAGCTTCCACAATGGTATCCATGTCCCGCACTGATTATTCTGGGTTTTGTACGTGCTGCACACATTTCTGCCACACATATGGCGTTACTTCAGTAACTGCTTCAACTAGAAGTACTTTCACTTCACCCAGTTTGAAGATTTCGGGCCTTGCTGCGACATAAATTTAAATCTGTGCCCAGTCATGTTCAGTGGTTTTCAGTTCACAGTGGCTTAGTGGCGTTTTTAAAACAATTTTGTTTGCTCAACTTGCCGTAGCGTCTACACCATACTCATTATACACTGATTTAGTTTCCTCGACGTCACCCAGCAGTTGTTGCTTCACCGTATCATTTTCAAACTGATTTTTTTGGACGAAAACCAATCTATAATATTCTCTTTATTGGAGCCTGTGTTCGGAATCTTATCCAGTTTGCGGGAGTGGTATGGTGCTTTGTCGCGTACTGTGACACAATGATCGTCAAGGCTGGGAATAATTTTCGGGAACCAAGATTCGAAAGAGATTTATTCGTGATAGTCGCCGGTCTTTTTCTACTCGAGAGTCCACAAACACTCGTCCACAATACCTGTCTTACTCTCAATATGCGTTGTTATTAGTCATTTTCCTTTCCCAGATGACGCTTTGTTTCCCGTAAAGAAAAAGGCTTGATTAGCTGATGATAACGAATCGTCTATCGGGATTTTATTCCGTGTATAGCCAGCAGTTAGCCAGGTCTCGTCCAAGTGATAAATTATCCTACCTTTCTGACGTGCTGACTCTATTGTCTTTAAATAACATTTTCTCCACAAAATGAACTCTTCTTTGTTGATCAACAAGTTTTTGCGGCCACGATTAACGTACCTGAAATTTATCTCCTTCAATAAAGAGTGAGATGTTCTTCTGAAGTCTGACAGATCAGCATATTCGTTAACGGAAGCAAGGACTTTATCAGTGGTAGGCAGCTCATTGCGAAAGAAAAACTGGTGTGCTTTCCTCCTTACAGGCGTTTCTATCGAAGTCGTCAACATTTTAAACTATTATTTTGCAAGGGCTTTCTTTGGTGATTTCAAGGTGAGATCAGCTTTATGTTCGCGAAGTACTCGGCATACGGATGGGGCGCTGACTTCAGTGGAATGTGCAGTTTTAGCAACAATTTCTGATGTTATTGTTATTGGGTGTAAATCAAGTTTTGTCTTGTACACATTCAGGATCATTTTCTTCTCCGAACTGCTTAATGCTGATATTTTCACTCTTTTCTTAGGTTTAGTGAGAATGCCATCTAGTTGTGCATTTTCGGTGGAACTTGATATTTTGATGTTTAACATTGGAGGAAAAGGAAAAGGCAATACTAGAAAAGAAGTAGAAGACAAAGCGCATAAACAAAAAAACTTACTCTAAACGAAGATAATAATACTTACGTTTCATCTACTACATGGATACTCTGCAAATCACATTTAAGTGTCCGGCAGAGGGTTCATCGAACCACCATCACAATTCTTTACTATTCCAATCTTTTATAGCGCGTGGAAAGAACGAACACCTACATCTTTCCGTACGAGATCTGATTGCCCTTATTTTATTATGATGATCGTTTCTCCCTCTGTAGGCCGGCGTCAACGAAATATTTTCGCAGTCGGTGGAGAAAGTTAGTGACTGAAATTTCGTGAGACGATCCCACTGCAGTGACAACTGCCATTGTTTTAATGATGTCCACCCCAAATCCTGTATCATGTCCGTTAAACTCTCTCCTTGTACATCGACAATACAAAACTTGCTGCTCTTCTTTGAAGTTTCTCGATGTAATTCGTTAAACCTATCTAGTAAGGCTCCCACACCGTGCAGCAGTACTCCAAACGAGGACGGACAAGCGTAGAGGCTCTTTAGTAGATCTCTTACATTTTCTGAGTGTCCTGCCAATAAAATGCAGTCTTTGGTTAGCCCTTCCCACACCATTTTCTATGGGCTCCTTCCAATTTAAGTTGTTCGTAATTGCAATTCCTAGGTATTTAGTTGAATTTACGGCTTTTAGATTTCACTTATTTGTCGTGTAACCGAAGTTTAACGGATTCCTTTCAGCGTCCAAGTGGATGACGTCACACTTCTCGTTATTGCCAATTTTCTCACCATACCGATATGTTTTCTAAATCGTTTTAGAATTTGTTTTGATCTACTGATGACCTTACTAGCCGATAAACGACTGCGTCATTTGTAAACGAGCCTAAGAAGGCTGCTCAGATTGTCTCCCAAGTCGTTTATATGGATACGAAACAGCAAAGGGCCTACAACACTACCTTGGGGAACGCCAGAAATCACTTCTGTCTTACTCAAAGACTTTCCGACAATTACTACTAATTGTGACCTCTGTGACAGGAAATCACGAATCCAGTCACATAACTGAGACGATTTTCCAAAAGCGTGCAATTTCACTACAAGCCGCTTGTGTGGTACAGTGTCAACCTGAAATCCAGAAATATGAAATCAATTTCAAATCCCTCGTCAATAGTACTCGACACTTCATGAGTATAAAGAGCTAGTTGTGTTTCACAAGAACGATATTTTCTAAATGCGTGTTTATTGTGTGTCAATTGTCCGTTTTCATCGAGATAATTCATAATGTTCGAACACAATACATGTTCCAAAAATTCTGCGGCATATCGACGTTAGTGATGTAGGAGTGTAATTTAGTGGATTACTCCTACTACCTTTCTTGAATAATGGTGTGACCTGTGCCTCTTTCCGGTCTTTCGGTACTGATCTTTCGTAGAGCGAACGGTTGTAAATGACTGTTAAGTATAGAGGTGTTGCATCAACATACTCTGAAAGGAAACTGATTGGAATACAATCTGGACCAGAAGGCTTGCTTTTATTAAGTGATTTAAGTTGATTCACTACTCCGAGGATACGGTCTTCTACGTTACTCGTGTTGGCAGCTGCTCTTGATTCGAATTCTGGGATATTTACTTCGTCTTCTTTTGTGAAGGTATTTCCTTACTTACAATGTACAAACTACACTCATAGAATTGCGCTGACACGTTTAATGGTAGTGCGCAAGGCGACAGCGGCCTGTAATGAAAGATTCGCGCGCTTGAGTCTACCCCTGGCAACAACTGCTAATGTGGCGTCACTAACACGTGATTCAGACTTCTTACCCCTGCTGTCTCGTCTGCGCGAATGAACTATAGACGCGTGCCGTGTCACAAGGATTGGACACAAAGAATATCCTTCAGACGCTACATCATTTTTTACTTTGGCCAGTTATCTGTGCTAGTTTTTGAAATATTCAGAGGGTCTTTACAATTATCTTCGTTATGAGCAGACTGCGCGGAGTGGCCCCTCCCGTCGGAAGTTCGAGTCCTCCTTCGGGCATGCGCGTGTGAGTGTTGTTCTTAGCGTTAGTTGGTCTAAGTAGTGTGCAAGTCTAGGGACCGATGACCTTGGCAGTTTGGTCCCTCACGAATACACACATATGAACATTTTTTTGTTATGAGCAGGAAGTAACTCGCACGGACCAGATCTGCGAGGAACGTTACCCCCGCCCGTCACAAGTTCTCGGCTGCTTGCACGATGGCTACAGCATTCCGAACGGAACTCCGGTGTACTGTTTCTCCCGCGACAGCTGGAAACGCCATCAGTCTTGCAGAAGTGACGGCTCTTAATGAACAGAAGAAATACGACAAGGCGGCAGAACTGGTCGCCGTTAGCGAAGGCCGGTA
Source organism: Schistocerca americana (assembly GCF_021461395.2). Lineage (NCBI taxonomy): Eukaryota > Metazoa > Arthropoda > Insecta > Orthoptera > Acrididae > Schistocerca > Schistocerca americana. The sequence goes on along the minus strand of NC_060120.1, from coordinate 194,898,396 downwards.
CCGCTAAGCGAGAACCTCTCAGCTCGTGACGGACGCAAAACGTGGCTCATTGGGCCAGCAGCGAAGCTGTCGGTGTGCGAACATATGGATGACGCTCTCAACATGTGGTCGACGGAGTACCGCCACTGGAGATACATCACGACGACCACAATGGGCAAATCACGGAGGCGCGCTGTTTCTTCCCGCAACATATGTGCTGTAGAAGTGCAGGGTCACCATACTCGTCATCATCAGCCATTTGACATCCACTGCTGGATAAATGCCTCCTCTGGAATTTCCATGCATTTCTCTCTTCGGCTATATGCATCTATGTTTCTCCTTAATGTTTCACACTGTAGCCTTCGGGCATATGAGAATATTAAAAGTGTGTACCTGGGCATTTTTTTATCCTCTGAGATGTCCAGACATGACTCGTGACCTGCTCTCTATGATTCCTAACGACATCTGCCCACCTCTGCCTTCCTCGTCTCTATCTTTTCTTGTCTCTTGCAGTTCAGCGAAGCATTTCCCGCCGGCCGCTGTGGCCGAGCGGTTCTAGGATCTTCAGTCCGGAACCGCGCTGCTGTGGTCGAAGGTCGAATCCTGCCTCGGACATGGCTGTGTGTGATGTCCTTAGGTTAGTTAGGTTTAAATACTACTAAGTTCTAGGGGACTGATGACCTCAGACGTGAAGTCCTATAGTGCTCAGAGCCATTTGAACCAAACTACACGTCGCGGCAAATCCTGACATCCATCATTTCATCGAACCGTCTCTTTTTCTGTGGTTTTCGCATCACAAGTCCTTGTGTCAATACCATAACTGTTCAAAAATGTGTGTGAAATCTTATGGGACTTAACTGCTAAGGTCATCAGTCCCTAAGCTTACACACTACTTCACCTAAATTATCCTAAGGACAAACACACACACGCATGCCCGAGGGAGCACTCGAACTTCGGCCGGGACGAGCCGCACTGTCCATGACTGCAGCGCCTGAGACCGCTCGGCTAATCCCGCAAGGCAATACCATAACTCAAATTGAAAATACACTGCTGACGATTAAAATCTCAAAACCAGGAAGGCTAGCAAATGGCGAAATATTTATACGAATACATGATTACATTTGCAAGTTATTTGGGAATATATACGATGTTAAATTTAGTAAACAGAGCGGCTATCTCTGGCTGAAAAAAAAAAGGCTCTAACGTGACTGGGCGCCGAGTCGAACTGGGTTTCCGCGACGAATATGGCTACGTCACTCCATGCTGCTTCAACTCTGTACTATAGTCGATGGCGGTTCGTAGATGTAAAGAAACGAACGAAGATTACATTGTTGCCAGTTTCATGCGACAGTTGCGATAAGCGCATACGTGTGCTTAGCACTTGGTGAAATCGTGTGTCTTGCAAATTATGCCTGTCACTCGCTTGTCTAGAACTTTTCGCTTACCACCACCATCGTCCGCACCTCGTGGTCGTGCGGTAGCGTTCTCGTTTCCCACGCCCGGGTTCCCGGGTTCGATTCCCGGCGGGGTCAGGGATTTTCTCTACCTTGTGATGACTGGGTGTTGTGTGATGTCCTTAGGTTAGTTAGGTTTAAGTAGTTCTAAGTTCCAGGGGACTGATGACCATAGATGTTAAGTCTCATAGTGCTAAGAGCCTTTTGAACCACCACCATCAGCCACGCAACTCGCAAGATATAGAGTAAATTTTCGCTAAATAACTCGCTATGAGACCACGTTTAACGCTCGCTTTGGCTACCACACTCAGAGCAGACCGCTCGGAACACTACTGAATGCTCGCTGGCTGTCGAAGAATGCGTGAAGTATGTGCGCAGAAACAGCCTAAACTCGGCTGCCAATGTTTGTGACTCAGGCTATAGTGTTCATCAGTAGCGATGGCTGGCGAGTGGTGCTGTCCCACCAGACGGTTTCAGTAGGTCAGAGGTATGGAAGACGTGCTGGCCGAGAGAACAGTAGACCACTTTCTGTATCGAGGAAGGTCACGACAGCAGGGTGCAATGTGTCCCACAAACAAGAATAGATAACGTGGTTTTTCGAATGTCAATTGTGCGATAGGTGGGATCACCACATTGATGACAGCAAGAGTGTAATAATAATGACACAGAGAAGTAAATTTTTTTATTACTATTTCTACTGAAACTTCTGCTGCGTCGGATAAATCACGTTACCTAAAATGCTCAGATTATTGTAAAAGTCAGGCGCAGAAATCGTCGCTGGAGGGCGGAAAGTCTTGGTGACGCAGGGCCGTGATAACATTAAATTGCAGTGCAATGGATGATTTGCGTGTCAATAGCAGTAATAATCGCACTTCTCAAAAGAAAATGAGACTGCAGGCTCGAACTGCGTAAACGTAAATGTACAGGGCAGAGCAAATAAAAGTGGCCCGGACGAGTGGATGCGATTGGACTGAATGTATGCATATAACTACACGCAGTCACGCGCACACCACGTGTACACCTGTCACGTGACTCACACCGATTCAGAGCGAGCGGTGCAATGCAAAGGGGGCGATGATAATCACAGTGGAACAGCGGGTGTTCGTTGTGGAAGTTATGCGACAATAAAATCATGGAAACGATGTGGTGAGCTATTTACTGAGAATTTTAATGATGTCAAAGTGCCGGCAAAGAGTGCCATGCAACGCTCAGTCCGAAAATGGCTCCAAACACGATCTATTGTGAACTAGTCGAGAAACATTCCGAAACTTGTCAGTACACCAGAAGGTGTGGCTACAGTTCACAAGAAAATGCTTCTAAGTTCTACTAAATTAACTCGACGCCTGTCGCAAGGCACTGGCATATCACGTCGATCATGTGGACGAATACTCCACCTGGATCTGCATATGCATCCCTTCTGAGTATCTGTTGTTCATCCATTAAAATCTGGATCTTCGTTTGTATGGGCGGCTGTTTACTGAGATTACAATGAATGCCTTGGAAATGGATCTGTTCTTTATGTCTGATGAAGCCTAGTCTCACCTGAGTGGTTATCTCAACTCACAGAATCAATGGTTCTCAGCAGCATAAAATCCGCATAACTTCCACGAAACACCATTGCATGATCGCAAGGTTGGGGTATGGTGAGCAGTGTCTGCAATCCGCATCATTGTTCCCACCTTCTTCCATCAAACACTGATTTCGGCGCGTTACATTAGCAGCATTTTGAAACAATTTGTGGCAGTATTAACGGAGTAGGAAAAAACGTACAGTTACTTCCAACAGGATGGAGCAACTGCCCATATAGCCGGCCGAACCTTGGAGCACATTTACGCAGTCTTCACGCCTGACTAAAGCTGTCAGCAGAGGTCAGTCTGGTCGCTGCCCTAGCTCGCCTGCCAGGCCACCTGATCTGTCAGTGTGAGATTACTTTGCATGGGGAGCCTTCAGGTCCAAGGCGTATCGTGACAACTGTCGTAGTCTTCAAGAACTGTAGCAGAACATTTTGGATGAGAGTGCAGCAATTCCAGCAGTCCAGCGTCGATCCGCCTTCAGCAACGTGCTGACCAGGGCCCAAGAGTGCCAAGAGATGAATCGCGGTCACTTCCAACACCAGTTATGGTCAGGTTAGTACTGTATTTCCTTTCAACTGCTGTGTTTCTTTGTTCCCTGGAAGTCCGTCCTTCAGGCCACTTTTATTTGCCGCATCCTGCGCATTTCAGAGCGTGCTGATGGCGCATGATCATCACGTCGCGAAACAGTCCACTTCCACCGGTCTGATTAGTTGGCAATATGTAAATGTTTCTCATTTATTAGGACAGGATCATTATAACTATGAAAACGAATGAAATAAAGGATGTTTCCGATAATTAAGAATATTACAGAATTAAATGCAGAACTCCTTTCTCTGCACGTCCATTCGAGAGAGCGAGCAAGGAGCAAAAGCCAAGAGATGTCCCATGAGTAACTCCTACACAATCTTTTGAAAACTGACGATTCACGTACATAAAACCGATTTTATCATATACACTAATGATGTACTCTCCGGATGATAATCATGTTATTGACTTAAAATAATGAACTGTTACAAAGGGTAAGGTGCGACCTTGCATTATCTGATAGAAGTATACAATGCTTAGAAAAAACGCAATACCCTCAATGACAAGGTAAATTTTTTGGTAAGTGAGGTGACAGGTAGTTCGTAATTGTAAGAGAATATGATAACAAACTGAGACCAAATGGAACACAAATGTCAAAAAAATGTTCAAATGGCTCTGAGCACTATGGCACTTAACATCTGAGGTCGTCAGTCCCATAGAAGTTAGAACTACTTAAACGTAACTAACCTAAGGACATCACACACATCCATGCCCGAGACAGGATTCGAACCTGCGACCGTAGCGGTCGCGCGGTTCCAGACTGTAGCGCCTAGAACCGCTCGGCCACTGTGGCAGGCTACAAATGTCACAGTAAAGGAAAATTGCATCGATACACAGTGTACTGTCCCCTCCTCCAAAATCACCCCTGGTGACAACGCAGACGTCTATTCTCGATGGACACAATAATAAACTTACCGAATGGCAACCTGAGACAGACTGATCCAAGCATCTCGCACCTTTTTTTGCAATTGAGCAATGGTTCTTGCAGGCTCTGGATAACGAGTATGATCACCATGATGCATCGAGCGTGTTCAGTTGGCGACTGATCTTGTGATTTTAATGGCCAGGGCAGTTGTGTACCGCGCTAAGAGCGCGCTGCGTATGTGGGCGTGCCTTGTCCTGCTCAATAAGCACATCACTCACCTTTGAAGAAATGCCAGTATCACTGGGATAACGGCCTGTGTAATGTAGCGTCCACTGGTTACTGAGCCCTGCAGAAAGCCCAGATGTGACCACAAGTTGTAACTGATGGCTCCCCACTCCATGAGGCCTGTGTGTCGTGGTCGACTGTACAGCGCAACAGGCCCTTCAGCAGGTCTACGCCGTACGCGTGTACGTCCATGACTAAGATACAGATGGAACCTTCTCTCATCACTGAAGACAACAGAGCGCCATTCCACACTCCAGTCAACTCTTTCACGACACGAGAATAGCTATGCTTGGTGGTGTCATGGTGTCAGTGGTAGCCTGCAAGCAGACAGTTGCCAATGGTCGCTGATGACACAGTGATTGCAACAAGTAGCCGGATTTCGCCCCTGGACAATGCTTTGTCGGCCACCGCTGCCCTCAAAATGTGTCTATCCTGACATGCCTCTGTACCACGCAGACGTCCAGTACGTGGTCTACAGGTGTGGGAACGTTCCACAGACCAATGGTGAAGGCGACGACACACGACCGTTAGACTGTGCCCAACATGTGCAGCAATCCTTCGTGCAACCCACAGCGTGCCCCGTTCAAATGGCTGAAGCTGTTCGACAGGAGTACATACTCGTCGATGGGGCATGGGTATACCCTAGAACGACTGTAACAAACACTGTTCGCCGCTAAACTCAGCACAGTTACTGCCTGCAGAATCGAAACAGAGAGTGCGTAGACAGTCTTCCTGAGCGCCATCTCATCACCGATGGCCGTGAAAAACGAATCGTTAAAGTACAGCCCCCCTGGTATCACTGAACATTGTGCTTGAGGGTGCTGAATTTTTTTCCGCCAGTGTACGTGGACGGAAAAGTCGAAGGCAGGGCAATGCCAGTGGCCTTTATACGCCTACTGTCGAAATTATGGGCTATATGAAGCAGAGGTGATCGCATTGTGTACTTAGTGACACGCTATATTATGACAACAGGTGCTGGACAAATATGGTGATGACGGATACAATCTAGCGGCATTCTTGCTGCTCGGAGACGTCTTTCGTGAAGCTGCATGCGAAACCTGGACTCCTCTGAGACAGTAATTTGGTGCCACAGCTGGGACCAGTGTTGTGGTTTGGTGCACCACTTTTGGCGCACCTGCCTTCGCTGCCGCGGTAAGGGAAGCCGTAACAGTGTTTCGCCGAGCTCAGAGGTCCTGGTGCTAAGGATATATTTCGACAGAGCTCTCAGCCGTCATTTGAAAAATAAATGCCAGATCGGCATTCAGTGGAATAATCCTAGGCAAATGTATTTCAGCGAGAAAATAATGAACTTTCACAAACTTCGTTCGACGTGTTCTTGACTGTCATTGCTCTACCTGGAAACCTCATCAGATAGAATTAATACAGAAAATAGAAAAGATACGAAGAAGAGTTGCTTCAGCTTTATGCCAGACTTCATCAATCGTCATCAATCACCATTTAGTCCATTGCCAGGGATGCTTATTCAAAAGTAGAATTTTCTACAGCGAGCGAGACTACTACTTTTAAAATCTGTGGCTGGCGATCCAGATATAGCTATCTGTTTGTTACTATAAATGAGTAATGTAAATCCCGGGATGGTTTCCTCAGAAATGATACAGTAAATTTATTTCCTCATGCATTCCCAGTTCGAGCTTGTGTTCCACTGTTCATCTTCTTTTACATATGTATTTCCTGACCAGATCGAGCGGTGGAAAAATGCCTGTCTGCCCTACCTGACTGGAAAAGTGAAGCACCCAGAAGATGTGGACGGATGTGAACTTCGTACACGTACACACCAGTGGCTAGTATGTAAATGGTAATACTTGCAGTTCTCTGTGATATGTAGAATCGGCACCAGAGTACATTAGTGTTGTTTGTGTTTGGTGTTCAAATTCAAATGGCTCTGAGCACTATGGGACTCAACTGCTGTGGTCATCAGTCCCCTAGAACTTAGAACTACTTAAACCTAACTAACCTACGGACATCACACACATCCATGCCCGAGGCAGGATTCGAACCTGCGACCGTAGCAGTCGCACGCACGGTTCCTGACTGCGCGCCTAGAACCGCGAGACCACCGCGGCCGGCTTGTGTTTGGTGTTGTTACAAGGCCAGATACTGTATATAAAGGGCGTGAACAAAGTCAGAAGACGAGTGGTCACTAGGAACGACACGAAGATGCCATACACCCGTATGAGATAGCATTGTCAGCACCTGCCAGTTTTTAAGGGCTAATTCTGTGGCTCTCCATTTGGCACTGCCTTGTCGAATCGCGCAGTATCCATATTTGTGGGGTACCTTCATGTTGGACTGTCTGAGTATGTGGTGGGCAAGCTCATCTTCTATGTGTGGTCGACCATGTAAGGTTTTTGAGGACAGAACAACAACTGTGTACGCTATAAATATTTTGGTTTAATGTTGCAATCTTATCACAGAAATACATGCATTTACACAGTTTACTATGTGACAATGTTACGACAGTTGTCAAACGAACGCATCTCGTTCTCAGAAAGTCAAATAATCCTAAACACAACAATAGTAAACTTTAACTAGAAGTTTCTTTACGAAATTATTCTTATGACTACATCATGATGGTGGCCAGTACTATGATAAATCATCTGATTCCGGTTCAAAGTTCGGTATTTTTTAGCATGACAGTGAAGTCTACGGAGGATGGTTAGTTTGTGACAAGTTGAGCAAAAGATTACCAAGGTCTCTCGAGCTTACAGTGGACGCAAGCTGGTGAACCAACAAGTTTACGCCTCTGCTCGCGGTATTTACCTTAGCTGCAATGAGCTGTCTTCTGCATGGATGCTCTCGTCCTCTAAAATTCCTAAACGACTAATTAAGCCTCTGCTGATTTTTTCTATCCGAAACTCTCCCTATGTTTCTCATTATGCGAGAAAACATGTACTCATCCCTAGTCTTGGAATATGGCGATATGCACTCGCATATCTGGAGCAGCGTGCATATTAAAAATGCTCTCTCAGTCCTCACAGGAACAATCAACAAACTGGCTGGTTCGTTTCTCCACAGTTGGAGCTCAACGACACTACAGCTAATATCCAGTTGAATGTCAGCTGCAGTGAACGCATTGTTCACACAAATTTCTCCTCTGCTTCATACACAGCATTATGCGCGCCGTTCTCCACTTGACGCCAGTTCATTGAAGAGTCCCCAAAAATTTCGCTCATCTTTCTCGTAGCCGAACTGTTTCCCCACCTGGGTTCTTTTGTCCTCGACGTCACAGCTTTTTTCGACCAATAGGAGCGTTCCGCTTATTTTGTGGAAAATCTCTGCCAATTGCAAGCGCCCTACCATTAAACTGCATCAAAATCTCGGCACTTTATTCCTTCCTAGTTTGTTTCTGCCAATCGGACGTTTTGTGCCCACTCCAGATGCCTAAAAGTTACAAGCGTACATCACATGTGTACCACTTGCTGTTCACGTGATCAACTGCGTTACTGGTTTTGTCTGTATCCATTTGGAATTCCGAACACAGTTTTCGAAAGCTTCGTTCTGTCCTACTTCTGGTTGCATGTTACTTGCTCTCCAGTATGCGTCACCTGTCCAGTCGCTGACTCCCGCCGTGGGACGCCCCCTAAGAGGTTTTCACGGTGCCTCCCGTGATGCGGCCTCTGCGTCTGCCCGTGCCTGCTTCCACACGAAATGTTTCCTTTCGCTGCTTGTTTCAACTTCTGCTCATTGACATGCAATATATAGGAGCAGTGTGTTAATACCATCGATTGAGTGTCATCCCTTTTGCATTACATACTTATAGGTAAATCTGCTCATTATCGCTGAAGTAAGTTAGGTGTCATATTCACCTTCACATTATGATGTATAAAACTCTTATGTAAGGTGCGAAATTGACCTTCATTTATTCTGCCACCTTACAACCATTTCTGACCACCAAAATAAAGGAATGCCAAGCGCATTGTAGCCCCTTCATATCTGCTTCTGCCACACAACAACAAGTAATTCACTCCCTGGAACTTTCCGTATCCACGTGCACCATTGGCTGGAGACAAGCAGCAACCAGACTAGGCTCCCGTTAACAATAAAATCCAAACGGCTTCGTTTGGAGTTGTGCCTTGACCGGGCCTCCTGATAAAAGCTGTCGCATCATGTTCAGTGATGAATCATGGTTCTGCACTACTCTGGATGATGTTTGTCGGCAGGTATGGTGGCAACCTCAGGAGAAGTCCCATACGTCCATTGTTTTGGAGAGACACACTACTGTTACTCCTGACATTATGGTGTAGGGAGACAGCTGGTACGACTTCAGGTTAGGGTTGGTAGTGGCTGAGGAAAGTGTAACATCACGATATCCTGCATCCTCCTGTGTTCCCTCTCATGTGAGAGTATCGAGGTGCCATGTTCCAGCAGCACAAAGCTCATGCACACACGGCATGTTTCTCTATGAACTGCGTGCATGATGTTGAGGTACTCCCAGTTGCCAGTACGTTTCCCAGACTGGTCCCACATAGGACACTCTGTGCCATTTCCAGCATCCTCAATATCAAAGACCAGTTACTACAGTAGTGGACCACTTTGCCTCAACCGAATCAGTGCAAATTTTCAGGACAGGGGTATAACGTCATACAAATAAGTGGACTCATACTACGATTTTTTTGTAAATTCGAGTACTTTTTACTTTCACTGAAATAATACCTCATATCCCGTCAACTCGTGAAGTTACATATCGTTCCCTCTTCCCCTTCTGGGTGCAGCCAGTTTATGTGATTCTGCATGATCACTACCCTCCGTTGTCTTATTCTCATGAGTCATACGCGAGATACATTATCGTGACAGCGTAATTGTCGCTAAGTCTGCATCGAATACCAGATTTCACATTGCCATGTGGATACCATATCATTTCTAATATCTCTGGGCACAAAGAGTGTTATGGGTGATTATTCTTAATAAATGAAGGCACAGGGCTAAATGAGTGTGCTATATTGTGATGCTACTACTTGCCGAGCACCATTCGCAAATACGGATACAGGGTTGGTGAGGAGGTGAGGACAGTGGTAAATGAAGTTCTTTGCGCCACACGCCGTAAGCTAGCCTGCAGAGCAGAGATGTATATTTAGATGCATCGGAGTGTGACAATGAATCGTTGAGCACGAAGGAATCGCCATCGCCGCTATGTTAACTATTACTCAATTTATATTGTGCCTGAGTCGACTTGTAATCTCATTTTTTGCATCCATTATCAGTTTCCGTCTAAATTAAGCATTTTCAGATGTAAATGCTTATTAGGATGTTAGTCTTGTCTTGTTTTGGATATTTGGCATTGAACTACAACGTCTTCGTCTACAAACGCATTGTGCATATACATTTACAATTTTAGTCCGTAACTTATCTTGCGACCAGCATAATTTATGCCTGTATAGTGTTGATCAGATTGTTGGCACCATTTCACTTCTGCTGGATAGGACACTGCATTTGTTCTACATACCGTCAGAATTACACGGTGAATGTGTGTGAAATTCAGGCGTTTTGCGAACAGGAATCGTACTGTTTTACGTGCTTCAGCTTTGGAGTACGTCTCTAGCTGTCGCAGCATTTCACTCGCACACTGTAACGCGCTTGTTATTCGAACCGCAGGGCAACTGTGTCTGCAGTAAACCCGTAACGTGTACTCTCGTCTGACAATCAGCCATTTTTGTTACACAGTGGTCTTGGAGTCGGACGACATGTGTAACTTACTTCCTAAAGTGACTACCGCGAACAGTCTTATGGTGCTTTAGACGTCATCCACTACGTATTTCGCACATATTGCGAACAGTAATTTTTTTATAATACTCCTTTCGGGTACAACCGAAGATATTTTTAAATCTCTAGATACTGTATATCTAGGTAGACTGGGTGTTTCCATAAGAGCGTGCAAAATTTAACGGGACAAAGAGGATGATCCACTGAACAATTTCAGGTAGGGAACCTGCCGTCGGAGAAGCAAGCTTAAGGAGATATGAAAGTAAATTTGTCTGCCGCTTTGTCCAGCATTACTGTTTTCCAGCTTATGTACAACTAACATGCGTACAAAATTATACGTACTGTGCTGCTTATTCACACGTACAAACTTTATTTCTTGTAAGGAAGCAAGGAGGACAATCTCTTTGGGCCATAACTTCTATTTAGCTGTCTGAATGGCCAGTTGTACTTGAGGTTCGTACAAAGAGTTCTGCCTGAGTTTTTGGAGAACGTGCTCTTGGCTGTTTGTGAGAGGATGTGGATACAACTAGACGGTGCACTGCCTCACTTCAGTGTGGATGTCTGCAACCGTCTCAGTGCTGTATTTGCTGGTCGCTGGATTGGAACAGTAGGTCCTATTCCATGGCCTGCGAGGTCACCTGTCCTGAATCCCTGGAATCCCCTTGATTATTTACTATGGGGATAGCTAAAATCACCTACATATGAGAACCCAGTGAATACGGAGATGGAACTAGTTGCTAGAATTGTAGCTGCCTGTGATGTGATTCCAAACACACCAGGGATGTTTGTCATGGTGCGTCAAAATCTCGTTCGCCGATGCCATGTTTGCTGTGGAGTTGATGGCACAGCACATTTTGTAAGACACAGTAAGGATAGTAGACCATTGTGTCAATGATGCTATTTGCAGTTAACTGTAACTAACTAATGTAAATAAAAAAGTATACAGTATCGTAATTTTATTCCTATTATCTTCATAACCTGGCCCCACTGACCCCAGGTTCCCTACCTCAAATTGTTCAGTCAGTCATCCTCTACTTTCAGTTAAATTTTTGGACGCTCTGTGGAAACACCTTGTAGAGTGACAAACAATGTTATGTTTACTAGGAACTCTTCTTTTCAATGTTATACAGAGTGTTCGGAAATTCCCATTACAAACTTCTAGGGCTTGTAGAGGAGAGTGAATATATAACATTTATGTAGGAGCTCATGTCGGGAAACGTGCAGTTTCCGTTTTACGACGGTTTCAATTCAGATGTTTAGCTCATTCAGTTCTGCTTGAGGAACCGAATTAGCCGTGACGCAGTGCAATTATTAGGCAACAATTCGAAAGGAAACCTAAGGAAAATCCGTTTATCACTTAAGCACATTTGTTTGTATTAGCATTTAAACATTAATTTCTGTAAGTAGAATATGCTGGATTATTTTTTTGTTTTGGAATAATGTAAACACGTAATGCTTACGTGTTAATACAAACAAATGTGCTTAAGTGATAAATGGATTTTCCATAAAGCTGCCTTTCGAACTGTTACCTTATAATTGCACTGCGTCACGTCTAATTCAGTTCCTCAAGCAGAAGTGGATGAGTTAAACACCTGAACTGAAACCGTCGTAGTACGAAAACAGTGCGTTTCCGAACATGGGTTCCTATTCAGAATATTATTTATATCTACAAATCCTAGAAGTCTGTAACAGGAATTTCCGAACACCCTTTATATATTCCGTACCCCACGAGTTTTGAAAGGAATTAACCAGCTTCGGACATTACTTCCAAATGTAAGGTAAAAGCTGTGACAGGGACGTACGCAGCCTAGTAGAGACACTGCGGCCATTTCCCCACAATCGTTTTTAGTTTTCTGTGTCAACGGTACTGCATGCTTTATGGCGGTCTGTACCGGGGGTAACGCCTGAAAACACGTGCAAGAACAGCGCGTAACGGAGCTGGTGTTCCCACAGCAATAAGGAACGACGCCTGTGAGGTGGTGTATCTTAACGGCGCCTTCAAACGCTACGAGAAACCCGCCTCGCCGCCGGAAGCTGTTCGGTGCATTTCCCAGGGCTTGGCTCGATGCAGTCGCGATGAAACAGAAACAACCGGCTACAGCAAAAACTGCTGGGCCCCAGCTGTAGGGAGCCGAGCTAGGAACCGGAAGCAGAAGCTCGTACTACGCCTGGGAAGCGACTACGAAGTCCAGTATTGTGGGACCTGCACTGCCTTTTTGTCTCCTCGCACATCTAAGATAAAACAATGTACTTCGTATTATCTCGATATCCATCGAATAATAAGGTACTGAAATTTAACAACGTAACTCTTACAAACTCTAATTAATTTAATTGTCTCTGCGCCATGTATCCTGTGATAACACCACTCAGGAGAAATGAGTCTTCCAGTAGCAGTTTCAGTGAATTTCAGGTACGACGTGAACGCAGAAATCGATACCAGGGAGGCAGGCGGCAGGCTTCAGTCGTCACATGCGCTGCAGGCGGTTCCTCGTATACAACTGGTGGCGTATCGATTTTAGGCGAACAAGACGAGTCAGGAGTGAACTGGAAAAGAGTCTGAGAAAGTTGGGGCCCCATTTGGCAGTCCAGACGCGTGTGCCAGTCTGTCTCATAGCTGTGCACACATTCGTAGTGAAACCCGAAAAAGTAGCTTCATTGCATTGGCTGACCAATTAAGACAACAGAATGATGCGGTACAACGAAAAACCAGTCCAAAGTTGCAAATTTCTCTTGTTTTATTCACTTGATGACTAGTTTCGGGCCGAGACCCATTTTCAAATCATCGTAACAGTCAAAAATGGAATTTCCGAAAATATGAAAACTATGTCAAAAATGTGCAAACGAACAGTTATAGCGCATATAGACAACAGCGTACTGTGCAGTTATGTGACACATCTTCCGGAAGACGACAACCGAATTTCGGAAACCGTTTTCCGCTGTCGTGTTTACGTGTTAAGGTCGGAAGCGGATTTGCCAGCCCAGTTAAATATAGTGCCAGCAAAACAGCTGACACAGTTGATGATTTAGTCTGCACAGTCGCTATTTCCCTTCAAGTAGACGAGGTGTAAACAGCTTCAGTCTAATATTTCTACTTATCCTTCACTGTACAAAAAGCCACTCCGTTCGTATCAGCCGAAAATTTTTAAAAACAAGACGAAAACTGACAGCCCCAGCACGTTTCAAAACCAGTTGCGTTTAAATGGGACCGAAAATCGATTCCTGAATTGGATAACCGGCACCCAGAAGTGGATTTCCTGAATCGGTTTTGAAGTGTTTGCATGACCACCCAGAAACGGAATTGGGAAATCGGTTTACGAAATCTCGTTTTGGGAGCCCCATGTAAACGGGGTGAGTTGTTCCAGCATGTTGGAAGTTCGTAGAATGTTGTCGGGTGGAATACGAGTGAGAAACTATCTGTTTATTCTTTAGAGGAATATCTCTGACTTGTTCAAGTATGTGTAGCTCTGTGATGATAAATAAAATTTGTTGTGGATCTAGTGCACGCTGCCATTACTATATTTTCATGACGCAGCATTTTTTGGTGCCGAAACCTGGGAAAAAGCAAACCGAGAAGAAAACAACAGAGCTACAAATTCGAGCTGAACGACAAGGAAAAACGTGCATTTCTCCTACAACACAGATAAATAAAACTACAAATGGTAACATTTTCGGAATACTACGCACGCTCTGTGGTGTTCAACGAGTAAGTTCACGGTCACGATGTATGTGTGCTGGTGCATATCGTTTGCGTGTTACGTCGCTGTTCAAATCAAGTTGTCATTTCACTCGTAACGATAATGTGCGCTTTTCGGGAATGTTACTTCGATTGTGCATATAACTAGTGTTGCCATCAGACGGTTGTTCATTGTACTACTCAGACTATTGATCTTCAGATAAAGCTGATTGAGGAGTAGCTGATAGCGAGCTGAAACTGCTGCACATTTCAGAATAACAAGACGTGTTGAATATGCTGTACAATTTGGAAGCACGATAATGCGTTCTAAAGAGGAAACGCACGTGATAAACAGTAAACATTATGCGCTTTCTCGCGGAAGTTGAAAAGTTGTCAGATCCTGCGGAACTCGCGGATTGTAAATACTATAACGAGGCACTACAGGGCGTTGTGGACCAACTCACCACACTAGATGATGGGATCCATGACTTGTTAGAATACGAAGCAGACGTTCGAAAATTCGAAGATTATAGATGTCGAGAAACGCACTATTTCTCGACTGTCGCACGAAATAGAGATCAGTTCACAAAGTGAAACAATTCCGATGCCCTACGGTACAATCTGTAACAACGAATATTGCTTCACCTTCGATAAAACTTCCGCAGGGCAAGCTTGAGCTGGAGATATAAGCCCCGTTCTGGGAGCAGTTTGATCAGTTGGTTGACAAGGACCCGTCGGTAACTACCTTCAGTAAACACGTATTCCTCCGAGGCTATCTGCCAGGAGAGCAGAAGCATTTGTAGAAGGTACTGTAGTGACAAACGAGACGTACGCAGAGGATCCTCCAGTTTCGTTTTGACAGCAAAGACCGGATAATACAGGCTCACCTACATTGCATAGAATCCATAACACCTTTTCAGCCGGCCACACCAGAGGAATTCGGTTCGACACTAATTGAATGCCAGTGACATTTTCAAGCTCTCTGGGCTCTTGCGGAAGACGTGGACGGATACGGCCAAGTCCCCGCGCCGGAAAATCTCCGTTCCCTTCCGGATGACGTTTGCCGCCGCTGAATAATTCATGCCAGCGTGTGGGAGTGCCCGAAGGGGATTTTTGCAGCTGATGGGAGTGTCTGAGCGAAGAAGTGGTCGGGGCGCTTACCACGCAGGAGATGGCGGTGATATTTCCACCACCTCTAGCGCCAGTCCCACGGCTCCCGCGCTCCATTTGCACGCGAAACCTGGAAGACCAACCCAGCGAGGTACTAGAGCACAAGAACAATTCTGTGACATTCGTGAATCTCACGGCCATTGATCGGGCACTGTAAGAACATCGTATGTGTCAGTGATCGAATAGATAAATCGAAACGATTATACTGATGAGTTCTTTATCTCCAACATGGATATACAGTTGCAAATTGCAGGAATAAGGAAACGGCTCGGTGTGGTAAGTGTAGACAGCTGCATCACAGTTCCATTTACTATGAAGGAAAGGACACTAAGACTCCTGTAGCTCAGACAAACATTAAAGCCGTGGGAAAAAATAGGTGTTGCTCCCCATGGATTCATATACCTCCAGACGGCGCAAGTATCCGTCCCAGGACCTGCAGAACTGAGTCGGGCAGCTCGATGTGGGCTGGATGTAGGACGTCACTCCAGCTTCAAAACAAAATCGATAACTCATGATTGGGAACTACAGACCGTAGATCGACAAAAATTAACTGTTTCTTAATTTGAATCAAAGGATACACCCTCTCACCACCGCAGACTTGTTCAGTTTAACATAATAAGCCTTTGGAAGAATTCTTCGGTGTCACTCAATGGCTTTGAGAGTCTCCATGTGATGTCGCAACAGCCACCTGTTCCACAGCATGTAAAGAGTTTATCATATGACCGTAAGATTACACTAGCAGGTCCAAAAACCGACTCAATGGAAGATATTACCGTAAAGATTATCAGACGAGGCGATTTTTACTGGAAAACAGTGAAGCACAGTTCGCCAATACGCATCTCTGAATCATTAGTGTTAGTTCCTTCGATATTTGGCTGGGTACTTAGTGGGAACAAGTCTTGTGTCTGTGTGCATGCAACTGTGCTGAATTTTGTTCGTGCTGACTGGACTCCTCTCCCCTAGGATAACGACTTCAGACGCTTTTTGGACTTGGGAGCTATAGGAATTACTGCCAATCAAGATCGATCCGTGGGCAACAGGGACACGAGGATTCTTGAGGAGTTGACAGCTTCTTTCTGTATAAAGGATCAACGAGAAGTTGTTTCCCTCCGCAAAGATCGGGATAAAACCCTTCTGACTAACAGATTCACTGTAGAGAAACGATTCAGTCACCTGAGGACCAGATTTCAGCTTCAAACTTAATACTAGACTAAGTTACAAAGAGGCAAGTAGAGGTCGCTCCCGCTCAACTTAGAAGGGAGGCACCGTTTTATCTCTCTGACCTGCAGTGATGAGAGGGAAACATGGGAAGACTAAATGGAGGATAGTCTCCGGCGCGTCATCTTACGGAAGTTATGTACCTTTCCTGAAGGAGGCTGGATCGAATCTACTACCAGAGATCTTAGAGATTTTCTGAGGTTCCATTGCTATTGTCACAGAACAGATATCACGCAGCCGTTCCTTCAAATGGTCTTGAATGTGAAGATAAATACTTGACCATATTCTTCTGGTTTTGAAACTAATCAGAGCACTACGGGAGATCTTTAAACGACGGACGACATAATCCAGTACCGCTTTACCAGGCTCCCATTCGGCTTGACCTGAAGCCGACTTCTGATTTCTGCAGCTCTAAGAGAACACGCCGACAAAAGTATGACACGATTTCCCACCAAGGCGTCTCACAGAAACAGGAATACATACATGGACGACTGGGTGATCGAAGTAGGGAGTGATATTTTGACAATTACTGTACACTATGAACTTGCAACCCTAATGAAATTGATCAGCCTTCCATTACTGCAATGGCCAACAAACTCCGAACAACTTACTTCTATTGAGGAAGGCAAGGGCGAGAACCCACGCACAGACTCAGGTGTTAGGTGTAGCTTGTAATACCGACGACAACTACTTCGGTATCGAACCCAGCATAAACACGATGAACCCATCAGAAGAGTCAGTGAACAAACGACAGCTCTTGCAATGTACGGCTAAGGTCTATGATCTTCTTGGATTGTTCTCCCCTGACTCTCCTGTTGGAAAACTGTTATTCCAGAACACATGGTGCAGGGGAACTGGGTGGGATTAACTCATGCTCTTGGATGTAGGAGAACGATGGCGCACTTGCATATCTAGCTTTCCATCATTGTCACAGGTACGCGTTCCCAGGTGATAATTACGTCCTAACTTATTTAGTCTGTAGCAGGAACATACTATCTTCTATTAAGAAGGTGAACTTGCCACGATTGGAAGGTTTGGCGGCAGTAATAGGAAACAGACTACCGCGTTCTTTCTGCCGCGCAACAGAATTTAAAATCGCTCATGTGATATTGTGGACAGACACTACGCTATGCTGGATTCGCAGCGATCCAAATAGATGGTAGTCATTTATTGTAATCATGTAACGGATATATAAACTCACAGGACGCCCATGCAATGGAGACACTGCTCAGAGCAAGACAACCCAGCTGATCATCTTTCACGAGGACTCCCCTGAGATCAAATACATCTCCTGAAAGTTTGATGGCATGGACGACCTTGGCTTGCACGCCGACCTGAGTGCTGGCCATCTGATACTCCGACAGTGGACCAACTGCTTCCTGACGAGAAGACGAAGGAAAACCATAGCCAAGTTCTGTCGATATCTATATTGACTACCCTCATGAATCTAACTACATTCAGTCATACTGGAGACTCATTCGTACTATAGCATGGACACTCTGTTTTCTACACAACATTTGCCAGAAGGAAAAATCTTGGGGAGAGCTTACTTCAACTGAATGTATTGGATACCAGTAGTCCGGAAAGAATCTTTCGCCGGAGAACTACGAGGTGCATTCAAGTTCTAAGGCCTCCGATTTTTTTTCTCCGGACTGGAAAGAGATAGAAAAATGCGCATTGTTTTAAAATGAGGCCGCATTCATTGTCAATACGTCCCAGAGATGACAGCGCCGTACGGCAAATGGAATTTTACCGCCAGCGGCGAGAATGAGAACTGTTTTAAATACTTAAAATGGCGACGTTTTCCTTACTTGAACAGCGTGCAATCATTCGTTTTCTGAATTTGCGTGGTGTGAAACCAATTGAAATTCATCGACAGTTGAAGCAGACATGTGGTAATGGAGTTATGGATGTGTCGAAAGTGCGTTCGTGGGTGCGACAGTTTAATGAAGGCAGAACATCGTGTGACAACAAACCGAAAAAACCTCGGGCTCGCACAAGCCGGTCTGACGACATGATCGAGAAAGTGGAGAGAATTGTTTTGGGGGATCGCCGAATGACTGTTGAACAGATCGCCCTCAGAGTTGGCATTTCTGTGGGTTCTGTACACACAATCCTGCATGACGACCTGAAAATGCGAAAAGTGTCATCCAGGTGGGTGCCACGAATGCTGACGGACGACCACACGGCTGCCCGTGTGGCGTGTTGCCAAGCAATGTTGACGAGCAACGACAGCATGAATGGGACTTTCTTTTCGTCGGTTGTGACAATGGATGAGACGTGGATGCCATTTTTCAATCCAGAAACAAAGCGCCAGTCAGCTCAATGGAAGCACACAGATTCACCGCCACCAAAACATTTCAGGTAACCGCCAGTGCTGAAAAAATGATGATGTCCATGTTCTGGGGCAGCGAGGGCGTAATCCTTACCCATTGCGTTCCAAAGGGCACTACGGTAACAGGTGCATCCTACGAAAATGTTTTGAAGAACAAATTCCTTCCTGCACTGCAACAAAAACGTTCGGGAAGGGCTGCGAGTGTGCTGTTTCACCAAGACAACGCACCCGCACATCGAGCTAACGTTACGCAACGGTTTCTTCGTGATAACAACTTTGAAATGATTCCTCATGCTCCCTACTCACCTGACCTGGCTCCTAGTGACTTTTGGCTTTTTCCAACAATGAAAGACACTCTCCGTGGCTGCACATTCACCAGCCGTACTGCTATTGCCTCAGCGATTTTCCAGTGGTCAAAACAGACTCCTAAAGAAGCCTTCGCCGCTGCCATGGAATCATGGCGTCAGCGTTGTGAAAAATGTGTACGTCTGCAGGGCGATTACGTCGAGAAGTAACGCCAGTTTCATCGATTTCGGGTGAGTAGTTAACTAGAAACAAAATCGGAGGCCTTAGAACTTGAATGCACCTCGTACATGCGCTTCAAGATAACTTACCACTGCCAAGAGAGTCAACGATCGCACTGGTACAACCCTTCCTGGAAGACAGGCTGATATATCTAGGGGGTCGTTAGCAGGGCGATAGCCTCAACAGGGAACAAAAACGTCCGATTCTCCTTAACTGTTTCCGCCATTACACAGACTTGGTTATTCGAGACACACGTGTCAGCCTCCATCACTTCGGCGTTCGTCGTGTACTGTCCGAAATGAATTTTTGATCCTCAGAGCTCGCCAGACAGTCAGAAGACTCCTGCACTTGCTTCACGTTTGAGACCCTGAAGAACCCACGCGGGCAACGAACTGAAACACCGTTGTCATCCGAACGATTTACGGATGGTTAACCATTTGCTGTAACGGTGATAGACTTTGCTGGGCTATTATTCATTAAAATGGAAATAACAATGCACAAGTCACATATCGCTCTTTTAACTTGTGCTTCCAAGTCATCAGTGCACCTCGCTCTCTGTTCAGACTTGTCAACACATAAATTTTTCATGGCACTCCAGCAATTCGGCGGAAAACGTGGGCTACCGCATACGATTTACACAGACAATGCCGCAAACATGAAACTAGCAGAGCTTTGGAAGGCTTTAACCACCATAAAAACTTACGAGTTCCTCGCCCAGCACTGTGTTACATGGAAATTCAATACCTCACGAGCGGCTTCGAGGGGGAGCGTTGCCTGTGGAAGGTACTGGGACTCGCAAGACTTGCTGATGAACAATTGAACACCACCTTGATTAGTATTGAAGTCGCTGTGAACTCAAGGCCCGTCACACAAATAGACAATACAGATGCACTGAGCCCTCCTCCTTTATAATGGCCTGAAATCTGCTTTGGACGCTTTCAATGAGGTTCTTAATGTTGAAACACGTATGTTGTATGGCGGCGATGGCGAGGCATTGCAGAGTCTCTGACCAGAGAGCCATTTATCGTGGCTGGTCTGCGCTTGACCGCGCGAGTGTTGCGGGCAGTCTGTCAGTAGCAATAGGCCAGTGCAGTATGTCTGTAGTAGCAGCCCAATGCAGTTGTGTGTGAGGAGTCGGCGAGCGTCGACATGGCACTCTGGTCAAGATTCAGGATGAGGTATATTATTTTTAAATGCGCTCAGCTAATAATGTAAATTAACTGTAACTAATTTGTGCAATAATCGCCCCAATAATAATTTTGGTTTCCAAAGCAATATTTTTAACAAAAGAACTATTTAATTGAACGAACGATTTCCTTCCATTTCCTTTAAAGAAAAGTTTCAGTTAAATTTCAAAACAAAACAAAAATATTACTTGCGACGCAGTTCCTCCAAGCCGTGGCCAACAATAAGAGCAGAAATTTGACATGCAGTTTCAATGAGGTAAGAAATTAATTATGATTTTTTGCACAGGGCCAAAGACCGATATTTTGGTTTAATTGAGTTTACATTGTCACTGAAGTCTCATTAGCATTGAATTGTTTTTCATTATTTTCGTGACAGCTTACACCTTGAGTCAGATTGCGATTCTCATTTTTATTGTCATTAAATTTATTTGCTGGGAGCTTACGTTAGGTTGTATTCTTGTTAACTTTCAACTATTGTGTTTCAAAATTTCTCTGGGAGCTTACACTTAGCTCAGTGTGCATTGGCATTCTAAAATAATATCTTTTAAATTTCTGCGGGGAGGTTACAATGTCTGTGGAGGGATGACAGCCCATTCTTCCTCAAGAGTCGAAACCAGAGAAGCTAGTGGCGTTGGGTGCCGGCGCCTAGAGCCAAATCGGCTTTCAGTCTCATCACAAAGATTGGACTCATGTCGGGACTCTGAGCTGTCCACTCCTTTTTAGGAACCTTATTCTCCTCAAATCTTTGGATCACAGATGCTCTTTCATGACAGGATGCATTGTCATGTTGAACGAACAACCACCGTTTCCAGACTGTTCCTCTACTGTAGTGGTTACCAACCTGGGGGTAATTACTACGTGAGGGGTAACGTGAAATTTTCTGAGGGATGAAAACTAAACGATTCGATTCTGTTTCAGTCGCGAAACTAAATTATTTTCAAGGAATCATTACTATTATTACAATTTTGTAAGGCTCTAATATTGATTATATAAGTTTTGAATAATTACTTTTCCTCATTTAGTAGCATCAATCCGGTGGATGTTACAGATTCCTCGCACAGTCCAACCACTGCATACATATGTTGTGCTTTGTCCCATACGTCGCTAATGGTAAAAGTGAGACATATACGTAAACAGTGGGAAGTGTCTCAAGAAAATGTCTTCTCCAAGTTGTAGATAGTACCTGTAGCAGTCCTGAAATACCTTCATTACTCACTTTGAAAGAGACAATTGTATTAATTGACAGCATGATACAACAGTAACTATGTTTGGGCTAGTATAGTTCGGTACACACTGTTATTATTATTATTATCATTAGAGATTAATAGTGGTTAGATACTTGGAAGAGCAGTTGAACGGAATGGACAGTGTCATGAAAGGAGGGTATAAGATGAACATCAACAAAAGCAAAACGAGGATAATGGAATGAAGTCGAATTAAGTCGGGTGATGCTGAGGGAATTAGATTAGGAAATGAGACACTTAAAGTAGTAAAGGAGTTTTGCTATTTGGGGAGCAAAATAACTGACGATGGTCGAAGTAGAGAGGATATAAAACGTAGACTGGCAATGGCAAGGAAAGCGTTTCTGAAGAAGAGAAATTTGTTAACATCGAGTATTGATTTAAGTGCCGGGAAGTCGTTTCTGAAAGTATTTGTATGGAGTGTAACCATGTATGGAAGTGAAACATGGACGATAACTAGTTTGGACAAGAAGAGAATAGAAGCTTTCGAAATGTGGTGCTACAGAAGAATGCTGAAGATTAGATGGGTAGATCATATAACTAATGAGGAGGTATTGAATAGGATTGGGGAGAAGAGAAGTTGAAACACGCATGTAACATAGCAGCGATGGCGAGGCATTGTAGCATCTGTGACCAGAGAGTATGCGCTTGACCGCGCGAGTGTTGCGAGCGGGTCTCAGTCTGTCAGTCAGTCGTTGCGAGTCTATCGAGTAGTCGTTGCGAGTCTGTAGCTCTGTCTAGTTGAGGGCAGTACTTTGTCAGTAGTCGTTGCGAGCAGTACGCTAGTAGTCGTCATGCAGAGCGGTCGGTCAGTGGTAGCAGTCCAGTGGGATTGCGTGATGTGGTCTGGCGGCAACACTGGTCAAGATGCTGAATGAGGTATACTGTTAATTAAGATAATCACCGGATAATGTAAAGTTTAATTATTGTAACTAATTTTCAACAAGTGCCCCCAATAATAACTTTGATTTCAAAAGCAATTTTACATAAAATTGTCATTTGATTGAAGTAACTATTTCGTTCCACTTCCCTTAAACAAAAGTTTCAGTTTTCAATTAGATTACAAAAAAAAAAAGGGGGAATATTATTATTAGCAATGCAGTTCCTCTCCAAGCGGTGCGCAAGAACAAGAGCAGAAATTTGATTAGGTGTTGTAATGAGGTAAGAATTTTAATTTTGATTTTTTGCACAGGGCCAAAGACCGATATTTCGGTTTAATTGAATTATCATTATCACTGAATGGACTTTCATTATTTTAGTGGGAGCTTACACCAGAGTCAGATTGCGAATTTCACATTTTGTTGCCTTTCTCAGTACATTTGATTGCAGGGAGGTTATTCTTGGGTCCCATTTATTATTATATTTTGTATTTAAATATTTCTGAGGGGACGATATTGCCGCTTGGCTCCTTTTCTGTTAAATATTGTCTTACAAAATTTTTGTGGGGAGGTTACACTTGGCGACCCTGCCACGATCGTATTTCGTTGAGAGTCTTTTGAGCAACAGTCAGATATCTGCTCTTATTTGCTTAGGTATAATTAGGATTTGGCGCTACGCTTTTATTAACTTGTGACTTTCTTTCTACAGGTCAACGGCAACTCGTTGCTCTGTTGTATTTGTGTGTTGCTTTTGCATTGTGCTTATTTATTTTGTGAAAAATTGTGACTATTGTAAAAATGCCGCGAAAGACTGTGAATAGTGTATCGCGAGGTATTTTGAATGAAATTACCGACTTAAACAGCGTGACCGATAGTAATTGTGACACGCAGTGTAATGATGACAATCCTGGGTTCACTAACAATCAGTGCGTTCCAACCACTAGTGATGACTTTTACCCTGATAATGAACAAACGAACTCAATTGTCTCGTCTGTTAATTTGACGACAATTGATGACGCAGAACGCTCTATTGTAATGAGCGCTGCCCAGCTTAACACACCCGATTTGGAAAACTCAAGTAACGTACAGACAAATTTGTCTAATGAAAATGAACAGGATACTGAAAGTACGACGGATTTATTTAATTCCGAAATAATGTCTGACAGTGTACATCCGACTGACAAACCTTTTTCTAAATCTCAGAATAACCAAATGGTTACAGTAAGCGAGAAAGTTCCAGATCCACCACTAAACAGCACAGAGAATATAGTAGGTGATGTTACTAAGGATGAAATTAGAGTATTGGCACAACAAATGGGTAATGTTACTGAGGCTCAAGTTATCGCATTTTTACTACAACTCAGTGAAGAACTAAATAAAATGTTCAAACAACAGAACGAAATTTTCGACAACCATTTCAAACAACTTAGCGAAACAATTGATGAAAGTTTCAAACTGACGAAAGACAAACAAGAAAACCTTAATGAACAGAACAAACAAGTTAGCGAACAGATTACAGCTGTTACCGTACAATGTCAGGACGCTAAAGTACAATTACGTATGGATACTAAGACTTGTGCTAATAACAGTAATGAAGAAGTTGGCACTGTTGCACAAGAATTAAGTAGCACACGTGTAGGCACAACAGAATCACAGATACACGAAATTAATGCAGTCACCGAACAATGCCCCAAAAACGCAGTACAGATTCGCGACGAAGTTAATTTAGAGTCAGTGGAAGTTTCACACACTCCGAATACGGAAGTTGATGAGAAATTTGCACGACAGATCAACCAAATTGACGAAAGTGTTACACTAACAGAGTGGAAAACTATTTCAGTCACCAATACGTCACAGAATCCGCCACGTTGCGAGCATTTGTCAGAGTCACGCAGCGTGTATAATGTGAACAATTTACAGAGACTACGCGAATTAAAATCCGAAAAGCTACGCGACTTAAAATCTGAAAAGCTACGCAACTTGAAATCCGAAATGACACAGACGAACAGATTCACACACAAACCTGAACGTGTTATCAAACTGAGTGACGAGAACGTAGATTTCGAGCAATTTGCATTTGTAAGAAAATGTAAAGAATTTAATAATGACAGAACACAGGTACACGCTTTGAGCTGTATACGACAATTTATTTTTGTACTTTCACCGCTATTACGTGTAATGCAGAAACTAGCTTTGAACCAGATGCGACAATTTGCTATTGCATTTTCATCAGCATTGCCTGTAATGAGGAAATATGAATTAGCACGGATACAACAATTTGCCTTTGGAATTTTACCGCTATTGCCTGTAACACAAAAGCTAAAATTTATTTGCAGTGCGTAATTGACCTCAGGGGATTCATTACGCTTTAATGAATATGTGCCGTAGCGAGCATAGGGCCCCGAGCTGGAGTAGTGCTGTTTCATCTTTAGTTTTCTGCACTGCTGCCTTCTCTTCTACTATCCTTTATATCTATCAAAACTGCTCTTTAACTATTGCTCTATCTAGGATTAAGAATATGTAAAGAAAACCCGATGTGACAAATTTTTAGAGAATGTGACAATTTTCATTAGGCACTCCAGAATCACGAGAACTTAAATAACAGATAAAAATCGTAATCATCAGTATGTGTAAAATTAACAGCAAACGCATTTTTTGGTAACAATAGATGTTTTTCACCACAATAGCATGAAAGTGAGCCGCTTAGCATACCTAACCAACAATGCAGTCTACAAGGTCAACCACACTTTAATGTTTCGCCGCATGCACGTATAGTCCCAGCTCCAACAAATAGTAACGCATGGCAGCAAAGAAATAACTACGTACAGACAACACACTATTCCAACTCGTATCGCAATGCGCCGTATAGAAATTACTATCATGACAGAAGTAAAAAAAATAACGAGCACAATTTTCAGCGTACATTTTAATAACAGTCGATCTTATGAGCAGCAACAACATCAGCAACAACACATTATCATGAATGATCCAGACAATAGGTGTCATCGATAGCGTAATACGTCAGTAAGAAATAACAGAACAGTTCATATAGTGGATATGCCACAGCATCCTCCCGTAAACAACAGGACGTACGATAGATTTTAACCAGATACAGCACAGATTGCATATTACAGTAACGCAAACATTACTTTTGACACGCAGAATTTTGCTCACGAGAATGTTATTTGAAACATGCTTTGTTGAATGCTCCACTTTTATCGCACCCAGATCTTACCAGAAATTTTTCCATTGCCACTGACAGTTCCAACAGCGCTTTAGGCGTACACATTTTCCAGGAAATTGAAGAAGATGGTTCTACAGTAATTAAAAACATCGCATTTGCAAGTCGCATTCTGTCACCTGCTGAACGAAATTATTCCGTCACAGAACTTGAAACATTATGTGTTGTATGGGCTTTGACGAGATTTAGGCACTTTCTTTATGGCAGACATACTACCGTTTACACAGACCATAGAGCGATACAATTTTTACTTTCGGCTAAATTTACTCACGACAGGTTAAGTAGATGGAAACTATATTTACAGGAATTTAATTTTACAATAGTTCACATTCCCGGCACACAAAATGTTATAGCAGACGCACTATCGCGTTCTCTCGGCAACAATCAGCAAGACGTAGCAACCAACTTCTGCAAAACAAATTTCAGTGTCATGTACATTCAGCAAGTTGCATTTGAAAACTTTATTTCATCGTCATTACAGGACATAGCAAAGGAGCAAAATAAAGACAATGTGTGGAAAGAAATTAAACACCTTTGGGAAGATAAGAATAATGTTACGATTAGAAACCACTACACTGTACGCAATGACATTCTGTTTCGCCGCTCTCATCCTGACAGCAACAATTGGTTATTATGCATTCCTGACGAACTGGTTAACAAATTAATCTGTTACACTCATTTAAGTTACGCACATTACGGAGCACGAAAATGTTTTCTTATACTGAGACAGAACTGTTATTTTACCAACATGGAGAAACGTATGCGACGAGTTTTAGCGTCTTGTAAAATTTGCCAGAAAGCTAAATCAGACACCACTTCACATATTCCTCCATTATATCCCATTATACCTGTTAAATTAAGACACATGGCCGCTGTGGATATTTTTGGTGCAATTCCGAGAACTAACAGAGGTTTTTGCTACATCTTTGTCGCTGTTGAGCTCACTTCAAAATTTGTTACTTTCACTCCATTACGCAAAGCTACTGCTAAAACTGTTTCGAAAGCATTTGTAAAACATTTTCTATTTCATGTAGGGCATGTGATGAAAGTAATTTCTGACAATGGATCACAATTTCGTAGTAGTGTATGGACACGCATGTTACGAGCCAGAAACATTTCTCCGATCTATATATCCAAGTACCACGCTTCTTCGAACCCCTGTGAAAGATTAATGAAAGAAATTGGTAAACTGTGTAGAGTATACTGCCACAGAAGACATATTGATTGGGATACACACATACTCTCATTCCAAGACGTAATTAATTCCATTCCAAATGAATCCACTATGATATCTCCGTCTATTATACTGAAAAACGTTGAACCACCAAACAAAATTAAAGAATTAGTAAACTTCCCTAAATGTCGTCGACTAAGACACCACGAAATAATTGACATTGCGCTGAACAACATCAAACGTGCCGCAGAGCGCCGGAGAAGACAGCAAAAACAGGTTTGTAGACGCCGAGACTTTCACGTTGGACAGAAAATATTAGTACGTACACATTATTTATCCAGTAAATTAAAAGGTAAGTGCAGTAAATTTGAACTTCTATACGCAGGTCCATATCGGATTCGCAGCATTCCTCATCCCAATGTTGTACACGTCGAAACTTTGAGAACTAGAAAATCGAAAGGCAACCACCATATCTCAAACATTAAATCGTTTATTGAATGAAGAGACTTTATGATTCAACACACTATGATGTCATTTATTAATGCAATTATTTCACGTGACTAATTACTGATGATTATCGCATTTTTTCTTGGCAAATGCCCGGCAAGGTAAGGTTAGCAGGTCGCTTTTCTTGTCGTTACACATCAGACCGTGCACATTTTCCACTTTTTTTGTGTATATGATTGTACTCCAGTTTTGTTTGTATGCACTGTGAAATAGTTAAGATATAACACACCTGTTGACTTTGACATTTTTTGCCTTATGACATCTCAACATCGTGACTGTTTTACATTTTTGCTGCTGCATTGTGATATTCTCTGTACATTTTTGCCTTTGAACACTGTCTATGCCTTTGACATATTACGTTTTCTGTCATGTTATGCTGTATGGTTAATTATGTTACCATAAACCAGTCATTATTTAGAGGGTATATGATTTAAATGCAAGACATTAATCTCTGTTCATCAATTTCAGTAAGAAATGATGCGTGTAAGAAATAAATTCAACAGAAATGGGAATTTCGCCCACGGAATAAACGAAAGGAGATGCGATAACTTTATGAGGAAGAGTAAATGGATCAGGATTAACAAGCATTAACAAGAATATACTATACTCATCGTAGAATAGCAGTCTTAACTAATTTTTTCTTTCAGAATACAAGGTGATTGATGCAGGCTGTCAGACTGAACTACACATCTTAGTTTTAGTGATGAAATATGCTAGAGATAAGGAATAGTTGTATAATGAGTAATGAAATGATTTTTTGCAGATGATAATGAATACTGATGAATAATGATGAAGGATATGGTATTATGAATAATGAAGTTTTTATTTACAGGTGATGATAATAGTGAAGTTATGATAATATGGATAATGAAGTGATTGATAATGAAGTTTTTTCTTTACAGATGAGGATAATGTTGGAGTTTTATATTTATGCTATGTAGTTATTTAAGTATTTGTTGCAGTTTGTTTTGACAGCAGGTGTTATATTGCATAGTAGGATGACGGAAAGTTTTGGAAAGGACAGCTATGGAACACATTTTATACACATTTCACTACTTGTTAATTCGAAGTTCACTACTTTTCAGCATAGTGTGCGTTTCTTCTTTCAGGTCAATAATCCATTTTGTATTTTTTCCAGGAGATGCTTGTCATGATACTTACTAAAACTGTTACTTATTATACCTGTTCTAGTACTTGCATTTTATTTATTTTTTTTTTACCCATTTGTGTTTACCATTTATAAATGTAATCACATATACTGCCTTGTTACATAACCTTGCTACAGCTGACTCATGACGAATGACATTACCTATCCTCATTTGCAGCAATAGGTCAAAAGCAAAAAGTGTTATGCCTCAGCAATTAATTATCGATCCCAACGCAATGCATTGCTAACAAAAAAAAAAAAATGTATTAACAGTCCCAAATAGTGATACCAGTTTGAGAAAATTCTGAATAATACTGATTAGCTCTGAATAGTATGTCACTTGAGTAATGACTTCTTAATGAGACAACAAAAATACACATATATATAAAATAATGCTTAGTAACTGGCTAATAACTGCCACTGTTTATTGTAATGAGACTACTTATAATGCCCATGATTATTAATGCTATGACTGTAATTAACTGATTTTTTATAATGACTTCGTAATTATCTGAATAATACTGAATGAGGAACAATGCTTTATACTATTCGATACCTGATGGCCACTGAGTGCCAATAATTAGTGTCACTTGATGAATTGTTATTAATTATGCCATTAATTAGCTCTTGTTTTCAATGTTGATGCTTTGTAACTGGAAAAGAATGCGACTGTTTAATAATGCTTTGTAATTAGGAGAAGGCTAATGATTCTTACTATATTGGAATGACAAATGATTAATTAACTGTAATTAGAAGAAGGCTAATGGTTCTTAATTATGCTTTGTAACTGGAAATGAATGCGATTGTTTCATAATGCTTTGTAATTAGAAGAAGGCTAATGATTCTTACTATATTGAAATTACAAATGATTAATTAACTATGCTTTATAATTGGAAATGAATGTGATTGTTTAATAATGCTTTGTAATTAGGATAAAGCTAATGATTATTACTATTGGAATGACAAATGATTAATTAATTATGCTATGCTTTATAACTGGGAAAGAATGTGATTGTTTAATAATGCTTTGTAATTAGGAGAAGGCTAATGATTCTTAATTATGCTTTGTAACTGGAAAAGAATGCGACTGTTTCATAATGCTTTGTAATTAGGAGAAGGCTAATGATTAATACTATTGGAATGACAAATAATTAATTAACTCTGCTATACTTTGTAACTGGAAAAGAATGCGATTATTTAATAATGCTTTGTATCTAGGAAAAGAAGGCTACTGATTCTATGTAAAACAATTAATGAACATTTTTCTGTAATACTACATACTTGGTACAGAAATGTTCAATAACTGGGCTATGAATGCCACAAACTACTAACGAAGACTGTAATTGTCAATATTATGTGACATAATGTCCTTCACCTCATGAGCTAACTACCCTGAATTACTGCAATGTCCATTTGTACTGTTTATCCCAGTGATCATGGAGCACTATATTTGGTTTTGCACTAATTCTACGTTGGTGTGCCTTGTAAGAGCGTGGTGTTGACACGACATGCTGTCCACCACTGTGAGCGGTGAAGACGTTATTATGGTCCCACTGTTTGGTGTACCTAATGTACTGCCAAAATGAAAACATGGAATATTACTACGACAATTCAGTGTCCTGGCTACGCTGATAAATTCTGATGGGAAAAGAACTTCCAGTTGTGTCACTTGGTGTTGTACTTCTGTGGAAAGATATGGACTTTCAGAACAGCTGTGTGCAATCTAAAGTGCTACAACCATGATGCAATCCTTCCCTTTCCTATCCTAATTCTTGTCACATAGTGAAAATCATTTTTGCTAACATCATTTATGTTCATGGCTATACATTTTTTTCGATTCGCTGAACTCCAGTGCGAGTACATTTGTGTCACTTATCGATATTTTTTTTTTTTTTTGCCATTATGTTTATTTATTGCGAAAATGCTAAAGACATTTTTTCGATTTGTTCTGAAGTACAGTATATGTACACTCTTGTCTTTTATATTGTATATACATTTTTTATTGATGATATGTTCTGAACTACAGTGCATGTGCACTTCTGTTAGGTGTTAATATGTTTTCTACTGAACTTCAGTGCCTGTACACTTTTCTCATTTTTCAATATGATTTCTACTATTCTGTATATTCAACACTTTAATGCGAATGCACTTCTGTCATTTGTTACTAATTGTACATACATTTCATCAATTACTGATATGTTCTCAACTGCAGTGCATGTGCACTCATGTCACTTGTCAACATAATATTTTGCCAGTCTGTTTATTTGTTCTGAATATGCTAAAGAATTTTTTTTCAGTGCCTGTGCACTTTGTTATCTGTCAAATAATTTGTATATACATTTTTCTGATTTTCTACTATGTTTTGTACTCACATTTTGTCTTTGTCTGATATATTTTGTACTTAGTGCGTGTGCACAACATTTAAATAATCTGTAAGTTGTAGAATTTTGTTAATTAAAGAAAAATTTTGCTGCGCTTGGGAAGTC
Organism: Schistocerca americana; assembly: GCF_021461395.2. Taxonomy (NCBI): domain Eukaryota; kingdom Metazoa; phylum Arthropoda; class Insecta; order Orthoptera; family Acrididae; genus Schistocerca; species Schistocerca americana. The sequence continues at coordinate 194,867,151 of NC_060120.1, read as the reverse complement.
CAAATGACTCACCATCGCTGCCAAATTTTTGCCCCCCCAGTGGAGGGTTATGAAACACGTATGTAACATAGCAGCGATGGCGAGGCACTGTAGCATCTGTGACCAGAGAGTATGCGCTTGACCGCGCGAGTGTTGCGAGCGGGTCTCAGTCTGTCAGTCAGTCGTTGCGAGTCTGTCGAGTAGTCGTTGCGAGTCTGTAGCTCTGTCTAGTTGAGGGCAGTACTCTGTCAGTAGTCGTTGCGAGCAGTACGCTAGTAGTCGTCATGCAGAGCGGTCGGTCAGTGGTAGCAGTCCAGTGGGATTGCGTGATGTGGTCTGGCGGCAACACTGGTCAAGATGCTGAATGAGGTATACTGTTAATTAAGATAATCACCGGATAATGTAAAGTTTAATTATTGTAACTAATTTTCAACAAGTGCCCCCAATAATAACTTTGATTTCAAAAGCAATTTTACATAAAATTGTCATTTGATTGAAGTAACTATTTCGTTCCACTTCCCTTAAACAAAAGTTTCAGTTTTCAATTAGATTAAAAAAAAAAAGGGGGAATATTATTATTTGCAATGCAGTTCCTCTCCAAGCGGTGCGCAAGAACAAGAGCAGAAATTTGATTAGGTGTTGTAATGAGGTAAGAATTTTAATTTTGATTTTTTGCACAGGGCCAAAGACCGATATTTCGGTTTAATTGAATTATCATTATCACTGAATGGACTTTCATTATTTTAGTGGGAGCTTACACCAGAGTCAGATTGCGAATTTCACATTTTGTTGCCTTTCTCAGTACATTTGATTGCAGGGAGGTTATTCTTGGGTCCCATTTATTATTATATTTTGTATTTAAATATTTCTGAGGGGACGATATTGCCGTTTGGCTCCTTTTCTGTTAAATATTGTCTTACAAAATTTTTGTGGGGAGGTTACAAAGTTTATGGCACAACTTAAGTAGAAGAAGGGATCGGTTGGTAGGACATGTTCTGAGGCATCAAGGGATCACCAGTTTAGTATTGGAGGGCAGCGTGGAGGGTAAAAATCGTAGAGGGAGACCAAGAGAGGAATAGACTAAACAGATTCAGAAGGATGTAGGTTGCAGTAGGTACTGGGAGATGAAGAAGCTTGCACAGGATAGAGTAGCATGGAGAGCTGCATCAAACCAGTGTCAGGGCTGAAGACCACAACAACAACAGATACAAAGAATTAAAATCCGGAAGTCGTCCAATTTCTACCAGTTCGGAAGTAAAGAGTGCAGAAATTAAGTGATTTATGAAAAGTAAGTTGCCGCAGTGGTAACACCGGTTCCAGTTAGATCACCGAAGTTAAGCGCTGTCGGGCTGGGCTAGCACTTGGATGGGTGACCATCCGATCTGCCGAGCGCTGTTGGGGAGCGGGGTGAACTCAGCCCTTGTGAGTCAAACTGAGGAGCTACTTGACTGAGAAGTAGCGGCTCCGGCGTCGGAAACTGACATACGGCCGGGAGAGCGGTCTGCTGACCACATGCCCCTCCATAACCGCATCCAGTGACGCCTATGGGCTGAGGATGACACGGCGGCCGGTCGGTACCGTTGGGCCTTCATGGCCTGTTCGGGAGGAGTTTAGTTTTTCTTAAGTATAGCGTGCACATCTGAACTTGTTTGGTTTTAAATGGCGTTGCAGTGTGCAGGTCAGGCAAGTGCCGCAATGGAGAGGAGGAGTAGTGCAGGGGAAGCATGTTTTGTAACAATTGTGTACTCTTACCGTGGATAGTTAGCTTCCTTTTCTCACAAGGAATTGTGGGTAGCAGTTGCGATGCATCACGAATACCTTCGTCATTCATTCTGAAACAGACACACACACACACACACACACACACACACACACACACACAAACTAAGTATAATCCATATTCCATCATTTTAAAAACAAAAGTGTTCTAAGAAGAGTCTTTCATTCTATAGTTCAGTTAGATTCTAAAGTTGGTGATAATGTGGGAGAGAAGGGAAGCAACAGACGGACGGGGGGGGGGGGGGGGGGGAGGAGGGTACGGGTACTAGCTAATATCTGATTGCACGCAGGGGTAATGGTCTAAGGAATGTTGGGAACCAATACTATACTGTACACAGAACACAATGCTGTAAAATGTGTTTATATCCTTCTGCATTTACAGATTTCATAAGATTAATAAGAGGAACACACCCTAATCACGAAAAGCACCCCCATAGTGAAGCACCACCTCTTCCATACTTCATTTTTGGCACTGCACATGATGACAGGTGACTTTCTCGAAGGATTCGCCGAACACAAACTCTCCCATCAGACTTCCACAAAGGTATACCACGATTTATCGCTCCAAATAACTCGTTTGCTGGCATCCACTGTCCCGCGTTGTCGCTCTTTACACCACCTCAGGCAAATGTGTGGCTCATAAGCTGTTGCTAGACCACTGTACCCATTCATTTTAACTCCCTAAGCATAACCGGTCTCCTAGCTGAATTGCTGGTACTACTTTTTTACAACCAGCCTCCTCAATATTCTACGGTCCCAGTCCGTCATCACATAAAGTCTCCTTGGTCTTGGTTTATGTGTAATTCTTTCTTCGCGTTTTCACTTCGCACTCACATCACTAACAGTCAACTTGGCCGGCTTCAGAATGGTTCAAATATCCCTGATGTACTTGTTTGTTATGTTCACAGTATAACAGATGCAGTTCCAATCCTCTTTATTCTGCTTTGAGACGATTTGTGACACTAAGATGCATGGTTTCAGATACTCCTTTCTTGTACAGTTAGAAAAAAGTCAGTTTATCTATTTTTTACTAAAATGAGTATGGAATGTTTCGTAGATTAGCTATGTTCCTCAAAGATGGCGGTTTCTAAGAAAATTTTTAGTTGCTTGATTACGTCGTTGACAGTAAATCGCTGAAAACAGTCACAGCTGGTCAATACCTAAGAGCATGCTGTTGGAGTGATTAAAAATGCAGTGACTACATGAAAGTTGTTGGAAGAAAAGAAGATGCCGAGCTAACATTCACTGAAAGGTCCCGAGGAAATGTAATTCGTCCAAGGCTCATTCACGGTTTACAACACATTCGATTCTACCGCCGGTTTTTGAGTAGTGCTCATTTGGACCTCTTACCAAGTAATATTAGTACAGAATATACTGAAGATGAAAAGCAGAGCGGCGGATTTTGTCGCCGGTTCGCTTAGTAAACACGAGAGCGTCCCGGATATGCTGATTCATCTCCAGTGGTAGACACTACGAGAGATGCACTGTACGTCATACAGAGGTCGTCTCAGATTGAGCCAAGAAATGTGTATCACGAAATGACCATGACAGTGAGATGAGAGAAATCCGGGACTTATGCTGAAGCTTACACGCATAGCTGTTTATTCATCGCATCCTTCACAAATGAAAGGAAATGGGTACGAATTGATAGTAGTACAATTTGTCCACTGTACGACTCGTTCTAACGTATTTGGCCTAACGAAGATGAAAGTAAGGTTTCGACTTTGTAAAACAAACATATAAGGACACACTTGTTCAAGAGGGTCATGACACACACTATGAACCCTGTAGCTGCTTGTGTGGAATCGAGAACAAACGTGGATTCGTTGTAAGCGCGAATGAAACTATTTATTCTTTGTTGTATCAAAACGAAATAGGGAAGAAACATATGATAATACGTTGTTGCCTCAATACAATGTTTCAGCTTCAAATTAATTGTTACAAGCAAATATTTTCTGCTCATTTCTCTCTGTCGCAAAGGAACTTCGTGCTCCATATACAGGCAGTATACCGAACAATAAGTTCAAGGATTCATGGTTACAAAATACAAAAACGTTATTATTTACAGAACGGTCAAAAAGCTGGTAGTAGCCGACCCGGGAGAGTATCAGTAGGACCATGCAATGCAATACTCATCTTACAGCTTGTCTTGTAGTGTAAGTTTAAGGGGCACAAACAAAATTTACAGCACTTGTAGCTTTTGACAATGGGAAGTGAAATTCTCATTCCTAAATTCTTAAATTAAAAGGGATATACAGCGAACGGAAGACTATCGCCAATTTGTACAGAAATCAGACTTTGGTTCCTAAGGGTCGAAAGACATGTAAGGCAGGCAGAAGTAGAGAACAGGCTGATGCAGGATTTTAGCCTAACCGCCACGTTGTTTTTTCTGTGTACAGAACAAGCACAAAGGAAACTAAGATGAAATTTGGCGAAGGTTCAGTGAACGGAACGGATAGTATCCTGAAAAGAGATTATAAGACTAACACTAACAAAACTAAACAAGGGTAACGAAGCGTGGTCAAATTGAGTCAGATGGTGGTGAGGAGTTAATTAGGAAATGAGTTTTGCGACTTGGGCGGCAAAGTGAGTGATGGTGGCGAAAATGAAGAGGATGTAAAATATAGACGGGCAAGAACAAGAAAAGAATCATATTAACACAGAAAGTCCTTTCTGAGGGCATTGGAATGAATATAGGGTATACGGAGGTGAACCGTGACAATAAACAATGCAAACAACTCGTATGCGGTATCCAAGAAGAATTCTGCAGAATACAGAAGGATACATTTAATTTATTTAATGTTATTACGAATACCTTAGGAGAATGGCCAATACAATCACGTACAAGATACAAAACGTTAAGCAAAATTAAAGTCTAGACAAAGTTTTAAAATTAAACTGTGGTCTTTGTTTTTATTCAGAGTTATTATTTTCCATAAAATAAGCAAGTGAAGAAACCAATCAGGTGATAAGTATAACTTAAAGTATCATTCAAGGTTTCTTTTATAAAAACTAATAGAGTCATAAATACGTTTAGAGGGTTTGATAGTTACAAAGAACTAAGAACTAATCGGAGTCAGAAACACTCAACAATTTTGATTACTTCATATAATGTTTCCCTCCTTTATGTTTTATGTCTTACATTCCAATAAGAACTGCAGGATCTCAACTTCAACTCTGCAGTAATAGAAATTCGGAGAGGATGTAAGTTTATCAGATACGTATTTCGTTTTCTTGGTAACCATTTTCCTTCCACTTAAGACAAGAATTAAGAATGGTATTAGGTACGTTCTCGCTACATGACGATGACTATTCTTTATTTTCCTAAACTGCAAGCCGTCGATGATAATCAAAGTGCGGAAGGGATATCCTAGTGGGTGAAAGTCATGGCACACTTTTGGCAAGAACGATAGCGCATTCGTTACACCACCCCCCCCCCCCACCCCCCCACCCGTGCTAGTGTTGTCAGATGTCCACTGGAAACAGATCAATTTATGGAAAATAACTCCGTTTTGTTAAATATCTGAGGATATATTCCTCTGGATAGTTTACAAATTTCGCCGAATCTACTCTTGCCCTAATGAAATCGGTAATTATTAGGACTCAGTCGACTTTTAAGCCTATTGCATGCAGTATGATATATAAACTGGAGAATAACTCAGCTGTTAGCTCCGGGCTTTCTCCCGGTAGCAAGAAGAATCGGTCACGTCCATCGACCTCCCTGCAGAATGCATTTGCCGCAGATACACTTGGTATTTTCGACCTATCTCTAAATACTTTGCACCAGTTCTTCCATAAACAAGATAATCCAGACAGGGTTCAGTCATTCGCTGCTACCTTTGCTTTACCAACTTTATCACCGTATGAACTTACCGAATGATAAGCACGAACTGGAATATCACTTGACTGGAAACACGTTTGTCTTGGGAAAGAAACGTTGTTATCATTGCTGATGATTTCACGCGTTGGCCATAGTTTCGCGGCAAGCCACGCATAAAGCATCATTTGACAGAGATCTCATTGTAAATGGAGATACACTACAGGAATTTCACCGAAAACAATTTCAAACAATTTTCTCATTTTCTTCAGATGGGGCACCACAGACGTATATTTGTTAAAGGACTTTTCTAAGTATTTCACCTCGTCTGTTTTTCTTTTCTTCTTCAGTTTACGGTTTATTATATCTTCCAAGATTGGCCAGTTTCAGTCTTACAGGCCATTTTCAAGCACAATAGCTGTCGATGTTTTAGACAGTTAGTCTCCCATTAACAAAAGGCGTAGCCGTTGTGGCCTGTAAGGCTGAAATTGACCAGTCGTGCAAGGTATAATAAACTGAAAATTTGTGAAAAAGCAGCCGAGGTGAAATACTTCCAAACGATCTTTCATTTTCTCATTCATTCATTTATTTCCTTTTAATCCACGACCATTTGAGAATATTCATGCAGTAATCTTCTAGAAGTGAAAGGGTCTATACAAGGAAGAAGAAGCGAACGCATTATTGTGGCCAAGATAGACACGAAGCCCACGCCAACTACAATAGTACAAGTTTATATGCCAACTAGCTCTGCAGATGACGAAGAAATTGATGAAATATATGATGAGATAAAAGAAATTATTCAGGTAGTGAAGGGAGACGAAAATTTAATAGTTATGGGTGACTGGAATTAGAGAGTAGGAAAAGGGAGAGAAGGAAACATAGTAGGTGAATATGGATTGAGGCTAAGAAATGAAAGAGGAAGCCGCCTGGTAGAATTTTGCGCAGAGCTAACACTTGGTTCAAGAATCATAAAAGAAGGTTGTATACATGGAAGAACCCTGGAGATACTAAAAGGTATTAGATAGATTATATAATGGTAAGACAGAGATTTAGGAACCAGGTTTTAAACTGTAAGACATTTTCAGGGGCAGATGTGGACTCTGACCACAATCTATAGGTTATGAACTGTAGATTAAAACTGAAGAAACTGCAAAAAGGTGGGAATTTAAGGAGAGGGGACCTGGATAAACTGAAAGAACCAGAGGATGTACAGAGTTTCAGGGAGAGCATAAGGGAACAATTGACAGGACTGGGGGATGAAATAGTGAAGGCAGCAGAGGATCAAGTAGGTAAAAAGAAGAGGGCTTGTAGAAACCCTAGGGTCACAGAAGAAATATTGAATTTAATTGATGAAAGGAGAAAATATAAAAATGCAGGAAATGAAGCAGGCAAAAAGGAATACAAACGTCTCAAAAATGAGATCGACAGGAAGTGCAAAATGGCTAAGCAGGGATGGCTAGAGGACATATGTAAGGATGTAGAAGCTTATCTCAATAGGGGTAAGATAGATACTGCCTACAGGAAAATTAAAGAAACCTTTGAAGAAAGGAGAACCACTTGAAAATCAAGAGCTTTGATGGAAACCCAGTTCTAAGCAAAGAAGGGAAGCAGAAAGGTGGAAGGAGTATATAGAGGGTCTATACAAGGGCCATGTACTTGAGGAGAATATTGTGGAAATGGAAGAGGATGTAGATGAAGATGAAATGGGAGATATGATACTGCGTGAAGAGTTTGTCAGAGCACTGAAAGATTTAAATCGAAGCAAGGCCCCCGGAGTAGACAACATTCCATTAGAACAACTAACAGCCTTGGGAGAGCCAGTCCTGACAAAACTCTACCATCTGGTGAGCAAAATGTATGAGACAAGCGAAATATTCTCAGACTTCTAGAAGAATATAAGAATTCCAATCCCAAAGAAAGCAGGTGTTGACAGATGTGAAAATTACCAAACTATCAGTTTAATAAGTCACGGCTGCCAAATACTAACGCGAATTCTTTACAGACGAATGGAAAAACCGATAGAAGCCGACCTCGGGGAAGATCAATTTGGATTCCGTAGAAATACTGGAACACGTGAGGCAATACTGACACTACGACTTATCTTAGAAGAAAGATTAAGGAAAGGCAAACCTACGTTTCTAGCATTTGTAGACTTAGAGAAAGCTTTCGACAATGTTGATTGGAACACTCTCTTTCAAATTCTGGAGGTGGTAGGGGTAAAATACTGGGAGCGAAAGGCTATTTATAATTTGTACAGAAAGCAGATGGCAGTTATAAGAGTCGAGGGACATGAAAGGGAAGCAGTGGTTGGGAAGGGAGTGAGACAGGGTTGTAGCCTATCCCCGATGCTATTCAATCTGTATATTGAGCAAGCAATAAAGGAAACAAGAGAAAAGTTCGGAGTTGGTATTAAAATCCATGGAGAAGAAATAATAACTTTGAGGTTCGCCGATGACATCGTAATTCTGTCAGAGACAGCAAAGGACTTGGAAGAGCAGTTGAACGGAATGGACAGTGTCCTGAAAGGAGGGTATAAGATGAACATCAACAAAATCAAAACGAGGATAATGGAATGTAGTCGAATAAGTCTGGTGATGCTGAGGGAATTAGATTAGGAAATGAGACACTTAAAGTAGTAAAGGAGTTTTGCTATTTGGGTAGCAGAATAACTGATGAAGGTCGAAGTAGAGAGGATATAAAACGTAGACTGGCAATGGCAAGGAAAGCGTTTCTGAAGAAGATAAATTTGTTAACATCGAGTATAGATTTAAATGTCAGGAAGTCGTTTCTGAAAGTATTTGTATCGAATGTAGCCATGTATGGGAGTGAAATGTGGACGATAAATAGTTTAGACAAGAAGAGAATAGAAGCTTTCGAAATGTGGTGCTACAGAAGAATGCTGAAGATTACATGGGTAGATCACATAACTGATGAGGAGGTATTGAACAGAATTGGGGAGAAGAGGAGCATGTGGCACAACTTGACTAGAAGAAGGGATCGGTTGGAAGGACATGTTCTGAGGCATCAAGGGATCACCAATTTAGTATTGGAGGGCAGCGTGGAGGGTAAAAATCGTAGAGGGAGACCAAGAGATGAATACACTAAGCAGATTCAGAAGGATGTAGGCTGCAGTAGGTACTGGGAGATAAAGAAGCTTGCACAGGATAGAGTAGCATGGAGAGCTGCATCAAACCAGTCTTAAGACTGAAGATCACAACAACAACAACAACAACAACAGTCTTCTAGGGACATCCGTAAATAAATGAAAAACCAAAATAAAAATAATATGAAGGAAGAAACACTATTAGTTGCAAAGTTGGATTTGTTTATTTCATTTGCTATCCAATGACGCGTTTCGCCTTATGCATAGCATCTTCAGAGCGGCATACGAGAAAAAAATACAGCTTTCCGTATAAATGCCATGACCCAGATTTGGCAAAATTAGGCTAGAATGAAAGGATGCGACAACTTACTAGCAAAATATGGTGTTAAGCACATATGATGCTGCGTATATAAATGACCCACAAGAAACCACTGGGGTCAGAATTTGAAAAAATAAGAAAAAATTGTGGTGTCCCGTAAGGTAAAAGATGTTGGAATATGGCCAGTAAAATATTCAGAAGCCAGTAAACAGTCTAATCCACTAAAAGCCCAAACCAAACTCAACAAACTTTAAAAGAATACATATAAAAATAATCTATTGATACAGACGATGTTAACAGCAACGGGAAAACCGCGTTCGAAATACAGGAAAAGCGCAACAGGTAGCTGTCCTTGCCAGATTTTAAAGAAAGCCTCGCGCGGTGTCCTATATAACACACCACCTAGAGAATATCTGAGAAGTATTCAAAAGCAAATAACCAGCTTAATCTAGCAAGAAGTACGTATATCTGTACAAATAGGCTGCAGATTGCCTTGTCAGATATGTGATGCCGTCCACATTCGCAAAATAATAACAGGGTTTCTAACACAGTGTGCAAAACTGTCGAGCCGAGACGCTGGCAACTGTTCCAATGCTTCGGTTGAACTAATAACTCACTGAAAGGCACATAAACTACCTCGAAAACTTGGACTGCTGTTTTCTCAGAAATCGTTGAGTGTCTACGGATAAGCTGAGACACGCGTCCGCTTATTTTGACTCCTCTTCCATTGAGCGAAGTCTTTGGGAAATCAGGTTGTGGCACTAGCGGTGTTCTCCTCGTCAGTTCTGAAACAGAGGCAGGGACATTTAGGATGTAACCACCTCGCTATGCAGATCGGGCAGAGTAATCAATGAAGATGTGGGAGTGGTTTTGGGAAGAAAAGTGTTTCTTTCCACAATCTGAGTAATAGATCTGTAGGACAGATCCTAAGGCATAGAGGAATCCTCAATTTGGTAATGAAGGGACGTGTAGGAGCTACAAACGGAGGGAGAGGTTTAAGTGGATGCGGATTGCATAGGTGTAGAGGATTTCGCGGGATTGACTAGCATGGAGAGCTGCATCTAACCAATCTTCGAAACTGCAGCTATTACGTTGGTGCATAAGTTCGTAGCGGCTTTTTTCTCTTTTGTTGTTGGTTTTTGGTTTCTATGGGTTTATTTATCTATTGTCATTTTTTATTTGTAGTTCACTGTTGCTATCTGAGTTTATATATTGTTATTTTGTCATTTGGAAGTAATGAGTGGAACTGTGTCCGCTTAAATACGGAGTGCGAAGTGGTGAAATCGGAGCAACCAGCATCATTTGCGCTGTGTGTGGGGATAACGCCACTGGACAGATCACTACAAGAAAATGGCTTTCTCATTTTAAGGAGGATCGTCTGGGCATTAGTGAGTCTCCAGGTTCGGAAAGACATTTTGGGTTTTGTGGAGATCGTTTAAACGTAAGTGTACTCGAGAACTGGCAAATGTGATGAGCTGTGATCACTCGACCAGCACGCTACATTTGCATGCAATGTGAAAGGTTCAGCAACCGGGTGTATTGCTACCGCACGTTCTAAGTCAAAACCGCAAAAAATCAGCGGCTTGCCGTAAGTGCATCTCTGCTTGCTCGCCATCAACCGGTTCGTGAACAACACTCGACCATTCCTATCCTGTACCACTACTGGTGATGAGAAATGGTTTCTTCATGTTAACATAAGGAAAAGAAAGGAGTGGTTGAGTCCAAACATAATAGCATCTCCCTGTACGCATCCACGAAAGATAATGTTGTACATCTGCTGGAGCAGCGACGGTATGGTGTACTACCAATTGCTTCCCAGTGGTGTAGTCATGACTGCTGGTTTTTATTGTCAACAACTGAGACATCTTACAGACGCAGCTTAAGAGCAACGACCAGGAAGACTACGTGAAGTATTGCTACTCCACGGTAACGCCCTCCCGCATTGCATTCTGCTAGACTGACAAAAAACACTATACGGGAGTAGGGCTGGTAAGTCATTCCACAACCACCCTATTCACTTGAATTAACGCCCTCCGATTTTCACATTTTCGGCTCTGTATCGAACAAGCCTCAAGGAACTTCCTTTCCGGATGAAAATGCGCTCCAAACCTGGCTCGACGAGTTCATCGCCTCAAAAAGCACGTGTTCTGTATATTCACGGAATCGAGAAGTTCTCCAGCATTCGCACACATAAATTGTATAGGAGGATATATTGTTGATGACTAACGTGTCAATTATGTGTATTTGTTGTATTTATTAAACTTACGGAAAAAAGCTACTAACTAATGCACCAACCTGATACATATAGGAAGCGGGCAGATATGTCTATGTTTTCACTTCAGGTTGAAAGTTGGACGTCTATAATTCTGTTGTGTGCATACACAAACTATTGTGAGGTATTATTATCGCGAGTAGTAGCGAGCGAGCAGTTGTCGAGGGGAGTCGGAAGTGGTCGGACGCAGGGTGCTCTGGAGAGAAGCTGCGCGTGCTTTCGTCACATTCATGTATGCATACACTCAGAGTAATATTCGTGTCTTTGTTGTGGCCAGAAATGTGTTTATTGAGTATAGACATTGTGGAATAATTAAGTCTGTGAAAGTTTGTCAACATTTAAATCATCAGTTTTCTGAATATAGTATTTTATTATTATTATTTAGCGTATGGCTAATACAGACACATCATAAAATTAAATTACATATGCATATGTACATAATGACACTCAAGAAACTTAAATTTGTCTTTACGACTAAATATCCAGTCCTTCAATCCAGCGCACTGCATCTGGAGTTGCTAGCAAGAAGTCCTCTTCAGCACCGTGATAGGCTCGAATCTTGCATTCACTGACAATGTGGTGAACAGTCTGGTATGGCTCCCCGCAGTCACAGGCTGGATTAGGCAGCTTCTTCCACTTAAAGAGAGCATCCCTGCATCGCCCATGGCTGGTGCGGATTCTGTTGAGAGTAGACCACGTCTTGCGTGGTAAGTCGAGTCCACTTGGAAGTTTAGCACCTGAGAAGATGTTATGCAGGTGCACATCTGTCACTGCTTCCTACCGACCTTTCCATTCTTCAAGAGGTTTGAAATCCTTGGCAACCATGTCAGCAGCATCGCACAGAGTTGGATGGCATGATTTCAGTCTCTTACGTTTTAAAAGTGGCAGGTCGCTATGCACGAGTAGGTTAGAATTCCTGGAGATCTTGTGGAATTCTGTCATAAGGGCAGTACATCTGCGTAGATCAGGAGGCATTATACCGGTTAACCGTGGAAGCCAATAAACTGGAGTAGATCTCATTGCGCCAGGTATTATACGCATTGTCGTATTCAGCTAAGTGTCTACAAGCCCTGTACGATGACTGTTCATCCAAACAGGTGCACAGTACTCAGCACTTGAGTACATCAAGCCCAGAGCTGAAGATTTCAGGTTGGTTGCTGAAGATCCGCAGATAGTTCCGCTTAGCTTATGGAAGATGTTGTTTCGAGTCGTCAACTTTTGAGCTAAGTTAAGAAGGTTTTGTTTGAAGCATAGTGTACGGTCCGGGATGACACCAGGATGTTTTGGGTTCCAATTATGACGAAGAATTCTGCCTCTGAAACTTACTTCCAGTTTTACGTTCGCCAACCGATCATATAAATGGAAGCGACACACTTCTGTTTTACTCACACTGGGTTGGAGTCTCCGGATTTTGAAGTAATTATCTAATACACACAGGTCATTGGTTAGAGTCTCTTCTGTTGTTTTCATTTCCTCGTGTCGTACGGCTAGTAGCGTTGCTCACGTCGTTAGGTTTACCCTTAAAATACCCTACACGTGACTCTGGGATGGTGCTAATTGAGCAACAGTGACTACAGGCAGGTAGCCATACTATCCATAGGATCTTCCTGGCAACTAAATAGCAGAAACAGTTCTTTTCAGAGCCCATTAACAATAAACATTGAATATAGTAAATTAAAAGTTTTTATTGGTTTCTTTCACTTTTTTTTTACATCGTTTAAGGTTAGTTGACGGAACCCCTCCTGTTCATTCAGTTTCTATGTGTAAAAGTATGGCAGTAATTATTGCACTTAGTCGATGCATTGCACTCTGCATGGATCGCAGTATTGTTTTTTGAAATATTTTAGCATGTTGCTGATCACGCAGCTGCAGCAGCAAGACGGGGTAAGTTGTCTGTTGAGTACAGGAGCATTGCAGAACAGTTGCTAGGAGACGTTAAAGGATATTTTAAAACTCGCAGTCAGATGGTTCAGAATTGATTTGTTTATAGTTCATGGGAGGAGTACTAAATAGCGTCATATGAAGTTTCGGTAAATTTGAGACATGGTGAAGAAAATTCTTCTCAGGATAAAGAAGTTGGTCGCCTTTCGAACAAATACTGTGAATAATCTGAGAGTAGACTATTATTTGTCAATCATGCGTGATGAACTGTAGGGAACCACACGCAATTCAGGAGATCAAAATAGGTAATTTTGTCTTCCCCTCTTTCAGTTATAACGTTACACAATTAATACTAGCTCTACTTGGTGAGATTAAAATAAGCGAATGACGAACTTCGTGGCGAGATTACAAAATCTAGGGATGAGATTAATGACAATTTAAATAGTATATTAGAGGAAAAGTCAGAGCGGTTATAAACTCAGGTACGCGAGGAACTCAAGTCAGATAATAATCTTGAGTCCAGCCATGACCATGTACAGTCTGTTGATGTTGTTGACTTGAGACAACAGTCGCAACGAGATTTGCAAATAGAGGAATTAGCAATAAACTTCGAATCGTTACAGTTACAGACTAACACTGAAGTTTCAATGAGGCAAAATCAGTTGATGACTGTTGCAAAACGTGTCGAAAAATTATCTGAGAGAGTGACGCAAACGAACAATGATTCAGACAAAAGATCAGACGACACTTAGCCGGTTCCGTTCACTGATACCGAAGAATTTCAGTCTCTGCAACGTTTTAAAGAAGGACAGATGACGACTAATCAGCAAAATAAAGGTGACGTGATAAAGATACAGGAACAGCTTGCCAATACCGAAGAAAGGATCGGTCGTGATAACGCTACCAGTAGGTCCAATAATATTATCACATTGTGTATCACAATGAATGCATTAAATTTGGAAATGCTAATCACTCTTCTCGTGAACGAGATATTTTTGTAGGACACAATGACTGGAATGCGAGTTACGGTATGAAAGAAAATTCATCCGTTCAGAAAAATGATGGTTTTGATCACGAACATTTTCTTTCAGTGAAATTATGTAATACGTAATTCCTGTATCTTTCTCACGTCACTTTTATTCTGCTGATTAATCGTCATCTGCCCTTCTTTAAAACGTTGCAGAGACTGAAATTCTTCGGCATCAGTCAACGGAACCGGCTGAGTATCGTCTGACAATTTGTCTGAATCATTGTTCGTTTTCGTCGCCCTCTCTCGTATAATTATTCGACACGTTTTGCAACAATTATCAACTGATTTTGCCTCATTGAAACTTCAGTGTTAGTCTGTAACTGTAATGACTCGAAGTTTAGTGCTAATACCTCTATTTGAAATTCTTGTTGTGACGTCTGTTGTCTCAACGCAACAATATCAACAGACCATACATTGTCAAGTCTGGATTCAAGATATTAATATCTGACTTTAGTTCCTCGCGTACCTCGAATAACGACCACGGATAATTTTACAAATATTTTTTTCTCTGCTGCCGAGTTATGTGAGGTATGCGTGAAACGAATTTTCTAGTTTTGCGAAGTTGTGGAATGAAATTGCCTCAATAAAAAAAATTGTTTTGTACTTATTACTGTTTACGCTCATTACACTTTCTTTTCGTGGCATGATCATAATTGAATTTTTCTTTATTGCAGAAGTAACAAAAAGAACACAGAAATCTATGCACTTGTAGGAACTAAACAATGTTTTTCGGATCGAAGTATAACGTACTTAGCCATTGAGTTACATCCTAACAACATGAATGTTACAGTGGTCTGATTTGGAGAACTAGACATTCCAGAAGTACTCAGTCGTACAAATGTTCAAATGTGTATGAAATCTTATGGGACTTAACTGCTAAGGTCATCAGTCCCTAAGCTTACACACTACTTAACCTAAATTATCCTAAGGACAAACACACACACCCATGCCCGAGGGAGGACTCGAACCTCCGCCGGGACCAACAGTACCCAGTCGTGCTAAAAAACATTGATCCATGACGTGTATATAAACACGTTATAAATTTTGACGACATTTTCTTTTCAGCGTGTAGCATTTTTATGCTTTGATGCAAGTTGGTGAGCTACATTTTAATGCACGTTGTAAATAATTGTGTACAGTAAGTTAGTTCAATACATTAGTATCTTTCTATTTAAAATTTTTTATTTCAGACTTTCTCTTATGGTTCTGCTATAGTAGTGATGCAGAGTCGATTCTGTTACGTTAAGCTAATTATTGTAAGGTGATGGCTTTCTTTCTCTTGTCATTAAGTAATACTGGAGCTCAAGAGAAATTATTTACTTTATTTTCGATTAATAAACCATTTCTTTCAGCTACTACTGAACAGTTAGAGGGTAAATCTTTCTTGTGTTCCATCTTAGAATAAGCGTTGTCATTATTAGTTGCTTTTTAAGATATGTCTTTTGAATATCGTATTTATTTTGCTGTTGTGACTAACTACATGTGGCTACACAATTCTGACTCCACACACAGACAAGTTCACATTTGACATCTGACAATACTGACCTTGCGCTGTTACCTGCTATTTTCTTTTCGATGTTAACATTAGTACGATTTTTGAGAAATGAAATAATTATGTTGCAACAATAATGAAGTATTGTGATAATCACAGGCCCATTACTCACTGATTGATTGTTAGTAATAAGTTATGAGAACTAAACTGAATATGCGGCCATAAGAAATGACATTCTTTGTTAACTTACATTGACTGGAACTCAAGTCACTTACACAGTATAAGAAGGAATTGCGTATATATTCACATCTATTTTTTCTTAAATATCTCCCACAGAAACTGGATTATATGAGCTTCATATTTTGATTGTTTACCTGTAATTTTATTGTTTAAGTAAATATATATTCGAGCAATGCTAATTTTCTATTGTATGATAAATTAAATGACATGTAACTACTATGTATATATCAACTCTGGGACATACGATTAATTGTAAATTTTTTTTAGATGTGTCACCATTAATGTTCTTGGACACATCTGTATATCATTCAATGATGATGTCGGTCACATAAGTAATGCACTTTGTGGTATGCTATGTACTGTACCATTAGAAAATGAATTTGTGTAGATCTAGTTTGCCACTATGTGATTGGTATAAACTTCATATTTACAACTGTACTTCAAGGACCTTGCCACACTTATGTAATTATCTATGGTTAGGCACATTTGGGTCATTTAATGAGCACTGAGCTCATGTCCCTATTCACATAATGTTGAGTTTTGTATTGAAGTGCATATAACTTATTCATTTATTCAATATGATTTGTTTCTGTTACTGTGTCATATATTAGACTTTTGATCTCCTATGTCAATTATGAGAGACTGTTTTCTCAGAGGGATATGACGTCAATGCTTTTACGTTCATAATGAATTCTTTGTTACTCAACAAGGTATACTTGCGCCTTGTAATATTACTATTGATTCTGTACCGCATCTGTATCTCAATATGAAAAGGAGTCACACACTAAAACATTTTGGTGTTGTTGTCGGTGGACATAATTTATGTAATAAGTCCCTGAGTCTGCTTACGCCGGAAACTTGTTGCTGCACCTAAAATATGTGTTTCTTTCCTTGGTTTTCTGTTTCGAGATGATTTTTATTCTGTTGAAGAACTGTATATAGCATTTTGTCGACTTGTCAAACGAACTACCGGAAATATCAGGTAGATTTGAGTGATCATTACTACAATTATACTTGTATATTTATTTTCTGTCTGTTTTCACTATTTGCAATTGTATGTACGATTTGTATCTACACAACTGAAAGACTTTTTTGACACTCTTGGAAGACTATAAATAACGTTTTGTTAGCCTGTAAAATGAAGTGCTATCAATGTCAGTTTATTATAAGTGCTTACGTGCACAAGATGATACTTGCATATTATTTTTTCTTCGCTATGTGCCCTGATCATGGTAGTAGCGCCGGAGGAGACTTTGGTATTAACTGAGGATTTTTTGGTAATTTGCGTTTTCGATGCACGTAATTGTTGGTTGCCTGCGCACTGGATGGAGGGATTTCGTCAGATTTATGTATGCGTACACTCAGAGTCATATTCATATCTTTATTGCGGCCGGAAACGTGTTTATTGAGTACAGACATCGTGGAATAATTAGAAAACCTTATAAAGTTTGTCACCATTTAACTAATCAATATAGTAAATTTGAAGTTTTTATTGGTTTCTTTCATTTTTCTTTACACCGTATAACGTTAGTTGACCAAAGCCCTTCTGATCATTCAATTTCTGTTTATAAGAGTATGGCAATCGTTGCATTTAATCCATGCATTGCACTCTGCATGGATCGCAGTATTGCTTTTTGAAATATTTTAGCATGTTGCTGATCACGCAATTGCAGCGGGAAGACGAGGTAAGTTGTCTATTGCGTACAGGAACATTGCAGAACAATTGTTACTAGACGTTAGAGAATATTTTAAGGCTCGCACTCAGATGATTGAGAATTGATTTCTTTATAATTCGTGGGCGGAGCAATTAATTTTGTGTTCCAATTTCTGTTTTCACTTAGAATGCCATTATTGCCAGAGACGCAACATCACATATTTCGATACAGGTCTTTTAAAATAATTGCCTAGTACGTTTCAAGGTCATTCAGCATGTATGTTAATACTACGAAAATTCTCCGAACTGATCGGTCAGGACCTTAACGTCGAGTGCTGGTGACGCTGGGTGCTCCGTTATGTGAAAGACACTCTGCATGCATTCTTCACACTCGAGACAGTTAAAGCGGATGACGTGCAAAATCACTGGCCGTAGGTCGCGCCGTTCTCATGGGACACAGCCGAAGACCCTGTGGCCGTGCCGTCCGCCACTGCTCATTACCAGCTTCCGCTGTCGAAGTCACCGCATCGGTGTCGCGCTGGCGGAGGACCGAGCAAACCGGTTTTAATTCCACTAATAGGAAGAATTTCCACAAGTGGAATGTAACTAGATACAAGTAAAGTTTCGCCATCGTGCAGTTAAAGGCATACAGGTAACGGATCCCGGGTCGATACCGAGTGTGCTGACTTCCTCAAAGACTGTGACGCAGATTCCCAGTGGCACCTAGTAGACAAAGTAGGCGCATAGTGACTTTGCTAACAGGAGTGCTTTTGGACTGATGCTTTTCTTACGGAATACAGTCAGTACGTAATTTTTAGACGAGTGGCAATGTCAGAAATGAAGGTTGTGGCCGGCGTCCCTCAGGGCGCTGTGCTGGAGCCTCTGTTTTTTCACGACGTACATAAATGACGTGATGGAGAAAGTACATTTGAACATACTCTTAGTTCGACAGAAAAATTTCTGTTCACAGATCAGCACACGGATTTAGAACGGGCTGCTAGCGTGGAACTTATCTCGCCGTTTTCTCACAAGATATCCTGCAAATTATAGGTGGAACGCAACGGGGAGGTTCTATATTCCTACACTACTGGCCATTAAAATTGCTACACCACGAAGATGACGTGCTACAGACGCGAAATTTAACCGACAGGAAGAAGATGCTGTGATATGCACATGATTAGCTTTTCAGAGCATTCACACAAGATTGGCGCCGGTGGCGACACCTACAACGTGCTGACATGAGGAAAGTTTCCAACCGATTTCTCATACACAAACAGCAGTTGACCGGCGTTGTCTGGTGAAACGTTGTGATGCCTCGCGTAAGGAGGAGAAATGCGTACCATCGTTTCCGACTTTGATAAAGGTCGGATTGTAGCCTATCGCGATTGCGGTTTATCGTATCGCGACATTGCTGCTCGCGTTGGTCGAGATCCAATGACTGTTAGCAGAATATGGAATCGGTGGGCTCAGGAGGGTAGTACGGAACGCCGTGCTGGATTCCAACGGCCTCGTATCACTATTAGTCGAGATGACAGGCATCTTATCCGCATGGCTGTAACGGATCGTGCAGCCACGTCTCGATCCCTGAGTCAACAGTTGGAGAAATGCGTACCATCACGTTTCCGACTTTGATAAAGGTCGGATGACGACATTTGCAAGACAACAACCATATGCACGAACAGTTCGAGGACGTTTGCAGCAGCATGGACTATCAGCTCGAAGACCATGGCTGCGGTTACCCTTGACGCTGCATCACAGACAGGAGCGTCTGCGATGGTGTACTCAACGACGAACCTGGGTGCACGAATGGCAAAACGTCATTTTTCGGATGAATCCAGGTTCTGTTTACAGCATCATGATGGTCACATCCGTGTTTGGTGACATCACGGTGAACGCACGTTGGAAGCGTGTATTCGTCATCGCCATACTGGCGTATCACCCGGCGTGACGGTATGGGGTGCCATTGGTTACACGTCTCGGTCACCTCTTGTTCGCATTGACGGCGCTTTGAACAATGGATGTGACATTTCAGATGTATTACGACCCGTGGCTCTACCCTTCATTCGATCCCTGCGAAACCCTACATTTCAGCAAGATAATGCACGACCGCATGTTGCAGGTCCTGTACGGGCCTTTCTGGATATAGATAACGTTCTTCTGCTGCCCTGGCCAGCACATTCTCCAAATCTCTCACCAGCTGAAAACATCTGGTCAATGGAGGCCGAGCAACTGGCTCGTCACAATACGCCAGTCACTACTCCTGATGAATTGTGGCATCGTGTTGAAGCTGCATGGGCAGCTGTACCTGAACACGCCATCCAAGCTATGTTTGAATCAATGCCCAGGTGTATCAAGGCCGTTATCACGGCCAGAGGTGGTTGTCCTGGGTACTGATTTCTCGGGATATATGCACCCAAATTGCGTGGAAATGTAATCACATGTCAGTTCTAGTATAATATATTTATCTAATGAATATCCGTTTATCATCTGCATTTCTTCTTGGTGTAGTAATTTTAATATTCAGTAGTGTAGATTTCTTGACACCGTTTGAATTGGTGCCCCAATGCAGGTTGTTAACGAAGGTCCGAACGTACGGTTAAGTTCCCAGATACATGAGTGGCTCGAAAACTCCTTAAGTAACCGAATCCTCTTCGTCGTCCGCGATGGCGAGTGTACATCGGAGTCTAGGGTATTGTCAGGAGTGCCCCAGGGAAGAGTGATAGCACTGCTCTTATTCTCTATAGACATGAATGATCTGACGTCAGGGTGGGCAGAAATTTACGGCTGTTCGCTGAAGATGGGGTGCTGTGTGGGAAGGTGCCATCGTTGAGTGACTGTAGGATGATACAAAGGGACTTAGAGATTCTGCTGATGACGCTACGGTGTGCAGGAAAGTGTCATTGCTGAGTCACTGTAGGAGGATACAAGGCGACATTGACAGAATTTCTAGTTGGTGTGATGAATGGCATCTCGCTCTAAATGTAGAAAGAAGTAAGCGAATGCAGATGAAGAGGGGAAAGAGTCATGTAACGCTCAAAAAAATGGTTCAAATGGCTCTGAACACTATGTGACTTAACATCTGATGTCATCAGTCTCCTAGAACTTAGAACTACTTAAACCTAACTAACCCAAGGACATCACACACATCCATGCCCGAGGCAGGATTCGAACCTGCGACCGTAGCAGTCGCACGGTTCCGGACTGAAGCGCCCAGAACCGCTCGGCCACCATGGCCGGCTGTAACGCTCAAATACGGCATTAGTAATGTAGTGCTTCACACAATAATATCGATTAAAGATCTAGGTGTAACGTTGCATACCGAAATGAAATGGAATGAGCACTTCAGGTTGGTAGTAGGGAAGGCGAATGTTCGACTTCGTTTTATTGGGAGAATTTTGGGAAAGTGTAGCTCATCAATAAGGGAGACAGCGTGCAAAACGCTAGTGCGACCCGTTCTCGAGTGCTGCCGGTGTGTTTGGGACCCTCACTAGGTCGGATTAAAGGGAGACTTGGAAGCAGTTCAGACGTGTGCTGCTAGATTTGTTACCGGTAGGTTCGATCAGCACGCAAGTACTACAGAGATGTTCGGGAACCCAAGGGGATCTCTGGAGGGAAGACTACGTTCTTTTCACGAGGCACTATTGCGGAAACTTCGAGAATGGCTTTTGATGCCCACTGCAGATCGATTCTACTGTCGCCAACATGCATTTGGCGGAAAGACTATGAATATAAGATGCGACAAATTAAGGCTTGTACGGAGTTTTGTAGATAGTCGTTTTTGCCATGCTCTATTTGCGAGTGGAACAGGAAAAGAATGGACTAATAGTGGTACGTAGTGCCCTACTTCATACAACGTACGGTGACTTGTGCAGCATGTGTGTATATGCAAACGTACTTAGCCCTGTGACGCAGTTCACAGTTGTTCACAGGGAAGTGTCATCGGCAGAAACTGTTTACATACTAGAGAGTGGTTTGCTGATGGCCAGTGTCTGGTGCATACATTGGCAGCTGACATTTGACGCTATTAAATGGATTGTGACCGCGAGCATAATTCGACCAGGTCAGAGATATACGAGCTGCATTCAAGTTCTAAGACCTCCGATTTTTTTCTAATTAACTACTCACCCGAAATCGATGAAACTGGCGTTACTTCTCGACGTAATCGCCCTGCAGACGTACACATTTTTCACAACGCTGACGCCATGATTCCATGGCAGCGGCGAAGGCTTCTTTAGGAGTCTGTTTTGACCACTGGAAAATCGCTGAGGCAATAGCAGCACGGCTGGTGAATGTGCGGCCACGGAGAGTGTCTTTCATTGTTGGAAAAAGCCAAAAGTCACTAGGAGCCAGGTCAGGTGAGTAGGGAGCATGAGGAATCACTTCAAAGTTGTTATCACGAAGAAACTGTTGTGTAACGTTAGCTCGATGTGCGGGTGCGTTGTCTTGGTGTAACAGCACACGCGCAGCCCTTCCCGGACGTTTTTGTTGCAGTGCAGGAAGGAATTTGTTCTTCAAAATATTTTCGTAGGATGTACCTGTTACCGTAGTGCCCTTTGGAACGCAATGGGTAAGCATTACGCCCTCGCTGTCCCAGAACATGGACACCATCATTTTTTCAGCACTGGCGGTTACCCGAAATTTTTTTGGTGGCGGTGAATCTGTGTGCTTCCATTGAGCTGACTGGCGATTTGTTTCTGGATTGAAAAATGGCACCCACGTCTCATCCATTGTCACAACCGACGAAAAGAAAGTTCCATTCATGCTGCCGTTGCGCGTCAACATTGCTTGGCAACATGCCACACGGGCAGCCATGTGGTCGTCCTTCAGCATTCGTGGCACCTACCTGGATGACACTTTTCGCATTTTCAGGTCGTCATACAGGATTGTGTGCACAGAACCCACAGAAATGCCAACTCTGGAGGCGATCTGTTCAACAGTCATTCGGCGATCCCCCAAAACAATTCTCTCCACTTTCTCGATCATGTCGTCAGACCGGCTTGTGTGAGCCCGAGGTTGTTTCGGTTTGTTGTCACACGATGTTCTGCCTTCATTAAACTGTTGCACCCACGAACGCACTTTCGACACATCCATAACTCCATCACCACATGTCTCCTTCAACTGTCGATGAATTTCAATTGGTTTCACACCACGCAAATTCAGAAAACGAATGATTGCACGCTGTTCAAGTAAGGAAAACGTCGCCATTTTAAGTATTTAAAACAGATCTCATTCTCGCCGCTGGCGGTAAAATTCCATCTGCCGTACGGTGCTGCCATCTCTGGGACGTATTGACAATGAACGCGGCCTCATTTTAAAACAATGCGCATGTTTCTATCGCTTTCCAGTCCGGAGAAAAAAAATCGGAGGCCTTAGAACTTGAATGCACCTCGTATTTTTACCTATTTACACCTCCAGGGATTTTCATTGTATCTGTAACTGCGATGTTTGGAAATACAGATCTGATGGCGGATTTCACCAGTGCGTCAGTTGCGGATACTTCTTCTGTCCTTAATATTTCCAGAAAATATTTTGAATCCTTCAGAAAAGAGTTTGTTTTTACGATACGATGTTTCAATTTCCCTGATGAATGTCTAGGTAAAAGGCACGTTGGAGAATTAATTCCGTTGGATATATGTGTAAAGAGTGGTAAGTGACATTAGATGAGAAATAGAGTTATTATATATAAAACATGGAAAGTAATGTGCTTTCTTCATATTAGTTGGTAGTTTCACGATTAATCGAAAAATGTCAGATCTGTAACTTCAGATTCTCACTAATGGCAACTTTGTCACTGTGGATGCATGTTACCAGTGCTAAGTGTCAGGAACATGGTTGGCAATAATAATAACACGTGCGATGTTCATGCCCATAAAAAGACTTTTCAGTGACGATTGGTTCGAATCTGATATTGTTGTGGATAACTATGACTCTGATAAAGGCCTTCAACATGTTTCTGAACCCAAATGCGATTCAAACATTGTCGCGAGTCAAGTAAACGTGAGTATTTATGTACACAAGCAAACAATATTGCGTCCCTTACCATTGTTTACGTGTATTTACGTGGAAGATGAATTGCAGAAATATTACGGGCCGTCCTTAACGTTGCTTACATGCGGAAGTAAGATACTTGCTAAAACTGATTTTATACTGTGCTGAATCACAGATAAATTTTCGAGACTTTTACACTTCGTTATTGCCAAAAATTGTTAATGCAAAACTTAGTATCAAAAACTGAAACAATTAGAACCTTTTTAAATTTGTTTTTTGAAAGGTTTTGTAGTAATTTTTCTTTAATTAGTCCAGTGAATAAACAGTGATAAGTCAATGCTACTCCGTGTTTAAGCGCCTCAGTTTGCAAGTAAACAAGGTGAAGTAACCATTGACGGATTTTCATGACTAAAATTTTGGGTAGAATTTACCATTTTTACAATACGTTGTCATCGTAGATGTATTTGAAAAAAAGAAGACTTATCAGAATTTAAGAAAATCACATTTCATGTAAGTACTTGAAACATCTTGTTTATCAGTTTTTGTTTAAACGTTACCGGTCAGTTTCACAAAATAACTAACCTTTTCCTTATTGTTGTCAACAGCCGAGGTCTTCACATAGGTCTCACGGCAGACCGTATATTCTGGGTGAGACAGGCTAACGTGGTGTCAGACTGTTGGTAATAGAGTTATCCATCTGGAGTCCGATAACAGATCTGTCAGTTTTCTTCCGATACTGTATGCCAGATCACATATGAGCTTAAGGTACATCGGCTGCGGTAATATCGTTCCATCTTCTTGTTGTATTCACCTGTGTACAGATTTAAACTTTATTCGTACTGATGAGCAAGGTGCGTTCGTTTCCCTTGAATTCATTAAGGGTTTTCATTTCCTCAACTAAGATATCATTCTCGGATGATTTCTTTTTATGCAGAAGTCTTCATACGTCGTGCCTTATTTCCTCCAACTAAAGCTTCGGAATAGAAAACAAAGAGGCTTCCACGTCACTGATGATTTCTTCTGTGGGTATTCTCTTAGTTGTGGTCGCGAAATTAAGATCACTGCTCAGCACTGCAATAGCGTCTTCACCGAGTTCGTCAGATGAGAGATTTAATACCACTTTTTTGCTTGTCGTTTGCTTCTCATGGGAACTTCTTCAGGATTCTATTGGATGGCTGAACAATGTCGAATGGAAAGACGGTGTGATGTTATGTTATGAAAGGCTATTTTCCTCTATTTAGCCAATGACGACGATCCAGCAATAGGAGCCGGAAGGATTTTACATAGTAGTTCCGCTTCTCGCGAAAAGGTGGGAAAATAGCATTTGGTGAGTGAACGCAACACTATGTTTCGTCAGTGCTCAGCCATCCGGAGACATCGTTGGAAGTCTGAAGAATATCGGAGCAGAGGGATCGAAATATCGAGCAGTGGACAAGTTTAAATAGGAATATGACGGTATTTTGTAATCGATGACAAAGGCCACGGAAGCCTCCAGACTTATTCAAGGAAGCAGCATCTCTGTCATATTGTAAACTATCTTTGCCCTTCTCATTCCCTTCCGTTTGTGATTCGTTCCTTCCATCTCATCTGATAATCTTACCTTATTAATTCTCTGTCTTCCTCTAACTAGTCACATTCTTCCATACTTTGATTTTATCTGCAGTGCTGCCGCACATTTCTGTTACAGGTCGTTACTCGTATTCGACAAGAACGTAATGGAGAAATCAATAAGCACAATATTAATGACTGACAATTATTAAATTTCTGACATTCAATACTGTTTATATTATAATTACTGTTTTTACCTTCGTACTGACCAGCTAGGATTACGTGATAATTTCAACTCCATTTCTTTCTTTGTTGTTTCCCATTTTTCCAATACTACTTAGTCTTCTGCTCGCGCTATTTCCGAAATCCGTACAATTGTTGACATCTTCCAGAAATATAAGAATATTTGTGTCGTTAGCGCGTTCTCGTTCTTTCGATAGTGTTGTTCAAAGAGCGTTAACCTTCAATTTGCCATTGCTCCTTGTACTTTCTGTACATTTTGAATGATCTGTTCACTATTTCTCATTTTCCAACCGTCTGTAGTTTGTATTTCAGCAATTATTTTTCTAGTAATTTGTCTTTCAAGGAGCTTTATTTCGTCCAGCTTATAGCAGTTCGTTAATAATTCACTTTCTAGTCTTATGACTTTGGTTTATTGCTTTAGTTTGGTACTTCCATAAATGTATTTCTTGTTGTAGAGGTTTTCTTGATCAAATCTTATACGCTTTCCATTTTATTAACTCTTAGTGTATTGCAATTTTTTTAGTGTGTTCCCTGAGAACTACTGATACTTTGCCGTGCCATGCCACGCCATGACTAACATATTCCATCTGGGGCACAAGATGCATCAGGCAGGCGAAATAACTTGGGACTTAAAGCAGAATGTAATAACACCAAGAAAGCAGGTGTTGACGGGTGCGAATATTACGGAAAAATTAGTTTAGTAATGAAAGGGAAGGTGTGGTTGAGGAGGGGGTGAGACAGGGTTGTAGCCTATCCCCGATGTTATTCAATCTGTTCATTGAGCAAACAGTGAGAGGAAGCAGAGAAAAATTTGGAGTAGGAATTAAAGTTCAGGGACAAGAAATAAAAACTTTGAGGTTTACCGATGACATTATTATTGTGTCAGACAGAGCAAAAGATTTGTCAGAGCCGTTGAATGGAATGGAATGAACAACGTCTTGAAAGGAAGATATACGACGAGTATCAACGAAAGCAAAACAGGGGAAATCGAATATAGTCGAAATAAATTAGGCGATGCTGAAGGAAGTACATCAGGAAACGAGACTCTAAAAGTAGTTGGTTGGGTGGTTTGGGGGATTAAAGGGGCCAGACTGCTACGGTCATCGGTCCCTCTAAAAGTAGTAGATGAAGTTCGCTATTTAGGCAGTAAAATATTTGTTGACGGCCGAAGTAGAGCGGATGTAAAATGTAGAATGGTAATGGTAAGAAAAGCGTTTCAGAGTAAGAGAAATTTGTTACCATCGAATATAGATTTACATGCTAGAAAGTCTTTTCTGAAGGTATTTGTCTGGGGTGTAGCCTTGTATGGAAGTGAAACGTGGACGATAGGCAGTTTCACAAGAAGAGAATAGAAGCTTTTAAACATGGTGGTTCAGAAGAATGCTTAAGTTTGGGTGGGTAGATCACGTAAGTAATGAGGAGGTACTGAATAAAATTGAGGAGAAAAGAAATTTCTGGCGCAACCTGACTAGAAGAAGGGATAGGTCGATAGGACACGTTCTGAGACATCAAGGGATTATCAATTTAGTATTAGAGAGAAGCGTGGGGGACAAAAATTGTGAGGGAGATCAAGAGATGGCTACAGTAGACAATTTCAAAAGGATGTAGGTTGCAGTGGTTATTCGGAGATGAAGAGGCTTGCACAGGATAGAGTATCATGGAGATCTCCATCAAACCAGTCGTTGAAAACAACAACATGATTCCGGTCAGATATTTAAATTTACTGCATAGATCTATTGTTATTAGCATCATCATTATTCTCTGTCTTCTGTAATTTGGTAAGGTACTGGACGAATTTTAATGTGGACTTACAAAGGATGTCTTGTAAGATGAAAGTGAGAGCCAAAATTCTATACTCTTATCAGGCGAGATAAATGCACAAATAAAAAATAAAATCCTGATGTATCATGTTGCTCTGAGCATGGTACGAACACCGAATGCCGTAATATTAAAGACTAAAACGAATAAACTGTTAGGTTGTACAATAACAGAGCTAGGGAGATGCAATAACAAGCGTGAAGTAGCTGCGGCATAAGCCCCAGATTTATAGCCTCTGCGTAGTCCGGTTGGCCGTCTCCACGCGTGACCGCTGGTCACGACTCTCCCCGCCTCCACCACAGGAGCCGAAAGGGTCAGCTGAGTGCTGCGGTATGGGCAGGCAGGCAGGCGGTCTTACGCACGGCTTCCGGCCCACATGGGCACGTCATCGCTTCTTGTGCCAATGTGTCATGTGATCCAATGGGAAGAGATAGATTTATGAACAGCTCTCCATCTCGTGCGAAGACTTAGAAAACCAGGGGCTACGAATAAACACACTGCTGTCCATGAAAATTGCAACACAAAGAAGCGTAACAACTAACAAAATTTTACTTGGGCGTATACAGTATAGTAAATGGAATACGTGATGAGATTTGTGGGTTGTGTAATTCAGTAAACAGAGTTTCCATCTCTGACAGCAACAATGGCTCACTTCTGGAGTAAATGGAATACGTGATGAGATTTGTGGGTTGTGTAATTCAGTAAACAGAGTTTCCATCTCTGACAGCAACAATGGCTCACTTCTGGATGCACATCGAGCCGACTGTGCTTGGATTACAAATGAGGGTACGTCATTCCATGTTGCTCCAACTGTCTGCGAGAGTCTGTCAATCGTAGTTGGTGACGGCTGGTAGCATGTCAATGTCACGGAAACACGTAGCCAGATATTTTTAGTTGACGAGAGATACGGAGGATGTGCTGCCCAGAGGAACAGTCACACTTTCTCTTTATAGAAGTTGCTCAGAATAGCACGGGCATCTTACGGTGGTGCGATATTTTGTTGGAACATATTGTAACAGAGACCTCCCAGACATGGCACAGGTCTAAAATCACCAGATATGTACTCGTAACAGCCACCTTCCAATTACCGGTTTTGTGAACGAGAGGTGATTGTGTTGTGTACACAATGGCACCTCTTACCATCGAGCCATACCGTGGGCCCACATGACGATCAGGAGTCCAATCTGGCAACGTTTGTTCTACTCTGAGCCTCATCACATGGTCACGTCCATTGTGACGCACAAATGGCTCTCGTCTTTAAAGATGTTTTGTATCACTCGTGCCTCCAGACAATATAGGAAAGGTAGAAAATTTTATTGACTGGGGAAAGAAAATCGCAAATGGAGTCCTACAGTGGTCAATTTTGGGTCAATCCCTATTTCTCGTATATGTGAATGACATTCCACTTAACATTCAACAAATAAAATTGGTACTTTTTGCAGATTATACTAGTGTTATAATGAATGCTATTAGAGAGACAAAGAAAAGAGTAGTTGGTAAGCGATATTTTCCAAAAAAAATTATTAAGTGGTCCTCTGAAAATGGACTCCCCCTAAGCATTGAAAAAACGCACCACATTCACTTCTGTCCCACAAACAGAATCATCCGAAGAGTTGATGTTGCACATAAGCTGGAGTCAATAAATAGGATAGAATGATCTTTATTTTTGGATGTACATGTTGATGAAACTTGAACGGGAAGAAACATATTACTGAACTTCTAAAACAATTAAGTTTAGCTAGTTCTGCTCTTGGAAACAAATGTATCAACCTCCTGAAGTATTTTGCTTATTTCCGTTCAGTAACGTCATTCCGAATAATTTTCTGGGGTTCTCTTCGCTTAGAAAGAAAGCACTGATTGCACAAAAGGGAGCAATAAGAATAATATTTGGTGTTCAGGCACGGACATGTAGGCACCTCTTCAAGGCGCCAGACATTTCAACTGCGCCGTCGCAATACATATACTCTCCAATGAAATTCGTCATACATAATCCATCACAATTTGAGAAGAACAGTGATGGCCATACCAATAGCTCTACCGGAGAAAATGACATTTATTACATCTACATCTACATGATTATTCTGCAATTCACATTTAAGTGCTTGGCAGAGGGTTCATCGAACCACAATCGTTCTATCTCCCTACCATTCCACTCTCGAACATCACGAGGGAAAAACGTACACTTAAACCTTTCTGTTCGAGCTCTGATTTCTCTTATTTTATTTTGATGATCATTCCTACCTTTGTAGGTTGGGCTCAACAAAATATTTTCGCATTCGGAAGAGAAAGTTGGTGACTGAAATTTCGTAAATAGATCTCGCCGCGACGAAAAACGTCTTTACTTTAATGACTTCCATTCCAACTCGCGTATCATATCTGCCACACTCTCTCCCCTATTACGTGATAATACAAAACGAGCTGCCCTTTTTTTGCACCCTTTCGATGTCCTCCGTCAATCCCACCTGGTAAGGATCCCACACCGCGCAGCAATATTCTAACAGAGGACGAACGAGTGTAGTGTAAGCTGTCTCTTTAGTGGACTTGTTGCATCTTCTAAGTGTCCTGCCAATGAAACGTAACCTTTGGCTTGCCTTCCCCACAATATTGTCTATGTGGTCTTTCCAACTGAAGTTGTTCGTAATTTTAACACCCAGATATTTAGTTGAATTGACAGCCTTGAGAATTGTACTATTTATCGAGTAATCGAATTCCAACGGATTTCTTTTGGAACTCATGTGGATCACCTCACACTTTTCGTTATTTAGCGTCAACTGCCACCTGCCACACCACACAGCAATCTTTTCGAAATCGCTTTGCAACTGATACTGATCTTCGGATGACCTTACTAGACGGAAAATTACAGCATCATCTGCGAACAACCAAAGAGAACCGCTCAGATTGTCACCCAGGTCATTTATATAGGTCAGGAACAGCAGAGGTTCCAGGACGCTTCCCTGGGGAACACCTGATATCACTTCAGTTTTGCTCGATGATTTGCCGTCTATTACTACGAATTGCGACCTTCCTGACAGGAAATCACGAATCCAGTCGCACGACTGAGACGATACCCCATAGGCCCGCAGCTTGATTAGAAGTCGCTTGTGAGGAACGGTGTCAATACCTATCCGGAAATCTAGAAATACAGAATCAACTTGAGATCCCCTGTCGATAGCGGCCATTACTTCGTGCGAATAAAGAGCTAGCTGCGTTGCACAAGAACGATGTATTCTGAAACCATGCTGATTACGTATCAATAGATCGTTCCCTTCGAGGTGATTCATAATGTTTGAATACATTATATGCTCCAAAACCCTATTGCAAACCGATGTCAATGATATAGGTCTGTAGTTCGATGAATTACTCCTAATACCCTTCTTAAACACTGGTGCGACCTGCGCAATTTTCCAGTCTGCAGGTAAAGATCCATCGGTGAGCGAGTGGTTGTATATGATTGCTAAGTAGGGAGCTATTGTATCAACGTAATCTGAAAGGAACCTAATCGGTATAGAATCTGGACCTGAAGACTTGCCCGAATCAAGCGATTTGAGTTGCTTCGCAAACCCTAAGGTGTCTACTTCTAAGAAACTCATGCTAGCAGCTGTTCGTGTTTCAAATTCTAAAATATTCCATTCGTCTTCCCTGGTGAAGGAATTTCGGAAAACTGCGTTCAATAACTCCGCTTTAGCGGCACAGTCGTCGGTAACAGTACCATCGGCACTGCGCAGCGAGGGTATTGACTGCGTCTTGCCGCTTGTGTACTTTACAAACGACCAGAATTTCTTCGGATTTTCTACCAAATTTCGAGACAGTGTTTCGTTGTGGAACCTATTAAAGGCATCTCGCATTGGAATCCGTGCCAAATTTCGCGCGTCTGTAAATTTTAGCCAATCTTCGGGATTTCGCGTTCTTCTGAATTTCGCATGCTTTTTTCGTTGCCTCTGCAGCAGCGTTCGGACCTGTTTTGTGTACCATGGGGGATCAGTTCCATCTCTTACCAATTTATGAGGTATGAATCTCTCACTTGCTGTTGCTACTATAGCTTTGAATTTGAGCCACATCTCGTCTACATTTGCATAGTCAGTTCGGAAGGAATGGAGACTGTCTCTTAGGAAGGCTTCTAGTGACACTTTATCCGCTTTTTTAAATAAAATTATTTTGCGTTTGTTTCTGGTGGATTTGGAAGAAACGGTATTGAGCCTAGCTACAACGACCTTGTGATCACTAATCCCTGTATCAGTCATGATGCTCTCTATTCGCTCTGGATTGTTTGTGGCTAAGAGGTCAAGTGTGTTTTCGCAACCATTTACACTTCGCGTGGATTCGTGGACTAACTGCTCGAAATAATTTTCGGAGAAAGCATTTAGGACAATCTCGGAAGCTGTTTTCTGCCTACCACCGGTTTTGAACAAGTATTTTTGCCAACATATCGAGGGAAGGTTGAAGTCCCCACCAACTATAACCGTATGAGTGGGGCATTTATTTGTTACGAGACTCAAATTTTCTCTGAACTGAACAGCAACTATATCATCGGAGTCTGGGGGTCGGTAGAAGGAGCCAATTATTAACTTAGTTCGGCTGTTAAGTATAACCTCCACCCATAGCAATTCCCACGGAGTATCTACTTCGACTTCACTACAAGAGAAACCACTAGTGACAGACATAAACACTCCACCACCAATTCTGCCTAATCTATCTTTCCTGAATACCGTCTGAGACTTCGTAAAAATTTCTGCAGAACTTATTTCAGGCTTAGCCAGCTTTCTGTACCTATAACGATTTCAGCTTCTGTGCTTTCTATTAGCGCTTGAAGCTCAGGGGCTTTCCCAGCACAACTGCAACAATTTACAACTACAGTTCCGACTGTTCCTTGATCCAAGCACGTCCTGTATTTGCCATGCACCCTTTGAGATTGCAGTCCACCCCGTACTTTCCCGAGGCCTCCTAACCTAAAAACACCGCCCAGTCCACGCCACACAGCCTCCGTTACCCGTGTAGCCGCCAGCTGAGTGTAGCGAACTCCTGACCTATTCAGCGGAACCCGAAACCCCACCACCCTACGGTGCAAGTCAAGGAATCTGCAGCCAACACGGTCGCAAAACCGTCTGAGCCTCTGATTCAGACCCTCCACCCGGCTCTGCACCAAAGGTCCGCAGTCGGTACTGTCAACAATGCTGCAGATGGTGAGCTCTGCCTTTATCTCGTAAGCAAGACCGGCAGCCTTCACCAAATCAGATAGCCGCTGGAATCCAGAGAGAATTTCCTCAGATCCAAAGCGACACACGTCATTAGTGCCGACACGTGCCCCCACCTGCAGCTGGCTGTCTCGCATAGACTGTATGACCTACAAAGGATTTTTTGTTTTGTTTTTATTTAATCGAATTTTTATGTTGTTCACATATTACAACTCCTTCTAAGCTTTTCACGCTAATTAAGGCCATGTAAGCATGGTCTTTTCCTAATTTACTTCTGACCAAAAAGCTATTCTAATAGCTGGAGTCCAAAGCTTTTGTTAATCGTACCTTTTGCGTTCTTGTGGAGATATTTCATTGCAACTTTCATTCCCTAACAAATATTTCTTTGTATGTAACCGAGAAGTGAAATACCAGTTTTCATAAATGTAGCTTTAAATTTTTTTTTAATGTAAAGAAATATTTTCTTAAAAATTTTCATCTCCTATTGCACACCCTTAGGGGTTGAATTTCCAGAAACGATGAAACACTTTTTTAATTTCTAACTGGAAAAAACTATTTCCGCCCTTGGTACCCTTCCAACAATCATTAACGACGGTGTGCAGCAAGCTGGCAGAAGCTTGTTTCTTCCTACCAGTAGAACCACTCAGAATGGACATGTCCAGGACTAGGCCATCTCACGACATCATCTTTGCGACCTGTAACATCAACGGCTTGCACTGAGGTAACGAAAGTCATGGGATACCACCTAATATCTTTTCGGACCTCCTTTTGCCTGACGTATCGCAGCAACTCGACGTGGCATGGTCTCAACAAGTCGCTGCAAGTCCCCTGCTGAAATAGTGAGCCATACTGTCTCTATAGCCGCCAATGATCGAGAAAGTGTTGCCGGTGCAGAATGTTGTGCATGAACTGACCTCTTGATTATGTCTCATAATTGTTCCATGGGATTCATTTCGGGGGATCTGGGTGGCCAAATCATTGTCCGGAATTTTCAGTCCAATCGAGCATAATTATGGCCCTGTGACATGGCGCGGTGTCATCCATCAAAATTCCATCGTTGTTTCGCAACATGAAGTGCATGAATGGCTGCAAATGATCTCCAAGTAGCCGAACATAACCATTTCCTGATGACTGGGTGTTGTGTGCTGTCCTTAGATTAGTTAGGTTTAAGTAGTTCTAAGTTCTAGGGGACTGATGACCATAGATGTTAAGTCCCATAGTGCTCAGAGCCATAACCATTTCCAGCTAAGGATCGGTTCATATGGACCAGATAACCCAGTCCATTCCAAGTAAACACAGCCCACGTCATTATGGAGCCACCACCAACTTTTACAGTGCCTTCTCGACAACATGGGTGCACGTCTTCGTGGGGTCTGGGCCACCCTCGAACCCTACCATCACCTCTTACCAACTGAGATCGGGACTCATCTGACCAGGCCATTGTTATCCAGTCCTCTAGCGTCCAACTCATATCGTCACGAGCCCAGGAGCGGCGCTGAAGGAGATGTTGTTGCTGTTACCATATACACTCGCGTCGGTCATCTGCTGCCATTTACCATTAACGCCAAATCTGGCTACACTGTCGTAACGGATACGTTCGGCATACGTTTCACATTGATTCCTGCTGTTATTTCACGCAGAGTTGGTTGTCTGTTAGTACTGTAACTTTACGCATACGTCGCTGCTCTCGGTCGTCACTTAGTTCATGGTGAGAGACAATACTTGAAATTAGGTATTATCGGCACACACGTGACACTCTGGATCTCCGAATACCGAATTCCCTAACGATGTCAGAAATGGAATGTCCCGCGTGTGTAACTTCAACTACCAGTCTGCGTTCAGTATCTGGTAATTCACGTCTGCGGCTGTAATCATGGCGGAAATCGTTTCACGTAAATCATCTGAGTACAAATGACAGCTCCACCAATGCAACGACCTTTTATTCCGTGTGTACGCTCTACTACTGATCTGTATATGTGCATACCGCTATCCCATGATTCTTGTCACTTTGGAAGGAATTCGAGCCCTTTGTGTGAGACAAGAATGTGTATATCTGTTTAGTGTCCGAGATCCACCTCAACCCCACACTGCAGTCTGAAGTTTACGTGCTAGCACAGTGACGCCCTACAGCCAGAGGTGAAACAGTTGCTTATGTGAAAAACTTACTCCGTCATTAAGCAGCTCTGAACCAAGGAATCGGCTTCTGTTGCGGTGGAGAGCAGTCACATTATTGCCACATCCACCATCATTTACAGACCACATAAAGGCCACGTGCTGGATGAGGAGATCTTCAATCACGTCCAAACCAGGGGCAAGTATGTTCGCAAGTACTTTAACGCAAAGAGTACGATGTACCACTTCAGGACAATCAACCTCAGTGGCCTAGCTTTGCCTTGAAGAGCAGACTACTTACAAGCTCACGTGTGTATTCCCAATAAACCTACCAGCTGCCCTTCCAATGCGACTCAATCAGATGTTCTAGATGTATGCATCGTCAAAGGAATCCCAGGATTCATCGTAGTCAAAGCAGTGCCCAAACTTTCCTTTGACCAGCTCACAGTGGCGTTTTCCATGCAGGGGAAGCTCACACCCAAATCATATCGCCTTAGCACTGCCAGGACTGACTGGGGTGGATATCACTGACAGCTGCACCATTCCATCATCGAACATCCTCCCGAGGATCGCACCAGCCTTGATGAGCCTGTCACATCACTGTGGCCATCACACATGCAGCCACCACCTCCACCGCCAGGCCACCAATCCCCGGCACAGGATCTCATTGGAATCCCGCAGATCCTCCACCTCTTCACGGAAAAGAAAAGGCTGAGCAAGGAGTGGCGTCTCATTTGACAGTACGAAGTTAAAGCCAAGGGCAGCCTCCTGCAGTGGAGAATCAAGGCAGCAGCTCTCGTCGAGCATTGGAGTCAGCAGTGGGCGGACAACTGGCCTCGCTTCCTCCAGATGCTGCTGTGTTCACCTCTTTACGAAATGGAGATTCAATATGCCGCAACTAGCAATCCTGGACGGGCATGTATACGCTCCGGTAGTCAAGGTGAATGCCATGCTTGAACTCATTTTCACACCCATGACGTAGTCCTTCAAGCTCTCCCATGGGCATCTGGCTGAGGACACACTTCGGGTCTATCTCTCCACAGACCCGGAGGACGGCGCCTTGGAATTAGAGGCCATCAGCGAAGAAGAATTCCGGAAGACTCTACATCTCCTCCCTCGCAGGAAAGCGCTTGCCCCGTCCCCATCACTAGCCCATTACTTAATGAACTGCCCCCACTGCGCCGTGAAGTCTAGTAGGAAGCACCTAATCACTATGGCTTGCTACTCAGGCAGTTCATCGCCATCAAAAGTTGTAGTTATTCATCAGTCACCAGCCAGTTCCAGTGTCCGCCATTATAGCCAGCCACTAGGGGTGAGGGCTCGGTGAAGAGTAAATGTTGATTGTCAATGTATTATTCAGATTCGAGCCTGAAGAAGAAGCTGCTAGTTACAGCAGCGTGACTGCACTTCCATACATTAGATTGTACTCTTTCACGGTGTTTAGGTTAGGTTAGCGTGTAGGACTTCAGCTACAGAGCCACATATCATGCATTGTCAAAGTTGAGTATTTCACTGTAAATTATTTGATTAAATGCCACTTACTTGTTTACCATTGTTTTTCCCGTCTCATCGGTGTTAGAATTAAATTTCCTGTGACCAAACTAGTTGCTAGAGCGCTAGCTAGCCACCCTGTACCGCAACTGCTTCCCGTGTTAGGAGTTTCACTTCCTGCTATCGTTTGCGTTGGATGCCACAGTTGTTTTGGTGACCAAAACATAAAACTTTGCGAGGGTTTTCCAAAGTTTGTTTTGGTATGTAACTTACTTAATACGTCTCAATATGCCGTGGTTCGTATTGCCACTGTCGTGCTTCTGAGGAAAAAACTCATACCGTTCGTATGGAGTTGTGTAGAGAAAGAAGCGGATGGTAACCAGAAATATCTAACGATCGCCTCACAAAAATAAAGTTGCTTAATTACTTTCTTGTTTGTTGACAGGTACGTGTCTGCAGTCCAGATAAACGTTTAAACCCCAGCATTACAGTAAAGCAGCATCCAACTAGATTATCCGAGACAAAAATGGCTCAGCCCACTGTTAAAGAGTGGTTGTCGTCGTCGTTGTTGTGGTTTTAATTCCAAAGACTAATTCGATGCAGCGCTGCACACTAGCCTACCCTGTACAAGCCTCTTCATCTACGACTAACTATTGCAACCCACATTCACTTGAACTGCTTGTATGTTCGGAAAGAAATTTTCACTCTGCAGCGGAGTGTGCGCTGATAGGAAACTTCCTGGCAGATTAAAACTGTGTGCCGGACCGAGAATCGAACTCTGGACCTTTGCCTTTCTCGGGCAAGTGTTCTACCAACTGAGCTACCCAAGCACGACTCACGGCACGTCATCACAGTTTTATATTCATCTCTTGGTCTTCATCTACAACGTGGATCAGTGTGGTGTAACTAATTTTATACAACAGTGGAAAAGGCGCAGCTGTTTCAGGCCAAACCAGATGACTTCTTTAGCCATCTTGATTCGTCTGACACGGCGTCCACTCACCTCACCAGCACATTGTCTGAATAACTTTCATTAGTTTTACGTCTACTATTGGACTGAGAGGCAAATGCATCACTAAAATATTACGTCCACAAATACATGCATAATTTCGTTTGCGAAATATTGACTGGTAAGGAAATTAACACAACATATTAACTTATAAATAATAGATTACAGCTATCAGTCGTCTTTTTCAAAGTTTTATTGGCAGATCTAGATTTCAGCTAGAAACTAGCCATTCTCAATGAACTATCATTTTTGATCAATGAATGTAATTCCTGTTGGTCGGGCTTCATCCACAGTTCATTGAATACTAATCAAGTCAATATAATATTCGCTGTTTGCAACAGCCTTCTGAATGGAAGGTAACCTGACAACATATTCAGTTAAAACAGTTAAAACATAGTTCTGTTATTACTTCTAAGAACGATTTGAAAGTCTTTTGCAATGAGGGATGACACTGTAAGCTAAACACAGTGTTAATGATCACTGGGAGGTCCAGAAAAACTGTAACACCTGTGAGAAGGACTTGTTGCAAATAAAAATATGTTTTTTCTTATGATACTATTTTATTCATTTATAAAAATAGAAACAGTTTGTAGCGGATCTTAATTATGCAGTCATTTTCTTAGCAAAAACGGAGAATTCCAGTGTACAGAATTTACAAAGTGCACCCAAAGAATTTAAAATAATTCTTAAAAAACACATCCTGTCATTAAATACAAATTCACACGGAGAACGCAAAATAGTTTTTCGTTTGCAATGGGGCTCACAGTCAAAAGACATTTGCTGAGTAATAACAGTTTGTCATACTTGCTATGATCTGTTCACGAAACACTTGGCCTCATGTTTTCAACTGTAAAAGCTCTTCCATTCCTCTAGAGTTTTTACTATTATGTGAGCTGACGAACGCTTCGACTCTAATCCAAGAATGTTCATTTGATGGGTTGTACTGTACAATCATTTGAAATTGGCAACGCAATCTAAGTTGAAGAGTAATGGTGAATCCAGAATAAAAGGATACTTTGATGCAATCGACGACACCAGTGCATCAGAAGATTATCATTATGGAAATAGTTTCATTAAGGAACATTGTTAAATTAGTATGGGTAGAGTTAAGAATGGCGTAACAGTCATCAGTTCATGTACTGAACTGCAATAGGAACAAGCGAATGTAAACCAGATGTTCACTTGACTGAAAGTGATTTATTTTTTTCTTTTGCAACTTAGAGACACCCTATCAGGTGCCCCTAAAAAAAAAAAAAAAAAAAAAAAAAAAAAAAAAAAAAAAAAAAAAAAAAAAAAAAGGAGAGAGAGAGAGAGAGAGAGAGAGAGTACCCAGTAACAATGTTTCATTCGTGGGGGGCCACAGTCATACAGAATTTTCGAAAGAAATTTCCGCCATTTGACAGATATTTATTCAGTTATGGTACACAATCATGATTTCGCTTTATAGCCATTCTCAAGTGCAAGTTGAAATGTTAAGATATGTGTGACCTGTCTATGATATGTCATCGTCGAAAAAACAAGTTTCTGGTTTTATAAAACAGTCGTCGTATTACAAGATACGAGTACGTATCAAAAATACATAATATGACTGACAGTGTGAACAGTGCATTTAACAGCCAATGTATTCCTGTGACTTGCATTTGTCACTTCTCTTCATCAACTGACGTTAACAACGGTTCAACATGCACTTGAGAGTGGCTATAAAACCGAAATCATGATTGTGTAAAATAAATAAACAGTTAATAGTCAAATAGCGGAAATTTCCTTGAAAAGAAAAATGCCCAGAATTCACCAGTTACTGTTTTGTCTGTTTTAGGTAATTAATGAAAGGAATCCCTTCCGTAATGCAGGGTGACTTTTTCCACCGTGTACTAACTATAGGGGGATTGATCGATGACAGGATACGGAATAAAAAAGGTCTAATGAACTTATGTCCGAAAATGCATGGTTTTCATGATGGAGACCATTTATTCAGTCATACATTGTTACAGAGACTGCGGTCTAACACGCACTGTGCCGTGCAGCCGCAGTTACATTATGCGTGGTTTCCTCTTACACGGTGGTACTGTTCCTCGAACGACATGCCTTAGCGGTCTCTCCTGCCATAGTAATTGGCAGTAACCTTGCTGCCCGCTGTCTTTTGCCATCTGCCTTTCCGTAGGTAAACACTGTGTCGGCAAGTTCTCCATTCGAATACGGAACCATTGTGTGCAACGCTGTATCACATCTACTACAAAGTGAGCCAGCAAGAGAAGCGAATCGGCCACGATATTAATTACTGCGGCAGGAGGGGGGGGGGGGGGGGGGGGGGTGCGCTAGGGCATGACGTATGACGAACATTACCACCCTCTAGGAGGAAACCATGCATACTGTAACTGTGGCTACATAGTACAGTGCGTATTATACTGCAGTCTGTACCATCACCATGATGTTATTGTGAAAATTTACGAAACTAGTGCGACGATATAAAAACAATCGTAATAACGAAAATATTGATAAATGCCATAAAGATGATGTGTTGTGATTATTGCAGTGAAATATTGTAAAATGATATAGAAAAAGAACAATGAAAATTACTATTAATACGAAAACTACGTATTTCAAGGATAATCTGTGAACAAAGACAAAAATGAAGACAGTCCTCTAACGAGGAACAAAGAGAAAAAACTAACTACTCTTCGTTTTGTTCTCGATTGTAGAAGGACGTCATTGACGATTCGTAATGAGAATGGTATGTGTTTGTTATTAATGCTGTAAGAAAAAGCATTCTTATGATAATAATAGTGAATTGTATAAATGCGTAAACTTGTGTATTCCTTTCAATAGTGTAGGGAAAGGCATCCCATAATTATTTCTGAATAATCTGCAGTTTTGATATACTGAGCTGATTTTGTTTCAAAGACACCATTACGGGCGAGAACATAATTTTAAGTTTTTCATTACGCCACACGGCTTAAAAATAGGAGAATTATCTGCTTAAGTGTTTCACTTGAAAGTGAATTAATATTTCATTGAAGAAAACGTTTTTGTGTTAGCCTGGACCAGTCAGCACGGATCAGGTCTCACACGAATCATTACATAAAATTAATTGTAATTCAGATGTAAATAGAAAATAGCTTTCAAAGAATTTTAATCAGTTCTATAACATAATTTCAATGCGTACCTCACAGAAAGCCCAGAATCTCTTCTAATTAACAGAACAATGGAGCTGGCCGGATTTTAATGTGCGCGACGTTTACCTTTGCTACATTTCATGTCTAATACGTTAAACACAAAAGTGCTAGACTGCTTAAACTCTCAGTTGAAAAGAAATTAACATTACTCGCACAACAATCAAAAATGGTTCAAATGGCTCTGAGCACCATGGGACTCAACTGCTGAGGTCATCAGTCCCCTAGAACTTAGAACTACTTAAACCTAACTAGCCTAAGGACATCACACACATCCATGCCTGAGGCAGGATTCGAGCCTGCGACCGTAGCGGTCGCGCGGTTCCAGACTAGCGCCTAGAACCGCTCGGCCACTCCGGCCGGCCAACAATCAAAGCCTTTCACGTAACCGTCAAGATTTCGGTGCACTTTAATACAGCATTTCAGCTTCGTGTTGCAGAGCGGCACTTCGCCTCTGCAAACTACGAAAGGTACGTGAACATGATATTCTAATAACGACAGGCCCTCAGAAATCCAAGTGTCTGGGGCCAAGGCGCCCAAGGAAAAGTACATTTCTTTATATTGAAAATAGCAAAGCTCCATTAAGATGGCTTTAATGGTGCTGCACTTTCTAATTTGCAACCTTTCATATCAGAGAGCATCATTACGTGTTAGTAGAATTGAGTATTCTGCATTTACAACTGCATTTACCATTGATGCTGAGAGTAAGTCATCTTAATTATTTCTTCTGCTACACGAACATTCATAAAAACACTATTGATGGGCGGTATTCTCAGAATGCACTGGTAGTCAGGGGCTCGTATTGTTAGCAAATAAACAGACTAATAATATTTATAAGGTGTCTGTTTGTGCAAATATACACTTTTTAAACGGAATTGACATTAACAAACTAAAAGTAGGGTAAATTAGAATGTCAGTAGTGTTTGTTGCAGGATTCTAGAGCGAGAGGTATCGTATTTTGGAAAGTTTTACACCGACACTTCTTTGTACCATTCAACCTGCGTATTTGCTAGCAACGATGTTGTTATGTTTGCTTACACTGTGACTGTGCGTTCTTTGAGTGCATTGCGACTTGCTAGTCAATTAGTGTGGCACAGTATAAGTAGTAGGTCGTGAGTGGACGATGCGATTTAACAACGCAGAAAAAGCGGGCATGCTCATGGTGTACGGAGAATGTAGTTCGTTGTTGTACGGTGAATGCGCAAGATATCCTAATAGACGTCAGCCATCTCAGTATTTACTTATCAACCTCTTCAACCAGTTACGTGAAAGTGATAGTGTAACACCTAAACAAGGTTACAGAAGGAAACAAGTGACGACAGAAGAGGGGGAAATTAATGTTCCTGCTACTGTTGCAGTTGATCCACACGGTGGCTCCCGCGCAATCACACGAGGAAGCAGCATGGGTCAGGCAAGTGTCCTACGCATTTTCCATCGATGTAAGTTCCATCCCTATCACATCTCTCTCTCTCTCTCTCTCTCTAGGTCAGGAGCTCCATGAAAACGATTATCAGAATCGTGTTAACTTCTGTACATGGGCATTAACACTGGAATGCTCCAGATATATCATGCATCTCGTTCAGTAAGCCGCATTTACCAATCGTGACCAGGAAAACCGCCGAAAGATGTGGTGTTGGTCTGTTGGTGGAAGGTGGAAGGACAGCGTCCGTGGAGTGTAATCGTGTGGTATGGTATGAACCATCAGTTCATAAGTCCGTTTTTCATGGACGGAACACTAAAAGAGCGCAAGTATCGCAGCCTCGTAGCAGTCCATCTTCCACGGATGCCAGAAGACTAGGAGGAACCTGTGGTACCAATATGATGGCTGTTCAGTCCATAGTGTACTAAGTACTACAACATGTCTTGTTTCCAGATCGCTGGATTGGAAGCAGAGGTCTTTCCGTGGCCAGCCCGTTTCCCGGATTTGATGCCTGTAGATATTTTTCTGCGGAGAAAGCTGAAAGACGCTGTCTACAAGGAGATACCAACTACACCCGGTGATGTGCAACGACGTAATACTGCAGCCCAGTCGGACATCTCCGTTGAAATGCTAGCACATGTGCAGCAGTCGTTCCATACCAGACAGCAAGTGTGTATTGCCTCTCCCGAGGATCATTGTGAACACAACATTTGGTGGTCAATTGTCTCGTTGCTGGCCAGAATCAAATAACTAGTGTATGATTTGTATTGTTTTTTAGTGTGCGCTACTATAGGTATTGTCGAGTCGGTCTAATGAACTTATGTCCGCAAATGCATGGTTTCCATGCTAGAGTCCATTTATTCAGTCATACTTGGAACAGAGACTGTCGTCTACGCTGTTTAATGCAGCCAGAGCTACAATATGCTTGGTTTCCTTCTAGTGGTTTGTACTGTTTCAAAATACGATGCTTCATATATGACTCTCACTAGAACCCTACAGCAAACACCTCTGGCATTCTAATTTACCCTGCTTCTAGTGTCTTAGTGTCAATAGGCATGTTTGCTTAAACAATACACATTTTCAGTATTATTACAATCTGTTGATTGGCTAACAATACGAGCCCCTGACTACCAACTCATTCTGTGAAAACCGCACATATAGTACGTTCCATTTTCGCAATATGCAGGTAACATAAATGAATTAGCTGTTAAATACGCCATACTGTGTATTAACAGTTTTACACTGTGCACAATGTCAGCCTTAGTATGTATCGTCGATATGTAATCGTATCCAATAATACGGTAACTGTAAGACCAGAAATATGTATACGTCACTGTACAGTGCATGATCGACGGTACTTCATACTAATATTATCTGTTTTCTGCCCTATTCGATTTGAATATTGAACAAGGGAAAAATCGTTGTAGATGACTGTATGTGCTCAAATATTTTGTTATCTAATGCTTGTCATTCCTAAGTGAAATATACACTTCCTAACCGAAAGTATTCGGAAACCCCTATGTACGAGGATCGTTTAATAAGTAATGCTCCACATTTTTTAAAAAAAGCCGTTAATATACACAGACAAACGCCCTTGTGGTTGCCGGCCGCAGTGGCCGAGCGGTTCTAAGCGCTTCATTCCGGAACCGCGCGACTGCTACGGTCGCAGGTTCGAATCCTGCCTCGGGCATGGATGTGTGTGATGTCCTTAGGTTAGCTAGGTTTAAGTAGTTCTAAGTTCTAGGGGACTGATTACCTCAGATGTTAAGTCCCATAGCGCTCAGAGCCATTTGAGCCATTTTTGAGCCCTTGTTGGCGCTTCACATTTGATGTTTGTTCTGTGCGCCGTTGAAGTTTCGAACCGTTCTGGCAGATGGCAGAACCGTAGTACAGCGTCAAAATGGCGTATACATACGACTCACACTACAAGCAGCTTGCTGTTGTTGAATTCTTGTATGTAGAAAAAGAAACCGTGGTGAACATCCATAAACGTTTGTGTGCAGTGTATGGCGATGCTGCATTTGATAAGAGTACAGTTGAACGATGGGTAGAGGAAGTTACATCCTCAGGACATGCAGAAACAGAGCTACATGATCAGCCACGCTCGGGACGTCCTGTCACAGCCACTTCTCCAGACATGCTGAACCGTGCGGATGCCATTGTTTGTGCCGACCCGCCCATCACAACTCGACAATTGGCTCTACAGATGTGTTGGAAATTGGAAATGCGTCTGTAATGATCGAGACTCTCGGATATTCGAAGAGGTGCTCACGATGGGTTCCACGAAAGCTCACAGCGGACCACAAGATTCAAAGAAAGGCCATGTTATCTGAATTGTTGTAGCGTTTTGAAACTGACGGAGAGGCCTTTCTGTCACGGATCGTTAAGGGGGACGAAAGCAGGGTGTACCACTTTGGGCCGCAAACAAAACGGCAGTCCATGGAGTGGCATCATCCTCATTCACCACAAAAGAAAAAATTCAATATAAGCCCTCTGCCGGAAAAGTCATGGTGACAGTCTTCTGGGATAATGATGGCGTCATTCTCGTGGATACGACGCCATGAGGGTGAACCATCAATTCAGACGCAAACATGAAGACTCTGAATAAACGCAAGAACCGTTTCCGACGTGTTCGATCGGACAGGAATCCAGCAGCAATCTTTCTCCAACACGATAATGTATGCCTACACACAAGCTTGAGAACCCAGGAACACATAGCCAAATTGGGCTGGACATCATTGCCTCATCCATCCTACAGTCCAGACCTGGCACTCTCAGACTGCCATCTCCTTG
This sequence comes from Schistocerca americana, assembly GCF_021461395.2. Lineage (NCBI taxonomy): Eukaryota > Metazoa > Arthropoda > Insecta > Orthoptera > Acrididae > Schistocerca > Schistocerca americana. Next base: position 194,822,801 of record NC_060120.1, on the reverse strand, counting down.
GGCCGCTTAAAGAATCTGTACGGAACACACTTTGAAGATGACGAGAGTGTCAGTCATGCAGTGATTCATGCCAACGCCTACAGGACAAGAGATTTTACCAGCAGGGAATACATGCTCTTCCACAACGTTGGCGTACGGAACGTGATGGAGACTACACAGAAAAATAGGACAAATTCAAGACATGTTGATGTATATTGTTACCAAATTTTGCCTCTTAACTATAATTATGTTTCGAGAAAAAATGTGGGGCATTACTTGTTGAACGACTCTCGTAATACGGAACTGATCACTAGATGTCACGATAAGCGAACTCGCCAGTATAAAAGGCGGCAGGGAGTATGGTATGGTGGGTAGAGGAGCAGTGACAGTAGATTGGGGCAGTCAGGGGAGCTCAGTGATTTCGAGCATGGACCAGTCACTGGATGTCACCCGAGTAACAGATCCGGCAGCGACATTTCAACTCTTCTAAAGCTGCCCAAGTTGACTGTTCGTGATGTGACTGTGAACTGGAAACGAGAAACTTAAAAGTGCTACCAACAGCCCAGCTAGTGAATATGGCGTGGGGAATTAAAAAGGATGGGGCACAATGGCCGAGCAGCTCCTCATAAACCACTGATTTCTGTGGTCAGTACTGAGCGACGCTGGAGCTGGCATAAGGAGAGACACCCACTGGCCAGTGGACGACAGGAAACGAGTGACTTGGGGTGACGAATCACGGTATACCCTGAGGCAAGCTGATGTAAGTGTTTGGGTTAGGTGAATGCCTGGAAAATGTTGCCTGCTGTCAGGTATATTGCGAATAGTGGAGTATGAAGGAGGTAATGTAACAGTTTAGGGGTGTTCCTCGTGGCTAGGGTGTGGTCCCCTTATTGCGCTTAAGTGAAAGCTGAAGGCAGCTGGAGATGAACTCACTTTACGTCATTGTATACTGCGTACAGTAGAGGAACAGTTCGAAGACGATGACTGTATCAGCATGAAAGTGCACCCAGTAGTATGGCAGCGTCTGTGAGACAATGGTTTATGGCGAATAACATTCCTGAAATGAACTGGACTGTCCACGGTCGCGAGCTGAACCCAGTGTAACACCTTCGGACCAGTTGTCCGCAGCTCGTGGTCTTGTGGTTAGCGTTGCTGCCTCTGGATCCCGGGGTCCCGGGTTTGATTCCTGGCCGGGTTGGGGATTTCCTCTGCCCAGGGACTGAGTGTTTGTGTTGTGCTCATCATTTCATCATCGTCCTCACCCGTGAATGTGGCGAGATTGGACTGTGTAAAGATTGGGACTTTGTACGGGCCCTGATGACCGCGCAGTTGAGCGCCCCACAAACCAAACATATCATTATCATCGTCATCATCATCATCTGGACGACTTATAAAGTCAATTTGCTCCAGACCTCAGCGTTCAATATCAGTACATTCTCTGGTTTCCGCTCTTGAGGAAGAACGGGCTCCCAGTCCTCCACAGACATTCAGACACTGTTTAAAGTATGTACATAAAAAATCCTAAATGTTACAAATGTACATCACGGACTCACTATATCTCATTGATCGAGCGAGGTGGCGCAGTGGTTAGCACACTGGACTCGCATTCGCGAGGACGACGGTTCAATCCCAATGACGATTCAATCCCGCGTCCGACCATCCTGATTTAGGTTTTCCGTGGTTTCTCTAAATCTCTTCAGGCCCATGCCGAGATGGTTCCTTTGAAAAGGGCACGGTCGACTTCCTTCCCCATCCTTCCCTAATCCGATGAGATTGATGATCTCGCTGTTTGGTCTGCTCCCCCAAAACAACCCAACCCCCCAACAATAGGTTTAGAACTGACATTACAGCACTATTTGAGCATACCCTCTCCTCTACTTATTTTTTATTGAACAACGAATTCTATGAGGAATCAGACGGTGTCGCCATGGGGAGTCCTTTGTCTCCCCTGGCGGCCAATCTTTTTATGGAAGATTTTGAGGAGCAAGCACTCGCCTCAGCCACTTTTAAACCAACAATATTTTGACAATATGTTGACGATACTTCTATAGTTTGGCCTCATGATCTAAATCGTCTGCGAGATTTCCTACAACATCTGAACTCCATACACGAAAACATAAAATTTACTATGGAGCTGGAGAAAGAGGGTTGCTTGCCGTTTTTAGACGTCTTAGTGCGACGTAACAGCGATAGCACACTTGGTCATTCAGTATACAGAAAGCCCACTCACACAGACCTTTACTTGCAAGCCTCTAGTTGCCACCATCCGGGACAAACGATGGCTGTTCTGAAGACCGTGATTCACCGAGCCCACGTCATCTCTGACGCCGATAGTTTGCAAATTGGACTGGAGCACCTGCAGACTGTATTTCTGAAGAATGGGTATTCGTCCCAGCAAGTGGAGAGAGCGCTGCAGACCTATCAGCGATAGAGCAAAGAAGAGGAATATGCCCTTAAAGCGACTTACTGTTTACCATATATTGGTAATATTTCAGTGTAGATAGGCAGAATATTAAGAAAATATAAAGCAAAAGCAATCGTTCGCCCTCCCGCAAAAATTTTGTCGCTGTTGGGATCTGTCAAAGACGACCTAGAGTTGCTCAAGGCAGGTGTTTACAGGATTCCCTGCGAATGCGGCAAATCTTATATAGGGAAAACGACGCCTACTGTGCAGGATCGTATTGTAGAACATCAGTGGCATACTCGCCTCCTTCAGCCTTGTAAGTCTGCCATCGCCGAAAATTGTATTTTCACTGGTCATGTAATGAATTACAATGAGACAAAAATTTTGGCCCAAACGGCTAACTTTTGGAGTTCTATTTTTAATGAATCCGTGGAAATACGACTGTCTGACAGCGTGTCTCATATTAATCGAGACGGCGGTTTTCAATTGAATTCGGCATGGAACCCAGTTGTTGAAAAACTTCGTGTCCTCCGTAGCCGGCGTAGTTCTGTGATGGAACAGTGGGAAGACAATCTAACTGATTTCGATGCGCGAGTTTTCACCACAGAGGACGCACGCGCATCGCCAGGTGAATCCACGACGCATGTGCCGGCGAGGCCTTAAATACCAGAGCTCATTGCGTTTTCGTCAGTATCACCTGAAGATGGCCAGAAGTCTGCGCCGAAATATTGTGGCAGGAAGTTACAGACATCCGGCAGTTCTCCCGAAATTTTGTGGAACAATATATACGACGGGAAAGTTTTAAATCTCAGCCTAGGTCAAGGTCGCTAAAATTCCTTTATTTGATAACTAGTTTCATATCATCGACGAGCCTTCTTCAGATTAATAAAAATATTTTACCATTTCTTTCCGTGTATACCAGCCACCAGTCATTACACGTCGTACACTGGTATGCACGGAATCAAATAACAACATTTTTTTATTGATCTGAAGACGGCTCGTCAGTGAACCGAAACTAGTTGTCAAATAAAGGAATTTTAGCGATCTTGAACTAGGATTTTTTTTATCTATATATTTTAACGTAACAGATGGCATATCTTCTGATTTGACAATGTCAAGTAATAACTATTTAAAGTGTCCCCAGCGGAGTCCAAGTCATGATAAAGGCAAAGGGTGAACACATCCAATGTTAATGTTCATTAACTGGTGTTCAAATACTTTTATCAGTGAGAACTATGTCGCACTTCTTCCAAAAATTTCCAGTTAATTCCCCGAGGATCTCTATTACTATTTCGGATAATTATCATCTCGCAAGGCTGTGGCGGGCAGTATTTTGTGATACAGGGGACTGTTCGTAATGATGGCCAGAGCAGATCCCGCGACAAGGCGTGCTATATCGTAGTTCTGACGATGCCTCATGGCCAGGACTGCCAAAGTGTGAGGCTGGGTGTGACCAGGAGTCGGTCGAGAGCTGGTGGTAAGAACAGTTCAGGATCTTTGAGATGCTGAAATGTTCGGTCACTGCCGGAGGGGCAGGGTTGAAGCAGGTTCTGTTAATGTGTATACTACGAGGTGGGGCTGGAAAAAACCGAGGGATTAAAACCGATTCCGGGATTTTAGTCTTGAATAACTAGTATTTTCCGGTATTTGTTTGATTTCGGTTGCAACAGGTGTTTTTTTAGTTTTTACTAACAACCGAGTAAAAAGACCGAAATATCAGTTACCATAGCAGCAGTGCTATAATTTTTTGTTTTTAAGTAAATCTTTTTTAAAAAAGGAGTACTTTTTATTCGTACAGTTTGCATTGGTTTGAAATGTTGCGGCATCACAGAAGAAGAAAAAGTGATCAGAGCTGTTTTAATAATAATTCCAACAGGGCCGAGCAACAAGTACATGGCATAAAAAGTGGTACTACATTGCTGAGGCAATAATGTTCCTGTTGCCGTGTGTCGTGTCTTAAGGTCAGCACATACGTGCTGTGTGCGAGATTTGGGCCCAACTTGTTTATGAGGTAGTTTCTCGCTGTCGTCACCGAACATCCGTTGTATTACAGAATAGGACAAACCCTAATCTGGGAATATTTTTACAAAGTTACGTAGTAATGAAGCATAATGCTTCATTTTTTAGAAGATTAAAGATTTGTCTATCATTTCTATGAAATAATAAAAGTGGAAAGAAATTATGGTAACAAGAATAAATTAAAAAAGGTAACGATAATTCATTCGTACTACACAATAAAAATAGAAAGCAGCTAATTCGCTGCCTGTGTCTACATAATTTGCTATTATCTGCTTGTAGTCGTTGAAAACAGAAAAAATGACACGAAAATGGAGTTCTTCAACCTCAGTTTTCAGCCTTTAGCGTTGACTATTCGTAATGCCCAAGTAGTGGCACGATCCCCGATTACAGCATGATTTTTGAGTAGAGTTTCAAAAAATTATAATCAATAGAAGAATAGTGGTGATTTTTGGTGGTATTCGACTACTTACGACTTTCCGAGAAAAGCAGCAAACGGTGAACGGACTGTACTCTTTCATTTGCCTATTTAATTTAACATTTTGATTTTATGTACCTTGAAACTGAGGGCGTCAAATTTTTTTCAATATTTGTTCCATTTCTGCATTTAGTACAGGAAAGAACAGGAATAGAAAACCGAAAATCGGTTCTTTCATTCAGGTTAAATTGGCGTGAAAAAAAAGATATAACCGAAAACCCGTTGTTTCAGCGATAACCGCCTTCCGTACCGCAAGGTTGAGCGTTGGGCCAGAGCCTGGGCTGTCTACAGCCTAGGCTGAATGTCATCTGGTGTTTGTAGAAAGTTGGTGGTGAACGACAATGCGGAATATCTGAGATACACACCGCATTGGTTGTTCCTCATACTGGAATATGTTGTGGGAAGACGCAAGTTGCAGTGTTGACCCGCCAGGGTAGCCGAGAGCGCTAATGCGCTGCTTCCTGGACTCGGGTAGGCGCACCGGCCCCGGATCGAATCCGCCCGGCGGATTAACGACGAGGGCCGGTATGCCGGAAAAACCCGGATGTGGTTTTAGGCGGTTTACCACATCCCGCTAGGTAAATACCGGGCTGTTCCCCAAGTTCCGCCTCAGTTACACGACTCACAGACGTATGAAAACGTTCACACTATTTCATGACTTGCACTAGATGCAGACAGCTGGGGTACACTACTTCCGTCCCGGGGGTTCGGAGTGGCGTCACTAAGGGCATCCGGCCACCCTCTGCAATTAACACTGCCAAATCCGTAATAACAAAGCCGACCCCGCGTTGGAGCGGGACAAAGGCCCCGAGAAAGAAAGAAGAAAGAAAGAAAACGCAAGTTGCAGTGTTCTCTTGACAGAACATGAGAACCTGCTGTGAGTGATATCAAATGGAGCTGATGATGGTAGACACCCTCGGTATTCCAAGACCCGGAAATCACAGGATTTGAAGAGCTCCTGGGAACGTTGATAACACAGTGTTGTTCTAGCAGAGCACTGGAGTCTGGACTGCCAATGGCCAAAGCCGGATGTCGTTTACTGTTGGTGCAGACTGGCTGTGGCTCAGTCGCTATCACCTCGCCGGCTACGATCGGAATTAGGACGGGTCTCGGGAGAGCGCACGCCGCAGCGTTCGCCTGACGGCGCGACGGAGTCTGGGCTGCCAGCGGGCGAGGCTGGGCGCCGGCGGCTGCTGGAGCCCCGCAGCTGGAGAGCGACACTCTGGAGCCTCGTGGAGGGGGCAGGCGGCGCGGAAGTGCGCGAGCGCGGCACGGTGCGGGGGCAGCAGTATTCTGGAGGCGGGCCTGGAGGCGGCGTGGTGCGCCACGGCCAGCGCGGCGGCGGTGCGCACCAGGCTCTTGGCGGCCGCCGCCCCCGCAGACCAGAAGGCGTTGCCCCCCACCAGGTAGACGTTGCGCGCCGACAGCGACGCGTGGCGCACCAGCGCGTCCCTCTGGCCGGACACCAGCTGCGCCAGCATCCCGCGCCACGACCGGCTGCGCGTGGGCACCAGCACCTGCCGGCGACACCACATGTCTAAGGCTGACTGACTTCCTAGGTGTTCCAGTTACTCACTTAGCGTTTCTCTTTAACATAATGCCCTTGCAGTCTGTCATTGCTCCATCAAAGCATGACGTGTTACACTTGTAGAATACACTGACTGAAAAGAGAACTGCAACACCAAAAAATGGTTAATGTAAGAAAGTTTCGAGAATACACTTTAGTCGAGTCAAATATCAGATATACCTTGCAAAAGATGGGGTAGAAGAGTTTATTTTTCAACTCGTTCATATAGTTGGAATGATCAGAAAACCGAGTTTTGCCAACAAAATTTCGCTTGGGAAAACTTTCTGCAGTTAAAAAACTTGGAAAATTTCGGCCTTTTTTCAGTTTTTTCAAAATATCTCAGTTTTTTGCTCCTATCGCTTTAACGTCTATTTTCTTTTTTAAAGAGCACAAAATTCTCTACAAATTTGATTCTTGCCATTTTTTTCTACTCCCAATATCTAAGGCGCTACAACGCCTCAAAAAATACCAATTTTTCAAATTTTGAGCATAGTGGCAGGACCCCTTATTTTTGAACACTATTTTTTCAGTTTCTGTTTGTGTAGTATAAATACCTTATACATCATGTTATATGTTGATATTTACCACTTCACTTTCAGGTATTCAATTTCTCTGTATGCAACATGAGGATTGCTGGGCACCCAACTATTGTGATTCTTACATCACTACCTGAAGTTCCCTATGGGCCACCTAAGCCCTGGTATTTGTAAAACTATAAATATAAAAATACATCATTAGGACACACACACACACACACACACACACACACACACACACACACACACACACACGAAATAAATTGTCTCAGGAAACTGAACTACTATTAGCTGCAATAGGCAACCTAATTAGGTAGGTAATTATTATTGTGTATAAAAGCCACACAGTTGACATTAAAAATAATTAGCTTTATTACAATTAAAATGCATTGTCAGTTACTAAAAAATGTGGACAGTTCTGGGTGTGTAATACTTGTAATAGCGCACTTGAGACAGATAGGAGCATCACTTCCGACGTTTTGATGGGCCAGGTTCCTCAGTGACACCAGAAATACCTTGAGTTACGGATTCAGGGTCTGTACATAGAGTTGACCCCAGATCGACCTCTTCTTTAAACAGCGAGTCAGCCTCAGCAAGTTCGTTGATTTCGTCACCGGTTTCCTCAACTTCCTCCATAACATCTTCTTCACTGTCTTCATATAAAAATTTTGGCACGTTTTCACAGTTGACCCCAATACATTTCTTGCAAATTGAAGAACATTTCAAACGGGCTTTTCTGCAGGACCACGCTCCGCCACAGTTCAGCTTGCATGAGAATGAAACAATGTGAAGAAGTGCTTCAGGTGCTGGATCTTGGCTTATTATAATGGGTATTGGACTGTGGTCACTGTGATTCCAGCCCCATTTCTCAGGAGGTTTCCAGTTTTGGACTTGTTGGTAAGTCCGCAACGAATGATGTTGTGCAGCATCTTGTGTAGGTAGCAACCGTGCAAGATTCAGTTTGCTTTTTGTGGCAGACTTGGCGAATAGCTGGTACCGCAAATGGTCTAGTGTGTGGGAACTGCTGACACCTCCACTATACAATGCGATAGTAACCTGTTCTCCTGCTGTTATTATTTCTTCACGGGTAGCATGTGGTTTATTGAACGTGCAAAGCGCTGAGGTTAGGTGTTCATTTTTCGCAACAGTATTGCAGCACTTAATTTTTCCTTGACCAAAAAAAGCGGATGTTGTATCACATCCGCTAAAGGCGTGAGTGAACAGAATATATTCACTGTCAAACTTGTAAGATGCAGTGGAAAACCACTTGTCTTCTGCATTTCCTCTTCCTGGCTTTAAGAAAAATAAGTTTTCAATGCCTTGCCCCAAACCGGTCATGAGCACAAGCAGGTCAACATCTTCTCCTACAATGACAACACTTCCAAAATCTTTGGTTCTTGAAATGGCAGATGTTACAATCATAACGTCAGCATCTTCTTGTGCCTGGTGCACTTCAATGCTACACTCCAGAAATTCCTTTTTGAGAAGTGTGATCAAACGCATCTTGTTTCGTTCGTTGTCCAAGAACTTGTCCTGAGGGACTTGGTTCACCATCTCTGATTCAACCACAACGTCAACCGAAGAATGTTTTTTGGGGCTACGAATCCCCTCAGCACTCTTTGTGCTACATTTGTCTCCCTCACATAGATACCCATCAAATACAATAGCAAACTGAGATCCAAAATGACGTTGCAGGTAAGAAACATAGCTTTGGGCTATTGACTTGAAGCAAACATTTCGAGTCCAAGTCACTTTGTGGATAAAATACCCTCCATCAATGACAAAAAATTCACTCGGTCCACCTGACTTCACATCTTCCACTGGAACGAAGGCATTGTAGAATAAAGATTTTGTTCCTTTTCGCATGCCTTTTTCTGAGAATATGGACATTGGGTAAGGAGCAAGTTCATATTTCAGAAAGGCTTTTACCTCTTCTTCACTTTGTTTCATTAAACAAATCCTTTGGAAAAGAGTTAAAGGATCAACAGGAGTAATTTTAGTGCTCCCAGCTTCTACAGAATTGAACGCAGAAAGGAGAGTCACAACTTTGTCTTTTCTACGCAACTTTACATAGTGGAAATTGTCACCAACTATTCTTTTCATGCCTTTTTTTCCCCCTCTTCGTGACACATATGACAATTAGCATCCTCCGTCCCGACAACACCACTGTTGATAGACATTATAAAATCACTTTCAGGGAAGGTAGGGTGCACTGAATACCAATCACGCAGCTTACGCAAGTCTATGCCATCTCGTTCGATGCGACAACTTCTTGCATCTACATGCTGTTCTGATGTTACTGCGCTCACTTCGCTATACAACTCAATTTCTTCACAAATCTTCTGCATGTGAATCATACCCAATGTCCATCTGGTTAATACACTATCCGTAATTGCTCGGCCAGAAGTAAGCCCCCCAGAGCTCTTCATGGTTCTCATCAATGTTTGTTCTATAGTCATGTCAGAAGGAACCCCTGACCAATACTTTTCTGATCGCCGGATTGTAACATGTTCTTTCGTTGTGAACTTCTCATATTCTGATAAACCCATTTTTTCCTCGAGTCACAACATATCCTGTAAGTAGAGGTGGCCACTTTTAGCGTACATAAAATGTCCAGCTGAATGGAAGTAGGGAAGCATTTTTCGCACGCTTTCAAGATGAAGTTTCCAATTGCCTGATCGATCCGCTTCAATAAATTGTTTCATGAGAGTGACCATCTTGTAGTACTGAACCCATAATTTTGCTGTGGGTCCCTTACTTTCAATCGTTTTCAGGGCAGTTACAAATTTTTTTATGACTTTTTCCCTGAGAACACTGGTATCCTGGCCAACTGACAGTTCTGACTCACCACAAGGAGAAGACAAGTCATTAAATGTCCCACGTTCATCTTCTGTTAGCTCAATGTGATCCCACACTTGACAGGCCAAAGCAAGGTGACGCAATAAATGCGCTCGCACAGCCCTGGAATATGCATGTCCACACAAAATCTTGTCAACGTTTTCAGCGAATATTACACCAAATAAGTCCTTTAATCCACTTCCACCCATGATCATACCGATACATCCCATGAACGACGTAAGGAAATGGAAACCTCCAAGTCGGACCTCCACATTATGAAATTCAGGAAGGTCAATCTCCACAATATCCCTTGCCTTCCAATACAGAGGCTGATCAAATGTGACAAAGCATGTAGTCTGATTATGTCTTTTACATGCATCTCTAGCTATCATCAGAGCAATATGGTGTCATAATGGGTTGGTGATGAATTAGGAAATGGAAGACACTTTATTTTAGAACGTTCATATTCTTTGCCTGCCGTCAAGCGTTCCATGTAACCATTCCATCCTGAAACAACTGCATTCTGAGACCATTTACAATATAACCACGTAATTTCCGCTGTGAGATGACGATCTCACCTTTTGCAGGAGCAATTATGTCCAAATCTTTAATATTTATAGCCTTCAGCCCTCCAACTTGTGTTCTGTGGAATGTCTGTATGTCATTTTTTCCGTCTTCACTAACAAGTTGAGCTGAGTTACGATGATTCAACTTTTTAATATTTTTCTGAGGAAGCAATGCATCATGAGGAGTAACACACATTATATCTCCCATTGCATGAAAAGTACCAGTTCCATCTAGGGTGTTTACATTGAAATCTGCATTCTCAAACACAAATTGGCAAAATGCGTCACTTCGTTGTCTTTCGTTGTCAAGCTGAAGGATTGAAGACACTTCCAACAGGGCAGCTTCCGTATAAGATGCTACAAAGCCAAGGGAAGACAAAACCTGGATGAGATGTTTTGAGCCAAACTTCCGGTACAAGTATGAACTAATAGCAGTCAAAAGTGATGAAATAAATGAACGTGGCCTCGCAGCACTTATGAGTGCATGAGCAAGAGAAACACATATTTTCCCCCATTTTCTGGCAGACCGCTTGTGTTTCAAAATTATAGTTTCAAAGAGCAATCTTACAGATTCTGGTATGACAGACTCTACATCACATAAAAAATTATCAGAGGGAGGGTACTGTTTTACATCGTACACTACTGATCTTATATCGTGCAATATGATATTTGCAGCTGCTTTGACGATTCGTAGTCTTTCTTGCTGAGGATCTGAATTTCTTTTCGTGTACCAATTTTCACTGAGTAGTTGGTGCCCAACATTCTTGAAACACACGACTGCTGGCTTTGAAGCTGTTTCAGCTATCACCACATCGTCACCATATTTCTGGAAAACGCGAGTCTTGACAGTTCGAATATCAGGACGAGGTGATGTGGGTATTTGCTCTAACAGATCGTCCATAGAAAACTGACATTCTTCCGTATTGGTTTCTAGGTAGGCAAATATAGCCTCCATGCCATCATCTACTTGTGTTGCAGGTAGGTAACCTCGTTTCTCTCCAGTAGCTGAAAAACGGTGAAAGAACTTTCTGTAGCAAAATCTGTAGTACCACCCATCTGCAGCAACCAAATCATTTACATTTTGAATCCGCTCTACCACTTGTTGACCAAATTCATCACCACGTCGTTTAGCCTGTTCCAATACTGTCGATTGCACTCCCAATTTCATTACTTTGTAAACAAAATTTCGTTTGGCATATGGCAATCTTAACTGCTTGGTTAAAAAGTCATCAGAATTCCCTCTTGCACATAAGATGCATTTCTCTTTGAAATTGAACTGACCTTTTTCCTGCGACCGACGTAGCACGCCTGTTGGTTCCTGAGGATGTCGAAGGCTAGCTGCTATCATTCTCTCATTAATGTACTTCTTGTAGCATGCTTCATGCACCATCACTTCACTGGGCGTTTTCAAAAAACGGGTGTGAGCAGACTCCCTGCGTTTAGCACTACAATCGATAAGTGTGCTCAGTCCTTTCTTTTTCACATTGCATCCACCACTCACCACAGTTTTTTCGCAAATGAAACACAAATTCATGTCAGACAACTCATTTTCAGCACCGCAAAATATACTGAATGGAAGCGACTCCAAACTGTAGGACACTTATTGTTGTGTGCTAATAGCTGTCAGCGCGCTGTGAACAATCACCAGAGATAATCGCCTTCCGCCCGCCAAAGAATAAATACGCGTTTGTCCGCTAAAGAACAATTCCTACATACTTTTTCTTATAACTGATCATTAACGTCAATCAACTGTAGAAAGTGTACGGCACCTGCATGCAATCGTATTACATAGTGTAACACAAATAAACTTCACGCAATCCGACGTGAAAGTGTTCGTAGTTACTGAATATGATGCTGTTTGTCCTGGTCCTGCAGCAGAGTGAGATGGTAAATGTCAATGAATAACATGATGAGTAATATGTTTATACTACACAAACAGAAACTGAAATAACAGTGTTCAAAAATGAGGTAATTTGCCACTTTTCTCGAAATTTGAAAAATTGGTATTTTTTGACGCGCTGTAGCGCCTTAGATACTTGGAGTAGAAAAAAATGGTAAGGGTCAAATTTGTAGAGAATTTTGTGCTCTTTAAAAAAGGAAATAGACGTCAAAGCGATAGGAGCAGATGAAACTGAGATATTTTGAAAAAAAAACTGAAAAAAGTCCGAAATTTTCGAAGTTTTTTGACTGCAGAAAGTTTTCCCAAGAGAAATTTCGTTGGCAAATCTTGGTTTTCTAACCTTTCCAACAATATGAACGAGTTAAAAAAATAAAATCTTCTACCCCACCTTTTGCAAGGTACAGGCTTTTTTGTGAGTTTCACTGGACTACTTGTCTAGGTACCATATTTAAGTGATTACCACTGCAAGATCAAAGGCTAGTGTAAACGCGAAATAAGCCATTGCAAATGTGAATCGCTGGTACGTTAATAATCGGTGTAGCTGTCAGACTGTTGAATGCAAGCATGAAAATATGCATGCATTGTGTTGTACAGGTGTCGGATGTCAGTTTGTGGAATGGTTTCATGCCTGTTGCACTTGGTCGGTCAGTACAGGGACGTTTAATGCTGTTTGTGGATGACGCTGGAGTTGTCGTCCGATGATGTCCCATATGTGCTCGACTGGAGACAGATTTGGTGATCGAGCAGGCCAAGGCAACATGTCGACACTCTGTACAGCATGTTGGGTTACAACAGTGGTAAGTGGGCGAGCTGTATCGTGTTGAAAAATATGCCTTGCGAGTCTGTTCACGAATGGCAGCACAACAGGTCGAGTCACCAGATCGACGGCGGAGAATAACCACTGGAGTGCTCCTACTGTCATACGATATCGCACCCCTGACCATAACTCCAGGTGCAGGTCCCGTGTGTCTAGCAGGCAGACAGGTTGGTCGCGGGCCCTCAACTTGCCTCTTTCTAACCAACACATCACTAGCGCCGAGGCAGCAGCAGTTTTCATCGGAAAACACAACACACACTGCCCTCCACTGAGCTCTCGCTTTACAAAACTGAAATCGCAAAAGGCGGTGGTTTGGGGCCAGTGGAACCCACGCTACTGGACGTCTGGCTCGGAGCAGCCCTTGGAGTAACTGGTTTGTAAAAGTTCGTTGTGTCACTGTGGTGCCAACTGCTGTTCAAACTTCTGCTGCAGATGCAGTACGATGCGCCAGAGCCTTACACGACGGTCTTCCCTCTCGGCAGCGCCACATGACCGTTTGCAGCCCAGTCTCCTTGCGACCGAACATTCCCGTGACTCCACGGTCACCAGTCATGTAAAGTGCCTAAATTCCTGCCAAGTCGTCCAGCAATATCATAGAAGGAACATCCATCTTCTCGTGGCCCCATTACGAGGCCTAGTTCAAACTTTAAGTGTTGACAATGGCGTCTTTGTCACCATAAAGTCATTCTTCAGCTCACCATATTTAATCTGAAAAGTGACTATCGCTCACGACCGTTACGGCTTGTATTTAAAGAAAACCTGATTTGCATCCTCATATTGGCGCTACTAGCGCCACACCAATGCGAGTGGTGCGAACTTTGATTAGACATCATCTTCTAGATGTAGAAAACGCCTATTAATTTTCGTTTATGTTTCACAACTCTTTCTGTGTGTTGCGATTTCTTTTCCGTCAGTGCATTTCGTTCAGCGTTCATTCAACGACATGTCTGAGTTAGCAATTATCAATTCTATGTCATTCACCAGCCACAGCTGGACAGACAGCATCAACATACAACATTATCAAAATACATGAATACAACTCTACTCTAATACTAATTTAATACCGCAGGACATATTTAAGTTATAAATTAGATTACAGTAATATCACAACAATAAAACAGATACAAGTGTATAATCAAATTAAATATAACGGCTGCTGTTGGAGTCATGGAACTGAGCTGCAGCTCAAGTAAACATTATGCTATTACTAGAGAAGAATTCTTCAATATTGTAGAAGGGTTGCTCTTTTAGCTTATACAAAATAGTAGTTTTAAACTCTCCCATGGTAAAGACTGAATGTGATCAGGTAGAGCATTAAACAATTTTAGGGCCACCATTGGAAAGCTGTTTTGTGTCTTTGCTAATCGACACCTTGGCATGTTGATACTGTCTTTGTTGCGAGTGCTGTATTTGTGAACTTCATTTCTCTTTCTGTAGATATCATGGTTTCTCTTTATGTGGAAGAGGCAGTTCAACGTATACTGGCTGTAAACAGTCAGAACTCCTAACCTGGTGAAGAGCTACGATCATTTCTTCAGTAGAAGAGATGGATCACAATAGGGAATACCAACAAGTGCTCCTGGCTCTTAAGGTATGCGTTTGAGAGGCCACATTTACTAGATTCTTTTTGCTTCGAATGATCATTCCCGTCATATCCCAGATTACTGATCATTCCTCCTGGGACATCATGTATATTCGCCGTATCCATCGTCAGGGGCTGACTGCAGGGACTTCTGGGACAGATGTTTATATTCAAGCAATAGTGCTCTTGCTTATTGTTGGTGGAGTGATGTCACTTGGGATAATGAATGGAACACAGCCGCACCCTCCTCCCACCACTAAGCTCCAGGACGTATAAATTGAATAGAAGGAGAAATAGATACTGCACACAGCGATGCTGCTTCTCTTTGAAACGAATGTTATGTGTGAAATCTCCATTTCCAGGACCTGGCCCCAGGTTTCAATTAGGTTACAGGCATTTTCTCTGTCAATTTTAACTGTGTAAATCCTAGTGTTTATAGATTATTTATCTCACAGCCCTAGTGACATCACTTCAGACGGGATTTCATGCGAAAATAGTGAAAATAGAGAGTAAACAGAACCCGCCCTCCCATCCCTAACCTCTGCGCCAGAAAAACGGAATATTGAAACAAAGGCTGAGATAAGTTCTTCATCTACAAAGTTGGTATTAGGCCCTTCAACGAGGATAGGTTCAGCTTCGGTGATTTCTCTAAGTTTCTGAACTGGAAATGGAGTTCATGTTCAGTACAGTAATTGGACAGAGTATGGATTGTCTGACCTACTGGTACGCGAGAAACCAATTTGAAGGGGTAGTCATGGGGTCATGCAGCCTCTTCCCTCCCCCCCCCCCCCCCAAAAAAAAAAAAAGAAATACACATTTTAATGGAAGTGTATCAGTTTCCAAATTTCACAGCTATCTTTTAGGGAGTAAAATAGCATGAACGCTAACATATTCAAAAATTCTAAGTATCACATGTTTCATTTTATACATGATGTTTTTCAGTTGCTTTCATGAGGGCCTGCCAATGTGAACTGGCTTGTAGCATATATACGGGGTGTAACGGATATTTTTTTTAATATGTGGTACCTTAAAATGTACACACATCAATGTGTTGGTTCTTTTTTCTCTGAGTCGAACAGTCTTCCCACAAATATGCCAAAAACATTACGACTTGTTGTTCCCTGCACGGTCATACCACACCACTAAGAGAATTACATCTGTCAGTATAGACCAACCGCTTCGTGTCCACGTGTCCACAGTTCAACACCCGACATGTTGCCCAGGGGAAAGAAACATAAATAGCTTGCTATTTCCATATGTAATTGGAAGTAATAACGAATGTGAAAACGTACGACTTGCAAGGGCTATAATTATTGGTCTGCAAATGTCGTTAATTACTGATGTAATGGAGGAGGAGATTAGTGTTTAACGTCCCGTCGACAACGAGGTCATTAGAGACGGAGCGCAAGCTCGGGTTAGGGAAGGATGGGGAAGGAAATCGGCCGTGCCCTTTCAAAGGAACCATCCCGGCATTTGCCTGAAGCGATTTGGGGAAATCACGGAAAACCTAAATCAGGATGACCGGAGACGGGATTGAACCGTCGTCCTCCCGAATGCGAGTCCAGTGTGCTAACTACTGATGTAATGTTCAGAACACCGTCCTCAGGCGACAATAGAAATATCTGCACTTATTCGCGTTACATACATACATGCTAGTCCATCATGGTATGCAGGACAACTTCTGAAGGATCTTAAACATGGCTGCGAATCAGAAACTGTGTAAATCTGAAGAGGTTGGAAAAAAAAAAAAAAAAAAAAAAAACCAACCAGCGAGTTGAAGAAGATACTTTTAGAAATATCGAATCCTAGGTCAAGGGCTAGTAAACCGTTGTTTTGCAATTGGTTGGCAGATTTTTTTCAACCTCTTAAGCTCCTACAGGGTTTGGAAGGTAGGTGAGGCGTACTAGCGGAAGTAATACTGTGAGAAGAGGATTCCATACAAAAGGTGGTCAGCCAATGCAACGATATAATTTTTTTAAAAAAAGGAGCATACTTAGGTGCAAACTTAGGCAGTAGACGTTGGGTGCACCTGATCTCTTTAAGAGGTAATGCTGTAGTATTGCTTTACAGCCATCACATTAAGCTGCAACAAGCTCTTGTTAGAGCAGTAGAGAAGGCAGTAGTGGGAAGATGATGTAATGTGGTGTGAGGTAACGGTGACAGATGGTTTATTCGGCACGAATATCGTGAGAAAGACCGCCCAAAATTGTGATTCCTCCCCGCAATTGGCTGCTGTGTTCGGAAGTGGCGCACTAAAATGATAAACTTCTGTTATTAATATTAGGAAAACGAAACAGTGAATTTACTTGCATTTCATACAAAAGCATCACTCAGTAGCACGCAATCATTCAATTACCTCAAAAGTGCTAATTACTAGTAGACTAATAGACAGTTGCCACACGAAAAGAGAGTCGAAGCACTTGGAGGTCTTCGGATCGCGCCTAACTTGGATGGCGGGCGAGGTGGTTCAACTGTCAGGTTAGAGCTGGATAGGCAGTCTCGGTGGACAGACGTATTATCTGCTGTGGTTGGTTTTGATCAAGAACTTAATTAGCAATCTCTGGCTTTCTGGACATGTAAATGAAAACTAGTTTGATAGTAAATACGAAACCACGCAGTTCATTATTTTATTTATGCTCTGTAGAAGTGTGAGGAATGGAAACTGTTTGCGGTTCGTAAAGTGAACTACAGTTGTACAGTTTCAGGTATTTCCGTAATAAAAAGCGAGTGCCATCCAGTTTATACAAATCAATTGAAAATTTAATTATTTATACAATAATAGTTCTTCGCTAAGAATTTATTACAGCTTCAAGATAACGGATTAACGACCTACTTGCTGTTTTCTGCCCGAAGGGTAACAACTATAGAGGACTGCAGGTTGGTGAACGTTATTCAGAACTTATGCATTCCACTCAGGACGGTGGAAGTAGCGAGGCACCTCGCGTGAACTGCAATCTTAGTACGAATGAGATCAGTGTCGCATCACCTGCGGTAACACAATGGAAATATGAAGTGAAGAAAATTTCCAGGAAAGTGACTTATTATACGCACGGAATTCTCTCTCTATATATATTCCCGCTCTTTCACATGCCGTAATGGTTTCAGCAAGGTTGGTACCCGCAGTTTTAGATCAATAGGTATCAGCGTATTAATACGAAGGATCATAACGGAACCAAATAAATAAATAAAAGATGTTAACGGTATTGGTTACAAAATACTGTGACGTGAAGTGCGGTACCTCATCTATATCGAGTGGTACAACAAAGCGGAAGCGCTCGAGACTGGAGTAAAGGCAGTGGTTGTAGGCGAGCACTTCCATGCGGCGCTTGGGCAGCAGCGTCGCCGTGGCGGAGGTGGCGCCCCTGGCGTCGCCGGGCAGAGTGAGCCGCAGCACCGACAGCAGGCCCCGCGCCTCGTAGTGACGCAGCAGGCGGCGCGCGGCCACGCCCACCTCCGACACGTGGGCCAGCACGTGTTGCGCCCCCAGCAGCCGCAGGGCCTCCACCCACCACGCCAGCCGGCCCGACACCTCCCTGTCTGCAAAACGACGACGAAGGGATCACCCAATTAAAACATTGCCATCTGGCATTTCTACGACTATACTCCGTTCATCATAAGAATAAACATAATGTAAACATTACATTTTGTATTCTTCCGCGTTTACTGGATCATCATTGGGTTTCATTACACATGGAGCGGAAGCCAAGCTGTCTCGAGTGCTGTTCAGTACGATGATGAGGACACGTTTTATGCTGCACGTTACGCGTACATCCCTCGGGGAAGATCAGTTTGGATTCCGTAGAAATGTTGGAACACGTGAGGCAGTACTGACCCTACGACTTATCTTAGAAAATAGATTAAGGAAAGGCAAACCTAGCATTTGTAGACTTAGAGAAATCGTTTGACAATGTTGACTCGAATACTCTATTTCAAATTCTGAAGGTGGCAGGGGTAAAATACAGGGAGCGAATGGCTATTTATAATTTGTACAGAAACTAGATGGCAGTTATAAGAGTCGAAGGGCATGAAAGGGAAGCAGGGGTTGGGAAGGGAGTAAGACAGGGTTGTAGCCTTTCCCCGATGTTATTTAGTTTGTATATTGAGCAAGCAGTAAAGGAAACAATAGAAAAATTCGGAGTAGGTATTAAAATCCATGGAGAAGACATAAAAACTTTGAGGTTCGCCGATGACATTGTAATTCTGTCAGAGACAGCAAAGGACCTGGAAGAGCAGCTAAACGGAATGGACAGGATCTTGAAAGCAGGATATAAGATGAACATCAACAAGAGCAAAATGAGGATAATGGAATGTAGTCGAATTAAATCGGGTGATGCTACGGGAATTAGATTAGGAAATGAGACGCTTAAAGTAGTAAACGATTTTAGCTATTTGGGGAGCAAAATAACCGATGATGGTCGAAGTAGAGAGGATATGAAATGTAGACTGGCAATGGCAAGGAAAGCGTTTCTGAAGAAGAGAAATTTGTTAACATGGAATATAGATTTAAGTGTCAGGAAGCCGTTTCTGAAAGTATTTGTATGGAGTGTATCCATGTATGGAAGTGAAACATGGACGATAAATAGTTTAGACAAGAGGAGAATAGAAGCTTTCGAAATGTGGTCTACAAAAGAATGCTGAGGATTAGATGGGTAGATCCCATGACTAATGAGGAAGTACTGAATAGAATTGGAGAGAAGAGAAATTTGTGGCACAACTTGACTAGAAGAAAGGATCGGCTGGTAGGGCATATTCTGAGGCATCAAGGGATCACCAATTTAGTTTTGGAGGGCAGCGTGGAGGGTAAAAATCGTAGAGGGAGACCAAGAGATGAATACACCAAACAGATTCAGAAGGATGTAGGTTGCAGTAGGTACTGGGAGATGAAGAAGCTTGCACAGGATAGAGTAGCATGGAGAGCTGCATCAAACCAGTCTCTCGACTGAAGACCACAACAACAACAACAACAACGCGTACATCGGCCCAAAGATAATACGGCGGAACAACTCGACCGGCGCATATAACTTAGACATCACTGGCCAGACAAGTGATCCAACTAACCTGCATTGATGTGAACAGGTACAGTACAGACATAGAAAGAGACAGGCAGAGAAGGAAATAATGGGAAAGCTCGCGCGATACGCTCCTTAGGTGATCGGATGGGAAACATAAGATAGTTTCGATCTTATCTAACATAGTATTATAATTAAAAATAAGAAAATTCCTGATTCTAACAAGGGTATTTTTTCTGTATGTGCGGCGTAAAAGAGCACTGCTGGGATTTTGCCATGTAGTTAATTATTGAAGCCACTGGAGGTATTACAGTCAGTCGTCTGTCAATCTACGAACTCCTTCCACATCCGACTCCGAGGAGCAGATTTCAGTACTGCTACGTTGATAACGAGGGGGTTGATGCGTCGCGCGGCTGGCGCCAGTACCCTTTCTTGTAGTGTCGTCTTTGCCATCTATTTCGCTTTCGCCGACCGCGAGTCAGTTGTTCATCGCGGGTTCGGCTGTTTAAGTCTGCAGTATCGAGGCAGCATTTCTGATTGTGTGGTCTGTCGGTTACGGTTACAACGTGGTCGGGAGGTTGGTCCTTTACTTGACGCGCATGCTTATTGCGCGTGGTATTACTGGAGTGCTGTGTCCGGAGACGGCGGAAAGGTTTTGTGTTCCGGCACGGGGCGTGGTGTTTGGCTTTTCTCGCCACGCAGTGGATGTTGAAAACAAGAGCTTGCCGGAGCGTCACTTGGCATTAACCGTTCGCCTGGGCATATGGTGTAAGTTTGATTTAAACAGGTGCAATTGTGTGCTTACCTATATTTGTTATTGGTTAACTAATATGTTAAGTGTGGATTTGGTGACGAGTCTCATATGTCAAAGTTATGTCACACATGGCATGATAACGGGGTTAAAAAATGGTTCAAATGGTTCTGAGCAGTATGGGACTTAACATCTATGGTCATCAGTCCCCTAGAACTACTTAAACCTAAGGATATCAAAGGAAATCACACAACACCCAGTCATCACGAGGCAGAGAAAATCCCTGGCCCCGCCGGGAATCGAACCCGGGAACCTGGGCGCAGGAAGCGAGAACGCTACCGCACGACCACGAGCTGCGGACTGATAACGGAGCTTGAGCATTCCATCTTAGTTTCCTACCACTTGATGGAGAATCTGCAGCTATATGTAAGGAAGCCCACTGACTGATTGTATATTTATAGTTGTTGTAACCTTGGTGATTTAGTACCAAAATTTGCGCCTTGGTTTATGAGTAACGAAATATTATGCTGTCTCGTAAAACTACATTATATTCCATGAAAGTGTAGTTCTGGTGGGATCTTGCCCGTTTAAAATAAGACTCAGCTGTTACCATCACATTTCAAGGAACAATCTTATCTACACGTGTATTGTAGTGTTTAAATGTATTCTTAAGTGTTGAGTTTAAAATTTTCTTAGCGTGTTTCCTGTTTTAATGTTATGTTTTATTCTTTTATGTAATATGAATGTGCAACTGCAAGTGTGCTGTTGTAGTTGATTTATGTTTCAGTTGTGCGGAGCGCAGTGTATTTCGTCCGGCACGGTGGGGCATGGCACCGGGGCTTGACGACTTGGCCGTTGCCAGTGGAACTGCGATTCGTTAGACCGGGCTCCATGTTGCTGGCCTTCTGTCTCGATCTCGTCCTTAAGTTGAGTATCACTGTTCTCTTTGCTCCTGGTTCTGTAAGGTCGTTAAGCTTTGTAACTCGTTCCTCCGCCGCTTTGGCGAATGTACCTTTCGTTCGAAATATGAATTTAAACCAGTAAGACTGGGTTTCACTCTGTAATTAGCGCCCTATCAGATTGCTGGAGGCTCTGCCTTATTAATTCTGTATTTCCTTATTAGCCATTTAGTCATTATATTTGTACCTTGTGTGCTGGTTGTGAAGTTTAATTTTTATAAAGGAAGGTCTCATGTGCGTATTTCCTCAGGGAATGTTTGGATGCTGAGGCGCTGTTTTTTTATTAATTGTTTGGTTATTTTAATTAGTGCGTTCCTGTACTGGCATCAACCGGATTATTCCTTCGTCAGAAGTTAGAGTGCCCGGTGTCTTCATTGCCGAGTGTTGAAGTTTCAGAAGCTGCTTTTATTATTACTTGTGTGCCTTATGTTACGCCTTAATGTTATGCCTTGGTATGAATTTATACTGCAAAGAAGAGTCATTGTACGGGATAGTCTTGCGGGTTTAGAGTTTGGCAAGTTTTGATTTTATTAAGTATCTACACCAACACAAATTTTGTTAAAGTTTTACGCATTTGTTATACAGATTTTAACAGGGGTTTAAGAAAAAATTTAGTGTGGCCCTGTGAGGTTGTTTAATTTATCTGTTTTATTGTATTAAATTGTGCGAGGTAATAAACATTGCTTAACACAAGCTGTGTATGTTCGATAATTACGATCCTGCTTCCTATCTTATTATGTGATATGTAATTATAAACTAGAAGACGAGCATTTTTTATTGAAAAATGATGGTTAAGTATGAGAATTTCCATAGATTTGATAAATTTCGTATTTAAATGATTTAGGTAACCAAACGAACACAAAAAGTTGTAACCCACAACGGGATTCAAACCGCCGCTCGTCAGCTTATAAATCAATGCCACTGCCGATTATGCCACGCAAATGGTTACATTGCTCACCCTTATATTTAGTACACAGCGTTTCTCGAAAAACGTCAAAGGTGATTTATCTATGCAATCTTGTCAAAACGTCAAGAATAACTTGTTTCTAGCCATTAATGGTGTTCCGCGCGCGTGTTTCACTACGAAGCACGAAGCAGTGTCATCCATTTTCACAATACGTATGAACAGCGAGCCAATCAGAGCACAAGTAGCGCTTACAGAGACTGTGACTGTACGCGATTTTTGAAATAAAAATTACGTAGTTTAAGTGATTGAAAAAAAACGTTGATTGCTGTTTACACACCAGAATGTCTCAAAGTTTCATTTACAGTGACCTAGTCACAATACAGGATGTTTATAAATGAATACCGGGGTTTTATCGCTTTATAATATTTATTATATTAAACTTACAGTTATAAATGATATGTCAAATGAAAGATCAACTCAAACAGTTTTACCAAGAACCTTATAAATGTTCAATGTGAGCACCATTTGTCACACGATACACATCAAGTCTATAGCTGAGTTCTTCCCAAACGTTGATAAGTGTGTCTTCAGTGATTGCAGCAACAACTGCTTCAATCCGGTTTCTTAATTCAGGGAGGTCTGCTGGTAGCGGAGGCACGTACACACGATCCTTGATGAAGCCTCAAAGGAAAAAATCGCATGGCCCTGTCATTGGGCCCCTTGCGGCCTATCCAGCGCTTGGGTGCAGTGAAGTTCGACCAATCGCGTACTTTATAAGGTTCTTGGTACAACTGTTTGAGTTGCTCTTTCATTTGACATATCATTTATAACTGTAAGTTTAATGTAATAAACTGGTCGGCTGCTCTTAGTCTGATTTGTAATAAATATTATAAAGCGTTAAAACTCCGATATTCATTTATAAGCACCCTGTATATCTAATACATAAGTTGGACCGACTTCCGAGAGCGGAGCCAACACCAGTGAACGAGAACTACAGCTGATGACAATAGTCACATTTGTGTTTGTTTACATCAGGTCTTTTTTTTATTATGATCAGGTATTGTAGTCTACTGTAGACTACCATAAGTAACCGTAGATTTCGGTAGTTTGCTAGTAGTTTTGGTCAATTAAGGTCGTACCCACATTACCTGTCCGTTATGTGTGTTACACACATATCATGTTTTACCTTATAGCGATCGGTTTCTTTACGGATGCTACTAGCGTCTTACTACATTTTCCTAAAAGCTGGAAGTAGCGAACCTCCAGAAACTCAGTGAGGATGTATAAAGGACTGGGTAACCTACGAAAAATTTTTGTTCTCCATAGTTATTCCCTGTCTTTTACTTAAAAGTAAACAGTATTTGTAGCAAAATTGAAATTGTCAATGTTTAATTCAGGTTTTATTCGAAAATTGTTGATACTCGTATGTAATGTAAAACAAAAAGATATTGTGGTAAAAATAAAGAAAACAATACAGACTTATTATATTGCGCTAGAAAACGTAGTTTCCTTAATAGAAAAAAAACACAAAACAAAATACATCAAACTTCAATACTTCATCGACCTTATATAATACACTCCTGGAAATTGAAATAAGAACGCCGTGAATTCATTGTCCCAGGAAGGGGAAACTATATTGACACATTCCTGGGGTCAGATACATCACATGATCACACTGGCAGAACCACAGGCACATAGACACAGGCAACAGAGCATGCACAATGTCGGCACTAGTACAGTGTATATCCACCTTCCGCAGCAATGCAGGCTGCTATTCTCCCATGGAGACGATCGTAGAGATGCTGGATGTAGTCCTGTGGAACGGCTTGCCATGCCATTTCCACCTGGCGCCTCAGTTGGACCAGCGTTCGTGCTGGACGTGCAGACCGCGTGAGACGACGCTTCATCCAGTCCCAAACATGCTCAATGGGGGACAGATCCGGAGATCTTGCTGGCCAGGGTAGTTGACTTACACCTTCTAGAGCACGTTGGGTGGCACGGGATACATGCGGACGTGCATTGTCCTGTTGGAACAGCAAGTTCCCTTGCCGGTCTAGGAATGGTAGAACGATGGGTTCGATGACGGTTTGGATGTACCGTGCACTATTCAGTGTCCCCTCGACGATCACCAGTGGTGTACGGCCAGTGTAGGAGACCGCTCCCCACACCATGATGCCGGGTGTTGGCCCTGTGTGCCTCGGTCGTATGCAGTCCTGATTATGGCGCTCACCTGCACGGCGCCAAACAACATACGACCATCATTGGCACCAAGGCAGAAGCGACTCTCATCGCTGAAGACGACACGTCTCCATTCGTCCCTCCATTCACGTCTGTCGCGACACCACTGGAGGCGGGCTGCACGATGTTGGGGCATGAGCGGAAGACGGCCTAACGGTGTGCGGGACCGTAGCCCAGCTTCATGGAGACGGTTGCGAATGGTCCTCGCCGATACCCCAGGAGCAACAGTGTCCCTAATTTGCTGGAAAGTGGCGGTGCGGTCCCCTACGGTCTTGGCGTGCATCCGTGCGTCGCTGTGGTCCGGTCCCAGGTCGACGGGCACGTGCACCTTCCGCCGACCACTGGCGACAACATCAATGTACTGTGGAGACTTCACGCCCCACGTGTTGAGCAATTCGGCGGTACGTCCACCCGGCCTCCCGCATGCCCACTATACGCCCTCGCTCAAAGTCCGTCAACTGCACATACGGTTCACGTCCACGCTGTCGCGGCATGCTACCAGTGTTAAAGACTGCGATGGAGCTCCGTATGCCACGGCAAACTGGCTGACACTGACGGCGGCGGTGCAGAAATGTTGCGCAGCTAGCGCCATTCGACGGCCAACACCGCGGTTCCTGGTGTGTCCTCTGTGCCGTGCGTGTGATCATTGCTTGTACAGCCCTCTCGCAGTGTCCGGAGCAAGTATGGTGGGTCTGACACACCGGTGTCAATGTGTTCTTTTTTCCATTTCCAGGAGTGTATGTTTCTATTAATCATAGACTACTTCTGCATTTATCAATGATAACAGGATGTTCTTACCTTTCATCAAGGTGAAGAACGTACTATTGAGTACAACATAAAACAATAATTATTCGTATTTCTTATGTTTGTGCTTGTAAACTGTACTTGCATTAAAAGTAATTACTTTGGTTACATAAAAGCGCAGAAGTTTCGCAATCAAATAAGTTTTATTACCTATAAAATGCAGTTTATATTCTATTTGGATATGGTATACACAGTGGACTAATAATGAATGATGTTCAGTTTTAATTATGTGCAAAACAAACAACCAAACAAATAAAAAAGCAAAGAAAGTTCACTGACTCCCAGTTTCTCTCTTACACATTCATTTATGTTCCTTTCCCTACCAATGTCACCAATACTACCGATAGTCCTACCATTTGTTACGTCATTTATAAAGTGTATCAAACTACCGAACTGTAGTTCTGGTAGAGAGCGACTCTAGTCAAAAGTATTTTATCCTCAAAGAGAAGTTAATTTATTAGGACATGAGAGTTCTTTCTAATAACGGATTTTTATCCTGCCTAACAAAATAAGATGGAGAAGACACATAAATAAAGTAAAGGAGTCTACAGAATGAATCAGCATCCTCAATGTGTGTATTTATCACTGTAGGTCTACCACAGGGATTGATTTTAGCTCCATTTTAGTCTTATTATAAGTAAATGATCTACTATCATATATGCAAGAAACTGAAATAGATGTCTTTGCTGACAATAGAAGTATTATAATAAACATCAATGAGTAAATTTTATCACTTCAATATATAAATAAATTTTGAAAAATTTGAAACATTCTCAGCATATAGATTGTTTACGCGAAAGAATGAGGTTACTAAGCTCACTGAGATTTTTATTAAGTTGCAGAGACAAGAGCATTATTCCAAAGTTCCCTAAAATTGTACATTTCATTAATACCAGCGCTGCAAATAACAAGATGCAAAGCAAGAGTGGCTCTGCTACAAGATAGGGTTCGTTTTAGTCGGGGTGAACTGGATTCTGTGTCCAGGGATGTGTATTATCAGTATTTAGAAATGGCACCGTACTACCTTCGTTGTCTTTGGACTGGGTAGATGGTGTGGCATGGACCAAGGCGACTTGGATCCACAATTCCATTATTCGTTATTTAGTACATGAATTAAAAGTTTTTTTAAAAATTTGCATATGTATAGGTGGGCATAGGAAGTTCCTACTCGACGATCCGTTGTCAACTTGATGGACAAATCTATAGATAACTCATCTGTGTGTATGCTGGTAAGATGTCTTCGCTTTGCAACTATCCCTGCTTCCCCACTATTAATGGACTTTCTCAGTTCCATCGTAGACGCCGTTCACTGTCTTGAAACAGATGCAGCAGAGGAAATTGGTCGGGAGTCTTGACGTGTGCCGACGAGAACTGCACCGCTGAAGGGCAACATTTTGCCTGTCGAGAGGGGTGCCCTCCGAAACTCTTGAGCAGACGTGGATACAGTAGTAGGCTACTCAAAGTGGATGAAGATTACATCACCGTGTTCAAGTCAAGGGTGGAGTATATTAATAAGATCAATGATGCAACATACTGCAATATCGGGAAAACAGCAAAATCTTTGACTACGTACTCTTTAGCTAAAGGAGATCATTAAGAGACGAAGACCACACAGGTAGTCCATAAAGCCAAGACTGAACTACACTAAGATCCATAAAGAAGATTTGCCTATGAGACGATTGTGAGCAGTATTTGGGTAGCCATCTATGATTTGGCCAGTTACTTGGCGTCTTTACTGAAACCAATTTTAGGCAAGTGTCCGCATCATATAAGGAATTCTACTGATTTCATCACCAGAGGTCAGTCACTTAAGCTGCAGAGCAACGACGTATTGGTCAGCTTTGACGCCAGTTCGCTTTTTACAAATTTACCTTCGGTGGACTCGCTACCTGTCTTCGGCAATAGGTCTGAGTCTGACATTACAACATTATTCGAGCACTCTCTCTCCTCGACGTACTCTTTATTTAACAACGGTTTTTCCCAACATTCTGACATTAGCACCATGGGGAGTCCTTTGCCTACCCTTGTGACCAACCTATTTATAGAAGCTTTTGAGGAGAGCACACGCGACTCAACTCTTTTAAAACCAACAGCTTCTTGACGACACACTGATGATGCTTTTATATTTTGGCCTCATGATGAGGACAGTCCTCGAAAGTTGCTTTATCATCTGAACTACGTACATCAAAGCATAAAATTTCCTATGGAAGAGAAGGTTGTTTGCTGTTGTTTTTGGTCGCCTTGGTGCTATGTAAGAGCGATGGTACACTTGGACAATCCTTACTTCGAAAGCCCACTCATACAGCCCCGAAGAGCTTTATCCATCGATGCCATACGATCTCAGACGCCGATAATCGATAAGCGTAAGTGGAACACGTACAAATCGTGTTCATGAACAACTGATATTCTTTTCAGCAAGTGCGGAGAGCGCTACATACGTACAAACGGCAGATGACGCCTTAAAAATGATAGCTTATCTACCACATATTGCAAATGTTTCCTCGAAAATAGGCCGAGTATTAAGAAGACGTAACGTTAAATTGATCTTTCGCCCTCCATCAAAAATGTCGGCCCTTTTGAGATCCATCAAAGGCGACACAGAGACGTACAAGGGAGATGTTTATAGGTTTCCGTACGAGTGAGGCAAATACTGCATGAGACAAAAGACGTATACTATGCGAGACTGCATCGTAGAACACGAGCGTCATACTCGCCTCCTCCAAGCCACCAAATCCACAGTCGCCAAACACTGTATTTCTAATGGTCATTTGATGAAATACAATGTAACAAAAACTGTAGCCGATACTCCTAGCATCTGGAGCTCCATTATCAAGGAATAAGTGGAAATACGACCGTCCGTTATCAAAAGGACGGCCACTTCCAGTCAGATTCTGAACGGAAACCTGTCATAGAAAAGCTTCGGCTCTGGGTAGCAGGTGTCATCTTACGATTTTATTGGGTGAAGATGTCGATGAGGCACGCTTTCAGCACGGAGGGCTCGCGGCATAGTGCTCTGACTGGCAGCAGGGCCGAAAATAAGGGAGCTCAGTGAATTTTCTCCAGTTTTCACCTGAAGATGGCCGAAACATCGTAGTAGCAAGTTACCGACATACGGCAGTTCGCCCTAAATTTCATGGAATAAATAATTTTTTCTCGGCAGTTATTATCTGGTTCTCTACAAATGGGCTGTTACTGAACATTTATGAAACATCGAACAAACAATTATTTAAATGATGTCATCTTGCTTTCAGCTATTAGTGTTTTATTTTACGATTGTACTTGCGGCATTAAGCCATTTTCAAGTACAAAATTTTAACGTGCGAGTCAAAATTTTACCCTTGAAAACAGCTTAAAGCCGACATTGCAATCGTAAAATACGGAAAAATCTTACGCTTTAAATTGCTTAACTCCGAAATTGCAACCGTAAAATAAAACACCAAGAGCTGAAAATAAGAGGACATAATATAAAAATTTATATAAGCTGTGAACCCATATTATAAGAAAGTAATACAAACATTACGTATTGCACGCCAATGGAAATCACGTATGAGAAGAAATTAATGACTGAAATACATGAAACTTCCTAGCAGATTAAAACTGTGTGCCGGACCGAGACTCGAACTCGGACCTTTGCCTTCGAGTCTCGGTCCGGCACACAGTTTTAATCTGCCAGGAAGTTTCATATCAGCGCACACTCCGCTGCAGAGTGAAAATCTCATTCTGGAATGAAATACATTATTCTAGATTCATGTGTGTTTATCTAGATACAAACCAGAACTGGAAATTACATGTTAACGTCTAAGCTCTACAACTATTTAATTACGAATTAGGTTATAAAAGTCAGTGTCTTGGTCAGGTACTACGTCTTGGTCAGGTACTACTTTGTCAAAACTGATTATCGGTCCCACTTTACAACCATCATCAGATAAAAAAAAAGAAAATGTAGACAAAATGATTTTGTTAAATGTGCGAATAAGGTGAACAATTTACCTGAAGATTACAGCAGCGAGGTGTAGGAGATGCGTAGTCAACAGTACAAGAACAAGAGCAGCGGTTTCTTATTTATAGATAAAGTAAAAGTTTTTTGTCAAATTGATCACGGTTTCGACTGAACTAAGGCAATATTCATCAGAATAAAAAGTACATAGATTACTTAGAAAATATAATGACATGGCTTGAAATATAATATGCTTAATAGGATTACTTCTATAAATCACAGACAGACAGGATGTACATACATGTAATCACACCACGCGTAAAAAACCTCTGAGCAAAAGTGCTCTCGTCAAATGGAAACTATCACAAGAATAGAAACTAAAATGTAAAAATGTATCATGTTTGTCAACTGGATAAAATATTCGATGGAAATACAATGGCAGCCGCAAGGTCGCTTAGGGCCAAGAGCGGCATCAACACAGCCGCTACAGTTAGGCTAAACGGCTAACAGGCCGAGGCAGCCACGAGGTGGACACGAAAAAAGATTCGCGCCACCTAGCGAGAGGTAATTGTATTACAGACAAGAGCAAATGATGCATTGCCAAGACAACTTTAAACATTACAGGCAACAAACAGGAACCAGTGTATTGAAGTTACAACATAACGTAGCAGTCTTTATTACAAAAGAATATACAGTTCAAGTAATGTACAGAGAAAACATGGAAGTGGAAAGGAAAAACGATG
Source organism: Schistocerca americana (assembly GCF_021461395.2). Classification (NCBI taxonomy): domain Eukaryota; kingdom Metazoa; phylum Arthropoda; class Insecta; order Orthoptera; family Acrididae; genus Schistocerca; species Schistocerca americana. The sequence goes on along the minus strand of NC_060120.1, from coordinate 194,792,770 downwards.
TTTAAGGGACTACATCGAGCAGAGTATTGGCATTCAGATAATTCTGATAAGCAGCTCAATACCTTGAATAAAGTTCTTGTTGCGCAATTGCAACTTTTCGTTAAGGATGAGACCGTCCTTCAGAGACAGCTGTTCAAAAATTTCTAGCTCTTCTAAGATGTTAAGCATAATGCCTTTTTCTCCGAGTGAAATATCCGGACGTCTTTTATGTCTTTAGGATTGAGCTCTGTGGTTAACAAATGATCAGTGAAAGTTGAATTGTGAGCATTGGTGCCTTTTTTTGCCTAGAAGGTATTCCTTGAATCTTATAGAAATAGTTCTTATTTCAATTCAAGTCATTATATTTTCTAGGTAATCCATGTAATTTTTATTCTGATGAAAATTACCTTAGTGCAGTCGAAACCATGGTCAATTTGACGAAAAAAATTGTGCAACCGATGTGGCTATATATATATAATTGGATCTCAGCAAATACTAACTGGAAGGGGTATCCCGAGGAATGAAAGGCTAGGGGACTCACTCAGCGACTTGTAAATCAACGGTCTACGTTTTATTTATGTTAGTTCTGCCTTGGAAATGTCAAAGTGACATTTATTCGTTGTGGTGTATTTATTTTTGCCAATAAACACGTTACTTAAAACAGAAAGTTCAAATCTCTCTTCGCTCTTCCCAAATACGACGTCACAAATAGAGGTTTCCATGAATCGAAACTCAAACTTCGAATGACCTTTGGTAATTAACTTAAGATCACGGTTATTGGTAATGATACGTGACCCCTTAAGCGCCTTCCAATCTGTAGCTAACATTTTATTTTGCTGTATCCCTTGTCGATTCCGAGTTAGCCCCTACTAGAACTAAAACATATTTGCTAACTTGAGCTTCACTGAACGTTGCCATGACCTTGAATAATGCATCATCTTATACGTAAAATTTTCCGCTCTTTCCAAATCTTATATACGTATGTTCGTCTGAATGCTTATGAGAGCATCGTGTTTGAATGTGAAGTAAATCGGTCAAGAACTTCTCGATATACGCTATATTATAGATAGCGTATATCGAGAAGTATATATATATATATATATATATATATATATATATATATATATATATAGAGAGAGAGAGAGAGAGAGAGAGAGAGAGAGAGAGAGAGAGGAAATATTGTTAGCAAACAATATCCAAAAGTTATTGACTGGCTTTAATCAAACCTTTTACACGATACATTAATAAACATTCAGACGGATGTAGGCTTTTACTAAAAAACAATCTACGCGTTTTCTGTTAGAACTGACTGCGAGAAAGGAAACACTGTGCTGTAGAACGTGCAGTTTCGTTTTCTTTCATGCAGTCAAGTTTTAAATACAATAGCAGGACATTTAAACCATTAGACCAATTGTTTGTCCTAAGTATGTTCAAATGCGTGTGAAATCTTAAGGGAATTAACTGCTAAGGTCATCAGTCCCTAAGCTTACACACTACTTAACCTAAATTATGCTAAGGACAAACACACACACCCATGCCCGAGGGAGGACTCGAACCTCCACCGACACCAGCCGCACAGTCCATGACTGCAGCGCCTACGACCGCTCGGCTAAACCCGCGCGGCTGTCCTACATATAATCTTTCTCCATATAATCACGTAATTTTAAACAAAAATTTAATACAGAACTGTGTGCTGTTTCGTATTCTTTTTCGCATTCGATTTCAACAGACAACAGGAAAGTTGTGAGTAAAGCTTATCGACTTATGATTAGAATACCACTAGGGCAGTGGTCGTCAAACTTTTTCGCCCAAGGGCAAAAACTAACATCACGATGTGGCACCTCAAGCAATAGATTTCCAGGTCTTTTTATTAGCTGGCAAACCACGTAAATGGTGTGTTATGAGCCTCCAACAGACTATCTATAGTAAAGAAGCGAGAGGTTTACCACTGACTTTCTAGCACTTATCGTTAAAGTCGATACCATTCGGACCACTACGTGTAGAATGTTCTCTGTTTCAGATTGTTGCCCTCAATAACCCGTAAATTGTAACACTGTTTTTGCCCGACAAAATGTTGCTGTGTTGTCTTTGTGAACAGATGATTAATAGCAGCAAATGGACTTATACTTAAATGTATTACGTAATGTCAGACACGATCACAACTGTTTTCTACATGTTTTGAAAGTCATTTTTCCTCAACTCACTTGACTGAACTACAACAGCCTTAATTTTATTTCATACTAGATGAGGTGCCTGGCATTGGCTAGATACGTATTTATTCCAATCTTATGTTATTCTGTCTCTTCCTTCCCTCGCTCCCAGTCGTTCATTAAGACTTTCCCGTCTCTCACCATCTCTTCACCCTTTTATCTGTCCATTTCGCACTCCCCCTGTATGTGTCCATGTCCACCTCCCCCTTCTCCCTCCACATTACCATCCCCCGCCCCAATAAGACGATGCCTTTGCAATATTTATTTACAGATTGAAAATAATTTGTGTATCAGCGTGGTTGAAATCGATCCGAGGGTTTAGGAGGAGAAGTGGAGGATAAACACACACACACACAAACACGCGCGCGTGCAAACACACACATACATTTTTAAGAGCTAATGACTAATTATTTCTTTTAACAAATCTGTACTGCATTTGACCGAATCTATAATGCGTATTCATGAATCCAACGTACTTTCATTTAAGATTGATACAATGGCAGATAATTAGTACGAGGCACACGCACCCACTTGTTGTCAGTGCCGGCCGAAGTTGCCGAGCGGTTCTAGGCGCTACCGTCTGGAACCGCGCGACCGCTACGGTCGCCGGTTCGAATCCTGCCTCGGGCATGGATGTGTGTGATGTCCTTAGGTTAGTTAGGTTTAAGTAGTTCCAAGTTCTAGGGGACTGATGACCTCAGCAGTTGCGTCCCATAGTGCTCAGAGCCATTTTGTTGTCAGCACTGAGAAATAAACAAGAAAACATTTCCATTACTACGTCCCCTACCACCGTAACGGCAAATCTATCTGCCCCTGTACCAAGTGACACCTGTAAAGGTGATAGAACAACATTACGCGCTCCTACTTACAATTCTTCCAGTACATTTTTCACCTGACGAAGGAGACAGGTACAGCCGACAGCTGTAAACCATTTATTATTTACCGGATTTGGATATATATGATTTATCGTTCTTCAGAAATTGTTAACATTAGCGCCTGTTAAAGTGAGATAGTACTTTCGGAAACAAAACACTCGCAACTTTTGGATGTATGTGACTCCGCCAAATAACATTGCTGTGCAGTTGCTGACAACAGTAAGCCATGTTTATGACACTGATCTTCTGCAATACAAGGAAAAAGATTTTTAAATACCCTACCGCCGGTTTGACAACTATTAGATTAAGAGGGATATATTCGTAGGAGACATACGAGTAGTTGTGTCACATTGTCACCAATTAAATTTTTAGTTAGTCTTCACAGGAGTCGAATGTTGAGACCGACTGAAATAATCGTTGTGGTTTAAGTGTCATGTGTTATTCACAGACTTTCACAGAATGTCTGTCACCACGTTTACGAGTGTTGAAAAGTGCATAAAATGCTGATGATCAAATTTCTATAAACTAGAAAAAATGATACAGTGCATCTGACTAACTCATTCCAGTTTACTTATCTCTATGAAAATAAAACTCACATGACTTGCATAAACAATATTCATGTAGCTAGGCAGGAGCATATGAAGGGTGATGGGAAGGAAGGGAATCATTAGTAATTTTGGGCCCTACCAAAAACAAACCTTTTCCTGAAACTTATTTTAAAGTACTTTCAAGCTAGATGAGTAGATGTATTATTAAAATATTATATTACGTTATTCACATGGCCACAAAAAATTTTATTATACACTCCTGGAAATTGAAATAAGAACACCGTGAATTCATTGTCCCAGGAAGGGGAAGCTTTATTGACACATTCCTGGGGTCAGATACATCACATGATCACACTGACAGAACCACAGGCACATAGACACAGGCAACAGAGCATGCACAATGTCGGCACTAGTACAGTGTATATCCACCTTTCGCAGCAATGCAGGCTGCTATTCTCCCATGGAGACGATCGTAGAGATGCTGGATGTAGTCCTCTGGAACGGCTTGCCATGCCATTTCCACCTGGCGCCTCAGTTGGACCAGCGTTCGTGCTGGACGTGCAGACCGCGTGAGACGACGCTTCATCCAGTCCCAAACATGCTCAATGGAGGACAGATCTGGAGATCTTGCTGGTCAGGGTAATTGACTTACACCTTCTAGAGCACGTTGGGTGGCACGGGATACATGCGGACTTGCATTGTCCTGTTGGAACAGTAAGTTCCCTTGCCGGTCTAGGAATGGTAGAACGATGGGTTCGATGACGGTTTGGATGTACCGTGCACTATTCAGTGTCCCCTCGACGATCACCAGTGGTGTACGGCCAGTGTAGGAGATCGCTCCCCACACCATGATGCCGGGTGTTGGCCCTGTGTGCCTCGGTCGTATGCAGTCCTGATTGTGGCGCTCACCTGCACGGCGCCAAACACGCATACGACCATCATTGGCACCAAGGCAGAAGCGACTCTCATCGCTGAAGACGACACGTCTCCATTCGTCCCTCCATTCACGCCTGTCGCGACACCACTGGAGGCGGGCTGCACGATGTTGGGGCGTGAGCGGAAGACGGCCTAACGGTGTGCGGGACCGTAGCCCAGCTTCATGGAGACGGTTGCGAATGGTCCTCGCCGATACCCCAGGAGCAACAGTGTCCCTAATTTGCTGGGAAGTGGCGGTGCGGTCCCCTACGGCACTGCGTAGGATCCTACGGTCTTGGCGTGCATCCGTGCGTCGCTGCGGTCCGGTCCCTGGTCGACGGGCACGTGCACCTTCCGCCGACCACTGGCGACAACATCGATGTACTGTGGAGACTTCACGCCCCACGTGTTGAGCAATTCGGCGGTACGTCCACCCGGCCTCCCGCATGCCCATTATACGCCCTCGCTCAAAGTCCGTCAACTGCACATACGGTTGACGTCCACGCTGTCGCGGCGTGCTACCAGTGTTAAAGACTGCGATGGATCTCCGTATGCCACGGCAAACTGGCTGACACTGACGGCGGCGGTGCACAAATGCTGCGCAGCTAGCGCCATTCGACGGCCAACACCGCGGTTCCTGGTGTGTCCGCTGTGCCGTGCGTGTGATCATTGCTTGTACAGCCCTCTCGCAGAGCCCAGAGCAAGTATGGTGGGTCTGACACACCGGTGTCAATGTGTTCTTTTTTCCATTTCCAGGAGTGTAACTGCATTAATCTCAGACTTTCAAAAAATGTAGAAATAAATAAGAAATTTAAAAAATAAGAAAAGGACAGATGCATTGCACATGCAACAGGCTGTATAAGGAAGCTACAGGTCTCTTATTGAATCTGGTTTTTATTCATTATAATTGCAAAACAAACGTAAGTACAAATATATAATTTTTCATTAATATGAATTGTGATGAACTTTTTGGCTATGTCGTCTATATCTGCGTCGTTTGGCCAGCATGCAATCCTCATTGCGTCTTCTAAATGACTGGACAACCGATTACGATATTTATTTTTCAGGTACTTCATTTTTGAAAATGAAGCTTCACAAAAGAAAGTTGAAGGAAATAGTGTTAAAATTAACTGTGCACAGTCTCGTAAATTTTTATAATTGTTTGGCACACATTTCCAAAATTCAGTGCACTTTTGTGTTTCACGATGTTCTATAAACAGAGCTTTAAGCTGTGTGTTAAGCTGAAGTTCGATTATTTCATTTAGCAAATTTGTTTTATTAGATCCAAATTGGCAGAATAATTTGAGATCATCATGTCCAACATGCCAAGGGTTCTCTACGAGAATGAAACAGCTACGAATATTTCTAACATCTGCAAACCTATTTTTTACTTCTTCCAAATATTCTTTCATGTTTTGGTAAACAGTTTCGGCGATAGTTAAGCCTCATCGGAGCATAGCAGCAGTTGGAAAATTAGACAGATCTTTTACTTTGAGTTCATTTATATACAATTGCAGTTTGGCTTCAAATGCAAATATTTTGTTAGTCATTTGCCCAGTTATCTTGTTTGGTCCTTGTAATTCCAAGTTAAGTGTGTTGAAATTTTGTGTAATATCGATCAAAAAAGCTGGTAAGTATCCATCATTCATTATCATCCAGTTCAGGATAATATTTGCCACTTTGCTGCAAGAATAAAATAATTTCAAATTTCAAATTGACAAACCGTTCCAGCACTTTTCCTTTGCTTAGCCATCTGATAGCAGTATGTAGGAGAACATCACTGCAACAAGCTTGCAGTTCCTGCAGAAGTTCTTTAAATTTTCGGTGATTAAGTTCACGGGTACGAATGAAATTTATAACGCTTATAACCGTTTGCACAACATTCTTCAATTTGGTATTTGAAATTTGACATGCCAAACTTTCTTGATGCAGTAAGTAGTGAATGGAGAGTAAATTTGGCAAATTCCATTCCTTCTTGATCAGTGCTGCCAAACCACTGTTGACGCCCATCACTGACGGACAACCATCTGTAGATACCGATATTAATTTGCTCATAGATAAGTGATTTTTTTTTAATTCTTTAATTGCATCCACAAAATCACATCCTTTTGTCTGACCTTTCATGTTTATAATTGCTAAAAAATCTTCCTCTACTACCCCATCATTTGTGCAGTAACGCAAAAATGATGAAAACTGAGCCATCGAAGCTAAATCTGTACTGGAATCACATGCAAGACTGAAGTATTTGCATAGTTCGACTTTATTAAATACTGCCTCAAACTTGTATTTTGAAATATCTTCTATGCGACGTCGACAGGTAGATTCCGAAAGTGTGAGCTTATTTATTTCATCTGATATTTGTTTACTGTTGGAGAAATTTTGAAACGAAGTTCAGCATCAGTGAAAGCTTTCATATTTTTTCCCAGAGTATTACATACTTGGTATGGTGCTCTGGTGACAGCCTCACTTTGCCCAACTGCTACTAACATAACGTTTTGTTGACGACGAATGGTGGATTTTAGATGAGCAATTTTTTGCTTTCTTTCATTTGAATTCAAAGGAAAAGCTACTGTAAATGAATTGTGCTTACTTTGTCAGGTGGCGAAATAAATTGTATCTCTTCAGTCCCACAATCGTATCCCGGCATATTAGGCAAGTAGCAGTACCTTCTTTGTGTCCACTTATAAAGCAAACTCTTCTTCCCATATTTCTTGGAAACTACTTTTCTCTTCACATGTTTTCCTCTTAGTCACTGTTCTTTGAGGGTACACCAGACATTATTAATTCCAATAATAATTATATCACCAAATACGAGCACAAATACACTCAATACGCGACGAACGCTCAGGGGCACGGAAACTTAGTTCACGACTAACACACTGACACGACAAAGCTAACAATGAGGCGGCTGCAGGACAAGCCTGCCGCCGACAAACGAGCGGCCGTGGGCACTCGGCGCGTTTGATGCACGGCCCACATTGTTGGCTAGCAGGCCGCTCACGCCCTTGGCGCTGCGGAACACCGGCAAGTGGCGCTTTAAATGAAAGTCGTGGATGGTTTTCAGTTACCTGATTACTTCCCGACTTTAATCACAATTCTACGCAGTTTCCGTAAACAAAACACCGCTACGCCAGACAAGTAGATAACTAATGCTACCCGTGCGAAGCCGAGGAGGGTCGCGGGCCGCACGAAAACATGATCTGGGCCGCACGCGGCCCGCGGACCGCAGTTTGACGACCACTGCACTAGGGAATCCGAATCATTCGAAACTTAGTAATCTTAGCCGTTTTCAGATTAAAACTGTGCAAAAAACCGTCATTGAATCTGTTGTCCACATAGATCCAGCAGCAGCAGATGTCACTCATAACCCGTATGCGAACGGTCTCAAACGATTCGTGCATTCATTGTAAGCGACTTCAGTCCCTAATCAAGGATTCTTTGGCAATAATAATAAACAAAGCTCGAGGTCAGACAGAAGGCCCAAGAGGAGACAAACAGAGATGGGGAGGACAGAGAGATGTGGACATAGTCGAAGGGAAGGGGGAGGAGGAGATGGACAGGGAGAGGACGGTGGAGGAGATTGTGACGTATATGCGGTTCCTATACGTATCTTGCAATTGCAAAGCATTGCCAGGTTCGCTAGTCGACCAACAAAAGCGACCTGAGCTGAAGCGCATCCGGGCCGCGTGAGATGTTGAGTAACCTCTCGCCCTATTATCCCACTGGCTTTCGTCAACACTGTAGCTGGAGTCACAGACGATGGCGGTAGAGCTTAGTAGACTTGTTCTGCGCACCTACGTCACGTATTCTCCGAAATCCAATGAGCGTTGCGCTCTGTGGTGAATGACGTGCCTATGCGAGCAATAAACGTGATCGTAGCGAGTTATTTAGCGAATTTATATTGTACTTGTTGCGAGTTGTCTTGGCTGATGGTGGTGGTAAGCGATAAATTCAACACGTGCAAGTGAGAGATATTATTTGCAGAAGACGCGCTTGTATCAACCAAAAGCACGTGTTGCGCGTACCGCAACTGTCGCTTGGAATCGTCAACAATGCAATTCCTAACCGTTTCTCGACCTGCGCGAACCGGCACCGTCTGTGGATCGGTCTATAGCAAGTTATCTTTTCTGTGAGGGTAATAAAAGAAAACACATTTTTGAAGAGGTTACGCAAAAAGTAGTTACGTTCCTGACTGGATCTAAGCTTAATCATTACAATCACAGTCGTTAGAAGATCACATAACCAAAAGACTCAACTGTTAATTTTACGCTCTCAAAATTCAGAATATTGTGACATAAAATTTACACAAAGGTCAATTTTTTATCAGGGTAAATTTCAGTAATCAGCTCCACAGAAATTTTATTATGCTTTACCGGTTTCGACAAATTAGTCATCTTGAGAAGCTTAGTTTAGCAGACGTCAACGTCTTCTTCATAGAAGGATAATGCCATCGTATGTTCAGAAATTTACTTATGATATGTGGTTATTTTAAACACTGTTTGACAAATTACAATAACTGAATCACATCTATATATGTGTTGTGTTAGCAGCAAGGAACACATATGCGCACATGCACTGTAGCTTAGGTGGGTATCGAAGGCCAATTTGGGGTTGTTACAGAGTTTGATAGACCGCCAGGGACTTTCATGAAATTGTTCGTCTCGTCTTCCCCCGACTGCACTATGGCACATTATAAACAGTTGTCGTTTGTACCGTGTTTTTAGAGGAAAGTACCCAGCACCGTACCCTTTTCTGTTTTTGAATAGAAAATAGCAAACAGTACAAGCTATGTTTTAAAAGCTTGTAATAAATACTTTAGAATGTTATGCACCATTTACATATTACTCTTAGAAAACATAATTAAAGGTTATTACGAAAGGAAAATAATTTCAGAAACCTTACATTTTGTAAATCTGAAAAATACTTTCAAAATTGGACCCCTTGTAAAAACAATCAAAATAACAGTAATCGAAATTAGAAAAGATATTAAGTCAAAGAAGACAGAATCTAGTTTCAAAAGTAGGAACAATGAAACATTTTCATTAGGGTTATAGACTTTCTCTGTTTTCTTTGTTGAACACAACAGCACTGCTGTAGGGTGTTACTCTAGACTTTCTCTCTGAGAGTTTGGTTTTGTGATGCTTAAGGAAAAGTTTAACCCACTTTCTCTCTGCAAACCAATCTTTCAAGGGTGCTCAATGTTGTCTCTCTCTAGGAAGTGTATGGCCATTCTTCACAACTCTTTACCAATGGACCACAGAAAGAACTTTCCATAAGAAGAAAATACTAAACCAGTTCTTCTTCAAAATTAGTACCTAATATTGTAGATATTCCTCTTTTTGTTTCTCCAGCTTCCGCCTGAATACTTTACTTCATGCTGGATACCATCATAAGTATTGTCTTTGGAGCGTTAAACTCTTTACTGGCTTTCTTCCAACCCATGTTCTTGCTTCTGAACTGTATCAAAAGCTTAAGTCACTTTAGAAGGGCTCCACTTTCTTTGATCAGCATTCCCCATTTTCCTCTTGGAATCTGCAAGAGAATTCCAAGGAAGTAAGTCTGTGAACTAATACAGGCAGACTTCAAACATGAAAAAGTAAGACGTCCGGTTTAAACAACTCAAGTGGATCAAGGTTTTGCAGCTGTAGCTGATCTTTTGTTAACTCAATAAATATTGGACGAAACGTCTACACGAATCGGTTTGATCGTAAACATTAACCTTAACCCTGACTATTTAGTAATACAGGGTTATTACAAATGATTGAAGCGATTTCACAGCTCTGCAATAACTTTATTATTTGAGATATTTCCACAATGCTTTGCACATACATACAAAAACTCAAAAAGTTTTTTTAGGCATTCACAAATGTTCGATATGTGCCCCTTTAGTGATTCGGCAGACATCAAGCCGATAATCAAGTTCCTCCCACACTCGGCGCAGCATGTCCCCATCAATGAGTTCGAAAGCATCGTTGATGCGAGCTCGCAGTTCTGGCACGTTTCTTGGTAGAGGAGGTTTGAATACTGAATCTTTCACATAACCCCACAGAAAGAAATCGCATGGGGTTAAGTTGGGAGAGCGTGGAGGCCATGACATGAATTGCTGATCATGATCTCCACCACAACCGATCCGTCGGTTTTCCAATCTCCTGTTTAAGAAATGCCGAACATTATGATGGAAGTGCGGTGGAGCACCATCCTGTTGAAAGATGAAGTCGGCGCTGTCGGTCTCCAGTTGTGGCATGAGCCAATTTTCCAACATGTCCAGATACACGTGTCCTGTAACGTTTTTTTCACAGAAGAAAAAGGGGCCGTAAACTTTAAACGGTGAGATTGCACAAAACACGTTAACTTTTGGTGAATTGCGAATTTGCTGCGCGAATGCGTGAGGATTCTCTACCGCCCAGATTCGCACACTGTGTCTGTTCACTTCACCATTAAGAAAAAATGTTGCTTCATCACTGAAAACAAGTTTCGCACTGAACGCATCCTCTTCCATGAGCTGTTGCAACCGCGCCGAAAATTCAAACCGTTTGACTTTGTCATCGGGTGTCAGGGCTTGTAGCAATTGTAAACGGTAAGGCTTCTGCTTTAGCATTTTCCGTAAGATTTTCCAAACCGTCGGCTGCGGTACGTTTAGCTCCCTGCTTGCTTTATTCGTCGACTTCCGCGGGCTACACGTGAAACTTGCCCCCACGCGTTCAACCGTTTCTTCGCTCACTGCAGGCCGACTCGTTGATTTCCCCTTACAGAGGCATCCAGAAGCTTTAAACTGCGCATACCATCGCCGAATGGTGTTAGCAGTTGGTGGATCTTTGTTGAACTTCGTCCTGAAGTGTCGTTGCACTGTTATGACTGACTGATGTGAGCGCATTTCAAGCACGACATACGCTTTCTCGGCTCCTGTCGCCATTTTGTCTCACTGCGCTCTCGAGCGCTCTGGCGGCAGAAACCTGAAGTGCGGCTTCAGCCGAACAAAACTTTATGAGTTTTTCTACGTATCTGTACTGTGTCGTGACTATATGTCAATGAATGGAGCTACAGTGAATTTATGAAATAGCTTCAATCATTTGTAATAGCCCTGTACATATGGGTTGAAAGGCTTACCTGCCAATATGTAAGAGATAAAATGAAAAATGTAGCACCATATAACATCTTTTTACGTTGACCGAACATTTAACTGCGAAATTGTAACTAACAAGTGAAGTAGGTGACCTGTGTAATCCGCTAAAAATGGTAGAGGCTCTTCAGGAGAATGCAGTGCCAAAGGACCAGAGGATCCACTTTAGGCAGGGGAAGTCCAGTTTATGCACATTCCTCTCTCTCTCTCTCTCTCTCTCTCTCTCTCTCTCTCTCTCTCTCAGTGAATCATCTAAGACTTGCACTGCAGATATTGCGGGAATGGAAAGTGCTACTGATGGGCGGTTGTAACAGAAAGGCTCGTACTGTAAACCAATAAATACATTGTAATGATACTTGGTGTTTTCTGCGCAAACATGCTTCTTTAAATAGAACAACGCCTATTGACATTAACAAATTAAAAATAAAGTAAATTAGAATAACTGGTGTTTGTTGCAGGATTCTAGTGTGAGTAGTTTACGAGATATCGTACTTTGAAGTTTCCACACCTACACTCGTTTGCGCCATTCAGCCTGCGTAGTTGCTACGTACGATGTTGTTATGTTTGCTTACAATGTGCTTGTGTGTTCCTTGATTACATTGCGACTTGCTAGTCAATTAATGTGGGACACTATGAGCAGTAGGTCATCGGTGGACGATGGGATTTACCAACACAGAAAAAGCCGACTTATTCACGGTGTATGGAGAGCACAGAAAGAATGCAGTTAGTTCTTGTACGGTGTACGCAGCAAGATATCCAAATAGACGTCAAACATCTCGGCAGCTATTTATCAACCTCTTCAACCAGTTACGAGAAAGTGGTAGCGTAACATCTAGAAAACGTAACGGAAGAAAACAAGTGACGACAGAAGAGGGGGGAAACTGATGTTCCTGCTGCTGTTGCAGGTGACCCGCTCGTTAGCTCCCACGTAATCGCACGAGGAAGTGGCATGAGTCAGGCAAAGGTCATACGCATTCTCCATCGACATGCCGACCTTTGGTACAGAGCCGAGTGGAGGGTCTGAATCAGAGGCTGAGACGGTTCTGCGACCGTGTGGGCAGCAGATTCCTCGACTTGCGCCATAGGGTGGTGGGGTTTCGGGTTCCGCTGGATAGGTCAGGAGTCCACTACACGCAACAAGCGGCTACAAGGGTAGCAGGGGTTGTGTGGCGTGGGCTGGGCGGTTTTTTAGGTTAGATGGCCTTGGGCAAGTACAGAAAGGGCACCAGCCTCAACGGGTGCGGGGCAAAGTCAGGACATGCGGGGACCAAGCAGCAATCGGTATTGTAATTGTCAACTGTCGAAGCTGCGTTGGTAAAGTACCAGAACTTCAAGCGCTGATAGAAAGCACCGAAGCTGAAATCGTTATAGGTACAGAAAGCTGGCTTAAGCCAGAGATAAATTCTGCCGAAATTTTTACAAAGGTACAGACGGTGTTTAGAAAGAATAGATTGCATGCAACCGGTGGTGGAGTGTTCGTCGCTGTTAGTAGTAGTTTATCCTGTAGTGAAGTAGAAGTGGATAGTTCCTGTGAATTATTATGGCTGGAGGTTACACTCAACAACCGAACTAGGTTAATAATTGGCTCCTTTTACCGACCTCCCGACTCAGCAGCATTAGTGGCAGAACAACTGAGAGAAAATTTGGAATACATTTCACATAAATTTTCTCAGCATGTTATAGTCTTAGGTGGAGATTTCAATTTACCAGATATAGACTGGGACACTCAGATGTTTAGGACGGGTGGTAGGGACAGAGCATCGAGTGACATTATACTGAGTGCACTATCCGAAAATTACCTCGAGCAATTAAACAGAGAACCGACTCGTGGAGATAACATCTTGGACCTACTGATAACAAACAGACCCGAACTTTTCGACTCTGTATGTACAGAACAGGGAATCAGTGATCATAAGGCCGTTGCAGCATCCCTGAATATGGAAGTTAATAGGAATATAAAAAAAAGGGAGGAAGGTTTATCTGTTTAGCAAGAGTAATAGAAGGCAGATTTCATACTACCTAACAGATCAAAACGAAAATTTCTGTTCCGACACTGACAATGTTGAGTGTTTATGGAAAAAGTTCAAGGCAATCGTAAAATGCGTTTTAGACAGGTACGTGCCGAGTAAAACTGTGAGGGACGGGAAAAACCCACCGTGGTACAACAACAAAGTTAGGAAACTATTGCAAAAGCAAAGAGAGCTCCACTCCAAGTTTAAACGCAGCCAAACCTCTCAGACAAACAGAAGCTAAATGATGTCAAAGTTAGCGTAAGGAGGGCTATGCGTGAAGCGTTCAGTGAATTCGAAAGTAAAATTCTATGTACCGACTTGACAGAAAATCCTAGGAAGTTCTGGTCTTACGTTAAATCAGTAAGTGGCTCGAAACAGCATATCCAGACACTACGGGATGATGATGGCATTGAAACAGAGGATGACACGCGTAAAGCTGAAATACTAAACACCTTTTTCCAAAGCTGTTTCACAGAGGAAGACCGCACTGCAGTTCCTTCTCTAAATCCTCGCACAAACGAAAAAATGGCTGACATCGAAATAAATGACCAAGGAATAGAAAAGCAACTGGAATCACTCAATAGAGGAAAGTCCACTGGACCTGACGGGATACCAATTCGATTCTACACAGAGTACGCGAAAGAACTTGCCCCCCTTCTAACAGCCGTGTACCGCAAGTCTCTAAAGGAACGGAGGGTTCCAAATGATTGGAAAAGAGCACAGATAGTCCCAGTCTTCAAGAAGGGTCGTCGAGCAGATGCGCAAAACTATAGACCTATATCTCTGACGTCGATCTGCTGTAGAATTTTAGAACATGTTTTTTGCTCGAGTATCATGTCGTTTTTGGAAACCCAGAATCTACTATGTAGGAATCAACATGGATTCCGGAAACAGCGATCGTGTGAGACCCAACTCGCTTTATTTGTTCATGAGACCCAGAAAATATTAGATACAGGCTCCCAGGTAGATGCTATTTTTCTTGACTTCCGGAAGGCGTTCGATACAGTTCCGCACTGTCGCCTGATAAACAAAGTAAGAGCCTACGGAATATCAGACCAGCTGTGTGGCTGGATTGAAGAGTTTTTAGCAAACAGAACACAGCATGTTGTTATCAATGGAGAGACGTCTACAGACGTTAAAGTAACCTCTGGCGTGCCACAGGGGAGTGTTATGGGACCATTGCTTTTCACAATATATATAAATGATCTAGTAGATAGTGTCGGAAGTTCCATGCGGCTTTTCGCGGATGATGCTGTAGTATACAGAGAAGTTGCAGCATTAGAAAATTGTAGCGAAATGCAGGAAGATCTGCAGCGGATAGGCACTTGGTGCAGGGAATGGCAACTGACCCTTAACATAGACAAATGTAATGTATTGCGAATACATAGAAAGAAGGATCCTTTATTGTATGATTATATGATAGCGGAAAAAACACTGGTAGCAGTTACTTCTGTAAAATATCTGGGAGTATGCGTGCGGAACGATTTGAAGTGGAATGATCATATAAAATTAATTGTTGGTAAGGCGGGTACCAGGTTGAGATTAATTGGGAGAGTGCTTAGAAAATGTAGTCCATCAACAAAGGAGGTGGCTTACAAAACACTCGTTCGACCTATACTTGAGTATTGCTCATCAGTGTGGGATACGTACCAGATCGGTCTGACGGAGGAGATAGAGAAGATCCAAAGAAGAGCGGCGCGTTTCGTCACTGGGTTATTTGGTAACCGTGATAGCGTTACGGAGATGTTTAATAAACTCAAGTGGCAGACTCTGCAAGAGAGGCGCTCTGCATCGCGGTGTAGCTTGCTCGCCAGGTTTCGAGAGGGTGCGTTTCTGGATGAGGTATCGAATATATTGCTTCCCCCTACTTATACCTCCCGAGGAGATCACGAATGTAAAATTAGAGAGATTAGAGCGCGCACGGAGGCTTTCAGACAGTCGTTCTTCCCGCGAACCATACGCGACTGGAACAGGAAAGGGAGGTAATGACAGTGGCACGTAAAGTGCCCTCCGCCACACACCGTTGGGTGGCTTGCGGAGTATAAATGTAGATGTAGATGTAGATGTAGACATAGGTCCCAACCCTATCACATCTCTCTCTATCAAGAGCTGCATAGAAACGATTATGAGAATCGTGTTAACTTCTGTGCATGGACATTAGACAGGATACTCTAGATATATCGTGTATCTTGTTTAGTGATGAGACCATATTTACCAATCATGGCAAGGTAAACCGCCAAAACCTGCACTGTTAGTCCGTTGATAATCCCTGTTGGCTTCATCAGGTGAAACGTCAGCGTCCATGGAGACTAAACGCGTGGTGTGGGATAGTGAACCATCAGCTCAAGGTCCCGTTTTTCATAGACGGAACACTGAACGTACAGAAATATCGCAGCTCTCACGGACGCTAGAAGACGTTCCTCTGCAAACTAGGAGGAACTTTTGTTACCAAAATGATCGCTGTTCAGCCCATAGTACACGAAGTACTATAGCATGCCTTGTCTCCAAATCGCTGGATTGGACGGAGAGGACCTGTACCGTGGCTGGCCCTTTCCCTGGGTTTGACACCTATAGACTTTTTTCTGCGGGGCAAGCAGAAAGACGCTGTCTGCAAGGACATATCAACTACACACGCTGATATGCAACGAGGCATTACTGCAGCCCGCTCGAATATCTCCGCTAAAACGCTAGCACGTGCGCAACAGTCGCTCCATACCCGTCTGGAAGCGTGTATTGCCGCTGCCGGTGGTCATTTTGAATACAACTTGTTAAAGCTAGCTATCTCGTTAATGGTCAAAATCCACATAATAAGTGTATGCACCTGTGTTGTTCTGTAGTGTGTGCTACCACAGGTATTGCACAAGTCTCAGTGTGGGAACCTTTCAAAGTATATCTGGTTAACGACCTGCACTAGAAAGCTCCAACAAATACCATTGATATTCTGATTTACCCTACAGTTTGTTAATTTCAGCAGGCATTCATCCACCTAAAAAAGTGTACAATTGCAAAAAATACACTTTCTAAGTGTTATTACAATCTGTTTATAGGCTAACAAAAATACCTACTCCTGACTCTCAATTCATTCTGTGAAATACGCACATCAATAGCACTCTCCTTTTCCGCAACATTTGCTGTGCAAGTTTACAACTTGTAGGTGATTCACCCCTTGTAGGATGAAGAAAAAGTAGCGCAAATACAAAAATGTTTCTCACAAAATTTGGTGCTGCTCCATATTTCCCGCAGTAAATGGACGTTAAAGTTTAGCAAACTGGCAACACTGTAATCACATGTACAGAAACTACCTCTGTCAGTAACATGGATTAGTGCTGTGCAGGTGGTGCACTGGATAACGTTTTGGGTTAGCAAGCAGGAGGTCGAAGGTTCGATTCTGGGTCGGGGCGTATTTGTTTTTATTTGCCAATTTCATTCTGTCATATAATACAGTGGTATACAATTTTTATTAAGTCGCACTTATCCGACGTTTACATTGTGTATCCCTAATGGATTGTAATGGACCTGAACGTGGCAAGAATAATAGTTGGCACTGCTCAATCGGACAATTGGGGGACGGTAAACAGAACACAGGTTTAGAATCTAGTAGATGCAGTGCGCGAAACAATTCGTGTCCACGATGTAAAGAAAAGGCTTCTTTATAAGCTAAAAAATAAATGTCGTGTGACTAGGGCCTCCCGTCGGGTAGACCGCCCGCCGGGTGCAAGTCCTTCGATTTGACGCCACTTCGGCGACTTGCGCGTCGATGGGGATGAAATGACGATAATTATGACAACACAACACCCAGTCCCTAAGCGGAGAAAATCTCCGACACAGCCGGGAATCGAACCCGGGCCCTTAGAATTGACATTTTGTCGCGCTGACCACTCAGCTACCGGGGGCGGACGTTTACAAGCTCATCGATGACAACGATTGTACTCCCATTTCTGCATTCGTAGTACGTAAATGCAAAATGTTTTGTAGAAGACCAATTTAATCGCTATATGACTATTAAGACGTCAGACACCGCATCGCGCAGGCTACCTTTAGCAAATAAGAAATTCGCTTCGATCCAGAATCGAACCCTCGACCTTGCACCTGCTAACCCGAAACACTACGCACTGCATCAGCTACACAGGACTCCTCTGGTATGCTGACTGTCAAAGAATCGCAATGTATATATATATATATATATATATATATATATATATATATATATATATATATATATGTGTGTGTGTGTGTGTGTGTGTGTGTGGTTGAAATGCAAATACTAATGCTCGTCAGTGCAGTAAAAGGAAACTTTCAACTACTGTATCATTATCAAGAAAAGGGCAGTAGATATCGCATAATAATGCAGTCTCAGAGCAAGCAAATCCACCTCCCTCCCCCCCCCCCCACATACACAGAGAGAGAGAGAGAGAGAGAGAAAAAGAGAGAGAGAGAGAGATGCGGTACACGTGGCTCATATATAACACACACAGTCACACCAACTATCGTTAATAACCTGTTTGATTAACGAAGACTCTTATTTAATTTCTGGTTCACGTAAAATAAAATAGACGACCAAAAAGTTTCACATCGCAATTACAGACATCTTTGCGAGGGCCAATAAAAGTTTAACACAGTATATTCACGAGCGATTTCGTCTCCTAAAAGTATAAATTATCAAAGCCAGCGCTATCTGTGAGCCGAGGCACATTATTAGCACCGGTTTTTGTGATAGAGTGAATTATTATCTCCATCTTTGGTCTACGCTTACTGCTGCAATTTATCTGGCGTGAATATAACATTTCGCGTTTAGCGTCAGGTGAAAATCGCTGTCCGAGATTACTATACTCTGCAGCTGAAAGGCCCACAAAAGCTGGTCGTTGATTGTATATTGATTGTACTTGATTGCTTCTGTTACTGTGCTGTGGCCACAAACTACGATGTTTAGTCGTTCCGCGTATGGTCCTCTTGTTATGTATTTATCTAAATTTGAGGATAGCAGGCAATCGTTAGCTGTTACTGGAAATTTCCGTACGCAGGCGGTGTGTGTGTGTGTGTGTGTGTGTGTGTGTGTGTGTGTGTGTGGGTGTGGGTGTATATTGGATGGCTGCTTGAGTAAGCATCTAGGGACAATAACTCGCGTAGATTTCTTGATTGGTCTTTGAAACTACTGTCTACCCAGTTGTTAACGCGACTTTCACTTTTGACTGTCTTTCGTGAATTCACTGTTGCATCGTAAGTCCCCTTCCCTAACTAATTAAGTGGATTGCTTAGTATTTATTTGTTCAAGTAATCAAGATTAAGGTCTGTATTACACATAATCAAACATTCTATTGGAGAGTGTTGTATCCAGAGTTTGGCGTACCTAGGAAATCACGATGTGCTTTTATCGATGCCTGAATCTTGCGACTGATTTTAGAATCGCATGAAGGATTGCGAACTAGAGACCGTCATAAGCAGTTCGCGTAATTTTCTATAATTTTGGTTGTTTCCAGAACGAGATTTTCACTCTGCAGCGGAGTGTGCGCTGATATGAAACTTCCTGGCAGATTAAAACTGTGTGCCGGACCGAGACTCGAACTCTGGACCTTTGCCTTTCGCGGGCAAGTGCTCTACCAACTGAGCTACCCAAGCACGACTCACAACCCGTCCTCACAGCTTTGCTTCTGCCAGTACCTCGTCTCCTACCTTCCAAACTTAACAGAAGCTCTCCTGCGAATCTTGCAGAACTAGCACTCCTGAAAGAAAGGATATTGCGGAGACATGGCTTAGCCACAGCCTAGGGATGTTTCCAGAATGAGATTTTCACTGTGGAGTGGAGTGTGCACTGCCGCCGAAAGGCAAAGGTCCCGAGTTCGAGTCTCGGTCCGGCACACAGTTTTAATCTGCCAGGAAGTTTCAATTTTGGTTGTTGTTAGACATGAGGTTGTGTTTTACCAGCATTAGTTAATGTTTCATTTTCTACACGTTTAAGTTTTGCATAATATATTGAAGGTAAATGGAATATGCACGGTCCAGTCACATTAATGTGACCACCTGCCAAAAGCCTGAATAACCACCTTTTGCAGCGTGAACGAGAGGGAAGAGTGTCAATGAGGTTCCGGAAGGTACCGAAAGGGATGTGGAGTGCCTTGGCCAGATAAATTCGGTTTCTCGGTTCAGAATACATGGTACGAACTGCCACTTGAGATGGTCCCAAATATTCTCGATTAGGTTTAAATTCAGGGAGTCTAGTGGCGAGAGGAGTACTGTAAATTCATCTTGGTGCTTTTCGAAGCACGCGCGTACACTGCGAGCGGTGCTACACGTTGCATTGTCCTGCTGGTAGATGCCATCTTGTCGAGGAAAATCAAACTGCATATAATGATGTTATGGGCCCCAAGGAAAGCTGCATATTTGTGTTGATCCATTGTCCCTCCTAGAATAATCAGCAAACCCAAGTAATGCCACAAAAACATTTCGCAGACCACAAAGCTCCTTTCTGTGGTTTGGACACTTCAGAAGATGGTTCCAGTGCCTTATTTGCTAATATCCATCAGTCTTTTGGAGCATAAAACACGAATAATCTGAAAAGGTCATAAGTGGCCATTCAGTGGACGTCCAGTTGCAGTACTGGCGTACAAATTCCAGCCTTCATCGCCAATGAACAACAGTCAGCAAGAGTGCATGAACCGCACCACTTTTGACCATTCAGTTCGTCGTCCATGACGAATAGTCAGGTATTTCGTTATTCTTCCAGGGGTGGCAGTCTTTCTGGTTCTTGAGTCTCCATATGTGACTGATTTCTGCAGACCGGAAACAGTTTATCCCTGCCAGCAGGGATCTCTTTGTGTACTGTCAGTACCAGATTAGAATAGGCCTTGAAAACCGGTATCCCTACCTAAGGGGGGAGTAGAGGGAAGGAGGACGTGGGTAGGAGGGGAGTAGCACTGGTTCTAAACTGCTTAGTCTTTATCCACGCATCAAGGCGAACACACGTGCAGTTGTGTTATTACAATGATTTTTCTCAATTTGAAATAATCTCAAATGGAATGATCAGATTAAACAAGTAACGGGTACGGCGAACTCTAGATTGTGGTTTATTGGTAGAATCCTGAAGCAATGCAGTTCTTCAACAAAGGAAATAGCTTACAGTACGTTAGTTCGTCCAGTCTTAGAGTATTGTTCGTCTGTATGGCACCCGTACCAGTTGGGTCTGATTCAAGACATTGAAGAGCGGCAAGATTCGCGACTGGTACATTTAGCCTTGCAGATAGAGGCGAGCTAAACGGAAGGGGCTGCTCACTAAATTCCGAAATTCGATCTTCACCGAGGATGTAGAGCGTATATAATTACCACCAACTTCCAAATCGCGCAATGATCACCATTCGAAGATAAGGGATATTAGAGCTTGTACTGTGGTGTTCAGACAGTCGTTTCTCCCTCGCGCGATCCGCAAGTGGAACACAGAGGGGGTGGGGGGGGGGGGGGGAATATGACTTTAGCGCGATTTGTGCCCTCCGCCACACATCTCTTGGTGGCTAGCAGAGTATATATGTAGATGTGGATGTAGAACAGTATGAACATCTCCTTCTCGGCAGGTGGCTGGCTCTTGAACTTCCTGGGACGAGGGCACGATGGATGATACCACTGCATCGTCAACGCTTTCGACTCCAGTTCCCAGTGGTGGTACCAGCTTTTGTCGCTTGCAAAAATGCGATCAAGGAACGTCTGGTCTTCGACAGTGAAACGCATTACACGCTTCAGGTATGTTTTCGCGAATTTGATAATAACGTCGCCATAGTTTATGTTTCCGCTTTTACCGCACGCACGTTGGAAAGATCGACATTTACTGGCTGCAGACCTTACAGTAGGCTAACTCCTACCAGGTAGCATGTTGCACGCTACCGTAGCTGATGCAGAGATTCCTTGATAGCAAACGACTGGTTATGTGCAGGTCCGCCCTAATCGCATCATCAAACGGCCGCTGGTTGTTTGTAATGGATGAGGCTAGCCTGCTAGATCGACCAGCACCTTCTGTCGTGTTGCGATCAGCACGGAACTTGGCGCACCATTCCACAACGGTGGTTATCAACAGACATGCTGCCTTTTATAAAATCTTCAGTCTACGATGGATGTCTAGCGGGGTTTGTCTTTCGGCAGCCAAGGAAAGAACAGCAGCACGTTGGTCGTATTTTGGCGCATATGGTAATAACATCGCCATAGTTCACGTTTCCGCATGTATTGCACGCACTCTGGAAAGACATGAATGACATCGTCCACTGTTTACAAGTGGTGATTTGTTCATGACAGTTTCGGTGTGTAATTAGAGCAGTGAAAAATTTTCTGTCAGTTGTGCTAGTGTGTACTGGCCTTCCTACACTTCAGTGATGGTTTGCTGCCATATCCTTTCTTACCATGTATGCATATATGTTCTTCAGCAGCTATACACTTGTAGGTCGGTAGGAGGCAACTCTTCCTACACTTCACTGATAGTATGCTGTCCCACCCCTCCTTACCACATATGTCCATGTATGCTTGTAAAAGTTCCTCAGCAGCTTTACACCTGTACATCAGTAGGAGGAAATTCTTTCAGCAACGGCTGTAGGACGGTTCCCCTCCAATTTCGAGTGGTATTGTGAACTAGAGCACACAACACGGTGAACATATACACACTTGCGATCGGAAAGGGGAACTAAACACGTTCCAAGGGACCTCAGTTGATCCCCATACGCTAAGGCGAGCACCTCTGGTTCATTCAGTCTGATGCAATGGAATCGGATGAAGTTGTCTTCTGCACTGTGGACTGACTGGCCATTTCAAAAAATGTGAGCAGTGCCAGCACAGGCAGCAGTCTCTATGAGTTGTGAAATGCATCCTCAAACCACCCTGCTGCATCACCATTATTTGTTTAGGAGTATTCCCCATACGTTCATCCATTGTCAGTCCTCCTATTTCTTTTGTAGAAGGTTATGGACGCATTCCTCAACTCTATGATTACAGTTAATACACTTATTAAACTCCTTTATGTCCAATACCAACATCTCATCAATGGAATACATTTCTCAGCAATTCAATTAATATTCAAATTAATAAACGAAATACTGCTAGATTTTACTGTGAAATTCGTGTCATGAGATCCACTTATTCATGAGACCGTTTTTCTATCATCCTTCCAATTTTAGGAAGTTGTATTTATTTCAATTTCAAGCATCAAGACTATGGGGTAATTGTCAGTTCGGTTTCCTCACCAAATTTAGGAAATTCTTCCAGCAGGATAATACACACAAAAATAAATGAACACAATTCCCAAGACAGTACCTTCCATCCTTCCTCTCAGCACAGACCACGTCTTTTTCCCGCAAACTCACAAGTGGGGGAGTGGTGAGGAGGGGATGTGGGGGGAGGGAGAGGTGTGGGGGAGGGGGCAGAAGTGAGGGAGGAGGGAGAAGTGGGAGTGATGGTGTCAACAATGCAACATTGCCACATCTATCACCATGGGGAGGAAGTACGGGCACCACCCAAGAAGAACCACCATCTTGAATAAATTTGGCAACAATGCAAAGTAGTGTAGAATGAACTTTGCTTACTACTGAAGGGCCCTGCCCATAACGCATCAAACATTCTCAGTTGGGGAGTGGTCCGGCGACCTTGCTGCCCGAGGTACAATTTGGCATGCATGAAGACAAGCAGTAGTAACTCTCGCCACGTGCGGGCGAGCATTATTTTACTGAAATATAAGCCGATGACGGCTTGCCGTTAAGGGCAACAAAAGGGCCATAGAATATCTTCGAGGTACTGCTGACCATCACTCCTGGTTGTCAGACTGTATTTCGGGCGTCACATGTCTTCGCCTGTCATAGGGTTCAGTTTGAAGCGGGATTCGTCACTGAACACAGTAATACTCTAGTCAATGAGATTACTGGCCAAAGATGTCCATGGAGATGCCCCAGAACATCGTAGGATACCAACCTCATTGTTGCCCACCATATGGCCCGACAATCAGGAGTGATGGTCAGGGTGCCATTTCTTTCCATTCCAGGACATTTTTGGCTGTCGTCCGCAGCACCCTTGCAGCACAGCGGTACGTCTACGATATTCTACATCCTAGGCTTAGATTTCAGTAGGATAACACCCACCCGCACACAGCGAGAGTTTCTACTGCTTGTGTTCGTGCTTGCCAAGCCCTACCTTGGCCAGCAAGGTCCACGGATCTCTCACCACTTGAGGGACGTTTGGTGCAACCTCCAACCATCTCGGAATTTTGACGATTTAACGCGAAAATTGGACACAATTTGGCACGATATCCTACACGAGAAGATCCAACGACTCTATCAATCACTGCTAAGCGAAAAAAACTACTTTCTTAAGAGTCAGAGGTGGACAAATACCTTATTTACTTGCTGAATTTGGGAAGCTGGCCGGCCGTTGTGGCCGAGCGGTTCTAGGCGCTTCAGTCTCGAACCGCGCGACCGCTACGGTCTCAGGTTCGAATCCTGCCTCGGGCATCGATGTGTGTGATGTCCTTAGGTTAGTTAGGTTTAAGTAGCCCTAAGTTCTAGGGGACTGATGACCTCAGATGTTAAGTCCCATGGTGCTCAGAGCCATTTGAACCATTTGGGAAGCTGTTTCTGTTGATCGAATTTTTCTGAGACTGTAATCATTTGTTGGTTGTACACGTACATCATATCTGCTAATTCCCGTGCCATTTGGATAATTCCTTTGTAGTGCATCTTTTTTTTTGTCCTAGAGTGTGTATCGTTTTTTTGTCTTAGAGAGTGTATTTGTGGAATTATCGGTCTTACTAACACAAACTGTTAATGTGGTCGTGTGCAGACTCACTAAGTGTCGCTTACGAGTTATAAGAGAAACTGAATTGTGCATAGGCTTCAGTTCTCGAACTGCGCCTACCTTACTGCACAGTGGTCGTTCACAATGGAGCCCGCACCACTGCCGTTGTTCCTTCCCCTGCCAAGCCATTTCCTCAGGTAAGGGCCACGTTACTTTGTGTGTACATTGTGCGTACCGTGACCATCGGCAGTAAATCTACCTTATCTGGCTGCATACTGAAGGGAACTAAGCAAACTGATTTTACTGTAGAGAATATAGACAATCTATTCTCTTATCATTTTACCTCCACTCAGCTGTGTTTATTATTATTTCACTATTTGGGATGGATTTTGAAGCTCTGAGGCTTCATTTAGAGGAACTTCATCTTGTTAATCGATGTGGTTTACTACCCCAACTATACAGGGTCACTGAATACAAGCATCTTTCCGTATTACGTGCAGCTATCACATCACAGGATACTACGTTACGGTATCTCGCTGTTTTGATGATAGGAGACATCAGTTACAAATCTAACATACCCGAAAAGTCTTCATAATCTATCGCAAACAGACAACAAGAAAAAAATTGGAAATTTGTGGTAAGGTCTTATGGAACGAAACTGCTAAGGTCATCGGTCCCTAAGCTTACACACTATTTAATCTAACTTAAACTAATTTACGCTAAGGACGACACACACACACCATACCCGAGGGAGGACTCGAACCTCCGACGAGGGGAACCGCTCGGACCTGATAAGGTGCCTCAGACAGCACGGCTACAGCGCGCGGCCAACAACAAGAAATTGCTGAGTTGAGACTAAGCAATAAGAGATTAAATTGTCTTTAGCCCGTATCATAAAATATTTAACCGCTGAAAAAGCAACAAATGAAAATAGAGATATTATCAAGAGAAGATCTAATTAGTTGCTTGTGGATGCAGCAAATAATATTTCCCTGAATAACTACATTGTTCCACCACTGGCCGAATGTCTAACCTTTATCTCTGTTATCGCAGTTTCGGCTGTTAATCCTGACAAATCCTAGGGGAGGAGGAGAGGGGTGGTCGTGGTACTTTATACCCACATCTTGAAAGTGTAATCACTTACATTACATTATAAAATTTTGAAAAAATGTATTGTTTCTGACGAATTCTTCTACCAGATTACATATATGTTTCAAATTTTTAGTTAAACTTAACCCAAAAATTTAAGTCTCCTCTGCGGTGTTTCCAGGTTCAGGGCCTTACTTACACATCAACATCTCTTTAAAAAGTCTGTTGTTAATAAAGGGTGAACATTAATAAAACCGACAAGCTGCAAGGACAGATTCCTGACTGGAAATGAAGTCCTATGCACAGGTGTTCGGAAATGGACGGTGTGCACACAATGACAACAGATCGTCCTGGAACAAAGTACAGAGCTGCATCCCATTCACGCCACAACAGATGTTCAAAGTGAGCTCCATGGGATGCAATACACGCGTCCACATGTCGCATCATGGACCGCCGCACTCTTTCGCACGTTCTGGCCTCTCTTCGAATAGCATCACAGGCATCTTGAACACGCCGTTGAAGGGTCTGTACACAACGCTTTTGAGATGCCCCTAAAGGTAAAAATTCACGTGGTTTAAGGCCGGTAATCTAGCAAGCAATGGTACAGGGCCACCGTGTCCTATTCAACATCCAGGAAAAGTGTTGTTAAGGTGTCGGCGAACTGTAATGCGGAGTAGGTTGGTGCTCTGTGACCCGTCGAGTGTCAAAGGTACATTTTCAAGCAGCCCAGGCAGGGTATTCTGCAGGAAGTCCAGGTACGTTCTTCCGTCGAGGAGTTGTGGAATAATAACCGGTCCAAGTATGTGGCCGCCAAGATTCCTTGCCCTTACAGTGAAGCTGAACCGATTCTGGTGAGAAGCCTCAACCATTCCTCGAAGACTATCTGTAGCCCACAGACTACGATTATGTAGATTGAGGTTGCCAGTTCTCGTAAAGGTTTCTTCGTCGGTAAAGAGTACTGGTGACAGAAATACCACAAATGTGATGGTCTGGTGCAAAAACCATCGACAATAGCTTTCCCGTAGAGGGAAATCCGCTGTTGATAATCCTTGCTCTCGTTGCAGGTGATAGGTATAGTAGCGGTTGTTATGCAGAATACACATAATCGTACTTTGGATTACACTCTGCTGGCGGGGACTTGCCTGGCACTTGTACCAGGGTTCGTCTCAATATTCCGTAGAAACCAGTCCTCCAAATCTGATGTACGCACAATCTGCAGCCTCCCTGCACGTTCTTTTATCTGATCTCACAAACGCCAAAAAAGGGCGTGAAATATCGTGATCTGATTGGTGCGTGTAAGGGTACTTGATTTGAGGTAGCCGTACTGCCTCTCGAAAGTTTCCATCTGCTTGGCCGTACGCAAACACCATATCGGCTTGTTACCGACGTGAATACCGGACCCTTGTGTTGCTTCCAGTACGCTGCGTCTGTCACACAGCTTGCACCACACAAGGAACACACGGCACGTGGTAGGAGGAACTTTCATTCGTCAGTGCCATCTACGACGCATTTCCGGAAACATGTCCGTAAGATCTTTTCTCCTCCATTTTTTTTTTAATTTTTTCGGGTAGGGATAAGGTACTTTCCGCCCCCCTCTCCATCTGGTACTGCACGTTACGTGTTAAGTCATTTTTAACCACCTGGAGTGAAGCACGCTTCGTCAACAAACCGATCTGCGCAAATTACAAACATGCACATTCCATGTAGCAAACCATGACAACTCTGAGGGATAACCGCATAACTGAAAAGTTTTTTTATCAGAATACAGTCATGATAATGAGATATACAACGTTTATGTATTGATATATACTAAGACCCGCAAACATTGCACTGCCTCATTATCACGATTGTACGTTGAAAAAAAAAACCTTTTAGTTACTTGATTGTTTTCCTGAGCAATATTCTCCAAACGACAATGTACAACTTTTTAAATTTCTGGCACTGAGAAATATGCACAATCCAGTCTGTTGACCCAAACTTCAGTTCAAATGTCCAAATATGCCTAACAGCTGAAATTGCAGAAATACAAATAAAGATTATAAATTCAACCACTTGTGTAACCATATGACCTTTTAAATAAAGCAAGTGAACATTTCATAACGTGAAAAGAGCAGTCAGAAGTTTATGCCTTTCATATCAGAATATGTAAAAGTTATTGACAGAGTAAGTGGCTGCAATGCCTGGTGTAGTTCAAAAAATGGTTCAAATGGCTCTGAGCACTATGGGACTTAACATCTTAGGTCATCAGTCCCCTAGAACTTAGAACTACTTAAACCTAACTAACCTAAGGACATCACACACATCCATGCCCGAGGCAGGATTCGAACCTGCGACCGTAGCAGTCCTGCGGTTCCGGACTGAAGCGCCTAGAACCGCATGGCCACCGCGGCCGCCAACGGTATCTACAAAGAAGGTGGGACCATAAGTCTTTTCGGATACCTAAGGTGTGTTCATGATTAATTTCTTCACCCCTGGAGAGACAGTGAATGTTGGCAGTTACTGCGCCTCGCTGGAGTGGCTGCAGAAGGTGAGTCATACGAAACAGTTGCGATTGCTTTCGAATGGAAGAAGTGTTCCAAGTTGGTTTGGGCTGCGCGGTGGTTCGTTGTACATCACCTCATGCACCGAACACTTGAATGAGTTGCCACCTGAACACTTCTTTTATGTAAAAGGAATGTTGTTTAATGAATATTCGGTCGCCGTTAAGCATCATTAATCAGGGTCCACCTAGTCTGTGTCCTGATTCCGTGTGCCTTCTTCCTCCAATTTGGCTCAGATTCGCCTCCTTACAGGCTACAGATAAAGCTGCTGAAAATTTACTTCTGCTTCTCATTCACTTCACCTCATAAATAAGAAGTGACATTCAACTCATCTTCTTACACATTCTGCAAAATCACAACGTAATACATGAAAAATGAGGACAGCTACCAACTCGTATACTGCCTCCCTGTGCTACGTACCCATCAGATATAATATTCAACTAGATAATTAACAATTACAATACGTTTATTATCTTTGACATTTCGTGTTCTTAGATTTCAGGGAGCTCTTCTTCCTCACGGTCCGCTTCGTGGAACTCTTATCTCCACCTTAGCAAAATGGTTCAAATGGCTCTGAGCGCTATGGGACTTAACATCTGAGGTCATCAGTCCCCTAGAACTTAGAACTACTTAAACCGAACTAACCTAAGGACATCACACACATCCATGCCCGAGGTAGGATTCGAACCTGCGACCGTAGCAGCAGCGCGTTTCCGGACTGAAGCGCCTAGAACCGCTCGGCCACAGCGGCCGGCAGCTACGGTTTAAAACACCTCCCAGCAGTGGGGTGCTCACCACTTATCGACTAGTCTCTCACGGACATCTTTTCTCTGACATGTGTATTTACGGACGTGATACCTCTCCTTCAAGGAATGTGATGTATCACTACAAGGTGTCACATTTTTGCGTAACTTCAGACCGCAAATGGCCTCAGTTACGCGTGGTTTGCTTCGGCGTTTTCAGTCGGCTGTGTTAGAACACTTTCCATACAGCCCAGATCTCGCACCCAGCGTTAAAGTACTTGCCCAGTCGCCACTTGCAGATCCGAGATTGAGGAGGCTGTTAAGTGGTTGGCAGACAAGGACCTTATTTTCGATAACGCCGGTATCGACAGACTGGTTTACCTCACGAAAAAATGGTTAACAATCAATGACGACTATAGTAATATAGCCTGGAAACGTCTCTTTGCTCTCCGAAATAATCCTTTTTGTCACAGGGAAATTGCTACCTAACTTCTTGAACCACCCGCTAACATGATCCCAGTTCTTGCTTTTTCTGTTATTCACTGAGGTGTGATTTTCGTAAGTAACATTAATGTAACTCTGAGACTAATAACGGATCGTTTGATGAGACAGTAACATTCTGTAGAGCAGAGTACTGTACGCTCTGAAGTTCAGAGCAATGAAAGGATGTCTCGTAGAACTATAGAAAGCGATAGGAAACTGCGGTTCAGATGGGATTTTCTGTTCTGTCATTCGTTGAAAGGCAGAAGACGTCTTTCCTTTAGACAAGCATTACAAGTGTGGCTACAAAAAACGATAGGTAGAGCGGGGTTCAGACATACAATTGATGTGGCGCCACAGCTTGTGGCTTGCTGTAGTGGCATCGTGAGCTACCATTCACACAAGACGCCACAAATTCTATGAAGTTGCACAGCTTTCGGTATGGCGTCAACTGAAATAATATGGACGGGTATGAATGTTATAGTGCAGGTTATCGCGTTGCAGCTGTCACAAGAAGTATAAGAAAGACGAAACACAAATGCTGGATACGAAAATAGATTTCGCACAGGAATAAATCAGGGGAAACAAACGCATTTACAGTACTGGCCATTAAAATCGCTGCACCACGAAGATGACGTGCTACTGACACGGAATTTAACCGACAGGAAGAAGATGCTGTGACATGAAAATGATTAGCTTTTCAAAGCATTCACACGAGGTTGGCGCCGGTGGCGACACCTACAACGTGCTGACATGAGGAAATTTTCCAACCGATTTCTCATACACAAACAGCAGTTGACCGGCGTTGCCTGGTGAAACGTTGTTGTGATGCTTCGTGTAAGGAGAAATGCTTACCAGCACGTTTCCGACTTTGATAAAGGTCGGATTGTAGACTATCGCGATTGCGGTTTATCGTATCGCGGCATTGCTGCTCGCGTTGGTCGAGATCCAATGACTGTTAGCAGAATATGGAATCGGTGGGTTAAGGAGGGTAATACGGAACGCCGTGCTGGATCCCAACGGCCTCGTATCACTAGCAGTCGAGATGACAGGCATCTTATCCGCATGGCTGTAACGGATCGTGCAGCCACGTCTCGATTCCTGAGCCAACAAATGGGGACGTTTGCAAGACAAGTATCATCTGCACGAACAGTTCGACGACGTTTACAGCAGCATGGACTATCAGCTCGGAGACCGTGGCTGCGGTTACCCTTGACGCTGCATCACAGACAGGAGCGCCTGCGATGGTGTGCTCAACGACGAACCTGGGTGCACGAATGGCAAAACTAGATTTTTTCGGATGAATCCAGGTTCTGTTTACAGCATCGTGATGGTCGCATCCGTGTTTGGTGACATCGCGGTGAACGCACAATGGAAGCGTGTATTCGTCATCGCCATACTGGCGTATAACACGGCGTGATGGTATGGGGTGCCATTGGTTACACGTCTCGGTCACCTCTTGCTCGCATTGACGGCACTTTGAACAGTAGATTTTACATTTCAGAGGTGTTACGACCCGTGGCTCTACCCTTCATTCGATACCTGCGAAACACTACATTTCAGCAGGATAATGCACGACCGCATGTTGCAGGTCCTGTACGGGCCTTTCTGGATACAGAAAATGTTCGACTGCTGCCCTGGCCAGCACATTCTCCAGATATCTCACCAACTGAAAACGTCTGGTCAAGGATGGCCGAGCAACTGGCTCGTCACAAAACCCAGTCACTACTCTTGATGAACTGTGGTATCGTGTTGAAGCTGCATGGGCAGCTGTACCTGTACACGCCATTCAAGCTCTGTTTGAGTCAATGCCCAGGCGTAACAAGGTCGTTATTACGGCCAGAGGTGGTTGTTCTGGGTACTGATTGCTAAGGATCTATGCACGCAAATTGCGTGAAAATGTAATCACATGTCAGTTCTAGCATAATATATTTGTCCAATGAATACCCGTTTATCATCTGCATTTCTTCTTGGTGTAGCAATTTTAATGGCCAGTAGTGTATAAAAGAAATAACTCTGTCTGCAATGGCAAGCTAACGAACAGCTGGCATGTAAATATCACCCCACTCATCCAGTATGTTATAATCTTATTGTATTCGTTGAAATAGGCATTTGTAATTAATTTTTAGCTTAACAGCCGTCACATCACCCACTGGAACTATTTCCTGCATATAGTCCACAATTTATACAATTCTTCGTCTCACAAATTATGAAATTTATATGACTCGCTTTTTTTGTTACATGTAGTAAGTTTCTTTATTCACTCAAAAATATTTTAAGTATGGGATACGTCATTGGTTTGCAAATACTGCGCGCGCGCACACACACACACACACACACACACACACACACACACACACACACACACACACACACGCAGCTGCAGAAAGTCAAACATAGGTTGCTGTTATTGCCTATCATTGTTTTAACTTTTTTCAGAAACAAAATTTTTAAAAAATATCTCTGAAATCGCATGTAATACAGCAACAATGACTCCACGGTAGCTGCGACAGAATGCTCGTGTTTCGAAATACTGTCACCAGGTAGCAGTGGTGGTAGGAAAGTGGCGCAAACAAGTACAACCAAGCTGAACTTTCTGTGGCGTGGCAAAAGTTAGGTCTCTTTAAGTTGTGCCACTCATAACTGGGAGTTCACAAACGTAAGTGCAATGCAACTGCAGTATACCACTAGTTGTGGTGATACCTTTGTTGCGTGTGTGAACGCGGTTTAAAACTGCATCGCCACTGAAGTGTGGCCACGTCGCCGACTGGGGAAGAGCAGTTGTCACCGTGAAGTGCTACTGGTAGGAAGGTGCCCGGAAGAACACTGAATCTGGCTGCTGGCATTCGGTGGAGGGGGATGCACGGGGCGCTTCAAAACTCGGACGCCTTACCAGCTGTGCTGGTCTCACCTGGGAAGTGGAGCGCCTTCAGACAGACGGCGAAGTCCCCCCTGCTGGTGCCGGGGTGTTCTTCCGGGGCGAGGTGCGGCTCCAGCGGCAGGTCTCGGCTGGCGGGGCCGCAGGGCGCGTCCGCAGACACCGACACCGACTCCACCTGCAGCCCAGCACCATCACTACCCCACTGCACACCAGTCGAAACAGCGCATATGCACATTGCTGTACCTGCCGTATCAGAGACAAAATGCGAACGATGTTCCTCATCTGCTTTTATTGGGAAAAACTACTCTACTGGCCATTAAAATTGCTACACCAAGAAGAAATGCAGATGATAAACAGGTATTCATTGGACAAATCTATTAAACTAGAACTTACATGTGATTACATTTTCACGCAATTTAGGTGCATAGATCCTGAGAAATCAGTACCCAGAACAACCACTTCTGGCCGTGATAACGGCCTTGATACGCCTGGGCGTTGAGTCAAACAGAGCTTGAATGGCGTGTACAGGTACAGCTGCCCATGCAGCTTCAACACGAAATCACAGTTCATCAAGAGAAGTGACTGGCGTGTTGTGACGAGCCAGTTTCTCGGCCACCATTGACCAGACGTTTTCAGTTGGTGAGAGATCTGGAGAATGTGCTGGCCAGGGCAGCAGTCGAACATTTTCTGTATCCAGAAAGGCCCGTACAGGACCTGCAACATGCGGTCGTGCATTATCCTGCTGAAATGTAGGGTTTCGCAGGGATCGAATGAAGGGTAGAGCCACGGGTCGTAACACATCTGAAATGTTACGTCCACTGTTGAAAGTGCCGTCAATGCGAACAAGAGGTGACCAAGACGTGTAACCAATGGCACCCCATACCGTCACGACGGGTTATACGCCAGTATGGCGATGACGAATACACGCTTCCAATGTGCGTTCACCGCGATGTCTCCAAACACGGATGCGACCATCATGATGCTGTAAACAGAACATGGATTCATCCGAAAAAATGACGTTTTCCCATTCGTGCACCCAGGTTCGTCGTTGAGTACACCATCGCAGGCGCTCCTGTCTGTGATGCAGCGTCAAGGGTAACCGCAGCCATGGTCTCCGAGCTGATAGTCCATGCTGCTGCAAGCGTCGTCGAACTGTTCGTGCAGATGGTTGTTGTCTTCCCAACGTCCCCATCTGTTGACTCAGGGCTCGAGACGTGGCTGCACGATCCGTTACAGTCATGCGGATAAGATGCCTGTCATCTCGACTGCTAGTGATACGAGGCCGTTGGGATCCAGCACGGCGTCCTGAACCCACCGATTCCATATTCTGCTAACAGTCATTGGATCTCGACCAACGCGAGCAGCAATGTCGCGATACGATAAACCGCAATCGCGATAGGCTACAATCCGACCTTTATCAAAGTCGGAAACGTGATGGTACGCATTTCTCCTCCTTCCACGAGGCATCACAACAACGTTTCACCAGGCAACGCCGGTCAACTGCTGTTTGTGCATGAGAAATCGGTTGGAAACTTTCCTCATGTCAGCACATTGTAGGTGTCGCCCCCGGCGTCAACCTTGTGGGAATGCTCTGAAAAGCTAATCATTTGCATGTGACAGCATCTTCTTCCTGTCGGTTAAATTTCGCGTCAGTAGCATGTCATTTGCGTGGTGTAGCAATTTTAATGGCCAGTAGTGTAGTGAACAACAACATTGAGGATGTCGACAAACTAGTAGAAGCAAAAGACAATTTGAGCAAGAAACAAAGTATGGATCCCACTTCAGATCTTATAACAGAAGAACAACAAAAAAAAAGTTTTCCTCACAAGTCTCTCGCTCGAGAAAGTCAATCAAAGAAACGGCGGAAACAAAACTACTAGAGAGTGGTCGGCACAGCAGTACCACAAAGCTTACCATGGTAGTCACACCAACATTACACGACACTCTTGAGACAGTCAGAAGCTACCACGCCTGACGATGCGGGACTACCAGCAGATGAGGCGCGTGGATATTGCGGCCGATTGGCTCTGAGCACTATGGGACTTAACATCTGAGGTCATCAGTCCCCTAAACATAGAATTACTTAAACCTAACTAATCTAAGGACATCACACACAGCCATGCCCGAGGCAGGATTCGAACCTGCGACCGTAGCAGCAGCGCGGATCCGGAGTGAAACGCCTAGAGCCGCTCGGCCACAGCGGTATATGATTACGCATGCTTTATATTTTTGTCAGATCTATCCCATTACATTTTGTCTACAAATTGTTCTATGAAATTGGGAGAATGATTATGAAAGAACAAGAGAATACAATATTTTTAAAATTGTTCGAATAAACTACACCTACGATCAAAAGTAGGCTGTAGGAAAAAGTAACAACTGAATTTATATTAATATACTGTATATTATCGGCTCGGTGGTAAGATTAATGGTGGTCTCCTGGTGTCCGCCCCCGGCAGCTGCGTGGTCAGCGCGGCAGAATGTCAATCCTAACAGTCCGGGTTCGATTCCCGGATGGGTCGGAGATTTTCTCCTCTCAGGGACTGGGTGTTGTGTTGTTCTAATCATCATCGTTTCATCCCCATCGAAGCGGAATTCGCCGAAGTGGCGTCAAATCAAAAGACTTGCACCCGGCGAACGGTCTACCCGACGGGAGGCCCTAGTCACACGACATATATTTATTTATCTCCTGGTACTTACCAACTGCAATTTTTTTTCTTTTTTGTACATTACATTGTGTGGAACAAAGTACAATTTATTACTGTGGGCATCGTAAATAAAAGTTTAAGCCATACTGTACAGTCAATCGGACCAAATTTTTTACCAGTAATGATAACTTTGTACGGTGCAAGTGACTATTTTTCGTTTTATGTGCTAACAGTGGCAATTTTACCTCTAAGATTTCTATTTTGTAGTTAAATTACCATTAAACCATCCTGTCAGCTCTTCTGACTATTTTTGCTGTTCGAAAGGATTGGAAATTAAGTAACAGAAATGTAAAAATGAGACAAAGACGAAAGGCCAGAAATGAATAAAATTAACTGGACGGTTAAGTCGAGTTCCTGCAACCTTTAACATTGCGACCAATATTCTCCTTGTTGCATCTCTCACTACGAAAGGAATTCTGTACAGTTTTCCTTCCTTTTCGCCTCGAAACGAACAGCCAAAAGCACAAGACTGAGGCATTATTTGAGCCGTAGTTGTGTCCGTCTCTTCGAAAAGTGCGCCAGGCGGAGTGCTTTGGCTTCACGTCTAGTGTTTGCGGTGGCGCTTTCGGTTTGGCGCGCTTTTTGGATCGCTACCGGCCTCTGGCGGGAGGTGGAGCAAGTGTACGGTCGCGTGACGATCTGGGGAGTACGTACTGGGCGGTGTCCGAGAGAGAGGGTGGCGCGAGCGGGGCCCTATTGTTGGGGGTCGTCAACTGTTCGCCGCGTGCTTTGGCCGACCTCTTGGCTGTCAGGGGCTAAGTCTGCCTTACCCGCACGTACGTGGCTTACGAAGCTTAGAAGCCGTGGTGCAGGAGATCAGCGCGTGGGACCGTACGTCTTCTTATCGGCCGTTGAAACCACTGGCAGCGGTTAGCTCTCATGAGCATTTGGAAGTGCAACGTGTTCCCGGGTCTGTGGTGGAGTGTGAGAAGTCGAGTACTGTTTTTATGTAACACACACACACACAAACATATATATATATATATATATATATATATATATATATATATATATATATAAAGAGCGGTTTTTCAAGTTCTAGTGAAGTGTATGAGTTTCTTCACCAGTGGTTTTGTTGGGGTCTTCCCACCACACTTTTCGTTTGCCTGTCCGCGGGAATGTGGTAATTGCTTCTTGGTTGGGCCGTTTTATTCACACCTCGATTGGGTGATTTAGGATCGGTGTCGCGTGTCTCTGTGGTTCGAAGTCTGTGCAGGCACCGCCCTTGCTACATCTTCTGGTTTTGGGTAACTCGGGAAGGCGGTGGCTTGTAATTGAAGTTTTGGGGCTGATCTGCTGTGACCCTGTAGACCACCAATAACTATTCCGACTATTGTGATCTGGGCCCCTTTACACGTGTCACTCCCTCACCGAGCTAAGGAAAATTTTTTTTGGGAACTGCATTTAATGTGAAGGTTTGTGTGCTGGCTTATTCACATTTATCTTGTAACAAATGACAGGTGTAACATAGTTATTTAACTAGCGAGAGACAACTATCTTAGCTTTAGTACAAACTAGCTACTTAAAGGTGTTTTATTTTTAAAGGAATTGTTCTCTTATAGATATAACAAGTTTAAAATCTTATTATTGGGAAGTTGTTAACGTCATACCTTGCAATATCCTTTACATGGAGAAAATTTAAATTTGCCATATATATATATATATATATATATATATATATATATATATATATATATATATATATATATATCAAGTTAAAATCTTACTATTGGGAAGTTGTTAACGTCATACCTGGCAATCTCCTTTTCACAAAGAAAATTTGTCAGCTATTCGAAATTGATTTTTTTTAAATGTCAGACTTAAAAATTTATTATTGATAAAGCCTTTTAAAATAAAAAGATAACCTTAGCAGTGTGTGTTATTTCACCAGCACCTCCTGTCCCCTACTTCCACGATAACGTTTTGGAATAACATGTGTACTTGAGATGTTGTTTGTGAGCCGCCCTAATTGACATTTCATTATTCTACTTAAAACTTCGAAGATACACAACACTCCCTGTGTTTCACACGTAACGCTTGGGCCCACAATGGCTGCTAATGTTACGTGACGCGGTTGAAGTCGATTCTGAAGGGCGGACGGCAGCAAACGCAGGGGAAAAGGACGACCATACTTTCCTTTATACAGAGCTTTACCTGCGCTGCTCGGCTAGCGGGCCCTGGCATTCGTTGCTTGAGAGACGAAGCCGTGTTTTCGTCACCAGCGCGGGCTCTATCGCACCGTAAACATCTGCTTTGGTTTCACTTGCTGTGATGAAGGCATCCCGCATCTCTGTTCTGTCATGCGTGGTGCCGATGTCGCAGGCGGACGTAACGGACGCTGTTCACATGTTCCCCTTCATCCAGCCGCATCACAAGGTTGTGTACTACACTGAAGCGCCAAATAAACTGGTATACTCAAGCGTATTCAAATACACAGATACTTAAACAGGCAGAATACGGCGCTGCGGTCGGCAACGCCTATATAAGACAACAAGTATCTGGCGCAGTGTTAGATCCATTACTGCTGCTACAATGGCAGGTTACCAAGATTTAAGTGAGTTGAACGTGGCGTTATAGTCGGCGCACAACCGATGGCACACATCTTCCCCGAGGTAGCGATGAAGTGGGGATTTCCCCGTATTACCATTCCACGAGTGTATCGTGAATATCGGGAATCCCGTAAAACATCGAATCTCGGACATCGCTGATGCTGGAAAAACATCCTGCAAGAACGGGACCAACGACGACTGAAGAGAATAGTTCAACGTGACAGAGGTGCAACCATTCACCAAATTGCTGCAGATTTCAGTGCTGAGCCATCAACAAGTCTCAGCGTCCGAATCATTCAATGAAACATCATCGATTTGGGCTTTCGGAGCCGAAGGTCCACTCGTGTACACTTAGTGACTGCACGAAACAAAGCTTTACGCCTCACCAGAACCCTTCAACACCGAAATTGGATTATTGATGACTGGAAACATGTTGCCTGGTCGAACGAGTCTCGTTTCGAATTGCATCGAGCGGATGAACGTGTACGGGTATAGAGACAACCTCATGAATCCATGAACCCTGCATGTCAGCAGGTGACTGTTCAAGCTGGGGGGAGGCTCTGTAATGGGGCGGGGCGTGTGCAGTTGGAGTGATATGGAACCCCTAATACGTCTAGATACGACTCTGGCAGATGACGCGTACGTAGGCATCTTGCCTGATCTTTGCATCCATTCGTGTCCATTGTGCATTCCAACGGACTTGGACAACTCCACCAGGACAATGGAACACCCGGCACGTCCAGAATTGCTACAGGATGGCTCCAGAAACACTCTTCGGAGCTTAATCACTTCCGCTGGCCACCAGACTCCCCAGACTTGAACATTATTAAGCATATCTGGGGTGTCTTGCAACGCGCTGTTCAGAACAGATCTCCACCCCCTCATGCTCTTCAGGATTTATAGACAGCCCTGCAGGATTCATGGAGTCTATTCACTCCAGCACTACTCCAGACATTATTCGAGTCCATGCCACGTCGTGTTGCGGCACTTATGCGTGCTCGCGGAGTCCTACACGATTTTAGGAGAGTGAACCAGTTCCTTTGGCTCTTTTGTGTGTAAGGTGCATCCAAATGAACTCCACGATTTTGATAACACACAGCTGCGCAAGGGAATGGTGTAAAGAGGACGGAGTAGTGTCATTCAGCTACTGTGGTTGTGCCATTGTCGGTGTCAGTCACGGCTTGCTCTGGTGAATGTGGTGCCTATGTAGTCGAGGAATTGATTGAAAACGGCAAATCGCCGAAAGCGGCACAGCGATCTCTATGGGTCCCCTTTGGGCTTGGTCGACATGACCCCGTCACGGTCCAGAAAACGATTTACACTTGCACTCGGAATTTTAGAAAAACTAGGTGTGTTTTGAAAAATAAATCTCCTATCGCCCTCCCACTGCAGCAGGGCAAGAAAACGTGACTTTAGTAAGGCTAACCGTTCAATAGTCTCTACAACGCCCAACAGGAGTACACGCAACGGCCCCATACTTATCGGACCAAACCGTTCGCGGAACTCTTCACCGAGATCTAAATATGTATCCTTATAACGTGCTGATGACTCAAGAATCGAGAGACAGAGACTTTGAAGACCCGAAATTGCGCTGCACAGGTGTTATTTTCTTTACAGATGAAGCCAATTTTAATCTTTATTGAGCAGTAAATAAACAAAATTTGAGACACAGGTGTAAAAACTACCCACAAGAACGTCACCGACACGCACGTTATAGCCCAAAAGTTACACTCTGGCGTGCAGTTTCTCAGTTTGGTGTGCTGGGTTCCTCCTTTTTTGAAGGATACTGTATGACAGTTACGATAAGCAGCGGTCACTACTGTGCGATGTTGTAAAACTTTCTCTCGATAAAAGTCGACCAGATTATTAAAGAACACGGAGGAGACATCGTTTGGTTTGAATAAGGTGGTGCAACAAGAAATAAATGTTGAATCCATTACCAATATAATTTAAAAATACGACTGAAATGGAAAGACCACGACCAACTGCGGCGGCGCGGTGCGGTGCTGCTGCGAATGAAGTTCCACTCACCTTGTGGTGAATCTCTGCTCGCACATACGCCTCCTAGAACTTACTGAAAGGCGGTGCTCAGTCGAAAAAAGCTATTCAAAAAACAGCTGCACACCTCGTAATCAGAAGTCGCTCCAAAAATTGTTTTGTCGGTGGAAGGAATAGTTACATGGAAGAATTCATGTGAGTAAAACTTACACTCTACTAAGGTAAGCATGCATACACCAGTTGCTAACAACCCATACTGCAAGTTGTATAAAATCTTGCAAACCCACACGCACGCATCATTCATAACCGTGTCCTGTT
This sequence comes from Schistocerca americana, assembly GCF_021461395.2. NCBI lineage: Eukaryota > Metazoa > Arthropoda > Insecta > Orthoptera > Acrididae > Schistocerca > Schistocerca americana. The sequence continues at coordinate 194,753,053 of NC_060120.1, read as the reverse complement.
TGTGGTAATTATTAGTTATCCTTCACAGAAAGTTTGCAAATTTGTTGTTTCTTTTAGAATAGCTCGTTGAAATATTGCTATAATCAATCTCACATAACAAAATGTTTAAGTTCGCGAGTAAGCAACACGCCACACGGAATTTACTAGTCTACATTTCACACCATGCATTAAATCGAACTCTCTTCCACACTTTACGACACTTCTCAAACATTCTGATACCGGAATATCACAATACAAATAATTTCCATCGGAGTACCTATCAATACGTCTGACTAGTATGAGATCCAAGCCCCGACTCTACTCATCTCTCTACACAAAAGAAGCTTCTAGTGCCCAATAAAATGCGCGAATATGCTAATTTTTGATTGGCAGAGAAACATCACAGCCAGTCGGAAAGTAGCATCAAACCCGATCAACCTCGCCCAAATGTACAGAACCAAACAAAATTTGTCACTGAAACATTAAATTAACGTAAATAAATTTTGAAAACTCAGAAATATGAAACTAACTCGCTCTTAAAGAAACTACTTTACCGAAACTGTAATCTCATTTCCCCAGAACCATAAACTGACGAAATACGAGTAGTTTGTAACAAATTTACCGGTACGAATGACTAACACACACGTCATTCTCCAACATTCCTCAAGAGACCAGCTGCTACAATGTATAGTATAAAACTTTACGTAAAAGATTATTATACTTTCATACCTTCATTCACTGTCATCACTAAGCGCAATTATAAAAGTATTTAATAAACAATTAGAAAATTAAACAAACAGAAATGCAAATAAAAATGACAGATTTTGACTGCAGCTCAAACAGCGTCCGTCAGCTAGTGACCTTTACCAAATCGCGTAGAAACTACGTACAATCGGACATCTGTCCTGCGCGTGACTCATACTGCACGTCTGTTCACCGCTGTTATGTCCGATCTCAATAGTCACGATGTAAGGCGCTACGCCTCACGACGTATGTTGGATAGAATAACTTAAGCTACAACACAACATAACCCAACTGGAAAGAAGAACTTTAGACATTCCTTAAAGAGATGGCATGACATTTATGATGCAGAAGAGGCCAAAATGCCCAATCGTAGAGGCTGTTGTTGTTGTTGATGATGATGATGATGGTGCAACATCCCACACAGCTCGTCGTTCACCTGAAATACTGAGAGACATGTTTCGCGGTCACGTTCATTCCTTACGACGTGATATTGGCTGTCATTCACCCACATCTGACTTAGCAGTCTGCGACTTTTTCCTGTGGGGGTACTCTATAATTATAGATGTTTGAGTGTTGCCCCAAATCCTGAAAGTTCTTAAGGAAGTTGTAACAAACGGGGTTACTGCATTCCGCCGGACATGACACTGAGTTATGATAACCTGCCGAGAGAGGCTCAATCAGTGCATCAACAGTGGAGGCCACCATTTGAGTGATATATTGTTTAAAACCCGTTAGTGTAAACTGTTTCCATAAATGGCATATTTTGGTAGAAAGTTGCTGGTATCTCTCAAGGTTTTATTTTTATTCATTCCCAAAATAGTGAAGTTCTTTCTGGTGCATCCTGTATTTTTAAATTCCTTTAAAATGAGGGAAACCCGTGGTTCATAGCTGAAGTGTATTCATTTCTGTGAGACAGTTAAAGATCAACACTGCTGGCCATTGAAACTGCAGTATTGTGAAGGCGGTACGCGGCAAAGGCCAACAACGATCGCCGTGCTGGCAGTCTGCGATGCTCCGGACGCCGCTGCGCTTGCTGTGTGGATACACACCAGCCCTTCTCTTGCTGCAAACAAGCACATTTCCTAATTAAATGCTGTATGATCCTGCACAGCCTAGCGAGCAGTAAGTCTGTTCTCTCGGGCGCTAACAGCGTGCGGTCACTGGGGTACTGCATGACAATGAGTATGTCCCTCCCGCGACCATCAATTCCATATTCACCCGGCATTCTTGGGGCTTTGACCAATGCGAGCAGCAACCACAGTCTCGATATGCTCTAGTGGTTAACGTTGCTGTCTTTGGATCAAGGGGTCCCGGGTTCGATTCCTGGCGGGGTTGACCTCATCATTTCATCATCAGCAAATAACCTTATACGTCGGCCAACCACAGCTAATGAACTTGTACATAATGTGAAGGACAATCAAGCAATTTAAATTAAGAAATGGTAAAATAGTCTACAATAAACTGAGTTAAAGTCTGAATGCGCAATAACTATATATTGAGTTTTCCCCCATATGACGGCCGGTTTCATACGCTGGACGTATCTCTTCAGGTCATATAAAACTAAGACTTCATGTGCTCCGACTTCCAAGGCGCAAGTGCATAAAAACATCTCACTCCACTGTAAAACCTTGGATGAAACGGTAGGTGGGCATTCGATCAGAACTGTGCATGATCAATAAAACATCTCCAAAACTCATCCTCAAAGTCCCCCGGGGAAACAAAGAACTAAAAGACACCCAATCCTTGGGAATCGTCAACATACTAAAATACACTGAAGAGCCAAAGAAACTGGTACACCTGTCTAATATCGTCTAGGGCACCCGCAAGCACGCAGAAGTGCCGCAACACGACGTGGCATGAAGACGACTAATATCTCAAGTAGCGCTGGAGTGAACCGACACCATGAATGCTGCAGGGCTGTCCATAAATCCATAAGAATACGAGACGGAGGAGATCTCTTCTGAACAGCTTATTGCAACGCATCCCAAATATGCTCAATAATGTTTATGTCTGGGGAATTTGGTGGCCAGCAGAAGTGTTTAAACTCAGAAGAGTGTCTCTGGAGCTGCTTTGTAGCAATTATGGACGTGTGAGGTATCTAATTTTTCTGTTGGAATTGCTTAAGTTCGTCGGGATGCACAGTGGAGATGAATGGATGCAGGTGGTCGGACAGGACGCTTACGTACGTGTCACCCTTCAGAGTCGTATGTAGACGTATCAGGGGTCCCATATAACTCCAACTGTACACGCCCCGCACCATTACAGAGCCTCTCCCAGCTTGAACTGTCCGCTGCTGACATGCAGGGTCCATGGATTCATGAGGTTGTCTCCATACCCGTACACGTCCATCCGCTAACAATTTGAAACGAGACTCGTTCGAGCAGGCTAAATGTTTCCAGTCGTCAACAGCCCAGCCAGCCGAAGTGGCCGAGCGGTTCTAGGTGCTACAGTCTGGAGCCGCGAGACCGCTACGGTCGCAGGTTCGAATCCTGCCTCGGGCATGGATGTGTGTGATGTCCTTAGGCTAGTTAGGTTTAAGTAGTCCTAAGTTCTAGGGGAGTCTGGCGTGAGGTCAGTCGCTTGACGGCGCGTTTCGGGGCGGGCCCGCCCGTTGCCGGCGCGCCGTAAGGCACGGAAGCTCGCACTGGGGCGTATCGCTTTCCAGTCGGGTGTGCCGCGGCAGTCCTCACAGGGGAAGTGATGCGTCTCCCATAGCCTCTCCTTCCCAAGTGGCTCTTTCCGCCTTCCCGTGGTGCCAGACGTTAAGCTCGGCATTCTGCCTTGCGACAAAAGGGAGAGCTGCGACCCAACCCGATGCGAAAGCGAAGGGTGCGTGGCACAGGGGGAGCTGTGTCAAGGGACCGAACATCAGTCCCTCTCTGTTCGCAGGACACAGACCATCAGGTGTCCTGCATGCCAGAGACCTCGTTCGTCGGCGTGGGATCGAGGCGCGACTCGGCAAGGGTGCTTCGCCGCGTCCCTGGGTAACCGGGGCGTGTTCTGCCAAACCCAGGAGGTGGTGACATCGCCTGGGCCAGGTTAGATGGGTCCAGACCGCTGAACAACTGGGTGACCGACCCACCACCTGAGTAGGAGTGGGTCCTTGGCCGACAGGTGGAAGCTCGGGCTAGTAAGCGGCGAAGGGCGAGAGGTGCATTCGCCTCTCCGGAGTGCGGGGTGCACTTGCCGAGGAGCGTCGAGTGAAATCGACGATGACGGAGCCACCGATGGGGACCAGTGCGCTGGCAACGGCGCGCTGAACCCTGCAGTTCGAAGAGTGCCCTTGGCCTTGGGGCAAGGCCGGTGGGCGAGCTGCCTCATGTCCCCCCCCCCCCCCCCCCATGCCAGAGGAGCCGGTCCGGGGCAAGAGACGGGCTCCCATTTCTTATCACTCGTTACTCATCATGGCGGCAACCGAAACGAGTGATTCTTGTGCGTCCAAACGCGCTTCTATTGCGCCTGATCCCTCTCCCCAGGACGAGCTGGGACAGGCAGAAGGTGAATCCGTGACACAAAGGCACGGTAGAATTTCGCTGCTCTTAGAGCAGAACGTCAAAAACGGCAAAATAAGCCAAGTAGCTTTAACAATTATAAAAATTGAACTTACTGCATGGGCCATTGCCCACGCAAAACTTGAAGGCAGAGTGGAGGAGCTAGAAAAAGAAAACAACAGATTGAGAAACCAACCGACCAAGACCTGGGCGGCGGTGGCTGCGCAAGCGCCAACCAAGCCGCACACAACAAAGGAAACAATAGATAAAGCAGCCAAAAGAACAGACACTGCGGTCTTTCTCAGGACACTACCTGGGCAAGACACCAGTGTAAAGGAAATTCAGGAGCTGTTTACAAAAACTGTCAACCCAGCTAAAGACAAAACTAAAATAAAGAGAATAAAACCCAGCAAAAATTCAGTAATTGTGGAAGTAGCCTCAGAGGAAGACAAGGATAAAATATTAAACAATCAGAAACTAAACGCACTAGTCAAATGTGAACCACCAAAGAAAAGGAATCCCTTAGTAATCCTTTATGACGTGCCAACTATAATGACTGATGACGAACTGACAAACACAATAAAAGAGCAAAATTTTGATGATATAAATGAGGAGGAATTTCGAAAGAGTTTCAATTTGAGATTCAAGACGGGGCCTCGGGGGCGCGATGTGGTTCATCACGTTGCTGAGGTCACGGCACCAATGTGGAGGAAAATCACAGCAATGGGCAGACTATATGTAGGATTTCATTCTGTTAACGTCAGAGGCTAGATCGTGGTACCTCGCTGCCACAATTGTGGTGACTTGGATCACATCCTAAGGCTTTGTACCAGGGAGTCGGCCTGCACGAAGTGTGGCACAAGTGGACACAACCGCAAAGACTGCAAAGCAGCAGCGGTCTGCATTCCCTGCAAAAACCGCGGGAAAAAGTCATGCGGAGCCTCAGGACGCAATTGCCCAACATACAGAATGTTGGAACAACGACTAATTTCTAAAATCGACTATGGCTGATCACAGCCCACCAAACAGGATGCCAAAGCATAAATCCCCAATTAAGAGGAGGCGGGACGCTATGAGGGCAACCAGGTTCAAGAACTTCCTGCTGGCGCTTTCGGGTGCCACTAAAACAGAAATAATAGACAAGGCCATATAAACAGAGCCTTACATGGTTGACATAAGCATACAAACAGATTTTCCCGTACAGAACACAGATCCCGCCCCTCAACGCCGGGAAACAAAGCCGACAATCCACCTGAAACGGCAAGGGCATCTTATGACTGCAATATCCCAGACAAAACCCAAAGAAAACCGACCCATCCAAGATAGTGCTGTTACCAGTACAAGCCTAAAGTCCACAACGCAGAACACTCCAGTGGTCAGATTGCCACCCGTGGACCCGGTAAGGGTATACCCCAACATCGAGTACACGATGCAACTGGCCAGGCTGGAAGAGCCGATCACCCTGGCCACTGCCTTACGGCATGTGGTCCGTGTAGGACACGAAGAGGGTTAAAAGGTAACCTTCTCGGTAATGGAGGCTGTGGACAGAATACAGCTCAAGTCAGTGAATCACCCCACTGATTTCGGAGCCCTGCGGGACTTACTGAAAAAAGTATTTGAGAGACGTGGCGAAAAGTTTGACCTCCAGAACATTTACGAACAGGCCGTAGTGGCAAACGGACGAATTGCTTTCGACTGGAATAAGACCTGGCCGGACGACCACATACATACATACTTCCCATGACGACTGAGATAATAATTTTAAATACGCACAACAGTCGACTTGTTATGCAGGAGCTCCGTAAAGAGGTGGAGGAGAGGAGACTGGAAGTGCTCTGCCTACAGGAGCCGTACTCCCAAGCTGGGAAAATAGCTTTTGTTGCCACTACTTGGCAAATTATCAGCAGAGGTGAAGACCCTAGAGCAGCAATAGTAGTAACAAACAAACTTTTGAGGGTAACTACGCTCACACAATTTGCAACTCGTCACTGCAACGTCGTGGAGCTTCAGTCCCCGATGGGAGAAATCATTCTCATAAATATGTATTTTCAATACGGAGATGAGATAGAACAACACTTAGAACATCTAGCAAGAGTTACCACGGCGTTGCGGGGACGAAAGATAATCATAACAGCTGATATCAATGCAAAATCCCCCCTGTGGTACAGCGGCACCAGAGATGCAAACGGCGAGAAAGTGGAAGAATTTCTTATGGCGTCGCAGCTCGTGGTGGCCAACAGGCCGGGCAATCCTCCTACATACACAGCAGGAGGAGGACAAGGCACGAATATAGATGTGACCCTCACATCACACAATGCAGCTAACCTAATAAAAAATTGGATAGTCGTAAGCAATGCCACCACGAGTGACCACAACTTAATAACCTTCACTCTAAGTGAAAGAGAGTGCCGCTGGACCATGGGGTGGGAGGTGCAATTTAACTATAACAAAGCAAATTGGGAACTTTTAGCAAGGGAGTGCGACATTCCTGCCTTACCAGAAGGTGACGCATATCAAGACCTAGACGTAGACGACAGAGCCGAGGAACTGGTGGGTGCAGTACATAGAGCGGTGAGGGTCGCTGTACCAACCAGGAGGAAGGCCGTGGCGGCCTCGCCATCACCATGGTCGCCCGAATTAGAGGAGTTACGGCAATCTGTCATAAGGCTAAGGAGAAACTACCAGCGCAGTGTCGTCTGGCTGGAAAGACAAAGATGGCAGTTGCAATACAGGGAGGCCAAACAAAGATTCCAGAAGGAGTTACGCGAAGTGAGAATGCGTAGCTGGGAAACCTACGTGCTGAACCAGTTGGCCTTAGATCCGTGGGGTCTCCCTTATAAATTAGTAAGGGAAAAAATCCGCTCTCCCCTGCAGTTATCAACAGTCAGGCGAGGGGACGGGATGACGGAGTCTTGGCAGGAAACTGCTGAGGTCCTTCTCCAGTCCCTGCTGCCTGACGACAATGCGGATGAAGAAACTGAAGTCCAGAAGCAACTGCGTGACGCATATCTAGTGGACTATAACAACAACACGGCAGTCTACCCATTCTCGGAAGAGGAGGTAGCTGCACAAATAAGATCCCTAAAAAGAGGGAAAGCTCCAGGACCAGACGGAATTGTGGCTGAGGTGGTGCAATTCCTGGCACCCCTGTTAGTCGCGCCGTTGACCCACCTATTCAACGAATGTCTAAGACAAAGAAGGTTTCCTAAGAGGTGGAAAACCGCGAATGTGATAATAATTAAAAAAGGACCGGAGAAAGATCCAACCGAAGCTAAATCTTACAGGCCAATCTGCCTATTGGACCTATTTCGGAAGCTCCTAGAGAAACTGCTGGCTGACAGATTGACGGCCCACCGGGTACTGTGGAGGATGAGCAGCAGGCAGTTCGGCTTCAGGCCGGGGCGGTCGGCATCTGATGCCATCGCTCTGGCGGCTGAGGTCTGTGGCTCGACCCCGCATAAGTACGTCGTCGGCATCATGGTGGATATCAGTGGCGCCTTTGACAACCTGTGGTGGCCTTCGCTCTTCTCCTGCTTACGGGAAAAAGAGTGTCTAGGGCCGCTTTATGGATGTCTGAGGAGCTATTGTAAAGACAGGGAGGTTTGGCTATCATCCCCTAGCGGGAGAATTGGAAAAGTAATCACAAAGGGATGTCCCCAAGGCTCTGTTCTGGGGCCCCTGTTCTGGGATATCCACATGGAACCACTACTGGACGAACTGCAACAAAGTGAGGAAGTGCTAGAGGTGATAGCCTACGCAGACGACCTCCTCCTGCTGGTCGGCGGTCGTAGCCGAGAGGACATCGAGCCAAAGATCGAAAGGGCCATTGAAAAACTGCACCAATGGTGCCTTAACACGAAGATGAAAATATCTCCTACCAAATCCACATATTTACTGCTAAAAGGTCAGCATGTCAGGAATCCCACGGTCAGAATTGAAGGCTCACCAGTTCTTTGGCGACGAGAGGCGCGATATCTGGGAGTTATAATTGACGAGAGATGGAACTATGGAAAACACATAGAAGCCGTAACTCAGAGAGCCCTCCAGCTACTAAATAATCTCATTTCCATTGGACATAAACGGTTTCATCTCCCTCCTCATCTCATCAGACTCTATCACAATAGCATCATGACCTCAGCAGTGGGTTACGGCTCGGGGGTCTGGGCGCACAGGCTCACGCGGGTCGTGCCTGCCATGATAGTGAGAAGAGCCCAAAGGAATATGATTCTAAGATCAGTAGGGGCCTACAGGACATCACCAGGGGGAGCCCTGTTAGTCATAATGGGGCTCTGCCCGTTAGACATTAAAATACGTGAACAAGCGGCATGGTATTGGGCCAAAAAAGGGAATGGGGAAAAAATAACAGATATCATGGGTGTGAGAGTAGAGGATAAAAGGGGAATAAGAAACAGAGGGGAGGAATTGTGGCAGAGGATTTGGGAGGAAGATGAAACGGGGAGAAGAACATTTCAGTTTCTACCTGATGTTAAAGAACGCGGGACCATGAAATATTTTGAACCCACACGAGGACTCATCCACTTTCTCACTGCTCATGGACCCTATCCGACATATTTATGTCGGTTTGGGAAAAGGGCAACCCCCGAGTGTGACTGTGGCGCGGCAGAGGGAACTCCTGATCATGTGGTTTTCGAGTGCCCTCTCTTCAATGACGTGGCAATGACACTCAGAGACAGACTTCCAAACAACGAGACATACAAAACTTCCTGGCAGATTAAAACTGTGTGCCCGACCGAGACTCGAACTCGGGACCTTTGCCTTTCGCGGGCAAGTGCTCTACCAACTGAGCTACCGAAGCACGACTCACGACCGGTACTCACAGCTTTACTTCTGCCAGTACCTCGTCTCCTACCTTCCAAACTTTACAGAAGCTCTCCTGCGAAACTTGCAGAACTAGCACTCCTGAAAGAAAGGATATTGCGGAGACATGGCTTAGCCACAGCCTGGGGGATGTTTCCAGAATGAGATTTTCACTCTGCAGCGGAGTGTGCGCTGATATGAAACTTCCTGGCAGATTAAAACTGTGTGCCCGACCGAGACTCGAACTCGGGACCTTTGCCTTTCGCGGGCAAGTGCTCTACCAACTGAGCTACCGAGGTACTGGCAGAAGGTAGGCTGTGAGTACCGGTCATGAGTCGTGCTTCGGTAGCTCAGTTGGTAGAGCACTTGCCCGCGAAAGGCAAAGGTCCCGAGTTCGAGGCTCGGTCGGGCACACAGTTTTAATCTGCCAGGAAGTTTCATATCAGCGCACACTCCGCTGCAGAGTGAAAATCTCATTCTGGAACGAGACATACAATCTTCTCAGACAAGAAGACACATTCCATACCCTGAACGCTCTGGCAGAAGAGGTATCACGAAAGGTCTTAATAGAATACCTGAGGGATCAAGAATAAACACCGAACTCTTTAATCAACCGATTATGACCTGATCCCAATCCCACACCGCCTGTGCGTGGAATGGCCGACTTCCATTAGTTGGAAACCGCCACGTATGGGATTAGGGGGGTGGGATCAATCACACCGATTACGACAAGCACCAACTATGACGTAGGTTAAGCTAGTAGTAGTAGGACGTAGTTAAGAATACTAACATAGGAAACTGCAGCGATTACTAACCTTGGCCGGCCCGGTGCCCGGGGCATGCTCCCCGGGGTTAGCTCGAGGAGCCTGGCCACTCCAAGTAGGTTTATATTTTACTGGCACACCTGTGACGCTGCAGTTAGTAGTCATTTCTAGGTTAGAAGTAGGTAAAAACTAAACTGCCCATTGTTGTTGTAGGAATCTAACACTACCTTAGGAACTTAATAGTAGCTCACTAACAACAAAACTGTAATCTAAGCTGCAAAAAACTTAGTCTTATGTAACAATTAATGGTCCACTAATCATGTTAGGAGGTGGGCCACATATGTATAATTATTATTGTATTATTGTCATGTCAATAAACAATTATTTTTTTAAAAAAAAAGAAAAAAAAAGAAAAATTAAAAAAAAGTTCTAGGGGACTGATGACCTCAGAAGTTAAGTCCGATAGCGCTCAGAGCCATTTGAACCATCAACAGCCCAATGTCGGTGTAGACGAGCCCAGGCGAGGCGTGAAGCTTTGCGTCGTGCAGTTATCAAGGCTACACGACTAGGCCTTCGGCTCCGAAAGCCCATATCGGTTATGTTTCATTGAATGGTTCAAACGCTGACACTTGTTGATGGCCAAGCACTGAAATCTGCAGCGTCCACATCTCACGGCAGCCCAACGCCCAACCATTGCTGCCTTCCGGAGAAAGTGTCTTCTTGTTTAAACCGCCCAGACGTGAACCCCTCTTGTTGGCTGTTGCTACCTGACGCCCACTACTCTCGACTTTGTCGATTTTTCTGAAACCTACCAGCAGACTCTTTGCCTAGTTTTTCCACAGGTTGTACTTTGAACAAGCGTACTATACTCTAATTATCTCTGACTAGTCCTTCACCTTTCCATATCGCATGACATCCAAACTTCATGCAATTACACACTCATGGAAGGGTATACATAGGAAGAGGAAAGTGTGACACAAAAAAATAAAACCCAGGCAGATTCATTTGCATATCTATAGGCCATTTCTCATGACTCTAAAAAATGCATACATTTTGTTATGCCACACAGCATCACGATAATAAGTCTAATGACATTCCAAAATTACTCGTATGTCAACTGTTCAAACGGAGCATACTAAAAGTACTCCTTCAATGACAATTTCTGAAAAGAAGCACTGTGGAAATAAGAACCAAAATCAGAACCATCTATCTCTGAATGGCATGACGGTGATAAAGAAGCGTAGTTCACGATGTACAAATACTCAAACTAGATTCATTCAGTGTTTGGGATTGAAAGTACTTAGTGACTTGCAATCAGATTTACACTTTCAAACGTTTATGAGACTTTTTCTCGCTAACACCCCTATAAATCGATGAAAGGAAATAAGTTTACCGCTTACTACATTTTCGCAGTTCGTGGAATAAAATTGTCGAATCAGGCATGACTTTTTAATTTATTACTTCTTTACCACTAATTCTGTTTGCAACAAATTTTTCAGACAGTATTCATATACGCCGCTGAATGTACTTGCAAAAATATTTCATTTTATAGACATAGTTCCGAAGATACGGCGTTATAAACACTGAGATGCGTGACAAAATACTGCATCATGGATGACGCTTTTAATTTACCACGTCTTTATTACTAACACTATCCGTAAATACGTAACACACTACGCTGACAGTATGCATGTATACCATTGGATGTGCCTGCAAAATAATTGTACGAGACATGGTTCAAAAGCTATGGACGTCATAAACCTTGAGCTACATGAAAATGAAAATGCAGGGCGAAATTCGCTAGAGGTACAGGTGAAATATGTGTAAGAATAGGTGTGACATTTGTACGAAATACGTGAAATATATGTGACATGTTGAAAGGTGGCTACACTGAGTCACAGTGCCAGAGATTGCGCCAAAGATTATTACTCCGCCGCCTCCACTGGGCGCAGTAGAAGTTCAGAGGATGTCGAGAGCAATTCGTTCCGTTGGGCGGGAGAGTAGACGATCTGAGTGTTGCCTGAAATGTTGTACTGTTCGGTTGGTGTAACGTATAGTTGGAAGAAGATGCAATTGTCAGAATATATTTGAGAAAGGAGATGGGCTTTTGATTTCTGATGCTGGTGTAATGGAATATTTTCGTCAATATATAATGAGGTAAAAAGGTATTACAGTTTTCTTTAATAACAATCCCTCTTGCTCACAGGTACAGTCAACAAAGCATCTGGCTCGTATTCATTTATTAGATTTGTAATTCTGGTTTCTATGTGCAATTATAGAATTTCTGGTTTTTCAATTAGTTCATTGTAAATGGTGTTTAAAATATTTTGTCGTATTGAGAAAGAACGAGCCAGATACATGTACGTTGAGTCACACTACCACACACAGAACAGTTGCACTTGGGCTTTGTTGTTTCGTAGCTTTTATAGTTGCAGGGGACTTAATTAATCAATTGTGTTAATGGAAATTCCTTGTCATTCGTTATTTTTTATTTTATGCAGTCAGATTGCGTGCTAATAATAGTCATGGCCAACCGGTTACGAGACTTTGTAACCGGTCACACAGCTAGTAAAATTATTGCATTTATTCATTAATATTAGTCTTTTCTTTTTAATTAAGCCCCCTTGCAATGTACATATGGGAGCAAAGCCATGGGTAAAAAGCTCCTCCTAAACTTCTGGATCGATGACCACCAAACGTGTTACAGATATTAACTACTGCTTGGAAAGAAATACACTGATGGTAAGAACCAGCAGTGTCCTGTCGGGGGTGAGGGCGATAATGTGGAGAGAGAAGGGTGAGGTAGAGATAGACAGACAACGAGGGGCAAGGAGGAGATGGACGAACGTAGGCGATGGAGGGAGTGAGGGGGAAAAGAAAATAGACATATAGGGAAGAAGAGGACATGGACAGAGAAAGAGAGGAGAGGAGAGGAGGAGATGGGCAGAGAAGGAAAAGAGGACAGAGAGAGAGGGAGAAAAAGAGAGAGAGAGGAGGAGATGGCCAGAGAAGGAAAAAAGGAGGAGATGAATGAAGAGAGGGGCAAGGAAGAGATGGACAGATTGAAGGAACAGAGGGAGATGGACAGAGAGAGGGGTAGGAGGCAACGGACAGAGAAAGGGAGGAGATGGACGGAGAGAGGGGGATGGAGGAGGTGGAGTAATAGAAGACTGGAGTAAATACAGACCCAGGGAACGCTGGTTACCCAGGTGGTTTAGTTTACATCGGTCATTATCCATTCTACAGTCTGTGTATATCAGTGTAGTCAGGAAAGACTATAAAATTTAATGAAGTTATAAAAATGGATTTTTGCCTCATTCAGAAGTAGCCACTACCCGTAGTGGACACATGGGCTTACTTGGTCTACAGTGAGGTTTGCGGGCAGCGAGCAGGAGAGCAGGTAGGGCTGGGAGCCGGGGTCGCCCCCGCCCCACTGCGGCGGCCAGAGCACCGTGGGCTGCGCCTCCAGCAGCACTGTGGCTGCGCCCCCAGACAGCCGCAGCCGGCAGAAGTGGCGCCGCTGGGCAGGGAAGCCGACCCCCAGCAGCCGCACGTACTGGAAGTCGCGCAGCCGGCGGTCGCCGTGTGCCGACAACAGCCACGCCCCGCTGCCCGGCACCGCCGCCCACTGCCGGGTCAGCGGCCACTCAGCTGGCGCAGGGCCTGCAGCAGGGTTACAACAGCGTTTCCTGCAGTTCAGCTGTTGCGTCCCACTTGGGGGAAAGAAGGGAGTAATCACAAAGTTTATTATCAGCAACAATTAAGCTATTAATTCCTTGCGAATGCATAGTTTCGTGGCGACATGTACTAAAAATCCTCTCCGGTTTCCAGCCGCATCAAATGGTTTAAAATCCACGAGCTTTCGATCGGTTACTGCTCGGCCATTGTCAAGTGCTGATTAGCGTGTCGTGTCTGCTGCGCCCATTACGTAGTGGCCCTACTGCCTGTGACGTCACTGGTGCCCAGTCCAGCGGCATATAAGATAACGTTTTGGTTGTGCGACCCCGAACCCCACTGCAGCCTTCCAATTGCAGATCCGAAGCTCTGCTTCAGTGCAGATCACTGTCTTTATTCAGGATGTTTTCAGAAATACAGCATCATAAAAGAAGCAATAGAGATCAGGATTTATGAAAACACAATGAAGACAGCGTCTGGAGTTACGCACAACTTGCGACCTGGCAATCGGAAGGTTGTAGCAGACGCGTGGGTACCGTGACCAAAGCGTTACCTTATATGGCGCCTAACTGGGTACCAGTGACGTCACGGGCGGTAGCACCGCTACCTAAGGACGGCAGCAGCAACCACCTGACAATGAATGAGGAGTACTTGATCGACTGGAAGTTCGGCAGAGTTTTCTACGAATTTTTTGTTTCTTTGTAGGTACGAAGGGACTTCAAAAAGTATTTTACACATTATTACGTTAGGGCAAGTAACTTTTATTGAATGGTGCACCACATTTCAAATGACACACATGCATCGCAGTATTTTTCTGTAACGTCATGAAGTCTCTATAAATAATAGTTGGGAACATTCTAACAATCATACAGTTTCTCGACGACAGAAATCCGCTCCTTCCTCACGGAGCCATTCGACAACCACTGTGCTATCCTCTACATCATTGGGAAACCTCGTTTCCCTCGATGTTCTTTCGTCTTCCAGAAAATATGGAGATCACATGGTGCAAGATCCGGACTGTGTGGTGCTGCACCCAGACCTCCCATCGGAAATGATAACTCAAAGCTTATGTGGTGCGCACCGTGCGGAATATTGCATTCTCGTAAAGGAGGACAATGCCTATGCTTCATTTTTCGTGCTTCGTGTTCTTTATGGCGGTAGGTAGCGGAATGAGTGTTCGACGGTACGAAGGACATTAATGGTTGAATAAAATGTTCTCAGGTTTCCAACCGCGTCAATTGGTGGAAATATTATGTTGTTGGTATTATCGCCCTTTACTGTACATCTGCATTGTCAGTTTTCCTCCTTGCGTCTTAGATTGACTCATTTGAACGGTCATGTTTCCGAAACTATTTACTGTAGAAGTCTGTGGTTTTGTTGTTTTGTAGTTTTAACTACACGAGCTTTCGGCTAAGCACTCCTTGGCCATTGTCAAGTGTTATGACTGCTAGTGGGCTGTTGGTGCGCCCTTATATACGCTAGCTGCCAGCTGTGACGTCACTGGTGCCCGTGACATTGCCATATATGGGCATGTTTTGAGTCGGCGTTCGATGTTCCCACTTCAACCGCGCGATCGCTGGATCCCACGCAGCGCTGAGCTGCAAGCCACCGTCTCTATTCAGGGTGTTTACGGTAATTTTTATTTCAATAGCTTTCTTTATTAAACTGTCCCAGAAGCCGCTAGTGCGAGCCACGACAGAGGTATCGTCAAATTTTATGTGGTGACCGTTTTCTAACGCATGCTCAGCTAACGCAGATTTTTCTGGATAGCGTAGGCGATAACACCTCTCATGTTCTTTCCTGCGTTGTTCCACAGTGCGCACCGTTTGTCCGAAGTACTTCTGGCCACACTCACAAGGTATTTCGTAGACTCCAGGTGTTCTGAGACCTACTGCGTCTTTAACTGGTCTCAGTAATTGACGGATTTTCGTTGGAGGCCTAAAGATTGATTTTATCTTGTGTCTTTTCAGCAGGCGGCTTGTCTTGCCCGACACAGAGCCACAGAATTGTTCCACAGTGCGCACTGTCTGTCCGATGTACTTCTGGCCACACTCACAAGGTATTTCGTAGACTCCAGGTGTTCTGAGACCTACTGCGTCTTTAACTGGTCTCAGTAATTGACGGATTTTCGTTGGAGGCCTAAAGATTGATTTGATCTTGTGTCTTTTCAACAGGCGGCTTATCTTGCCCGACACAGAGCCACAGAAAGGCAGCAAAGCAAGTTTCTTTTCCTGCTCTTCGTCGGTGGTCTTATTTTGATATTTCCCAGAAATCACTTCTTTCACTTGATGGGCGATGTAGCCGTTATTCCCGAAAAACCTGCGTAGGTAGCTCAGTTCGTGGGGCAGGTTGTCGTCGTCTGATATTACTCTTGCACGATGCACCAATCTTTGTAATACTGTGCGCTTCTGTGCTGGATGATGATGGCTGGTGGCGTGCAGATACAGATCTGTGTGGGTGGGTTTTCTGTAGACGCTGTGGCCAAGGCACCCATTTCGTTTACGGTGGACAAGGACGTCGAGGAAGTGCAATGCATTATCTTTTTCCACCTCCATGGTGAACTGGATATTACTGTTGACGCCATTGAGGTGTTCCAAAAACTCGTCTAGTTTCTCGCGTCCGTGTGGCCAAATGACGAACGTGTTGTCAACGTATCGAAAGAAACACTTCGGCTTCAAGGGCGCAGTATCTATGGCAATATCCTGAAAATTCTCCATGAAGAGGTTTGCAATAGCTGGAGCCAACGGGCTACCCATTGTACGCCATCTGTCTGTTCGCAATACTGACCGTTGTACACGAAATAGGGAGGACGTAATGGTGTGCCTAAATAGCTCGACCAGGTAACTTACAAAGTACTGGGAAATTAGGTCCAAAGCGTCTTTGATAGGCACATTCGTAAATAAAGGATGCTATTGAAATAAAAATTACCGCAAACGCGGGCAAACGCCCTGAATAGAAACGGTGGCTTGCAGCTCAGCGCTGCGTTGGATCCAGCGATCGCGCGGTTGAAGAGGACACATCGAACGCCGACTCAAAACATACCCATATATGGAAATGTCACGGGCACCAGTGACGTCACAGACGGCAGCTAGTGTATATAAGGGCGCACCAACAGCCCACTGGCAGTCATAAAACTTGACAATGGCCAAGGAGTGCTTGGCCGAAAGGTAGGGTACTTTTAAGCAATTGACGCGGTTGAAAACCCGAGAACATTTTATTCAATGTTATCGCCGCGAGACGCTGCATTCAGACATTAATGGTTGTCCCCTCTGGCATGAACTCTGTCTACACGACTACTTCACAGTCGAAGAAAACAGTGCTCAAGACCTTCGCTGCTGGCGGTGGAACTTTGCATTTCTTACCTCAGAGGCGAGCAGATGTGTTCCGTTCCATTGTCGCCATCGTGTGAAATGATGGACGCATGTATCATCTATCGTAATAATGTAGCTTACAAAATTATTGAATTCCACGCAAACGACACTAAAGGGAGTTCAGAGACACCTTTGTGCACAGGTGAACCCAATCTGAGTACAATTTCCGATACTGCAGACGATCCCTGACGATGCAATAACCACTGTTCTTTGAGATGTGCATCTGCTGAACAATGTCCTTGATAGTCACTCTGCGATTACGGTGGATCTGTTCCTCCATTGCCAGGACATTGTCATCTGCAGCCAATGTGGATGGCCATTACTTCCTGATCAGCACCGCCCACGTCAGTGCAGCCTTGGTAAAATTGTAGCCAGCAATCCACTATGGCTGGACGTGGCATTGCATTTAGCCCATATAACGCCAGAATTTCACGGGGAATCTGTGTGAAATTGAGATGTTTTGTTCACAGGAATCGCACTGTCCCATGTACAACGTTTCTAGTTGCTGTGCCTTTTGACTAGCACACTGCGTTGGAGTCCGCACAGAATACCGTGGCCGGTAGATGCGCAGAGAGCAAGGCGTGTGTGAGGAGAGTGGTAGTGGTGGGAGATTAGGGGAAGATTTGTAGGGGAAATGCGGACCGCTGTAAGGGAAGTGTTATTCTAAACTGAAGCCTACGCTCACATGCCCACACCTGCATAGTGACCATTCAAAAAAATCTATCACCTCTGCTTTGGTTAACACCTGAAAAGAATTCTGCCTAAAATGCAGCGATTTACTTTCGCCTGGCTTCTTAACCATTTGTAACTTTCAGAGAAGCGTCATGAGTGGCGATTTTTGAGTACAACCTACACATTTCTCTGGTTGTCACGTTAAAATCTGATTGTTTTGTCAAAACACAGCGGAGTTTAAACAGTCTCTCCTCACTAACATGTTTGCTGCGAGAGAAATCTGAAACAGTGTTCATTAGGTTTATTAAGTGAGGAACTGAGGAAAAATAAGATCAATAGCTTACGAGAAAGCACATCCTCTGTACAAAAAAAGTGTAGTGTCTTCACGTATGTTGTTTCAAAATCCATAGCTTTTCTTGTTTCACCAGCTATTGATGGCTCTTAAAAATTACACTATTTCACCAAAAACGTCTGTAGTTGGTGGAATAACACGGTAGATAATCAAGTTTTGCAAATAACGATAAGACAAAATACTTTCCTCTTTGCATGCTACATTTGCAAAAATCTCGTTTTGATATCTGAAAGCGTTTATACATTATGAGGCATATTGCAGATATTTCCCTCTGACTTTATCACTGGCAGGGGGCGATCGCAAATGAGTATGCTATGTCAGATCAGTTTTCGCGAGATTGGTGAGAGACAGACACCTCTACTCAGGTCTAAAGAAAATTCAATATGTTAGCTAAATTTCATATGCAGCAACACATTAACAAATATGCACCAAACGTAAAATCATAGCAACCTCTATTTTTCATTTCAAACTTTTCCGAATTTCGCGCAGTATCTTACTTCCACATAAATATCACAACAACTATGAGCATTAACGAAATGATGGGCACATCGTCACGAACTTGACATATAAAGCTATAAGTAAAACAAAATGACCTTTTTAACCGAATAGTTTCTGCAAAATCGTTTGAGAAAGATTGCAGGTCGTACGCCTCGATTCTGTCATCGTCGACCGGCCGAAAGTCTGCAAACAGTGCCGGCCTCACCTTCCGAACAAAGGAATAAACTAACCCAGTGCTTTGGACGAAAGCCGGCCGCTGCGCATCGACCAGCGTATCCTTTGTCTGCAGGAAACGTAGATCACTTGCTTTCATCTAACAATCCGACACTCATTTTGCTTATTTGTATTAGTGTGGGATGACATGTGTAAATTACTTTCTGAAGTTCATGCGATCTTCATGTCTGCAGTCGTGGAACACAATGAAATACCTGCACCATTCTACTACAGGGGTCAAAACCAGATGGCATGGCCAGTAGGGAGCGCCAAGATATAATGGTTTTTTTTTCGTGAAATCGAAAACGCATACCCTCTATTTTTTTCTTTTTGACCTTAATATCTGACATACTAAATATTATTACAATTAAATTATTATAACATGAGACATGAAAACTTTTGCTATGTGGGAATGGAGGGATTCAGGAACGTAATGATTGTTTGGTAAACAAAACACCAAATTGCCTTAATCGTGTTTATTCACTATTTAACATGTAAAAACATTAGTCTCTAAATTTTCGTTTCAAAGTTTGTTTTCTGCATTCAGGATGAATCAAATGGTTCAAATGGCGTACTACGGAACTTAACTTCTGAGGTCATCAGTCCCCTAGAACTTAGAACTACTTAAACCTAACTAACCTAAGGACATTACACACATCCATGCCCGAGGCAGGATTCGAACCTGCGATCGTAGCGGTCTCGTGGTTCCAGACTATAGAGCCCACAACCGCTCGGCCACCGCGGCCGGCTCAGGATGAATCTTTCGGCGTTCTTGTACGCAACGTAACAAAAACTGTTTTTGTTCCTCCTCAACCGAGATTAAACCACGAAAGTTTTGCATCAACTTGACCGCTCTTTCAGCTGAATCATTCACTGTTCTCAGTGCTGAAACCTTCTTTCTGGTTTCTTGAAAGGAAGCATTATTTGACAGCACAGCAGGACATTCGTGATGGAAACTGTCATCAATTTTAAGACGGTGGAACAATGACTTGCTTCCGACTGAAGTGTAGATGTTTTTCTCTGTAATTAAGAGAGAGCAAACCCGTTAACAAAACTGTGATGTAAACAGAAAGCTGAAGAAACAACGTCTCTATTCATTTATTGTCCGCCCCTGGTAGCTGAGCGGTCAGCGCGACAGAATGTCACTACTAAGGGCCCGGGTTCGATTCCCGGCTGGGTCGGAGATTTTCTCCGCTTAGGGACTGGGTGTTGTGTTGTCCTAAACATCATCATTTCATCCCCATCGACGCGGAAGTCGCGTCAAATCGAAAGACTTGCACCCGGCGAACGGTCTACCCGACAGGAGGCCCTAGTCACACGACATTATTATTATTCATTTATTTAACTCACCACACAATGGACCGCAAAGTTCTTCCTTCGAAGGGATGTAACGATTAGCATGAGCTGATAAACTATCTTTGGTTAAATTTTCAACCATTTTTACTTTTGTTTCTAGATCCACATCATCGTCAAACAGTGACTAGACAGAAACTTCATCAGTGGAAATACCATAAATGCTGGCTTATGTTCTGTAGAGCTGCTTTTGAAATGTCTTTATCTATTTTTTCGTATGCCTTCATTGACCTGAAAAAGCACAAATCTCGGTAGGGTGCCTTTACTGCCAAAATACACTGGAGGCATGGCTTGACGTAGGATATCACGATGAACAGGCAAACGTCAAACAGCGCTACCTTCTTCTTGCTCGAAATTTTTAACTGAGCACAAAGTAATGATATTTTTAGGGAATATATAGCTCTCGCCATCCACCGAGCTTGGTGTATGGCACCTGGAGGCCGTATCTTGAATTTTCTGTCTGTATCTCCACATAAAAATATAACAGAAAGCTCTATCAACTCTCGGTAATCATCTCTGATTATTTCTTTTTTCAGTTCAGTGCGGTAAAACTCAAGCAGATTGTAAATTTATGAAACAGTCAGGTGCATTGCGACCTTTTCTTTGTAGCACTGTGTGTTATCTGGCTCTACACTTTTCCAGTTATCTCGGAACTTTTTGAAGAGTGGAATATCGGAACTTGTCACTGAACTGATTTTTACATGGAACACGTTTTTTAACACTAGTTCATACACGTGGTGGCGGCAAGGAAAAAGAATGACACTTCTGTTAAGCTTTGCCTAAGTAGCACACAGGCACCTTTGATATGACCTGTATTTGAAGCCGTCGTATCACAACAAAGAAACTGCACTTTGTCTTCGAGATTCCAGTCCACAATCTCGTTCCAAACAGCTTTCGCCTGTTCACATCCTGAAGAGTTTTCCAACCTTGGCACAGCAATAAGTTGCTCTTTATTTCTATATGAAATAACTATCGGAAGACGTTCTTCTTTTGATTCCCGATCATGTGTAGCAGGCAACAGTTTGCCATCCCAATGAACTGTCACAACGTCTGGTATCTGGTTTTGAAAATTAAATTTTATAGCTTCCGCACGCTCTTTATGTTTCTCTGTACGAATTCTTTGAATCGAGGACTTATTTATAGGAAATTCATCAGTATTATATCCAAGTGTCTCAATGGTAGCTTCAAGAATATACACTGAATCTCTCACACTCAACTGACACCTATCTAGCGCTGCTACTAATTTTGGAGTGACGAAATTTTTCCGCCTAGCTGTTTTACTGGTTCCAGATTTTATGTTATCAATCACAGTTGGGAAATTTTCTTGCAAACACATCTCATTTTCATTACAATCTGAAGATGCGTCATTTTGTAATGCCTAGTAAGATGCTGTCGAAAAGCTGACATGGAAAAACATTTAGCACGTCGGTTTTCTTCCTCAATAGTTCCGATGCGCGACCTTTCCTCTTTATTAGCCAATTACTTGTCCACTCCAGCTAAGTGACCAGGCCGATCTGGCTGTCTCTGTCCCTGTAAAAAGATTTTATCTTCATTAATTTTCATTAACTGAAGTGCATCGGTGTGTGCAATGTCGAACAAATCATCCAACTTCTTGACAAACTCTTGTCGGCGTTGCTCTAATACCTTTTGGGTTTTTTGTGCTTTTTTTTGCAACTCCCTCCGAACTTGATATAGGTTCACTAATTCTTCACACAATTAGGTACAGATTTAGTAGGTATACGTGCCTTTTCCCAAAAGATCATACATTCCCGAATAGTAGGATTAGCACTTTCACTGACAGTTAAATTCACTTCCCGGATATTATAAAATAAAACTGCTAGAACTTGTCCATTACATGGCAGTTTTGAACCTTTTATCTGATGTTTTACCGCACCTATTAAACATATACGTGTTTTAGAACTACTACGTAATACCACTGACATTTTCACTTACTGACGACAATTTAGACTAACAATGTTAAGAGACACACCGACACGAGAGACCGCGCCTTCGGCTTTCTTACCAAGTACAGCCAACCTGATATGTTTCAATGCAAGTCGGCAAGGGTTGCTAACATCCTAAAGGTTCTGAAATTTTACAATAGTTGTTTTGGCATCGTACAAATAAATTAAGAGGGTATGAGTTCAAATAAAAACTACTTCGAATTTTTGAGACACCCTAACGGCCAGTTAATAAAATGGAATGTCGTGTGGAAATTCGAGTTCTGCATTTAGAGGGGAGAGAGGGTGCAACAATTCCACGTCGAGTTGATGGAATTATATGGCAACAATGCACCAACGTATGACTCAGTCGTTATGTGACGCAGACTCTTCCAACGTGGTCAGGAGTGTCTGAATGACGAACAACGGAGTGGGATCTCTCTGTGACCAACCAAGAATCACAAGAGAAGTGGAGTCGCTAGTGCTCCAAGACCAGCGTATAACAAACTAGGTGATAGTGGGAAAAGCGGAAATCAGTTACGGATCAGTCTTCAACATTTTGCACCGCACTTTGAGCGTGACAGATAAAGGCCACTCACTATGTTGCACGACTGCTCATCCCCATTAGAGAAGGCCACCGAACTGAGACAATAGCGGAAATGATGCATGTTTATGAGACGAATCCAAATGACTTCTTTAGCTACCTTATCACCATGGACAAGTGCAAATGTATCACTGTCACCGCAAGATAAAAGAGCGAAGAGATGCGAGCGCATCTCTGTTTGTTCGTCGGTGAACAGGATCAGAGAGGAAGGATAAAAAATGCTATTTCATTTGAATGGAACACAAAAACACACATTTGCTCTAAAACACAGTACAAAAATTCTTCTGAAAAGGATATTGCCATTTGTCTTAGTGTTTGTAATGTAACAATATTACAAAAAGCGTAAGTACCTCACATCAACACCATCCCTATGTCGGAACGAGAAATTTTCACATTACACGGGAAGTTGTTAGGTGCAATGTATTAATCAATGTTACGTAGGTGCCTAATGGGTTGCATAACCACATGGGGCACCAGACATTACGAAAGAAGTTCGACGCTGCCGCTCTCAAACTGTGACATCTCACAGTGGTGTAGGGCAATACGCGAAGAAAGAATTCCTTCGTCCAAAGTGTTCGTGATGATCTTTAGAACACATGTCGACTACTTGAATTCCAGATGTTAGAACAATACCTCTTGTTTCATGTTACGAAGCGGCTCGGGTCTGCAGCATTCAATAATTTGCATTTTGTGGTTTTCATCAGCTATCTCTTATTACAGGAATTCAGGCAAGGGCTTTCAGCTGTTCACTTATTATACAGAAAAGAAAATTGCAATACATGACGTATTTTTGAAAAAAAAACTAGGGTCATGCAAATTTGGTATTTGCGTTCATGTAATCTTAAAGAATTTCTCTAGGAACTGTTTCATTGTTTTTCAAAAATGCTTAAGAAAGTTACTTCAGGGAAGGATGTAGCTTTACTTCACTTTTGTAAAACTATTTTACTTCGAGGCGCGACAGATGACACGAAATCCAATACTATCGGCAGGCATACTACACACTCAGCCGGGAACAGAGGATTTTGTAAGTACAGTAACCGTCTGCACGGTTGAAGTCGGGCCTCTAGCAGCTGCACTGTGCTCATAAATGTTCCTGGTTCTCGGGTGTGAATTCGATTCATTTTGGTTCTTGAGTGTAAAGTTTTCGATTCTTCAAAAGGTCTCGATTTTGGTCATGACCACACATCCTTGCGTTT
Source organism: Schistocerca americana (assembly GCF_021461395.2). Taxonomy (NCBI): domain Eukaryota; kingdom Metazoa; phylum Arthropoda; class Insecta; order Orthoptera; family Acrididae; genus Schistocerca; species Schistocerca americana. The sequence continues at coordinate 194,729,383 of NC_060120.1, read as the reverse complement.
CCGGACAGCGGTTGCCATTTCAAAAACTGTCAGTTATGTGTCCCACACACTTGATGTTCTTTATACATATGCTGTGCTATCAAAGTTCTTTCTGCGAATACCTAGCGAAGACAACGTTAAAGATCCACAAGATATCCACTAGCTGAGGCATGCTAGGTACGATCAATTAGAGAATGTGCCTTAAATGAGTAAATCTGTGACAGAAAACTAAACTAAACTAAAGACTGACAGTACTTCACAAGTTATAACTCGCCTTCTTGTAAAAGCAGTATGAAATCTGGAGTTGCAGCTAACCGATCAGCAAACAAATAATGGGTCAAGCTAGTAATTCATGTACAGAGCTGCGAAGGCACGCAAATAGAGCAACACTGAAACTGAGCGTAAGACATAATTAAAACATGACCCCTATCTCATGTGCACCAAGTGACTGCATCGTCGTTTAGGCAACACTCATACACGAGAAGCGGAATACAAGGTCTGTAACCACGAGAAGTCGGTTTTTTTTGCTATGGTTTTAGGGCGCAAAACTGCTACGGTCATTAGCGCCCGGTCTGTGACTTAGGAAAGGGTAAAAAAAAAACGGAACTGGAAACCAGCAGCAGTGGGAAAGAAAGTCAAAAATTGAAGAAACTAAAAACAGAAGGAAAGCTTAAAAAAACACTAAGGAAGGGGGTTGGTTGTCCCCAAAAGGAGCTTCAAATGACTGACGTCATCTCACTGGCACTAATGAACTCGAGAATGCGATCGGCTGAGCGCGTGTCATCTGCTAAAATGGACAGCTGTAGACGGGCGCGTAACGGACTAAAACAGGGGCACTCAAGTAAAAGGTGTCTTACCGTCCACAGCTGAGAGCAGTGGGGACAGAGCGGTGGAGGATCGCCACTTAAAAGATGTCGATGGACCAGAGGGTGGACAGGGTAGAGAGCTTGGAGACTGAGGAGAGAGCTGAGAGAATCTGAACAGATAACATACTGTATCCGCTGATGGCGATGGATGTATTGGACAGCCTGGAGAACAGCGTAAAGCTCCGCAGTATAAACTGAACACTGGTCTGGAAGCCGAAATCGATTTGAGGTGTCGCCAACAATATAGGCACTCCCTACACCAAACGATGTTTTTGAGCCATCACTGTAAATAAATGTGGCTTCCTTCATTTGTGCACTTAGAGCAGCAAATGCCTGACGATAAACAAGTGAAGGGGTACTATCCTTGGGAAACTGACAAAGGTCACGGAGCAGGCAGGTCCGGGGAGGGAGCCAAGGCGGTGCTGTACCCCAAGTTGTCAAGAAAGTTTTAGGAAAGCGGAAGGAAAGAGAATGGAGCAGTTGACGGAAGCGGACTCCCGGTGGTAGTAGGGAGGAAGGGCGACCTGCATACCCTAAATGAAGGAGGCGTCGAAAAAAATGTCATGGGCCGGATTAGCAGGCATGGAAGACAGATGGCTAGCATAACGACTCAGAAGGACAGCTCGCCGATTGGACAGCGTAGGTTCAGCAGTCTCAGCATAATTGGATTTATGGCAATGGCAAACAGTACAACACTTAGCACGGAGCCCTGGGGTACCCCGTTTTCTTGGGAGAAAGTACGGGAGAGAGTAGTGTTCACCCGCACTCTAAATGTGCGCTCTGCCATAAATTCGCGAAGAAAAAGGGGCAACCGACCTCGAAAACCCCAAGAGAACAGTGTGCGGAGGATGCCTGTCCTCCAACAGGTATCGTATGCTCTCTCCAGATCAAAAAATATTGCTACTGTTTGGCGTTTCCGGAGAAAATTGTTCATGGTATACGTGGAGAGAGCAACAAGATGGTCAACTGCAGAACGATGTTTTCTGAAACCGCATTGGGCAGGTGTTAAAAGACTGCGGGACTCCAGCCACCAAGCTAAACGGCAATTCACCATACGCTCCAAAACCTTACATACACTACTCGTGAGGGAAATGGGGCGATAGCTAGAGGGGAGATGTTTGTCCTTTCCAGGTTTCGGAACAGGAACGACGATAGCTTCCCGCCATCGTCTGGGAAAAGTACTGTCGGTCCAAATTCGATTATAAAGGCGAAAGAGGTAACGCAAACTATGGTATGGTAAATGCAGCAACATTTGGATGTGGATACCATCCGGTCCTGGGGCGGAGGAGCGAGAAGAAGAGAGTGCATGTTGGAGTTCCCGCATGGAGAAAACAGTGTTGTAGCTTTCGCGATTTTGAGAGGAGAAGGCAAGAGGTTGCATTTCCGCTGAGCGTTTCTTCGGGAGAAAGGCTGGCGCGTAATTTGAAGAGCTCGAAATCTCAGCGAAGTGTTGACCCAATGAGTTAGAAATTGCGACGGGGTCCACTAATGTATCATGCGCGACAGTGAGCCCAGAGACCAGGGAGAAACTAGGCGCGCCAGATAACCGTCGAATCCGATTCCAAGCTTCAGAGGAGGGAGTGAAGGTGTTAAATGATCTAGTAAAGAAGTCCCAGCCTGCCTTCTTGCTATCGCGGATGACGCGACGGCATCGCGCACGGAACTGCTTATAGCGGATACAGTTGGCCAAAGTAGGATGGTGTCTGAAAACGCGAAGAGCACGTCGCCGCTCACGTATTGCGTCACGGCATGCCTCGTTCCACCAAGGAACTGGGGGGTGCCGGGGCAATTCGGAGGTGCGAGGTATTGAACGTTAAGCAGCTGTAAGAATAACGTCTGTAATATGAGTGACCTCATCGTCGACGCTAGGAAAGTGACGGCCATCGAATGTCGCCAGAGACGAAAAAAGAGTCAAATCCGCTTGGGAAAACTTCCAGTGTCGCGGGCGCATACATGGCAGTTGTGGCTGCAATCGAATGACACATGGAAAGTGGTCACTCGAGTGTGTATCAGCAAGGGCGAACCATTCCAAGCGCCGAGCTAGCGGAACAGTACCGACTGAAAGGTCTAAATGAGAGAAATTTGTCGTGGAAGTAGACAAAAATGTAGGGTCCCCAGTGTTGAGGCAAACAAGATCCGCTTGGTGAAAGACGTCTATCAATAGTGAGCCACGCAGACAAGGATGTGAAGATCCCCAAAGCGGGTGGTGGGCATTGAAGTCCCCAACCAGCAAATAGGGGGGTGGAAGCTGACCAAGAAGATGAAGGAGATCAGCTCGTGCCATTGGTGTGGACGATGGAATGTATACAGTATAAAGAGAGAAGGTGTATCCAGAAAGGGAAAGACGGACAGAGACACCTTGGAAGAAAGTGTTTAAGGGGATTGGATGATAATGGACAGTATCATGGAGAAGAATCATGAGTCCTCCATGTGCTGGAGTGCCTGCAACAGAGGGGAGATCCGACAATTCATCCCGATTGGCTCGAATGCCGCGGATATTCCAATGGATAATGGACATAGGGTGGACAGAAAATGGAAGAATGTGACCAAGGTTGCCCTCAACTCAGCGACTGCTCAGAGCTTGTGACCGACAGCGTGTAACAGCATTCAGCCAAAGGCAGAAAATCCTGATCCATAGGTTGTTCAGGAGCAGCTCCTGCCACCAGCGATCGGCCGGTTGATCGGCCGCCAGCTGTGCGCCTCGGCGACACAGAAGACGGCCGAGGGTGGCTACCGCCAGGTGGTGCTGAAGATGAGACACGCCGTGGCGGAGAAGGAGAGGAACTGGGTTTCTTATTAGCCTTCTTGGAAACAGGATGTTTAGATGAAGGAGGAACCGATGGTTGTGAAGCTGGGATTCGTAAAAAATCTTCGCGAGTAGGCTCTTTTTTGGAAATCCGTGTGTCTGACTTTAAGGCTCGATATTTAGCAGAACCCGATGAAGGGTGAGCCATAGAGTGAGCAGGCGAAAGTGGGGAGGTTGAACCGGCGATCTTTGCGCTGGCCGATCTGACGACCGTGGCACTAAAGGTTAGATCACAAGTCTTCGTGGCCACCTCCTTTGTTGGCCGAGGAGAGGCAAGGACAGTGCAGTATTTACCTGTCTGAGGCACAGTGGGCTTTCGACTGGTGAATAATTTTCGAGCAGCAAAGGTCGACACCTTTTCCTTCACTCTGATTCCCTGAATGAGCTTTTCGTCTTTAAAAATGGGGCAATCTCTAGAGGAAGCAGTGTGGTCACCCATGGGATGTAAAGGCGAACGGAAATTATCACATAGCCCGCTTTTATGTTCGATGGGAGTTTGTCAAATGTCAAGAAGACAGTACGGGTTGGAACGATGTTCATGTCAACCTTTTTCATGACTCGATGAACAGCTGTTACGCCCTGGTCAGACAGGTAGTGTTGAATCTCCTCGTCAGACAATCCGTCGAGGGAGCGTTTATAAACGACCCCACGTGAGGAATTTAAAGTGCGGTGCACTTCCACCCAGACAGGGAAGGTGCACTTCCACCCAGACAGGGAAGGTGTGTAGCAGTGAAGTATGTAGCAATTTTTGTGCCATTTCGTAATCTGGAACAAGACTTTACAGGACCTGCAATTGCGTCGACACCTTTCTGAATAATGAAAGGGTTGACCGTGGAGAAGTCGTGACCTTCGTCGAACCGAGAAACAACAAGGAACTGTGGCAACGATGGAAGAACTGTCTGTAGCTGGGACTCATTGAACTTACACTTGTGAGCAGACATAGTAGAAAATGAGGAAACCATTGCGGAAGTATCCCCCATGATTACCAGCGTCTCCGATGGCGCGCTCCTCCCTTGTGGGGGCCCTCTCTGAGGGCACTCCCCCCTTAGGTGATTGTTCACACCTCAGGTCACACCTCCCAGGAAACGGACGGAGGGACCAATCGGCACTTTCGGAAGGTGTCAGCTCAGGTAATCACCCCTCCCTGGGCCTGGCCGTTACCAGGGGGCACGTACGTGTCCTACCTGTCTACCCAGGGCGGGGAATTACGCGTTACCCCGTCACCGGCTACGCATGGAAATGCGTGGGTCAGCCTTCAGACACGCACAGGGAGGAAAAAAGAGAAAGGGAAAAACAAAGGGAAAGGAAAGAAGAGAGGTCTCAAACGCCGCAGCGGAGAAAAGGGTAAAGAGAAGAGGTAAGGAAAAGAGAAGGACGAAAGAAGGACAAAGACTTGCAAGCAGAGAAAGCGAAGAATGTGTTACATTGTCGAGCGTCCGTCTCCAGACGTAGGCACAAAACATACTCCCAGAGGGGGAGAAAGAGAAGGAAAGAGGCGGAGATGAGGGGGGGGGGGCGGGGCGAAGATGGGGGATGGGGAAGGATGCGGAAAAGGAAGGTATGCAGCCTGGAAAGGAAGGAGGTCCACATTAGCTCGGGGTCCCGTGCTCGCTACGCACATATCCACAAAAGAGTTGTGGTCGGTTGTAACCCCTGTTCAACGGTTGTCGCAGGGTCTTCCAGAATCGACGACAGTCACATTACGCTCTTTGTAAGACAGTGACTTGAACAAAGATTAGGCAGATGGCTTCTCCCATCTTTCTGAGTTGAGATAGAATTGTGACTAAGGATTTCGACGATCGTTGTTGACTCTTTTCCTATTAAAACATTTTGTTACGTTATCTGAATCTACTTTCCTTACTGTGGAAGTCACCAGAAGTCAGCTTTCCTGATCATGAAATTACAATTAATTTGCTTTTAGAATTCTCTTTGGTTGCAAATTCTCGAAATTTAATGAGTATACCCCCTTCTTAGAGGCTGATTAATTTTCGTAAAATTGCGACGTAATGACAACATATTATATAAGTAAACCGTAAAAAAATAAAAAGAAAAAAAAATTAATGATACGGCCCCTTAAGTATCGATATTGTTGCAATCGACACCAACTTGGGAATGAAGTTTGTAAAAGTACGATATTGCTTCTAATCTTAAATATTTATATGTGTTAATTATGGATATAAATGTGAATGTAGAATACAATGTAAAATCGGTATGCATATGACAGCAGGCTTGCATGATTTGTTCCAAAACGCCGCCCGTAAAAATAGGATTTCCCCGTGTTCATACCTCGGGTTCTATTGGTTATAAAATGATGTGGTCAAGTGTTTTGGATAGTCCTTGGGCTAGAGACCATTTGTATACCCAATAGAAGGATCGCCTTAGTGTCACTATCCTCACAGTACAGGATCCAAATATAAATATGACACACTTCTTCTTGTTTAGGCAAATGGAGCAAATCAGTTGGCTCTTTCTGCATTTGACGTGGGCTACGGTGACCTTGTCGGGCCTTATGGAGACACCATTAGTTCAGGGGTGCTTCCTCGGAAAAAACCGAAGAAAGAGTTCTTTTTTACTACACTGGTGTCCAAAATTAAAGTAACAAACGGAAATTTTGGAAGGTTGCCTTTATTTTGTATAAATAGGTGATAGTAAAGTTTAAAAAATGTAAAGAATACTGGACGTAAACAGCTGCAATGCTGTGAACGATGTCGTCAATCTCAAGTTGAGGCAATAAGGGCCATTCTTCCTGCAGAGCTGCTCGCAAGTCTTGCAGAGTGGCTGGTGGATGCGGAAGTGATGCAGCCCGTCTCTCTTGTGCATCTGAGACAGGTTCCATGACACTGAAACGGGAGAGCGAGCAGGCTACGCCATGCCTGCAGTATCTTCCGTTTCCAAGGAAACGTCAGTCACCTGTCCTCTACGAGGTCGACCGTTATCGTCTGGGCCCTCAGCACCTCACAACAACCACACATGAGGTCCCAAGATCTCGTCCCGATACCTGACAGCGGTTAAACCTCGCCGATACACCCATACAATTTCGCGAAGAGGTGTCTGAGTGGTCAACAGAGTCCCTGCCTACAGCATTAGGGACCCTCCTCAATATGGGTCCCTAAATCGTGTTCTGCGTTTCCTCCAGATGCCAATCCGTCGACAATCACCCTGCAGTGCAAATCGCGACTCATCTGTGAAAAGAACATTGCCCCACTGTTCGACCGCCAAGGTGGCATGTTGACGACTACAGTCTAGACGTTCTCTTCTGTGAATTCGCGTCAGCAGGTCTCCGAAGCCTTCTGTATGCCGTTTGGTTCAATACAACACGGCCGCGCGGTCTAAGGGCGCCTTGTCACGGCCCGCACGGCTGCCCCCGTCGGAGGTTCGAGTCTCCCTTGGGCATAGATGTGAGTGTTGTCCTTAGCGTTAAGTTAGATTAAGAGGTGCCTAAGCTTAGGGACCGGTGACAGCAGCAGTTTGGTCCCATAAGACCTTACCACAAATTCCCCAAATTTAAGCCGGCCGCTGTGGCGCTTCACTCTGGAACCATTCGACCGCTACGGTCGCAGATTCGAATCCTACCTCGGGCATGGATGTGTGTGATGTCGTTAGGTTAGTTAGGTTTAAGTAGGTCTAAGTTCTAGGGGACTGAGACCTCAGATGTTGAGTCCCATAGTGCTCAGAGCCATTTGAACCATTTTTGACCCCAAATTTAATACAACACGTCCAGTAGATGCTGCGAGGTCGGATGCCAGTTGCTGTGCACGGTGTGGCCGTGGACTTAGAGCCAAATAACGGTCCTGTCTTTGAGATGTCACTTGAGATCGGCTCTCCCCTGGTCTTCGGGATAAAGTTTCCGTCGCTGTAAACAGTCGCCACATTCGAGAAACAACAGAATGATTCACAGTAAGTCATCGGGCCACATCAGTTTGCGACTGTCCTGTTTCCATTCTTCCTACAGTCCTCCACCTCAGAGAGTCTGGTAGGATGATGATGATGATGTTTGGTTTGTTGGGCGCTCAACTGCGTGGTTATCAGCGCCCGTACAAATTCCGAACCTTTGCTCAGTCCAAAAATGGTTCAAATGGCTCTGAGCACTATGGGGCTTCACTGCTGTGGTCATCAGTCCCCTAGAACTTAGAACTACTTAAACCTAACTAACCTAAGGACATCACACACATCCATGCCCGAGGCAGGATTCGAACCTGCGAACATCCATGCCCGAGGCAGGATTCGAACCTGCGACCGTAGCGGTCGCGCGGTTCCAGACTGTAGCGCCTAGAACCGCTCAGCCACTCCGGCCGGCTTGCTCAGTCCAATCTCGCCTCTTTCAGGAATGATGATGAAATGATGAGGACAACACAAACACCCAGTCATCTCGAGGCAGGTGAAAATCCCTGACCCAGCCGGGAATCGAACCCGGGACCCCGTGCTCGGGAAGCGACAACGCGACCGCGAGACCACAAGCTGCGGACGAGTCTGGTAGGAGTCTTCTCTGTCCAATACTGCACCGTCCGTGACTGTGTACACAGCCATTGTGGATGTGGAACTACCCGACAAACACTACCCCGTTTCATAGGTGCCCGACGTCATCGTCGGCTTGGTTGTTCGTTGAACGGAATGCCTTCTTCTGTGCAGAGCACAGTCGTCCTGACATCCGTTGACAGATTGTATAATTATATCATGAATTAGTCACAATACGGGGAAATAGCGGATTGTTGGTATAATTTTGCACAACAGTGTATATTTTCGCTGTGAACAGCGGACCAGAACCAACCGAGAATTTCAAGGCGACTACGCACAGCAAAAAGCTTAAATTTTTACGATATATTCCTAAGGTTCCGACCGTGAACAATCTTGAAATTTTTTGTGATAACTTTATCCGTTTCCAAGACACAGAGATTCAAAGTTCCCCTACTTCTAAACGTAAAATACACACGTAAGTGACGTAGCACGGAGCAAGATACTGTAAAATGTTTGTTATCTTCTGGAACCTCATTTTGTAGTACTGAAGCACGTGCAAAAATGTGTTCCTTGTAAAATCTGGACTGAAGTGTAGAATTAGTTTTTGCGTTATTTCAGTTTCACATGAGTAGACTATCTAAATATTACTGATCAATACATTCCTTTTTATATGAGTTACATGACACGCTGCAGCCTATCGGAGTACAAAAAATACGAATATGTTCCTAACAACGAGGAAGAGAGAGACAGTGACAGTGAGAAGAGACAGCAGCAGTAGGAAGGAAGGAATGAGATTTAGCAGTAAGAGAGAGCAAGAGGGAGACAGTGCAGAGAGAGGTGACTGTAGTAGTACGACAGAACAAAGGGGACTGTGGCTGTGATACAGGAGACAGTGCGAGAGAGACAGCGTTGGGCTGAATGAGTGAGTGTAAATTCTCAAGTGGGAGTGGATGGCTATGAGCGACTTACAGCGACAGGTTGGTGGGCGTGAGGTGAGTTACAGTTAGGGGAGCCAATATTTATGTGAAAAATGTTTAGGGGCTGAGGAAGGTAAAATGAGGCAGAGGTACCCCACTTTTCAGTCAGAGTCTTTTAAATAAACGGGAACATATTCATATTTTTGTGCTCCGATATCAGCATTATCCCGCCAGTAAGTTGTTCCTTATAGATGACGGCACGGCTCCCAATGGAACTTTGTTATTGTTAAATTCACTTTTGTAATAGTCATCTACATAAGTCAGGAAACTACATTGTCATTTCTATTGGCGCAGTTTTTGGGTGACCCTGGCGTGATTAGCGGCTTCAGGAGAAAAGAACTGAAGGCAGAGTGATATTGGTTTGTAGGCAGTGAAGGTGTGAAGAGGACGCTCTCACGCGCACGGTAAAATGTTCAGTATAATGCGACTAAACGTTGACTACATTGTCTATGAAGGGGTGTGGAAAGGTTTAGCACAATTACAAGTCGTCTCTAAAAAGTGTTTGTCGCGAATGTAAAAACTGCCGGACATATACTGCGGTAAAGTAATTCTACCACAAGTATCGCAAAAACAATGTCTGGATGGCATCGTGGTGAGCCATATTTATTCATATTATCAGAGACGTGAGGAAATTGTGTAACATGTTGGTCATCACATGTAACGACTACTAAACCGCTACAAGGCAAGAACTTTTATGTAGCATGTCTACAAGTACATCTACATGTACGTGATTACTCTGAAATTCACAATTAAGTACCTGGAAGAGGGTTCATCGAGTCGCCTTCAACCTTCTTCTCTACCGCTACACTCTCGAACGGCGCGTGGCAAAAACGAGCACTTTAATTTTTCTGTGTGAGCTCTGGGTTCTCTCATTTTGCCGCGAGGAATGGCCGCGCGGCTTAGGGCACCATGTCACGGATTGCGCTACCCCTCCCACCGGAGGTTCGAGTCCTCCCTCGGGCATGGGTGTGTGTGTATGTGTCTTGTTCTTAGCATAAGTAGGTTTAAGTAGTGTGTAAGTCTAGGGACCGATGACCTCAGCAGTTTGGTGCCTTAGGAATTCACAGACATTTGAACAAATGGTTCAAATGGCTCTGGGCACTATGGGACTTACCATATGAGGTCATCAGTGCCCTGGAACTTAGAGCTACTTAAACCTAACTAACCTAAGGACACCACACACATCAATGCAAGATGCGAAAATGCGACCGTAGCAGTGGCGCGGTTCGGGACTCAAGCGCCTAGAACCGCACGGTCACATCGGCCGGCGCATTTGAACATTTCTCTCATTTTATCTTGATTATTATTTCTCCATATATAGGTGGGCGTCAACAGAATATTTTCGCAATCGGAGGAGAAAAGTGATGATTGAAATTTCACGAGAATATTCTGCCGCAGCGAAAAACGTCTTTGTTTTAATGATTGCCACCCCAATTCACGTTTCATGTCCATAGGACTCTCTCCCCTATTTCACAATAATGCAAAACCAGCTGACCTTCTTTGAACTTTTTCGATGTCTTCCGTTAGTCCCACCCGATGCGAACACAACACCGCACAGCAGTATTCCAGAAGAGGGTGGAAAAAGCGTGGTGCGAGCGGTCTCTTTAGTAAAGCTGTTGCACTTCCTAAGTGTTCTGCAATAAATAGTAGACTTTGATTTGCTTTATCCACAATATTATCTATCTGATCTCTTGTGTTAAAGGTGCTTAACGAGTTAAAATCATGGCAATGCACGTGTCATGATTCTGAAATTGTGGATAATATAGTTGGTGCCTTTGTAGCAGTTCATTGTTTTAATATCAGCTGCAGACATTCACGATCCTGTTTCGTCTCTCATTCTGAAAAGTGTTGATTTCTTACTAAAACTAAGATTTCGAGCAAAGTAGTTCTTCTACTACATTGTCAATATTAAGTTTATTTAACAAAGTACACACTGGTATTAACCGAACTATTGAAATTGTTTAGGAGGGATTGGTCGCCTGTTAACTTGCTGTAGTTAAATTCGTTAGTTATCAATTTTAAGATTAAAGTAAACAATTTTGAATAATTATGTCAGGTCATATTTTCAAACATGGTACTAGAAAATTGTGTAGTAACAGCATCTGTCTGCATAAATCCTGCTTGCAAGTAGCTTTGCAAAATAAAATAAAAGCTTGCAATGAAGTAATTGAGTATATTTCAGATCAATATAAAGAATTTACGCCATTAGGTCTGGCGACTGTGATATTTTCTTTTTAGTATTTACTTCGGAAAGATATTCTAACGTTAAATTAGCTGCTGCTTGTAACCTTCCCCTTCCTAATCGGCCTACTGGATTGCGATATAACTGACTACCGAAGGAAAATAACACCTGTTAGTTGGAGGAAAGTGTACAACGACTCTACTGAAGGATGAATCTGTGCCCGCATCTCGTGGTCGTGCGGTAGCGTTCTCGCTTCCCACGCCCGGGTTCCCGGGTTCGATTCCCGGCGGGGTCAGGGATTTTCTCTGCCTCGTGATGGCTGGGTGTTGTGTGCTGTCCTTAGGTTAGTTAGGTTTAAGTAGTTCTAAGTTCTAGGGGACTTATGACCACAGCAGTTGAGTCCCATAGTGCTCAGAGCCATTTTTTTGATGAATCTATTCTAAACTTAAGCTAAATACTGATGATAATTTCAAAATGGATGGAATACAGTGCAATCGTTCACGAACCACACGGAGGGGGAGGGGGGGGAGAGGAGGAGGGGGGGGGGAGGAGGAGGAGGGGGAAGGGTACCATGTAATATTTACTACAAAATTTAATTTACTGATAATACAAAGAAAACATTGATTAGCTGAAAAGGGTATAATTAAACGGTCTCCAGCCCGCTGGGGGAATGAATTTCCAGAATCTTATGACAGGTAATGGCAAAGAAATTTAAGGAAATAATCACTGGCGTGGCAACAGAAGGTTGACACCCATTTCCACAGCACAACAGTTCACGCGAAAATAAATGAATCAGAGAGCACTGGGTTTGCTGTTACTTATTCTGAAATAATAAATTTTGACTGTAAAGTTAAATGTAATTACTGGTTAAATAAATGACTGACTTAACTTAAACATCGTTACGTAAAAAACGACTTTAAGTAACCCCCGTGTAACGTAAAAAAAGGGCGAGGAATTCACTTTTGATTATTGAAAGACTGAACTGAAATTACTTTCAGCAAATAAGCAACTGATTTTACTTTTAATATAAGAAAAATCAGATACTTACCAAGCCAGCAGAAGTCATTCGCTAAGCTAAATACAGAATAAACGAATTTGTGCACGCTTAATTCGTGCTGCATCTTTAGTTATTAGTTTTGCCAGGGACATTTTACGTTAATTTCAGTGAATGAAGTTAATATCCGAAACTGCAATTTAGTTAAGCCTCTGTTACGAAATACAAGAATGAACAGTTACTGTTCAAATGTTCAAATGTGTGTGAATTCCTGCTGAGGTCATCGGCCAACACTTACACACTACTTCAACTAACTCAACATATGCTAAGAACAACACACACACCCATGCCCGAGGGAGGACTCGAACCTCCGGCAGGAGGAGCCGCGCAGTCCGTGACATGACGCCTCAAACCGCGCGGCCACTCCGCACGGCGAACAGTTACTGAGGCAGAAAATTTAGACTGAGACTGGCCATTAGGAAACACACAAAATCAGGCAGTAATTAGTTAATTTCCTCAGTCTTGCGACACTCGATGATTGCATGGAAAGGAAAAGGACCCTGCCTTGTAATAATGTCTGAGGACAATGACAACACTGGTGCCCTATAAGTTTTAACTATTGCACGTTATTATTCAACTTATTCATACTTTGTGAAAGAAATGTCACTGGGTAGTGCCTACTGAAGTTTACAATTTTTCACTTAACAGTCTTGCGATGTTGTAGCTGTGTGGACGACGAAGAATGTAGCTGATGACAATGCTGAGCTGCTGCCGTTGTTGATAGCTGCGAACCACGAGTCGTCTCCAGAGCTACGGATAATTACGGGACAGGCAACAGTTGGAACTGGAGCTTCCTCCGCCTGCCCACTCCCATCGTGCGCTCAGTACTCGCGGGTTAACAAATTAGGTGCGCCTACACTGGCGCGATCGTAGCTGCACACCGCGTCTGCGGGAGCGCCCAACAAACACTTCCGCACTCTTTCATGACTCAACCTGCTCTGCCTCCTCTCCGCTCGCAACACGACAGAGAGTCTCTATATGCAGAGACTGGGTGTTGTGTGTTGTCCTTAGGTTAGTTAGGTTTAAGTAGTTCTAAGTTCTAGGGGACTGATGACCATAGATGTTAAGTCCCATAGTGCTAAGAGCCGAGCCTCTCTATATGCAAAGAAAAACAATGGAAAAGCTACTGCCATTTCGTCGTTGCTTTCGATACATTTAAACACAGTTCCCTTGGCGATCACCCAACAATTTACAATATTTTCATTATAATTACAATCAATTATATACAGTCAAAAATAAATACACTATTATACACTACTGGCCATTAAAATTGCTTCAATAAGAAGAAATGCAGATGATAAACGGGTATTCATTGGACAAGTATACTATTCTAGAACTCACATGTGATTGCATTTTCGCTACTGTCGCAGGTTCGAATCCTGCCTCGGGCATGGATTTGTATGATGTCCTTAGGTTAGTTAGGTTTAAGTAGTTCTACGTTCTAGGGGACTGATGACCTCAGAAGTTAAGTCCCAGAGTGCTCAGAGCCATTTGAATCGTTTGATTGCATTTTCACGCAATTTGGGTGCATAGATCCTGAGAGAAATCAGTACCCAGAACAACCACCTCTGGCCGTAATAACGGCATTGATATGACTGGGCATTGAGTCAAACAGAGCTTGGATGGCGTGTACAGGTACAGCTGCCCATGCAGCTTCAACACGATACCACAGTTCATCAAGAGTAGTGACTGGCGTATTGTGAAGAGCCAGTTGCTCGGCCACCACTGACCAGACGTTTTCAGTTGGTGAGAGATCTGTAGAATGTGCTGGCCAGGGCAACAGTCGAACATTTTCTGTATCCAGAAAGGCCCGTACAGGACCTGCAACATGAGGCCGTGCGTTATCCTGCTGAAATGTAGGGTTTCAAATAAATGATTCAAACGGTTCTGAGCACTATGGGACTTAACATCTATGGTCATCAATCCCCTTGAACTTAGAACTACTTAAACCTAACTAACCTAAGGACATCACACAACACCCAGTCATCACGAGGCAGAGAAAATCCCTGACCCCGCCGGGAATCGAACCCGGGCGTGGGAAGCGAGAACGCTACCACACGACCACGAGCTGCCGACTGTAGGGTTTCGCAGGATCGAATGAGGGTAGAGCCACGGGTCGTAACACATCTGAAATGTAACGTCCACTGCTGTGCTGTCAATGCCAACAAGAGGTGACCGAGACGCGTAACCAATGGCACCCCATACCATCACGCCGGGTTATACGCCAGTATGGTGATGACGAATACACGCTTCCAATGTGTGTTTACCGCGATACCGCCAAACACGGATGCGACCATCATGATGCTGTAAACAGAACCTCGATTCATCCGAAAAAATGACGTTTTGCCACTCGTGCACCCAGGTTCGTCGTTGAGTACACCATCGCAGGCGCTCCTGTCTGTGATGCAGCGTCAAGGGTAACCGCAGCCATGGTCTCCGAGCTGATAGTCCATGCTGCTGCAAACGTCGTCGAACTGTTCGTGCAGTGGTTGTTGTCCTGCAAACGTCCCCAGTTGTTGACTCACGGATCGAGACGTGGCTGTACGATCCGTTACAGCCATGCGGATAAGATGCCTGTCATCTCCACTGCTAGTGAGACGAGGCCGTTGGGATCCAGCACGGCGTTCCGTATTAGCCTCCTGAACCCACCGATTCCATATTGTGCTAACAGTTATTGGATCTCGACCAGCGCGAGCAGCAATGTCGCGATACGAAAAACCGCAATCGTGATAGGCTACAACCCGACCTTTATCAGAGTCGGAAACGTGATAGTACGCATTTCTCCTCCCTACACGAGGCATCACAACAAAGTTTCACCAGGCAACGCCGGTCAACTATTGTTTGTGTATGAGAAATCGGTTGGAAACTTTCCTCATGTCAGCACGTTGTAGATGTCGCCACCGACGCCAACCTTGTGTGAATGCTCTGAAAAGATAATCATTTGCATATCACAGCATCGTCTTCCTGTCGGTTAAATTTCGCGTCTCTAACGCGTCTTCGTGGTGTAGCAATTTTAATGGCCAGTAGTGTATCTGTTGTGTATGAGGCGGAACTATGGGCCTCATGGAAAAAGGGTGACCCGGTTGAGTCACGCAATTTGACTCTTAGTCTGATTACGAGGTGTGGCCATTAATTGCACGCGTTGATCACTTAGGCTGACGTGAGAAACAATGAACTATATTTGACGGGATGTATCTGGAACATCTTAGGTGATTAGAAGTCAGTAGACAGGAATGCAATTAAATACTTAGCTTTAACTCAGCATCAGCGTTGAACGTCGATCTTGACTTTGTACAATAATATTTACAAGTGCAGTTATAGACTGAACTGCGAATACTGCTTTACAATTCTGATTGCTTCACACATATAGATCAATTGGCAATGCATCAACTGTATGTGGCGTCTGACTAAGTCGTAGCTACTGACTTAGCTGAAGGCTATGCTCATTAGCGTCTCTGCAGTTGAGATCTCTGAAGCTATAACGAGTGAACCATTCCTATTACAGTCGGCTGTAGAGAACTGGCCAATGCGCTAGCTTGTCTCGTAAGACCAGCCGGGTGGCGGCACTCGGTCTGCTAGCGTCGACAGTGGCGACTCGCGGGACCGATGTGTACTGACGGACCGCGGCCGATTCGAAGCCTACAACCTAGCAAGTGTGGTGCCTTGCGGTGACACCACAATATCGATTAGGTATTAAATATAGTTTCTGTAATAAAGCTTACAGATTCAGAATCAGGAGTACAGTACAAGTTTTCAACGGACATTAAACGGCGAAAAATTTTGAATTTTCGGTGTTGCATGTTCTCATGCTGATGCTAAATGTAATCGATGTTTCTTTGGTGGATTTAACTCAAGTATTAAGACAATAGCATTGGTAGGTACTGCAGTGAGGTTGCACTATATTTATGTGTTCTGAGCAGTAAAAAAAGAAAAAAACGAACTCTCTAAACACCCAACGCTTCGGAAGTAAATATACCATTGCCTTTAACTATAATTTCAGTACAGGCTTACACAGGATATTAAGTGGGCAATATTTTTATCTCTAAAATGTTTTCCAATTGCAGTAACCAGTTCTAAGTTCAACTGGTTAACAGAAATATTGAAAATCTAAAATTACGGCTTGATGCGAGGGTGAAAATTAAGGTACACTCGGGAGTCGAGTTCGCACTGCGAAGTAACACCAACAGACGTGACTCACCGCCCTAAGCCGAACAGTTCAAATACGGAATCGTACTTGCTGTTGCAGAACACGATACACGAAGTATTTACGTTATTAAATATTTAAGTAGTGGGAAACCGGGTGAAGCTACAAAGCCATCCTATGGAATTTAGTGAACATCTACATCTACAGGCATATTTGGCAAATCACACGTAAGTGCCTGGCAGAGGGTTCATCGAACCACCTGCACAATAATTCTTTAGTATTCCAATCTCGAACAGCGCGCGGAAAAAACGAAAACCTACATCTTTCCATGCGACTGATTTCCGTTCTTTATTATGATGATCGTTTCTCCCTATGTAGGTCGGCTTCAGCAAAATATTTTCGCATTCGGAGGACAAAGTTAGTGATTGAAATTTCGTGAGAAGATTTCTCTGCAACAAAAAACGCCTTTGTTTTAATCATGTCCACCTGAAATACTGTATCAGTGAGACTCTCTCCCCTATTTCGCGACAGTACAACGCGTGCTGCCCTTCTTTGAATTTTCTCGATGTTCTCCGTTAATCCTACCTGATGAGGATCCCAGACCGCACAGCAATCTTCCAAAAGAGGACGAAAAAGCGTAATGTAGGCAGTCTCTTCAGTAGATCTGTTACGTTTTCTAAGCGTTCTGCCAATAAAACGCAGTATTCGGTTTGCCTTCCCCACAACATTTCTACGTGTTCTTTCCAATTTACGTTGTTCGTAATTGTAATTCCTAGGTATTTAATTGAAATTACGGCCCTTAGATTAGATTTATATATCTTGTAACCTAAGTTTAACTGATTCCTTTTAGCACTCATATGGATTTCACGCTTTTAATTATTTAGGGTCAATTGCCAATTTTCGTACCATACGAATATCTTTTCTAAATCATTTTCCAATTTGTTTAGCTCTTCTGATGACTTTGCTAGATGACAAACGGCAGCATCATCTGCAGACAACCTAAGACGGCTGCTGAGATTACCTCCTAAATCGTTTACACAGATAAGGAACAGCAGATGGTCTGTAAGGCTACCTTGAGGAACGCCAGAAATCACTTCTGTTTTACTCGATGTCTTTCAGTCAATTACTGCGAATTGTGACTTATCTGACAGAAATATTAGCCGAGCGGTCTAAAGCGCTGCAATCATGGAGTGTGCGGCTGATTCAGGTGGAGATTCGAGTAGTCCGTAAAGCTTAGGGACTGATGACCTTAGCAGTTAAGTCCCATAAGATTTCACACACTTTTTTTTTTTTTACATGAAATCACGAATCCAGTAAAATAACTAAGACGATATTCAATTAGCAAGCAATTTCACTACAAGCCGCTTGTGTGGTACAGCGTCAAAAGCCTTCTGAAAATGTAGAGATACGGAATCAATTTGAAAACCCTTGTCAATATCACTCAGCACTTCATGTGAGTAAAGAGATAGTTGTGTTTCACAAAAACGATGTTTTCTACATCCGTGTTGACTGTGTCTCAATAGACCGTTCTCTTCGAGATAATTCATAATGTTCGAACACAATATATCTTCCAAAATCCTGCTGCGTATCGACGTTTATGATATGGGCCTGTAACTGAGTGGATTACTCCTACTACCTTTCCTGAATATTGGTATGACCTGTGAAGAAATACGTAACGCTCTCGTACTGTTAATAAACCCGTCACAAAACTAGCAGAGAACAAAATGGTGTTAATTTTCGAAAGCTCGAGAGGCGGTGTAAAGACCGAGAAGATACCGCCTAGAAAAATTTCTATGACGTAGTAAATACTCCACCCGTCCCGAAAGTTCGGAGACTAATTGTATTGCTGGGTTGCACATGACGTCAGCGAGCACAGTAACTACGGTGGTAGCTCGAACTAACAACCGTATACAACAGATGTGTATTCGACCAGTCAGTTGCTAACAGGTAGTGTTAAGTAGTGGATGTGGGGCCGTAGTGTGTCAACGTTGTTAAGTCACAAATCGCAATGGAGCTACGTCTCTATATCAATGTTTAAGGCATTCTCCAGAACGTTTCGAAGACGAGAAAAGTGTGTGCGAAGCTTGTCCCATACACCTTGACTTTAACAACAGCGACTACGTGTAGATGCCTGCCGTGGATTGATTGAACTGAAAAACGCGGACAATTTTTTCCTGGTAGAAATCATCACGGGTGACGAGCCTTATTGTTGTTTATACGGACCTACCGCAAAGTGACAGAAGTGCAGATATTCATAAGAAGGGTCAACGCTTTCACGACATAACTGACATTCAAACGAAAGTAACGCGCGTCTTGAACAACATCCCAAAGAAGGACATTTACGATCGTTTCAAATAGTTTCATTAACGTTCTGTGCGTTGTAATCAACTGGGGGAAGACTACGTATAACGCTTGAAGCATTAAAACCACGATATTAATTTTTCTCCATTCTTTTTAGTCCAGTCTCGAAACTTGTTCGACTGATGGAAAAAAATGGTTCAAATGGCTCTGAGCACTATGGGACTTAACTGCTGTGGTCATCAGTCTCCTAAAACTTAGAACTACTTAAACCTAACTAACCTAAGGACATCACACACATCCATGCCCGAGGCAGGATTCGAACCTGCGACCGTAGCAGTCGCGCGGTTCCGGACTGCGCGCCTAGAACCGCGAGACCACCGCGACCGGCAGAAGCCAGCAAGTCCGCTATCGCAAAACACTATATTACTGGTCATTCAATGAAATACAATGCAACATAGATTCTGCATGGAATCCAGCCATAGAAAAATTTCGTGTTCTGCGTAGCTGGCGCCGTTGTGCGACTTCACCACGAAAAGACGATCGAGCTGATATCAATAAGGTGAGTATTCACCACGGAGGTGAAATGTAGAAGAAGCTCGCTTTCGCTCAAGCAACGCACGCGCAGTGGCAACTGGGAACACCACTCACCGCCTCCGGTGGTTTTGCGTAAGGTTGCGTAGTGTACTGTCCCCGGCATACACCTGAAGATGGCGAGAAAATTGCACCGAAACATCGTGGCAGCAGTTCGCCCGACATTTTACGGAACAGTCTATACACGGGAAAGTTTTACATTTTGCTATGAATGCAATATTCAGAAAAAAATTAGAGACTGATTCACAGTAGATGGCCTATCAACGACTTTAGAATAAAATTCAGTTAATCGATTCACTAAAACGTAGAATATATCATCATTAATGACAATAAAGCACGAAGGAGAAATGTGTGAAACAGAATGTTCAAAATTCCAGCTGAATTTATAAATAAATGTATGTGTTTGTTTCGCGATTCATTATGGCTTTGTTTATTAGCACACCAGCACCACTGAAATGATCAAAAAACTCCAGACGTTAAAGAAAATATGTTGAGTGTCACGTGGAGGATTATTCTTAAAATTCCTATGGCAAACGTCCTAATTACTCTCTCGCAGACACGTTTCGCATAAAGAAGATGGGAGTAAGATTAGGGATATTTGAAGTAACAGCTTACTACTCTGAAACCACTGAGCACATACGTAGTTTTATGCACATTTTATGTACTTTATCTATGAAGAGAATACCACCACATTTGGAACCCTCAAATATGTCGAAGGTGAGACACGAAGCAATGGCTCCTAGTTGAAAAAATACTCTTTTAGAGCATTCTGTCGGTAATATAATGAAGGACTACGAAACTTTTACATTTTCTTCTAACGATAGTTTCGTAGATTTTAGTTAGACATCTCCAAACAGTAGTTTGTTCATGATGAGAGTGTGCTTCAATCTATATGGCCACAAAATGCCTGCCGCTGTGATCGAGTGGTTCCAGGCGCTTCAATCCGGAACCGCGCGGCTGCTACGGTCGCAGGTTCGAATCCTGCCTCGTGCATGGATGTGTGTGATGTCCTTAGGTTAGTTAGGTTTAAGTAGTTCTAAGTCTGGGGGACTGATGACCTCAGATGTTAGGTGCCATAGTGCTTAGAGCCATTTGACCATTTGATTTCGCCACAAAATACTTTCATCTAAGCGACTACTATGTTCGTAAACATTGTGCAGTTACTGGCCACCTTATTTTGTATCTAAAGAAAAAGAGTACTTTACTTCCTTGCAGAAGTAAGTTAGCAGATATGTTTTCGACACACTTCATGGTAACGAGAGTGCTCTTAGATGAAAAGATGACTAGTCAGTAGGCGAATCATTTAGTTCAAAATTACTTTTGTCAGCGATATTATTCACGTACAGGATTTTTTTGGTGACGATTTTACAAGTTTTCAGGGAGAATGGAGAAGGGTAAATGTATCACTCCGACGTAAGGGACCCTGATCCGGAAACGACCGAATCGATGGTTATAATCGAAAGTCATTCTGATACCTCTGACACTGAAATGCATGTATCGGTACTGTTGTTGCTAAGATTCTATGGTAGAGAGCTTTGACAGGTGGAGGCATGGACCAAAACGGGAATAATGCCTACTAAACATGGACTCTAAAAAGCATACCTTAAGAGCTATGAGCACTTCTTCATGTTCGCTACCGCCAAACACATTTCTTCACCGGGACAACAGTACTGGTACATATATTCAGCTGTCAGAGATATCAGAACGATTTTTGCTCATGGATTTCGACTCGATCGTTTCCGGAGCAGGGTCCCTTTCTCAGACTGATACACTTACCCTTTTCCATGCAAATTTAAAACATCATCACGGAATCACCGTGTATTTTATATACCGGTACGAGTTGACGGCTCTGATTTTCTATCTCACATTAAACACAACTTCTATATTTACGATACTTACCATCGCTGTCTCCCCTAGACAGTCCCTGGTGTGTCTGGGAGTCAGAATCCACTGTGGATTGATTACCCTCATCTTCGACTGCAATGCGTTTGTACCCGTACACACTGTCTCGTAGCACTTCTCTCAGATCCACTGTCGATTTGAACTGTCCCCCGTCACTTTCACCGATGGCTGCATTTGCCGTTTGCCCTCTGAAATGGACGTCTGGTACGCGTTCCTCTGTTATTGTGGAGCGTTCGTCGCGGTCGGTGGATGGCTCGCGGTCTGTCGATCCTGCAGAGACGCCGAACGCCTCCGGGGGCCACCCGGCGTCGCTGAATCCCGGCGCCAGGAGCTCCTCCCACCCTTCCGCACTGTATTCGTCGCCCACGTGGTCCACGGGGGGTGGCGCCCCCAAGTCGGAATCGCAGGTGAGGGCCGGCCTGCGGGCCAACTCGTGGAGACGGCGCTGCGAGTACGCCACAATGATGCGCACCGGCGTCGGCGTCGGGGGCGGCGTCGTTGGCGGAGGCGGCGCCGCGGAGTTGCGAACGCGCGATGCCAGCAACCAGCAGGCGGCGGCCGCTGACAGCAGTGCCAGGGTCAGGCCGGCACAGCGCATGCGCATCGCGGACTGCAGCCACGGCGCATGCGCGGCACAGCAGGCGAGCTCCGTACAAACCCGACGCATGCGCAACACAGACTGGCGACGGACGCCGGCTGGCAGTCGGGTTCGTGCGGCACCCGCTACGTCGGTAGCCACCTGCGCGCGCATGTCGTCACGTGGAAACGAGGACACGCCTTCCGTCTCGGAAAAATGTCGCTCATTAACTGACCACCGCTCTAAAAAATGGTTCAAAATGGCTCTGAGCACTATGGGAGTTATCATCTTAACTAACCTAAGGACATCACACACATCCAAGCCCGAGGCAGGATTCGAAAGTGCGACCGTAGCGATGGGGCGGTTCCGGACTGAAGTGCCTAGAATCGCTCGACCACACTGGCCGGCGACCACCGCACTCCTCCACTCTGTGGGTGGGGGTTGACGAAGAGCGCTCGAGTTCTCCTCCTGGAAGCACAGACCGCGTGGAGCGAAGTGAAGCGACGCAGAGTGAAATATAACCTAAACAACTTCGTACGTCTAATACACACATAATAAAATGCTATGTATCATCCACGATACAACATTTCTAATAGTTCTAATATTGTATCTGGTTCTTCGTATGTCTTTTAGCACTTTACATGGCCAAAGAGTGATCAAAATCTAGGTATGCAATGAACCATCATTGCGACTGATTGCTGTACCCTTTAACGGGGGTAGGACGTCAAGGGGCCGAGTTGGAGCAGGTGAGGTACCACAGGACATTTTAATTCTGAATCCTTCCTGGTCATGATGACAAATTTTTATGAATTTATTTGTAAAAGTATAGACACTGGAAATTAAAATGTCCTGCTCCAAGTCGGCCCGTGTGACGTCCTACCCCCCTTAATACTTGAAATGAATGCAGTCGCTGGGCACACCTGTTTCCGCAGCAAATCAAACATGATGTAACAATAGTTCTAAGGCACGGAGGAAAACAGTGTTGTCGCAAATTTTTGCACAGTGCTGTGAGGGAGTGCCATGAACAACATATCAAAAATTCTGTAACTTTTTAATGTTTATCTTGAATAAGTCGAAAATCACAGCTTCTAGCGAAAATGTTTCCCAGTACAAAATTGAACTACATTAAATTTCCCACAGAAAAGTTCCGATTAATTTTTTTTGTCTAAGACCAATAGTTTCTGCGTTCGGGGGCTGTAAAAATCGCAGATTATTAAAAAATGTTGTACTGACGGTGTAAAATGTATGTGTATTTGAAATGAAGTGGGTTAAAAACCAGTATCTAAGCGCAGTATTAAGGGATAAATTTTGTTCTGGCGTTGTAACGGGGTGTAGGAAGGAGATGTGTGGGGCAAAAACGCGAGGAAATGTAGATCACCGGATTTTGTTCATCCATTGTCCTCCTTGACAGCCTGCAATCAAAACATCGAGGAACCGATTCCTCACTCTGTCTACCCCAGTACATCGCAAGAACCAACTAAAGGGTGTTCAACTAAGTTATACATGCTCTTCACAGAGCGCCTTATTAATCACTTGTGACGTAGTAAGCACTCGCGCCCAGGGATTGTTTATTTTCTATAAAATACATTAACACAACATGGAATACAGATATGAGTTACCAATAACATTAACACAGGTAATGCACATGGACCGAATCTACGTGCACCTCTGCACACTGTTCAACATTGTTACAGAAGAAATTGATTCCTACAAGGGGAGGCGACGACGGTAATTGATTCTTAGAAGGGGAGGCTACGACGTTGGGATCAGAGATTTGCTTTAGACTTTGTACCCCTTTAACAGGCCATTAAAACAACATAATGTGAAA
Organism: Schistocerca americana; assembly: GCF_021461395.2. Classification (NCBI taxonomy): domain Eukaryota; kingdom Metazoa; phylum Arthropoda; class Insecta; order Orthoptera; family Acrididae; genus Schistocerca; species Schistocerca americana. Next base: position 194,705,721 of record NC_060120.1, on the reverse strand, counting down.
GTAGTAAGGTGCACTACTCTAGCGATTAAGAGAAAATTGCAAGAGAAGTTTTACGTGTCTATTATGTGGCTTATGTGTTTGTGAGTAGGTGCCAGTCCGCCCCGGTAGCTGAGTGATGCCGGTACGGTAGCTCAGCGTGTTCGGTCAGAGGGCTGTTTGCTCTCTGTAATAAAAAAAATAAAAAAAAACGGAGTCAAAGAATCAACGATTCACTTGAACGGATGTCTTGTGACGTCCGCCCAGACAAAAAAAAAAAAGTGGGCAGCGCGACAGACTGTCAATCCTAAGGGCCCGGGATCGATTCCCGGCTGGGTCGGAGATTTTTTCCGCTCAGGGACTGGGTGTTGTGTTGTCCTAATCATTATCATTTCATCCCCATCGACACGCAAGTCGCCGAAGTGGCGTCAAATCGAAAGACTTGCACCAGGTGAGCGGTCTACCCAACGGGAGGCCCTCGTCACGCGCCATTATTATAGCAGGTGACAGACATCAGACTTCATGGTGGTCAGGTGACTAGGGTTAGAGATTCATAAGATAACGTTTAGCAGACGACGGTTCGACTACCGCTCAAACTTCACTATTAATCTATTTTTTATCATTGGTAATATTATATAATTTATATGACATTTGAGACGTAGCATTATGAAATAATAAAACAAGTGTATTTGTATGAAGTTTCAGTTTAAGTTTTCCATGTCTGCATGACAAATATTGTCCTGCAATGTGTGATGTCGAGAGCACATCCGACGAGTAATTGTGCATTATTCTTGTCACTCGCATCCTTTAAAATTTAATTACAGGTAGTAAATAGTCAAATAATGTATTAAATTCACTACAACTTCATGAAATGCAAGAGTTTTTTTTTCATTATACACTGAAGCGGCAAAGAAACTGTTAAAGACATGCATATTTATATATATAGAGATACGTAAACAGGCAAGAATACGGCGCTGCGGTCTGCTACGCCTATATAAAATAACTATCTGGCGCAGCTGTTAGATCGGTTACTGCTGCTACAATGGCAGGTTATCAAGATTTAAATGACTCTGAACGTGGTGTTATAGTTGGTGCACGATCGATGTGACATAGCATTTCCGAGGTACCAATGAAGTGGGGATTTTCCCATATGACCATTTCACGAATGCGCCGTGAATATCAGGAATCCGGTAAAACATCAAATCTCCGACATCGCTGCGGTCGGAAACGCAAGAACGAGAGAACGACGACTGAAGAGAATCGTTCATTGTGACAGAAGTGCAACCCTTCTGCAAATTGCTGCAGATTTCAATGCTGGTCCATCAAGAAGTGTCAGCGTGCGAACCATTCAAAGAAACATGATCGATATGGGCTTTCGGAGCCGAAGGCACTCACTCGAGTATCCTTGATGACTGCACGACACAAAGCCTTACGCCTCAACTGGGCCCGTCAACACCGACATTGTACTGTTGATGACTGGAGACGTGTTGCCTGGTCGGACGAGTCTCGTTTCAAATTTTACGGAGCGGATGGACAAGTACGGGTATGGAAACAACCTCATGAATCCACGGACCCCGCATGTCAGCAGGTGACTGTTGAAGCTGTTGGAGGCTCTGTAATGGTGTGGGGAGTGGGGGGCGGGGGGTGCAGTTGGAGTGATACGGGCCCCCTGATATGTCTGGATACGACTCTGACAGGTGACGCTTACGTAAGCATCCTGTCAGAGCACCTGCATCCATGTCCATTGCGAATTCCGACGGACTTCGGCAATTTCAGCAGGACAATGCGACACCCCATACGTCCAGAATTGCTACAGAGTGGCTCCAGAAACAAGGAACAGCACACATTATTCAGGAAGTACATACTCTCTGTGATATTCGGTACTTACCACTATCCCGGAAGCTGCAGCTCACACTTGCTTCTGTCGTGCATGAGGCAAGACGTAAGTTTCGTAACCCTCGAGTTCGATCCGCAACCGGAGCATTTACTTTACTTCACAGCTGAATTGACAGCGGTGCTATTGCTGAGGAACGAATTCCTTTATCGTTCGTTGTCGACCAGGTATCAACGCCTCAGTGTGAAAATGTTTACTTCCTGTTATTACTAATTACAGCTTTGCTTTTTCCTCCTCCCCAAGCAAAACAGGAGGTCAGAAGCCATAATTGTGACTTTTGTCGTGCGTGCCTTGTCTGTCAGTGCGCGCCTTGCCAGTCAGTGCGGGCAAAGATGCTCGCAAACAGAGAAGAGCGCTGACGCCAGATTCTATTGGAAATGCGATTGGAGACCGTGTAAACCGTCGGAAAAGGGTGGGCGTCCGCTGTGTCTAGTGGCTAGGATACCTGGCTTTCTCCACAAATGCCTGGGTTCGATTCCCGACACCGGAACAGAATTTTTGCCGTACGACAACTTTTGGCTCTCCGAACTGATGTTTCTCATCCTCCTCGCAGAGTAGCCACTGGTTCGTAACCGTTAGCCGAAAATAGTCCAGAGAAACAGGCACACATTGAAATTAGTCTCAGTAGCAGAATAAAGGGAGAAGAGACCGTGGTCCACTATTGGGTTGCTGCCATAGAAACGTTGCGTGGCAATTCGTACCGTGATTCCGGCTTAGCGCTGAATGACTTAATCTGTAGAGGCCCGTTAGCTCAGTTGGTTATAGCGTCGTGTTAATAACGCAAAGCTTTTGGATTCGATCCCTCCCACGGGCCATTATGATTTCATTATTTCCAAAAGGCAATGCCGACTTTTGCTGGATGTATGGGGACAACGAAGTCAGCAGTTTGTGAGGAAGCTGACAGATGACCCGAACCCGACTTACCGGGACGCGCTACAAAATATCTCTCGGCAGCGGGCATAACACAGTCAGTACCACACTGGACTCGCATTCGGGAGGACGACGGTTCAATCCCGCGTCCGACCATCCTGATTTAGGTTTTCCGTGATTTTCCTAAATCGATCCAAGCAAATGCTGGGATGGTACCTTTGAAAGGGCACGGCCGACTTCCTTCCCCATCCTTCCCTCATCCGATGAGACCGATGACCTCGCTGTTTGGTCTCTTCCCTCCAAACAAACAAAAACAGTAAATACCGTCACTGCGCGATAGCGATGGAAATGTTACCGATGATGGTGCCACCAAAGCGGAGTTACTAAATACTGTTTTCCGTAATTCCTTCACAAAAGTAGACGAAGTAAGTATTCCAGAATTCGAAATCAGAACAGGTGTTAGCATGAGTGACATAAAAGTAGACATCTTAGGTGTTGCGAAACAACTCAAATCAGTTAAGAAAGGCGAGTCTTCCGGTCCAGATGGTATACCAATCAGGTTTCTTTAAGAGTATGCAGAGACAATAGCGCCTTTCTTAGCAATCATATTGACGAAAGATTGAAAAGTAGCACAGGTCACAGCAAGATTCAAGAAAGGAAATAGGAGTAACTCATTCAATTACAGACCCACATCACTGAGTTCAATTTGCAGTATGATTTTGGAGCATATACTGTACTCGAATATTATGAATCACCTTGAAGAAAATGACTTATTGATACATAACCAACACGGATCCAGAAAATATCGTTCTTGTGCAACACAGGTAGCTCTTTATTCCCATGAAGTAATGAGTGCTGTCGACAAGGGATCTCAGATCGAGTCCATATTCCTAGTTTTGCAGAAGGCTTTTGATACCGTTTCTCATTGCAACTATTAATCAAATTGCGTGCATATGCAGTATCGTCTCATTTGTGTGACTGGATTCGTGATTTCCTCTCAGAGAGATCACAGTTCGTAGTGATAGACGCTAAATCATCGAGTAGAACAGAAGTGATATCTGGCGTTCAGCAAGGTAGTGTCATAGGCCCTCTGCTGTTCCTGATTTACATAAATGATCTAGGTGATAATCTGAGCAGCCCCCTTACATTGTTTGAAGATGACGCTGTAATTTACCGTCTAGTAAAATCATCAGACGATCAATTCCAATTACAAAATGATCTAGAGAGAATTTCTGTACGGTGCGAAAAATGGCAATTAGCACTAAACTGTGAAATGTGCGAGGTCATCCACATGGGTACTAAAAGAAATCCGATAAAATTTGGGTATAAGATAAATCGCACAAATCTAAGGGCTGTCAATTCGACTAAATACCTAGGAATTACAATTAGGAGCAACTTAAATTGGGAAGACCACATAGATAACATTGTGGGGAAGGCGAAACAAAGACTGCGCTTTGTTGGCAGAACGCTTGCGACAAACTCAGTAAGGAGACAGCCTACATTACACTTGTCCGTCCTTTGCTGGAATACTGCTGTGCGGTATGGGATCCTTACCAGGTGCGATTGATGGAGGACGTCGAGAAAGTGCAAAGAAGGGTAGGTCGTTCCGTGTTATCGCGCAATAGGGGTGAGAGTGTCACTGATATGATACGCGAGTTGGGGCGGCAGTCACCGAAACAAAGGCGGTTTTCTTTGAGCGAGCTCTATTTACGGAATTTCAATCACCAACTTTTTCTTCCGAATGCAAAAATATTTTGTTGACACCCACCTACGTAGGGATAAATGATCATCATAATAAAATAAGAAAATCAGAGCTCGAACGGAAAGATTTAGGTGTTCCTTTTTCCCACGAGCCATTCGAGAGTGGAATGGAATGATAGAGAAGTATGAAAATGGTTCGATGAACCCTCTGTCAGGCACTTAAGTGTGAATTGCAGAGTAACCATGTAGATGTACAAAGTTGCGCACGCAGGTTCTCGTCCGAACACCGCAACCACGCGATGGTGGGCCAAGTAAGCAGCTGGCTGGCTGCCCGCCTGGGAACATCACGCGGGGCAGCGTTACGGCTCCGTGACTGTTTACGTCACGGGGTAGTGTTCGGTGTGGTCGTCGCGTGTGCAGCGGCGAACATTCTCAGTGTTTCGTCAAACTGTAAGTGAAACAGTGTCGACATTTACTAGAGCTAATTACCGCTCAGTGCGTGTTTCATCCACGAGTGGATTTTGGAGGACCTTAAATTGCCAGACGAAGATGTAGAAACTTTTCAATTAGAGTTCAGTCAGTATTCGTTACTTGTGAGATTAGCCACTAATTAAAGTAATGAGAGATTTTATGAAAAATTTGCTGTCCTTCGGAAATATAGGAACATTGACGGTAGTGTTAGCGATGTCCACATTGTGCCTTCTGGCTATGGCGTAAAAACTGTTGGCTTGTTCCTCTGGAATGGCCAAATGATTACAAAGCCCGTGCTCTAATGCAGTTATGAACTGTTCTCTTGTTAACAACTGAAAAGCGGGGCAGTGCATACCTTTACGAGGTTAACAGTTGCGTGCGAAGCGTTAAAATTCATTTTCAAAAAGCATGTTCCTTCTTATCTAGTAATCGGCGGCTGTTACTCCAAGGTTACTTATTTTGGTCACCTGTAGACGTGTCCGATTTGTCATTTCGCAAAGTATTTGAGGAACGAATGCACTCGAGGGTGCCCTGTTGACGTTAGCGGTCAGTTTGTGCCGCTAATTTTTATTTTTATTTTTTATTTATTTCTTGTTCCGTGGGACCAAATTAAGGAGAAGTCTCCATGGTCATGGAACGAGTCAATACATGAAATTATAACACGATATTAGAAACAGATAAAATGAAATATAAAAAATATATATTCAGGTGACAAGTCGTAAGTTATAATGAAGAAAATCAACAATGTAATACTGGAATTTGTTTAATTTTTTAGCTCTTCCAGGAGCTCCTCAACAGAATAGAAGGAGTGAGCCATGAGGAAACTCTTCAGTTTAGACTTAAAAGAGTTTGGGCTACTGCTAAGATTTTTGAGTTCTTGTGGTAGCTTATTGAAAATGGATGCAGCAGAATACTGCACTCCTTTCTGCACAAGAGTCAAGGAAGTGCATTCTACATGCAGATTTGATTTCTGCATAGTATTAACTGAGTGAAAGCTGCTAATTTCTCTGCCTCGTGATGACTGGGTGTTGTGTGCTGTCCTTAGGTTAGTTAGGTTTAAGTAGTTCTACGTTCTAGGGGACTGATGACCATAGATTATAAGTCCCATAGTGCTCAGAGCCATTTGAACCATTTGAAAGCTGCTAACTCTTGGGAATAGGCTAATACTGCTAACAACAAACGACATCAAAGAAAATATATACTGTGAGGGCAATGTCAGAATTCCCAGATTTTTGAATAGGGGTCGACAAGAGGTTCTCGAACTTACACCACATATAGCTCGAACAGCCCGTTTTTGAGCCAAAAATACCCTTTTTGAATCAGAAGAATTACCCCAAAAAATAATACCATACGACATAAGCGTATGAAAATATGCGAAGTAGACTACTTTTCGTGTTGAAGTGTCACTTATTTCAGATACTGTTCTAATGGTAAATAAGCAGCATTTAGCTTCTGAACAAGATCCTGGACATGGGCTTTCCACAACAGCTTACCATCTATCCGAACGCCTAGGAACTTGAACTGTTCCGTCTCGCTTATAATATGCCTATTCTGTCTGATCAAAATATCGGTTCTTGTTGAATTGTGAGTTAGAAACTGTAAAAATTGAGTCTTACTGTGATTTAGCATCAAATTATTTTCCACAAGCCACGAACTTGTTTCATGAACTACATTTTTTATTACTGTTTCAGTATTACACACAAGATCCTTCACTATCAAGCTGGTGTCATCAGCAAACAGAAATACTTTTGAATCACCTGTAATACTAGAAGGCATATCATTTATATAAATAAGAAACAGCAGTGGCCCAGCACCGACCCTTGGGGAACGCCGCAGTTAACAGTGCCCCATTGGGACTGAACATCGCTACCACTCTCAATATTGCGGAGAATTACCCTCTGCTTTCTGTTCTTAAAGTAAGAGCCGAACCAATTGTAAGCTACTCCACTTACTCCATAATGGTCCAACTTCTGCAGTAATATTTTGTAGTCAACACAGTCAAAAGCCTTCGTTAAGTCAAAGAAAACACCTAGCGTTCGCAACCTTTTATTTAATCCGAACAAATCCTCACAGAGAAAAGAGAATATAGCTTTGCAGTTGTTAAACCATTTCTAAAACCAAACTGAATATTTGACAGCAAATTATGTGAATTTAAATGCTCCAGTAACCTTGTATATACAACCTTCTCGATAACTTTAGCAAACACCGACGGCATAGAAATAGGTCTAAAATTGTCAACATTATCAATGTCTCCCTTTTTATAAAGTGGCTTCACTACCGAGTACTTTAATCGGTCAGGAAACCGATCACTCCTAAAGGAAAAGTTACAGATATGGCTGAGAACTGCGCTAACATACATAGAACAATACCTCAGTATTCTGCTAGATACCCCGTCATATCCATGAGAGTTCTTGGTCTTTAGTGATTTAATTATTAACTCAATCTCCCTCTTGTCAGTATCATGGAGGAGCATTTCAGGTAACAGTCTCTGAACACTTTTTTCTAGGAGCGCTATATGAATCCCTGTTGGGACTAGGTTTCTATTTAGTTCACCTGCTATATTCAGAAAGTGATTATTAAATACTGTACATAAATGCGACTTATCAGTAACACTGACATTCCCACTACGCACTGATTCTATATCCTCGACCTGTCTCTGCAGACCAGCAACTTCCTTTACGACTGACCATATGGTTTTAATTTTATCCTGAGACTTAGCTATTCTATCTGCATACCACATACTTTTTGACTTCCTAATAACATTTTTAAGCATCTTACAATACTGTTTGTAATGGGCTGCTGCATTTAGATTTTGACTGTTTCTAACGTTTTGATATAATTGCCACTTTGTTCTACAAGATATTCTTATCCCTCTAGTCAGCCACCCAGGCTGCCTGTTTGTGCTAGTACCCTGTTTTAAACGTTCTAACGGAAAGCAACTTTCAAAGAGCATGAGAAAAGTCTTGAGAAAAGCATTATATTTATCGTCTACTGTATCAGCGCTATAAACATAATGAGTGAAATTGTCGCAGGCATAGAATCACAACCCCACCAGCCTGATCCGGCGCCTGAAATAGACGATCCCGTTCCTTCTGAAACACGTAGTGGGGATGAGACTGAACAAATCGAGGTGGTAGTATCTCCGACAGCCGAACCCGCACTTTTGTCGCCGGAAACCGTTACAGTGCCTGTTTCTACCGAGAATTCTGTTGATGGTTTTAAGCAAATGGAGGCGGGTTTACTTCCACCACCACCCGCCATCAAAGAATTCGGTGAAACCTAAACTGCAACGCAGAAAGCAGAATAAGGACAAGAAATCTGGCGAAATTCCGCCAGTCTCTCCTTCGTAGAATGGGAGCAGGTCCGAACCACAATCCTTATGTTCGCACCTCCTTTGATCAACTTAGGTAATAGTATACTGTCTACAGCTACAAACTGAAATGCGCTTTGACGACTGGTGGTTTGTTGTTCTATATATATTTGGTTAGCAACAAACGGGTGGCTGTGCTTCTTACTTTTACGTTGTTTACGACTATCATCTAGCTTGCTCGTGTTTATTCTGATTATCACATGTTTCACAGATGTGGGATGTATTCTTGCAGGAATTAACTCAGCTTACTTCGATAGTGCAACTCCAACGTCCGCGTTTTTGCAGTGTCATGGTTGCAGCTAGTGCACATACGTATTTTAGAACTGTTCTGCATCACCGCTAAAATTTTTCGTTACATGTCAATATGGTCTACTTGCTTGGAGGGTTTACTAGACAGAAGCTAGCATTCATATCAGGTTATTGTTTGGTGATTTTTCACGTACTTTCTCTTCACTTTTACTACCGCAGAAAGAACGGAAGTTTTGTTAGTGACATGGTTTCTACGTGGGCTTGATCTTATTTGAAGACTTGTGTGTGGTGGCATATTACACGCCAGTATGTTCATGTGGTCGAAGCGTTTGCCAGGCGAAAGCTTTTGTTGCGTGACTGTTCATCTCTTTTTAGCTGCCGCGTTATTCTTTTTTTTGAACTGTTTACAATCACTGGGAGGATGACAGTTCTTTAAGATTACAGACCTGATATGCAGCACCTGCTTGCACCAGTGGTTTCTTCTGACATCAAAAATGTATCGTACTAACAACGGCTAACGCATAGGAACTGCCACTGCCGATCTTTGAAACGTCTCCTTAGAAAAATTTAAAAATGACAGTGCTGGAAAACCTCTTACGTTATTTGATTTTCAAACAGCCGAGCAAAACTGAACGTACTTAGACATTTCTCTCTTTACTTATTCTGATCATCAGTAAACTGACACAATATTTTTAACGCAACGGAATCTCACTTTCAATAATCCCCACAAAAGAATGGCCCTGACTAACAATAACCTATACCTTTCATGAATCACTTACGGCAAATCACAAAAATCTTCGTTACTCGAACTACTGCAATACAGAGAGCGCCAATACTGCCAGCTAAATAAAAGATTCTAACTACTGAAGCCACTAACTACTTATTGGCATAGTTAGCAAATGAAAGACTTTGATAGAGAACGAACAATGTATTTACCTTAATAATGTTCAAAAGTCAATTCATGACCTCCATCTTTACAGATTTCCTTTTTCTGGCGGGACAGACGCCAAGATCGTTCGCTTATAGTGACCTCTCAAAACTCTGCCATTTCTTTCTCTCCACATCAACCGCTGCTGGCGGCTCACCTCCAACTGCACAACGCTACGCGCTGTTCACATCCATCTGCCCAGCACTACAACAGCGAATATTCCAACAATGCCAACCAGCCACAGACTGCACACAGCAGTCAGTGATTATCATACACAGCGCTACGTGGCGTTACCAACATGAAAACCTAAACAGCCTACTTCCACGTTTTACAAAATTTGATTCATGATCGCTATAACTGGATACACGGTATTATATTTTCGTGATGTCGCGCTGTAGTTTTGCGATATAGCGGTGAGCTTTGGGTTAATGGTGTCCTGTCAACAGTGTCTGCACTAGTGTATTGTTCAGAGTTGTTTGTTGTTTATGACGTGTTGCTTTATGGTGGTTTTTCGTTCACGATTGTGGTATACGGCGATCAGCTGATTCACCTTTCTGTACTGCTCCCTTTCAAAGTTGTTGATGTGAACATTCTTTAATGGTCTCCACACACACACACACACACACACACACACACACACACACACACACACACACACACACAGAGGAACCTGTTTTCGGTTTTAACTTAGAATGTCAATACTATCGTAGCTGTGCATAAAATTTCGTCATTCACTGATTTTTTAAAGCTTGGCAATTACGACGTACTTCTACTGCAAGAGGTGGTTGACACGGTTTTTAGTAACATACTGGCTATGACGTCATATATAATATTGATCGTGGCACTAAATGCGGCATCTTTATGATGACACACTGGAGCCCACGAATGCCCGGCTTTTGCCCTCCGGTTGTGCGTCTTGCGAACGTTTCTGCACCGTTGGGTACCGATCAGATGCGTACACGATCTGCTTTCTTTAGCCACGACCTCTGCCCCTTTACGGCTACTGGTCGCCTGTTCGTTGTAGGAGGTGGCATCAACTGTGTTACGGATGCTGCGAATCAGCGTCCCGCGCCCACTCCTTGCCAAGAACTTGCGCTTCTTACCGCCAGAAATTTGTGCAGTGCTTAGCGTCACTTTCACACTCGTAGCACAGTATTTACGCATATTTACGATACTGTTGGCAGTAGGCTTGGTCGTGTTTACGTTTTTTGACACTTCGCATGTGCCCTCCGACGTGTTGACGGGCAGCCGGTGCCATTCAGCGACCACTGTGACGTGTGACTACAGGGTGGGGCTGGGAGCCCACACCGCGCCACTGGAAGCCTAATGTCAGTCATCTCTCAGCAGTTGGCCTCCTCTCAACAGTTTTGGCTGTGTGGGAATGCTCTATCCAGAAAGTGGGGGAACTACCCTACGGCGCTTGACTGGCGTCGTAGACCTGACTGAGAGTCGGGGATAGTATGTGCGACCACTGTAATCACAAAAATAAAAATGGCTTTAAAATAGCTGGTTGCCCATCTTCTGATGACCGGGTGACAAATATATTTTGTCACAGCCTTGCATAATTACACATGCATACAAATGGAGCCGGTATACTACAGCACCACATAGCAACAAGACATTTAAGACGTAATACGTATCCTTTGGTACAAAGTGAACATACAACTTTGACAAAATTGTCAAGTAACGTCAAAAGCAACAGAATTTTTACAGTTCCACACACAAAATGAGATTTTAACTGTATGCTACCAACAGCCGAGCGGTGTGGCTGGCGGCCGTTCGCTCTTAAGAGAACTACTTGGTGCTAAGTGGTGTAGCCCTGTGGCATTGCCGTCTTGGCTGATTCGTCACTACAAATAGAAATAATATTATCAATTACAAAATTTATACAATTTTTTCGTAAACAGTAAATCTTTTATGCGAACCTTAGGCGAAGACAAACATAAGTCAAACACTGTTTTATTTCACAAAGCGTGTCTGTTAACTCTGGCTAGCGTTAAGTGCCAAGGTGCTGTCGGGTATGATGCATACGCAATTACAATTTGCAATTTATAAACACGTTAGATTGAACAACAGACTGTACTAGAATATGCCAACATCAGAAAAGAGAATTACAAACAATTTACAGATATCCGCAATAAAACTATTTAAAATATAAACAGTGAAAAGGAAAGACAGAGACTATGTCGATATGTAAAAGGTTTTAAATGCATCATAATGCATACCGAAAAGCAATGCCGATTTATTTATTTTTTCTTATGTACCTTCTATTTGAATCGAGAACTCACTTGCGATATATACAGGATTTTGTACTAAAATACATTTTTTTCAGAACGTAGGAAAAACTAGTAGCCTATGTTAAAAGTTGCTAGGTAAACCCACAGATATGTAGGAGACTTCCAATCAATCAATATGAGGTATGGAAAAAGGCCCTTGTTTTCGGTGGACTGAACAGTTAACTTCCTTAACGCTGACGTTTGGCAAAGACAAATTATGAACATATAAAGGGATTGTTATATTACTCTTTTACAGATGTAAACATTTTAACGTAGAATCCCATAAAGGTGCCGTACGTGTAATACACATAATGCCAGCTGGTAACCTTCGAACATCTTACTGTGATCAGCACAAAACGATAGGCCTACAGATTTTTCTTACATTGTAAGGCCAACTTGAGTTAATGGCATCATGAGACACAGAGAGATAAAAAATACGAAATGAACCGTAAAGCGTACAGGTGGCCACAAACTAACGGAAAATGCAGGCTTTTTGCATACTTTTATCCTCTGTATGTTCAGCAACAACTCGTCAAATATGCTAAATAACTATTATCTACTGCTGGTAACCTGTTCGTTAATTATTAAATCTGGGGTTAAACGACGTTCAGTGTAAATTTCAATCCCTCCAAGGATATCCAGTGTTCTACGTTTTTGTTCCGAATTCAAAATGCTTAGGCTATTTTCGATTGACGGCAATCAGTGATTTTGTTCTCTGAGGAGACAAGCAAAATCGCTGCTGTTGCTGGTATACTTGTGCTCCCTAAATCGTGTCTTAAATTCTCTACCCGTCTGGCCAATACAAAAACTATAACAAGACCAGCACTTTATTTTATAAACACTTATATTGCTGCATTCGTCTGTATCCTCATCAAGGTTGTGATACAAGATTAGTCCTAGTTCATTATTTGTTCGGAAACCTACTTGTATATTAGATTTTCTAAAGGCATCAGCAATTTTTCGGTCCATGAGCCGACATAGGAAAGAGAAATATGGGCGATTGAGTTCTTAACGCTGGCCCTTTGCTTGTCCACCTTTTAAAATATTTTTGTACCTAATTTCCGAATTTCTTTTTCGGTAAAACCATTTGTTACCCCGAGTGACGAATACAGCCACTTTCCCCCCGGGGGGTTGGGGGGGGGGGGCAGAGGACAAAGTTATAGGCTTAAAATTTGACAGCGTTCTAAGAACGTGGCAGCGCTATTAATATTTACAATTTTTTATGAATAGCTAATATATAATTAAATAATGTGTAGGTTAAGTACAAAGCTGTTAGGCTACGCCTCAGTTAATTATATTAAATGATAAAATAATTTTATTGCATGCAAAAAAACTCACATTTACATCAAACTAATACGTCGAGGCTTTTTTACAGCGTACCTCTTGATGACATCAACAATAAGACTTCCTGTTGGCTCTTCGTCCCCTTCAGTTGAAATCTTCACACATGCTTGGAGCGTTTCCTGACCCATCCTATTCCTTAATTTTGTCATCACCCTGTTCATTGTACTAAATGACCTTTCCACATTGCAAGTCGAAACGGGAATGCACAATACACATTCAGCGAGTGTCCGTAGTGCTTCGTAGCCGATGTCGGCTCTCAGGATGAAAGAAGCAACATTAGAAGACGTATCGTCTAATTTATTACTAATAACGTACCTAAGAGAATGTAAGTCTGCAATAACAGCGTCGACGTTTGTAAGTCCCAAAATCAAGCACAGCTCTTTACAATCATGATCAGTAAACTCTAGAAATTTTTTAAAACATTCAAAATATGCTCTTAGTTCTATCACTTTTATTGCCTTCTCATCAAACCGTTGCTCAATTTCATCAGTCATACTTTTAACAAATTTCCTTGCGCTTTTCATAGCTTGAATCTGCTCCTCTACGTTCATGAATGGCACACCTTTAACTTCTGTTGCGTCCTCATGCAGTTTTTTAATTTTATTAAGAGTTTAATTTTCTGCATTATGTCCATCGCAGTCACATAGACAGTCGATGTGTCTTAAATATTCCAGAGTTCCAGAAACAAGTAGAGGGATTTGCGAAATTTTAAGTGATTGTCTCTGCAAAACTTTACAAAAGTTTGAGACTGCATTTAATGTATCGTCTAAAATCACTAAACCTACAATGAAATTGGAATTCATCATTTCTAGCAAGATTCCTCCAGCTAAACTTGTTAAATCCGCGCTGTCCTTGTGTATATGTTCACATGCCATTATAATGGACTTGTAGGTTAGGAAAATAGCACGAACTGTGCGATAGGTACTTAACCATCGGATGTCAACAGCTTCGGGTATTTTTAAAACCGGTTGCTCTAAACCTCACTGAATTTCATGCAAAACATTTTATCGTTTGTAAGAACCATGAAAAAGTTTGTAAATTTCTTAAACAATATGTAATGTGCGTTTTATAATGGGGTGTTTATTCCTAGAGTTGGTGGCAGCAACTGACAAAACATGTGCTCTACAGTGAATGTATGGCAGCTTATGGCCCTTCCTTTCTGACAACCGAGCGCGGACTCCTGAGATAGAACCACTAATATTAGCAGCACCGTCGAAAGAACAAGATAATAATCTGTCGTAAGAAAGTTTTCTTTTCTTTAGTTCAGTATCAATTGCTGTAAATATGGATTCAGCTGAAGTGCTTTTCAACTCAACGAGACATAAAAACCTTTTCTTCACTTCAAACGATGGAGACGGTGCAACATATCGAACTACTAAAGGCAGTTCACTTTGGTTGGAAACATTTGTAGATTCGTCTGCCATCGATGAAAAAGATTTGTCATGGAGAAGTGTTTCATCGTGAAAGTCTAAAGACTCTCCCAAACAAGTCAACAATTCTGACGCAGTATACCTACTAAGACATGTCGACCTTTCGCTCTGACATTTTAACCACTTTCCCAGATTAATGTCGCTTTTCAGTACTACCTTACGAATTAGAGGTTCGTATTTTGTTGTTTGGGGTATTTCTTCCTTACTAAGGAAATACAGACTTCGAATTAACGATGACAAAGCTTGGCGGTTTAAAGCTTCTTCATTTTCATTTTGTTTAAATATCTATGTATGAATTGGAGCGTTTAATCCATGTAATATACAATTTTCAAGTGCAACGCGGCTCTTGCATGTTTTTCTGAGTTGGCGTGCGTTTCTAATTTTCCCGTGCTTCCGATAACTTTTCTAAGTTTAGTGAAAGGTACAGAAATGAACACTCCTCCTGTTTTCTGTAGAGCTTCGATATCGTTTTTAAATGCATTTCACACAATTTGCAGAAAGCCCCACCCTGCTCGTTATCAAAGTACAAACAATTGTACTTACACTCCAATTTTTGCTGATACTTAATCTCGCGTTCAATGCTTTGTTTAGAATTGCAATTTACGGATGGGCCAGAAATAGCACATTTATCGTTTGAAAACTGTGGAAGGGAAACTGAAGACTTGGTAGACCTACGCAATTCATCGTCACAATCACTAGCACTTACTTCAGTAGACTCACACTCGTCTTTATCTTTTGCAATACACTGTCTTTTATTAGAAAAGAAAGAAATTAAAGTTTGTTGTTTCGACATTGTATTTCAGCACTAACACTTCTTTTTATGTTATAAACTGACGAAGACTGCACGTAGTACACTATGTAATCACATCGCACTTCCATAGAAACCCGTCGACTGACTGTTACAACCTTACAACAGTTTCAACAATGCATTGAGTTTTTATACAACAATGAGAGCTTAGATTATACTCGTAGAGCAGCGTTGCCAAACGTCCCACTCATGGTGGAATGTACCGCTTCTTAGGCACAAAATGTGTATTCCCATTGACACTGCGAAAATCATTGTCAAGTGTACACAAATATTTGGTTTGAGCTTTGGTCCCATCGATTAGGAAAAATCTATATGGCTATTAAATCTTGGAAATATTCCCAGTAATGCAATAAAAAAATTAAAACAATCTTTTATAATGTCAGATGCTACTTCCAATTCCGTAGCAATACCCGGGGACGTGTTTTGCTACATCAGCTTTATTCTAAGGGCAAATAAAGTATAGATACGAGTGGCGGATAAGAATAAAGTTCGCAGCGAGGGTGGGCTGCGTAGCTAAGGGATCACCGCACACTTATTATACAGCAACTGCTAATTTGTTAGTCTTGGCAATAACAACAATAATAAAAACAGAACAATCGACGCTAAGTGTTCCAAACCGAACCGATAAGTAACGAAACCAAACTATAGGGACCCAGCCGCCACCTATTGTGTTACACATTCATTTTGCTTGTGAAAACTGCATGTCATCGCGACTTCTACATAGTTGACTCCAAACTTCGTTACCAACAGCAGCTGGCGTAGTTTAAATTTTGTCACAACGGTACAAGTTAACAGACCAGGTGATAATTTTTATGTTTCACCACAACTATAGATATGAATTTCTCGGGGGGGAGGGGGGGGGGGAGGGGGGGAATTTACAATTTCCGGGGGGACTTTCCTACCCCGGCCACCCCCTGAATTCAACACAGGCTTCCCCCACTTGAACTATTGTGTCAGTTTCCCCATCAGCTGTATGGCCATCTGAACTAAGTTTTCCGTGCTATTTATCTGCAAATCGAAGAAACTAAGGGAGCCATCAGCTTCAAATTCTGTAGTCTAAAGCATTTTGATTGGTGGACAGATCTCTGCAAGCTTCAGCTGCGAAATATACGAAGATGGTACCTGTTCCTTCGGACATGTCCGAAAGAACAGATACCATCTTCATATAGTTAAGGCCAACCGGCCATTGACCTCCTTCTGTGAGGATGCACACGCATTGCCCGAGCTCTTACGGGACTCGGTCAGCTTGTCTGCCGCGAGTAATGAGTGTAACGGGCGGGGGCACTAGGAATGTAGTGTGTGGATACTAAGTTCGGTTCAAATGGCTCTGAGCACTATGGGACTTAACATCTGTGGTCATCAGTCCCCTAGAACTTAGAACTACTTAAACCTAACTAACCTAAGGAAATCACACACATCCATGCCCGAGGCAGGATTCGAACCTGCGACCGTAGCAGTCGCGCGGTTCCGGACTGAGCGCCTAGAACCTCTAGACCACCGCGGCCGGCCACTAAGGTCGGAATGTGGGTCTCACGGGGAGCGAGCAAGGGATAACTCCCTGCAGTCGCACTAACTTCTGTGCCCGGGTTCGAGTCCCGGTCGGGGCACACATTTTCAACTGTCCCCGTTGATGTAATCAACGTCTGTCGGCAGCGTAGGGTCTTGATTTAATTATCATTTCAGATGAGAAAAGCTGCATAAGGGTTTAGCCGGGAAGAATCCTATGGGAAGAGGCTTTCTCTTGTGTTCTACCAACGATCTCTCAAGGCTCCCTAAGATACCTAGGACAGAACGACACCCTCCGTTTGCGACTGAATAAAATCAAGAGCAAAATCCTTCGTATCTGACAGGGCGCAGGGTCTCTGTTAGAAGTCGCCTATTCTGCGTCTTCGATGTAGAGGACACTACGATGTACTACTTGGCGAGGGATAAGCGCTTGGCTCATACGAAATGTGCCACTCAACTAGTGACAGATGACGATGGACAACTTACCGGCAGGAAGGACGTTATTGTGCACGTCGCTGCTTCCACTTTATTCACTGCAAAAGTGGGGGATGACGTGGCCACCGATGCTCTCTTAAATGAAATTCAATGTTTTTTAACCCTTAACCACCGCGCAGAATTGAATGCATCTTTGACGTCACAGCAAGTACTAGTTGGTCTGAAGATGTACCCCAAAGGGAAGTGCCCAGGGCCTGACGGCTTACCAACTGAATATTATCTCGCCTTTTGGGATATCATTGGGGATATGCTCACGACGATAGTGTACCACATTAATTTATTGACATGTTCTTCAGGTATGCAGAGTGTCCAATTATCGCTGTCAGGGCGAGAGCGGCGAAACATAATATTATTGTGCGTGGTGCAGTAATTTCTGATTGTTGTCTGGCTCGTGTTACGCCACAGAAGTTTAATCCTTTTCCAGACGTCGTGTTTGCCCCGCTCTCTGGCGATGTCTTTTAACGATGCTGAAATAAAATTTTCAGAAGCTACTTGTTTAATGTGGAGAAGGCTGAAATTAGTTTGACAGAAATTAGCGGCGATTTCTTGCTGGTTACTGCACGGTGATCGTGAAAGTGCATCTGCTACAGTATTCTGGGTTCCCGGGATGTGGACAATCGTAAAATAAAATTCCTGCAAATAAAGGTTCCAACGGCTAAGTCTGTCATGTGTGAATTTAGCTGATAACAGAAATCTAATAGCTCTCTGATCTGCCTGTACTGTTGTATGTCTGCCGTCGAGAAAGTGACGAAATTTAGTGAAAGCCCAAACAACACATAATGTTTAGAGTTCAGTGATAGAATAATTTCTTTCAGCCGGTGTGAGGACGCGACTAGTAAACGCGATGTTCTTCTTAACAGATGTACCATTTTCTTCTATTTCCTGAAATACATGGACACCAAGAGCAGTCTCGGAACTGTCTGTAGCAATCGAAAAATTCTTTTTCGAGTCAGGAGGTGACAGAAGTGGAGCGTTAAGTAAAGCATTTTTTAGACTGAGAAATTCGGACTGTGCTTGGTCATCCAACGACCAGATATCATTTTTACCAGCAAAATGATACAATCTAGGGGTACCTATTACTGAGTGATCTATGAAACGGCGAAAAAAGTTGATCAAACCAAGGAAACTGCGAAGTTGTTTTTTGGTAGACTGAACTGTAATGTCACGGATGGCTTTTAGTTTGTCGGGCTCGGGCCAATGGCGTCTGCAGAAATTACATGACCTAAAAATTTAATGGGAGCCTTGCGAAAATGAGATTTACTGAGGTTCACGGTGACACCTTCTGTAGGAAAGTTTGCAATAGCATGTGAAGTACAGAATTTTGTTCCGACCAAGAAGGTTCTGCAATTAGAACGTCGTCATTGTATATGACGTCTTTTAATTCATTTGGAAGAATAGTATTCATCGTGCGAATGAATGCAGCAAAGCTAATTGTTAAACCAAAAGGCAATTTACAAGGTTGGTAGCAGTTACCGAAACATAGGAAAGCAGTGTATTTGCTGCAATTAGGATACAGTTGAATTTTCCAGAAGCCAGGTCCAAACTAGAATAGACTGACGTTCCGTGAAATTTTTGCAAGAACTCTTCCAGCGTTTGCGGACGATCGGTTTCAGTAATGACGATTTCGTTGATATGAGGTGAATCCAACACAAGACAAAGTAAGCCATCTTTCTTTTTAACAATGTGAAGAGGGTTAATATATTGACTAATGGCTGGTTCAATGATATCTTGGTCTAACGTTGCCTGAAGTTCTTGCTTGACTTGATCTCTGTAGATGAACCGAATGAAATAATGTTTTGCCTTAAATGTATAATGCGGTATTACTTGGAATTGGTAAACAAGACTGGACATGATTCTTGGTACATTGTTAAATTATTCAGAGTGCTGTGAAAGAATATCGTACCACCGTTGGCGCTCACCGTCATATGCCTTATTTTTGATCGTCTGCACAATGTCATAATCAGATTCATCAGTGATATTGTTACTATAGAAATACGTGTCTGTAAAAAATGCTGTCTGACAATTGGTGTTGTTCAATGCTAAAATGACCTCTACTTTGTTAATTTCTTGCTCCTCAGCTGACAAAAGTGTTCTGAAAAGTAACAGCTAGTTGTTGCTTATCAGATTTCAATATAAGCAACGACTTCTTAAAGTTGACAACAACGTCACGTTCGACAAGGAAATCCATGCCAAGGATAATGTCGATTGTTAAGAGGGGAACAATCCAGAAATTAGCATGAAATCTGTGGTCGGCCGATGTGGCCGTGCTGTTCTAGGCGCTTCAGTCTGGAACCGCGTGACCGCTACGGTCGCAGGTTCGAATCCTGCCTCGGGCATGGATGTGTGTGATGTCCTTAGGTTAGTTAGGTTTAAGTAGTTCTAAGTTCTAGGGGACTGATGACCACAGATGGTAAGTCCCATAGTGCTCAGAGCCATTTTAACCATTTTTTTTTAAATCTGTGAGCAGCAAGTGTATAAAAGGTGGGTTTGCAGTTTCACATCTACTCCCTTCTTAAAGACTACACCTCGAACTTTCGTTTTACCAAGTGGGAAAGTAGAACCGGTATTGTCGGCGTTACATTTTTGAAATGCTGTTTCATTTATCACCTTTACAGGTGAACCAGGGTCAATCACTGCAGAAAATAAATACAAGCCAGTTTTAATTTCAACTATGGGATGAGAAATATTCTTTTGAGTTTGGTGTCTCTCTCGTAATAGTGTGTCCCTAACGTCGCCGAAACTTATGACGTTTTCGTGAAAGGTATGATAGGTAGCAGAATGGCATTTTACGTTGTCAAATTGAACAACGTCGGTAGCTTCTAGTCACGCATTACGAGTGGGCTCATTGATGGCAGAAGATTGCTGTGGTAGTTCAATTATTTGTACTGTACGGTTGTTTTCGTCTGCAGAGTGCTGCGGTGGATGTAAACGAACATCAGGTTCATTAAGTCTCAACTGCTGAGGCTGATTCTGATGAACCGAGCGGTCTAAGGCGCTGCAGTCGTGGACTGTGCGGCTGGTCCCGGCGGAGGTTCGAGTCCTCCCTCGAGCATGGGTGTGTGTGTTTGTCCTTGGGATAATTCAGGTTCAGTAGTGTGTAAGCTTAGGGACTGATGATGATAGCAGTTAAGTCCCATAAGATTTCACACACATTTGAACATTTTTTTTTGATTGTGATGAAAGTTGCTGTTGCTGAAATTACGCTTAAATTGTTGGTTGTACCTTTAATGTTTGAGGTGAAAATTACTTTGCTATTCATGGATTCGATGTGATGAAATTATTTCCTTGCGGTTGCGTAAAACTATTAGACTTTGTTGTACTGGAAAAGTTGGGCGGCCGCACACTGAAGTTCGGTTGAACTTACGGACCTTATAGTTGCTGAATGTTTCGGGGCTGCTACGGCTGCGGCAAGAATTGCGGCTGTCGGCGTCAAAATTCTGTTATTGTTGCTGCTGCTGAATATACTGGTTATCAAAATGCAATCTCTTATTAGAATGTCCGTGAAAATTGTTATCAGAACCAAGTCTTTTATTTCTCTCCTTATGGAATGGCGGGATTGCTCGTTGTAACCGAATGAGTTGTTACCTTGATTGCTGTTATTGAAGTTCTTATTGACAAATGATTAATCCGGTTTCTGAATTGCTAATATTCACAATAAGTCCATGAATGCTGAAATACTTTCCTTTTGCTGTCCAGTGAGATGGGAAACACGTATTGAGCGTGTGAAAATTTCGAGATGCATAACTCTATGAGTGTAGATTGGCTGCACGGTTTGTCAGGTACTGGTTTTGTTGAACCATATGTTAAAAAATCTGGGTGATAGAAGTAAAACGGGAATTTTCAAAATTGAGTAAACTGATTAGCTGGTCTTTAATGCCTCGCTGAGACGTTTCCGACCAATACGCGGATAGAAATGCATTTTGGAACTCTTCGACGGAGTAACACTGCCTTGCTACCGGTCTCATACGCACCGGAGGTTCTCCCTTTAAAAAGCTACAGAAACATTCGAGCTTACGTGTCACTGGTCAGTTTGGTGGCAGCGAAAATGAAAATTCCTGCACCCAATCAAGGAGATGGATGTCAACATCTTGAATTTCTTTACAGATAGGAAATATTTATAGTCGAATCCTTTGTGTTGGAGATTTTGAGAAGATTCGGCGGCGAGAAAAAAAAAAAAAACTGATTGTGTGACGACTGGTTTGCGTCTGTGTCACGCGCTCTTTGTAATCTGCTCATATTATTGTGAGGCTGAAAATTAGGTGACTGTTGCTGTTGCACGCTAGGCATGTCAATTTGAGACTTATTACATGGAGAAATTTCTGATACTGGCTACTTCCTGATGTAAACTATTAACCTTGTTTGCTGCATGGACTGATACTCCTGAGATTCAGTAAATGGAATGGGAGCTGTGTTGTCTAATTTATTTTCAGTTCGGTTTTCAAGTGTTTCTAACCTTGCTGATAGCTCATTGCATCTTTCCCTGAGCGTAAGAATATGTGTTGAATTGTTTGAATCTAAAACGTCGACTTACTTCTGTGGTTTGCATGTAGATTTGTTCATCTTTTTCAAATCTGCTTTAATTATGTCAGGGTCCTGCATCAGTTCTATTTGTTCAAGACGGGAGCTTAACGACTCAGTGTTATGTGTGCATTTTTCTGCAGTTTTCTGGATTCGTATGTCAGTAGTTGTTTTCAAATCAATTGCATCTCTCTGTATTTGGTTCTGGGATTTCATTACTGTGTTGACCTCGTCTGTAGCGGAATTTATACTAGCGTCAACATGGGTTGTAAGACTTGTGAGGAACTGCCATTGTACTTCCTGTTTTTGTGCTTCAATTGAGTATAAAAACTTTTTTCTCCCCTGTGTGTTTACGCACAAAGTCTTCGTATCGATTCTCTGAGGTATCAGTGTAAATTTTAAGACGTGCATCTAACCAAGCGTTTTGTTAATCTAGCTTCCCTGAACTGATTTGATGTCAACTGTAAGCTTCTTAGACGTTTCACTACGTTGATATCTTAAAGCATTAATGTCATCTCTCAAAGGTTTGGTGACTGTGTGCGCATTGCCTGGCTATGGATTCAGTTTTACCGCAAAAACGTATTTTACTGGCCTTAATATCTGTATCTACCTGTTTGAAACGGTTATCAGTCGTTTCTGTGTTCGATTTAAGCTCGTCACGTATGCTGGAAAAGTGTTCATTGAACTGAGTGGTTATGTCATCTTGTTTTCTTTCCGTATGGTGGTGAGCTGTTCATCAGTTTTGTTATTCTGTTTAACCATTATTTGCAGAAGATTTCGAAGCATCGTTTCCATATTCTTTTGAACTGATGCGTCGAGTATCAGCTGTGTTGTACATTGTGAGGTGGAGACATCATCTACAGCCATGGACGTGTCATTTGTTGTATTAACTGCATAATTACCGCAAATGGAATCTGACAGATTTTTGAAAACAGGCTGAGTACTTTGCACTACTGTGTCCTCTGACACACTATTGGCATTCTGATTGACTGCACAAGAATTGAGAAGTTCACTGGCCTGATTCGGTAAACGAGCCTGTTCTGCCACCTGCGTGTTAGCAACATCTACCTCAGCGTCGGTCCGCTATGCCTGAATCGACTGTCTGAGCAGACAGTTAACTAGGTGGAATAATACTGTCAGTGAACTGTACATTATTTTGGGAAACAGAACTCATATTTTCTGTAGTGCTTTGTAACTGTTGCACCGCAGAGTGGTTACTGTCATTCTCAGAATTGTTGTCAATAATCGGAGGATCGTCGGATGGTCAGATTACGCGCTCTAACCTTAAAACATTTGTGCAACATCGCAAATCACATACAGAGTACAAACCAAAGACAAAAAATATTCAACAATCAAATCAATGAAAAACAAGGCGGAGCATAAGAATGCCGATGAACTCTGGAGAAATTTTGGTACGTTAGCAAATTGCGTTGCGCCAAAAAAATCTAACTGCTGTTATCGCTACAGAGTGGTTGAGAGAACAGAATATATATATATATATATATATGAATATATATATATATATATATATATATATATATATATATATATATAATCTGACTATACTAATATCACAAAAAATTCTGAAAGTGATCCACTGGCAGAGCTATCGCCAAGCGTCACGTTCTTTAAAAAATGTAAGTGTTCGGTTACCAATAAAAATGAAATGCGTAGCATTTGTGTGATAAAAATTTACTGTGTGATGTGTTGTTGAGCAAATGGTGCGCTTAATCAGTTTTACTATAGTTCAAAAATGGCTCTGAGCACTATGGGACTCAACTGCTGAGGTCATTAGTCCCCTAGAACTTGAGATTAAACAACTTAATCTGGAAAACGATATATGCAATGCCCATAATTAAATCAATCCCTCCGAAATTTACCCAATTTCGTGAGCACCGAGTTCTGTGGCCCTGTAAGATAAAATGACAAAATTCCCTGTGTAAATAGCTCTAGAGTCGCAAAGGGCGTAACCTTGGTATTCTGTTCTCTTCGCGGTAGGCATAGAAAACATTTAATCTTGGCACAACGAAGTGCAATGCCGGCCGCAAAGTAGATTCAAACAAACAATACCAGTAGATTGGCTAATAAATGAATAACCTTGCAAATGTTCAGTGAAAATAGTGGATGGCAATGGCCATAATATCTTGAATACACTGGTTAGAGAAAATGAAAGAAAATGTCCGATTGCCGATGCGTAACAACTTTGGCCCTTGTCAGTACTTGGGCGGGTGAGCGCATGGGAACACAGGGCACTATTGGCAGTTTTACTTCCTATTTTTGTTTCTCCTTTGTTTTCGGAGCTACAGCCCGATTCGGCCAGGGAGACGCCACCGTGAAATGAAGGGGGCGTGCTGTGTGTCCATCGCCTCGCCTCTCCTTACCTCTCTCAGTCGTTTCTCGTGCTTGTCGTTTTGATATAGGCCGATTTGAGAGCGTCAGCTCTCGCGTCAGCTGAGCAAAGGCGAGACAAGTCGAGACACACTAAGGGCTGGTATGCAGCGAGTAAGAGGGCGAAAAAACAATAGTTTAAGAGCGCGTGGCAAAAGTACTCATACGCGAAATTAAAAGCCTGCTGCGGTGGCCGGGAATCGAACCCGGATCAACTGCTTGGAAGGCAACTATGCTGACCATTACACCACCACCGCACAAGCGAGCGCCCCGCCACCGCGCTGAGTCGGCTTCCCGCCTGTCGGCAGCGGCCGAAGGTGATCGTACCCGGCAGGCGCATTTCGAGGCAGGCTAGGGGAGCACATCCAGACGCATTCGGACAGCGTATCCGCGCACATTTCGCATCCTTTGGCAAGAGTCGGCGCCGGCGACGCAAGAGTACGCAGAGGACCGCGTTCTGGCGGCATCTTTAAGCAGTGCAGTGCAGGATTCAGCGTCTGCAGCATCTTCTCCACAGAATGCTACGGCGCTTGACGGCAGTCCCACTTTCCCTTGAGACATCTGCTCGGGAAGCAGCGTGAAGGTACCGCTGGCCCGAGCATCGGTGGTTCAGTGGTAGAATGCTCGCCTGCCACGCGGGCGGCCCGGGTTCGATTCCCGGCCGATGCATCATTTTGTTTTTTCTCCGGTAGGGGTGCTGCGTGTCTTTCGCACTCGAACTGCGTGAGCCATGAGAATGAACCGCGGGATTCCGTGTGGAAAGAACCAATCATGCAGCGCGGACGACTGCTCGTTTGGACTCCTGCGTGCTATTGTACATACTGGCGTCGGCCTAGCATCGCAAGTTGCCTGCCGCGCCGTGAATGCACGTGTAGCAACAGAAAAAATGAGCCAGGGAGTGCAGACTCTCTACCACTTGTATTCGGTACTTACCAAGATTCCAGAAGGTCTAACGATCGCCTGCCTCGGTAGCGCAGTAGGCAGCGCGTAAGTCTCATAATCTTAAGGTCGTGAGTTCGATCCTCACCCGGGGCATCTAATTTTCTGTGACTGAAGGTGGTGCTGTTGCTAGGGCGCCAACTTATTTCTTGTTTGTTATCCACAACGTTTCAACGCTTCAGCGGGAAAATGTTTACTTCCTGTTATTGCTACATACAGCTTCCCTATTCCTCTTCTCCCAGCAGAGCATGAAGCCAAAAGCATTGCTCTGCGACGTTTGAGGTGCGCGCCTTGCCAGTCAGTATGTGCAAAGATGCTCGCAAAGAGAGCGACAATGCGACAAGCGACCGTACGAACGGTCGAATGAAACGGCCGCATCCGGTGTGGTCTAGTGGCTAGGATACCTGCCTTTCACCCAGGAGGCCCGGGTTCGATTCCCGGTACCGGAACGGAATTTTTTCCACACTAATCGTGACAAGTTTGAGCTGTCCGAGCGGCCGTTTCCCGTCCTGCTCGCAATATAGCTACTGTTTCGTGACCGTCAGCAGAATATAGACTAGGGAAGCAGACACACGACGACCATAGGAATGGTGTATGGCTTCATGCCATCTGATTCCAGCGTAGGGCTGAGCAGCTGCATCTGCCGAGGCCCGTTAGCTCAGTTGGTTAGAGCGTCGTGCTAATAACGCGAAGGTCGTGGGTTCGATCCCCCCACGGGCCACTTCTCTTTTACTACTGCGAAAAGGCAGCGCCGATTTCAGCTGGCGAGTGTGATGACCAAATGATCATCACCCTGCGTGGAAGTTGACAGAGGATCCGAACCCGACTCGTCGGGAAGCACTACAGCATTCACTCGGCAATGGCCATAATATCTTGAATACACTGGTTAGAGAAAATGAAAGAAAATGTCCGATTGCCGATGCGTAACAACTTTGGCCCTTGTCAGTACTTGGGCGGGTGAGCGCATGGGAACACAGGGCACTATTGGCAGTTTTACTTCCTATTTTTGTTTCTCCTTTGTTTTCGGAGCTACAGCCCGATTCGGCCAGGGAGACGCCACCGTGAAATGAAGGGGGCGTGCTGTGTGTCCATCGCCTCGCCTCTCCTTACCTCTCTCAGTCGTTTCTCGTGCTTGTCGTTTTAATATAGGCCGATTTGAGAGCGTCAGCTCTCGCGTCAGCTGAGCAAAGTCGAGACAAGTCGAGACACACTAAGGGCTGGTATGCAGCGAGTAAGAGGGCGAAAAAACAATAGTTTAAGAGCGCGTGGCAAAAGTACTCATACGCGAAATTAAAAGCCTGCTGCGGTGGCCGGGAATCGAACCCGGATCAACTGCTTGGAAGGCAACTATGCTGACCATTACACCACCACCGCACAAGCGAGCGCCCCGCCACCGCGCTGAGTCGGCTTCCCGCCTGTCGGCAGCGGCCGAAGGTGATCGTACCCGGCAGGCGCATTTCGAGGCAGGCTAGGGGAGCACATCCAGACGCATTCGGACAGCGTATCCGCGCACATTTCGCATCCTTTGGCAAGAGTCGGCGCCGGCGACGCAAGAGTACGCAGAGGACCGCGTTCTGGCGGCATCTTTAAGCAGTGCAGTGCAGGATTCAGCGTCTGCAGCATCTTCTCCACAGAATGCTACGGCGCTTGACGGCAGTCCCACTTTCCCTTGAGACATCTGCTCGGGAAGCAGCGTGAAGGTACCGCTGGCCCGAGCATCGGTGGTTCAGTGGTAGAATGCTCGCCTGCCACGCGGGCGGCCCGGGTTCGATTCCCGGCCGATGCATCATTTTGTTTTTTCTCCGGTAGGGGTGCTGCGTGTCTTTCGCACTCGAACTGCGTGAGCCATGAGAATGAACCGCGGGATTCCGTGTGGAAAGAACCAATCATGCAGCGCGGACGACTGCTCGTTTGGACTCCTGCGTGCTATTGTACATACTGGCGTCGGCCTAGCATCGCAAGTTGCCTGCCGCGCCGTGAATGCACGTGTAGCAACAGAAAAAATGAGCCAGGGAGTGCAGTGTATTCGGTACTTACCAAGATTCCAGAAGGTCTAACGATCGCCTGCCTCGGTAGCGCAGTAGGCAGCGCGTAAGTCTCATAATCTTAAGGTCGTGAGTTCGATCCTCACCCGGGGCATCTAATTTTCTGTGACTGAAGGTGGTGCTGTTGCTAGGGCGCCAACTTATTTCTTGTTTGTTATCCACAACGTTTCAACGCTTCAGCGGGAAAATGTTTACTTCCTGTTATTGCTACATACAGCTTCCCTATTCCTCTTCTCCCAGCAGAGCATGAAGCCAAAAGCATTGCTCTGCGACGTTTGAGGTGCGCGCCTTGCCAGTCAGTATGTGCAAAGATGCTCGCAAAGAGAGCGACAATGCGACAAGCGACCGTACGAACGGTCGAATGAAACGGCCGCATCCGGTGTGGTCTAGTGGCTATGATACCTGCCTTTCACCCAGGAGGCCCGGGTTCGATTCCCGGTACCGGAACGGAATTTTTTCCACACTAATCGTGACAAGTTTGAGCTGTCCGAGCGGCCGTTTCCCGTCCTGCTCGCAATATAGCTACTGTTTCGTGACCGTCAGCAGAATATAGACTAGGGAAGCAGACACACGACGACCATAGGAATGGTGTATGGCTTCATGCCATCTGATTCCAGCGTAGGGCTGAGCAGCTGCATCTGCCGAGGCCCGTTAGCTCAGTTGGTTAGAGCGTCGTGCTAATAACGCGAAGGTCGTGGGTTCGATCCCCCCACGGGCCACTTCTCTTTTACTACTGCGAAAAGGCAGCGCCGATTTCAGCTGGCGAGTGTGATGACCAAATGATCATCACCCTGCGTGGAAGTTGACAGAGGATCCGAACCCGACTCGTCGGGAAGCACTACAGCATTCACTCGGCAATGGCCATAATATCTTGAATACACTGGTTAGAGAAAATGAAAGAAAATGTCCGATTGCCGATGCGTAACAACTTTGGCCCTTGTCAGTACTTGGGCGGGTGAGCGCATGGGAACACAGGGCACTATTGGCAGTTTTACTTCCTATTTTTGTTTCTCCTTTGTTTTCGGAGCTACAGCCCGATTCGGCCAGGGAGACGCCACCGTGAAATGAAGGGGGCGTGCTGTGTGTCCATCGCCTCGCCTCTCCTTACCTCTCTCAGTCGTTTCTCGTGCTTGTCGTTTTGATATAGGCCGATTTGAGAGCGTCAGCTCTCGCGTCAGCTGAGCAAAGGCGAGACAAGTCGAGACACACTAAGGGCTGGTATGCAGCGAGTAAGAGGGCGAAAAAACAATAGTTTAAGAGCGCGTGGCAAAAGTACTCATACGCGAAATTAAAAGCCTGCTGCGGTGGCCGGGAATCGAACCCGGATCAACTGCTTGGAAGGCAACTATGCTGACCATTACACCACCACCGCACAAGCGAGCGCCCCGCCACCGCGCTGAGTCGGCTTCCCGCCTGTCGGCAGCGGCCGAAGGTGATCGTACCCGGCAGGCGCATTTCGAGGCAGGCTAGGGGAGCACATCCAGACGCATTCGGACAGCGTATCCGCGCACATTTCGCATCCTTTGGCAAGAGTCGGCGCCGGCGACGCAAGAGTACGCAGAGGACCGCGTTCTGGCGGCATCTTTAAGCAGTGCAGTGCAGGATTCAGCGTCTGCAGCATCTTCTCCACAGAATGCTACGGCGCTTGACGGCAGTCCCACTTTCCCTTGAGACATCTGCTCGGGAAGCAGCGTGAAGGTACCGCTGGCCCGAGCATCGGTGGTTCAGTGGTAGAATGCTCGCCTGCCACGCGGGCGGCCCGGGTTCGATTCCCGGCCGATGCATCATTTTGTTTTTTCTCCGGTAGGGGTGCTGCGTGTCTTTCGCACTCGAACTGCGTGAGCCATGAGAATGAACCGCGGGATTCCGTGTGGAAAGAACCAATCATGCAGCGCGGACGACTGCTCGTTTGGACTCCTGCGTGCTATTGTACATACTGGCGTCGGCCTAGCATCGCAAGTTGCCTGCCGCGCCGTGAATGCACGTGTAGCAACAGAAAAAATGAGCCAGGGAGTGCAGACTCTCTACCACTTGTATTCGGTACTTACCAAGATTCCAGAAGGTCTAACGATCGCCTGCCTCGGTAGCGCAGTAGGCAGCGCGTAAGTCTCATAATCTTAAGGTCGTGAGTTCGATCCTCACCCGGGGCATCTAATTTTCTGTGACTGAAGGTGGTGCTGTTGCTAGGGCGCCAACTTATTTCTTGTTTGTTATCCACAACGTTTCAACGCTTCAGCGGGAAAATGTTTACTTCCTGTTATTGCTACATACAGCTTCCCTATTCCTCTTCTCCCAGCAGAGCATGAAGCCAAAAGCATTGCTCTGCGACGTTTGAGGTGCGCGCCTTGCCAGTCAGTATGTGCAAAGATGCTCGCAAAGAGAGCGACAATGCGACAAGCGACCGTACGAACGGTCGAATGAAACGGCCGCATCCGGTGTGGTCTAGTGGCTAGGATACCTGCCTTTCACCCAGGAGGCCCGGGTTCGATTCCCGGTACCGGAACGGAATTTTTTCCACACTAATCGTGACAAGTTTGAGCTGTCCGAGCGGCCGTTTCCCGTCCTGCTCGCAATATAGCTACTGTTTCGTGACCGTCAGCAGAATATAGACTAGGGAAGCAGACACACGACGACCATAGGAATGGTGTATGGCTTCATGCCATCTGATTCCAGCGTAGGGCTGAGCAGCTGCATCTGCCGAGGCCCGTTAGCTCAGTTGGTTAGAGCGTCGTGCTAATAACGCGAAGGTCGTGGGTTCGATCCCCCCACGGGCCACTTCTCTTTTACTACTGCGAAAAGGCAGCGCCGATTTCAGCTGGCGAGTGTGATGACCAAATGATCATCACCCTGCGTGGAAGTTGACAGAGGATCCGAACCCGACTCGTCGGGAAGCACTACAGCATTCACTCGGCAATGGCCATAATATCTTGAATACACTGGTTAGAGAAAATGAAAGAAAATGTCCGATTGCCGATGCGTAACAACTTTGGCCCTTGTCAGTACTTGGGCGGGTGAGCGCATGGGAACACAGGGCACTATTGGCAGTTTTACTTCCTATTTTTGTTTCTCCTTTGTTTTCGGAGCTACAGCCCGATTCGGCCAGGGAGACGCCACCGTGAAATGAAGGGGGCGTGCTGTGTGTCCATCGCCTCGCCTCTCCTTACCTCTCTCAGTCGTTTCTCGTGCTTGTCGTTTTGATATAGGCCGATTTGAGAGCGTCAGCTCTCGCGTCAGCTGAGCAAAGGCGAGACAAGTCGAGACACACTAAGGGCTGGTATGCAGCGAGTAAGAGGGCGAAAAAACAATAGTTTAAGAGCGCGTGGCAAAAGTACTCATACGCGAAATTAAAAGCCTGCTGCGGTGGCCGGGAATCGAACCCGGATCAACTGCTTGGAAGGCAACTATGCTGACCATTACACCACCACCGCACAAGCGAGCGCCCCGCCACCGCGCTGAGTCGGCTTCCCGCCTGTCGGCAGCGGCCGAAGGTGATCGTACCCGGCAGGCGCATTTCGAGGCAGGCTAGGGGAGCACATCCAGACGCATTCGGACAGCGTATCCGCGCACATTTCGCATCCTTTGGCAAGAGTCGGCGCCGGCGACGCAAGAGTACGCAGAGGACCGCGTTCTGGCGGCATCTTTAAGCAGTGCAGTGCAGGATTCAGCGTCTGCAGCATCTTCTCCACAGAATGCTACGGCGCTTGACGGCAGTCCCACTTTCCCTTGAGACATCTGCTCGGGAAGCAGCGTGAAGGTACCGCTGGCCCGAGCATCGGTGGTTCAGTGGTAGAATGCTCGCCTGCCACGCGGGCGGCCCGGGTTCGATTCCCGGCCGATGCATCATTTTGTTTTTTCTCCGGTAGGGGTGCTGCGTGTCTTTCGCACTCGAACTGCGTGAGCCATGAGAATGAACCGCGGGATTCCGTGTGGAAAGAACCAATCATGCAGCGCGGACGACTGCTCGTTTGGACTCCTGCGTGCTATTGTACATACTGGCGTCGGCCTAGCATCGCAAGTTGCCTGCCGCGCCGTGAATGCACGTGTAGCAACAGAAAAAATGAGCCAGGGAGTGCAGACTCTCTACCACTTGTATTCGGTACTTACCAAGATTCCAGAAGGTCTAACGATCGCCTGCCTCGGTAGCGCAGTAGGCAGCGCGTAAGTCTCATAATCTTAAGGTCGTGAGTTCGATCCTCACCCGGGGCATCTAATTTTCTGTGACTGAAGGTGGTGCTGTTGCTAGGGCGCCAACTTATTTCTTGTTTGTTATCCACAACGTTTCAACGCTTCAGCGGGAAAATGTTTACTTCCTGTTATTGCTACATACAGCTTCCCTATTCCTCTTCTCCCAGCAGAGCATGAAGCCAAAAGCATTGCTCTGCGACGTTTGAGGTGCGCGCCTTGCCAGTCAGTATGTGCAAAGATGCTCGCAAAGAGAGCGACAATGCGACAAGCGACCGTACGAACGGTCGAATGAAACGGCCGCATCCGGTGTGGTCTAGTGGCTAGGATACCTGCCTTTCACCCAGGAGGCCCGGGTTCGATTCCCGGTACCGGAACGGAATTTTTTCCACACTAATCGTGACAAGTTTGAGCTGTCCGAGCGGCCGTTTCCCGTCCTGCTCGCAATATAGCTACTGTTTCGTGACCGTCAGCAGAATATAGACTAGGGAAGCAGACACACGACGACCATAGGAATGGTGTATGGCTTCATGCCATCTGATTCCAGCGTAGGGCTGAGCAGCTGCATCTGCCGAGGCCCGTTAGCTCAGTTGGTTAGAGCGTCGTGCTAATAACGCGAAGGTCGTGGGTTCGATCCCCCCACGGGCCACTTCTCTTTTACTACTGCGAAAAGGCAGCGCCGATTTCAGCTGGCGAGTGTGATGACCAAATGATCATCACCCTGCGTGGAAGTTGACAGAGGATCCGAACCCGACTCGTCGGGAAGCACTACAGCATTCACTCGGCAATGGCCATAATATCTTGAATACACTGGTTAGAGAAAATGAAAGAAAATGTCCGATTGCCGATGCGTAACAACTTTGGCCCTTGTCAGTACTTGGGCGGGTGAGCGCATGGGAACACAGGGCACTATTGGCAGTTTTACTTCCTATTTTTGTTTCTCCTTTGTTTTCGGAGCTACAGCCCGATTCGGCCAGGGAGACGCCACCGTGAAATGAAGGGGGCGTGCTGTGTGTCCATCGCCTCGCCTCTCCTTACCTCTCTCAGTCGTTTCTCGTGCTTGTCGTTTTGATATAGGCCGATTTGAGAGCGTCAGCTCTCGCGTCAGCTGAGCAAAGGCGAGACAAGTCGAGACACACTAAGGGCTGGTATGCAGCGAGTAAGAGGGCGAAAAAACAATAGTTTAAGAGCGCGTGGCAAAAGTACTCATACGCGAAATTAAAAGCCTGCTGCGGTGGCCGGGAATCGAACCCGGATCAACTGCTTGGAAGGCAACTATGCTGACCATTACACCACCACCGCACAAGCGAGCGCCCCGCCACCGCGCTGAGTCGGCTTCCCGCCTGTCGGCAGCGGCCGAAGGTGATCGTACCCGGCAGGCGCATTTCGAGGCAGGCTAGGGGAGCACATCCAGACGCATTCGGACAGCGTATCCGCGCACATTTCGCATCCTTTGGCAAGAGTCGGCGCCGGCGACGCAAGAGTACGCAGAGGACCGCGTTCTGGCGGCATCTTTAAGCAGTGCAGTGCAGGATTCAGCGTCTGCAGCATCTTCTCCACAGAATGCTACGGCGCTTGACGGCAGTCCCACTTTCCCTTGAGACATCTGCTCGGGAAGCAGCGTGAAGGTACCGCTGGCCCGAGCATCGGTGGTTCAGTGGTAGAATGCTCGCCTGCCACGCGGGCGGCCCGGGTTCGATTCCCGGCCGATGCATCATTTTGTTTTTTCTCCGGTAGGGGTGCTGCGTGTCTTTCGCACTCGAACTGCGTGAGCCATGAGAATGAACCGCGGGATTCCGTGTGGAAAGAACCAATCATGCAGCGCGGACGACTGCTCGTTTGGACTCCTGCGTGCTATTGTACATACTGGCGTCGGCCTAGCATCGCAAGTTGCCTGCCGCGCCGTGAATGCACGTGTAGCAACAGAAAAAATGAGCCAGGGAGTGCAGACTCTCTACCACTTGTATTCGGTACTTACCAAGATTCCAGAAGGTCTAACGATCGCCTGCCTCGGTAGCGCAGTAGGCAGCGCGTAAGTCTCATAATCTTAAGGTCGTGAGTTCGATCCTCACCCGGGGCATCTAATTTTCTGTGACTGAAGGTGGTGCTGTTGCTAGGGCGCCAACTTATTTCTTGTTTGTTATCCACAACGTTTCAACGCTTCAGCGGGAAAATGTTTACTTCCTGTTATTGCTACATACAGCTTCCCTATTCCTCTTCTCCCAGCAGAGCATGAAGCCAAAAGCATTGCTCTGCGACGTTTGAGGTGCGCGCCTTGCCAGTCAGTATGTGCAAAGATGCTCGCAAAGAGAGCGACAATGCGACAAGCGACCGTACGAACGGTCGAATGAAACGGCCGCATCCGGTGTGGTCTAGTGGCTATGATACCTGCCTTTCACCCAGGAGGCCCGGGTTCGATTCCCGGTACCGGAACGGAATTTTTTCCACACTAATCGTGACAAGTTTGAGCTGTCCGAGCGGCCGTTTCCCGTCCTGCTCGCAATATAGCTACTGTTTCGTGACCGTCAGCAGAATATAGACTAGGGAAGCAGACACACGACGACCATAGGAATGGTGTATGGCTTCATGCCATCTGATTCCAGCGTAGGGCTGAGCAGCTGCATCTGCCGAGGCCCGTTAGCTCAGTTGGTTAGAGCGTCGTGCTAATAACGCGAAGGTCGTGGGTTCGATCCCCCCACGGGCCACTTCTCTTTTACTACTGCGAAAAGGCAGCGCCGATTTCAGCTGGCGAGTGTGATGACCAAATGATCATCACCCTGCGTGGAAGTTGACAGAGGATCCGAACCCGACTCGTCGGGAAGCACTACAGCATTCACTCGGCAATGGCCATAATATCTTGAATACACTGGTTAGAGAAAATGAAAGAAAATGTCCGATTGCCGATGCGTAACAACTTTGGCCCTTGTCAGTACTTGGGCGGGTGAGCGCATGGGAACACAGGGCACTATTGGCAGTTTTACTTCCTATTTTTGTTTCTCCTTTGTTTTCGGAGCTACAGCCCGATTCGGCCAGGGAGACGCCACCGTGAAATGAAGGGGGCGTGCTGTGTGTCCATCGCCTCGCCTCTCCTTACCTCTCTCAGTCGTTTCTCGTGCTTGTCGTTTTGATATAGGCCGATTTGAGAGCGTCAGCTCTCGCGTCAGCTGAGCAAAGTCGAGACAAGTCGAGACACACTAAGGGCTGGTATGCAGCGAGTAAGAGGGCGAAAAAACAATAGTTTAAGAGCGCGTGGCAAAAGTACTCATACGCGAAATTAAAAGCCTGCTGCGGTGGCCGGGAATCGAACCCGGATCAACTGCTTGGAAGGCAACTATGCTGACCATTACACCACCACCGCACAAGCGAGCGCCCCGCCACCGCGCTGAGTCGGCTTCCCGCCTGTCGGCAGCGGCCGAAGGTGATCGTACCCGGCAGGCGCATTTCGAGGCAGGCTAGGGGAGCACATCCAGACGCATTCGGACAGCGTATCCGCGCACATTTCGCATCCTTTGGCAAGAGTCGGCGCCGGCGACGCAAGAGTACGCAGAGGACCGCGTTCTGGCGGCATCTTTAAGCAGTGCAGTGCAGGATTCAGCGTCTGCAGCATCTTCTCCACAGAACGCTACGGCGCTTGACGGCAGTCCCACTTTCCCTTGAGACATCTGCTCGGGAAGCAGCGTGAAGGTACCGCTGGCCCGAGCATCGGTGGTTCAGTGGTAGAATGCTCGCCTGCCACGCGGGCGGCCCGGGTTCGATTCCCGGCCGATGCATCATTTTGTTTTTTCTCCGGTAGGGGTGCTGCGTGTCTTTCGCACTCGAACTGCGTGAGCCATGAGAATGAACCGCGGGATTCCGTGTGGAAAGAACCAATCATGCAGCGCGGACGACTGCTCGTTTGGACTCCTGCGTGCTATTGTACATACTGGCGTCGGCCTAGCATCGCAAGTTGCCTGCCGCGCCGTGAATGCACGTGTAGCAACAGAAAAAATGAGCCAGGGAGTGCAGACTCTCTACCACTTGTATTCGGTACTTACCAAGATTCCAGAAGGTCTAACGATCGCCTGCCTCGGTAGCGCAGTAGGCAGCGCGTAAGTCTCATAATCTTAAGGTCGTGAGTTCGATCGTCACCCGGGGCATCTAATTTTCTGTGACTGAAGGTGGTGCTGTTGCTAGGGCGCCAACTTATTTCTTGTTTGTTATCCACAACGTTTCAACGCTTCAGCGGGAAAATGTTTACTTCCTGTTATTGCTACATACAGCTTCCCTATTCCTCTTCTCCCAGCAGAGCATGAAGCCAAAAGCATTGCTCTGCGACGTTTGAGGTGCGCGCCTTGCCAGTCAGTATGTGCAAAGATGCTCGCAAAGAGAGCGACAATGCGACAAGCGACCGTACGAACGGTCGAATGAAACGGCCGCATCCGGTGTGGTCTAGTGGCTAGGATACCTGCCTTTCACCCAGGAGGCCCGGGTTCGATTCCCGGTACCGGAACGGAATTTTTTCCACACTAATCGTGACAAGTTTGAGCTGTCCGAGCGGCCGTTTCCCGTCCTGCTCGCAATATAGCTACTGTTTCGTGACCGTCAGCAGAATATAGACTAGGGAAGCAGACACACGACGACCATAGGAATGGTGTATGGCTTCATGCCATCTGATTCCAGCGTAGGGCTGAGCAGCTGCATCTGCCGAGGCCCGTTAGCTCAGTTGGTTAGAGCGTCGTGCTAATAACGCGAAGGTCGTGGGTTCGATCCCCCCACGGGCCACTTCTCTTTTACTACTGCGAAAAGGCAGCGCCGATTTCAGCTGGCGAGTGTGATGACCAAATGATCATCACCCTGCGTGGAAGTTGACAGAGGATCCGAACCCGACTCGTCGGGAAGCACTACAGCATTCACTCGGCAATGGCCATAATATCTTGAATACACTGGTTAGAGAAAATGAAAGAAAATGTCCGATTGCCGATGCGTAACAACTTTGGCCCTTGTCAGTACTTGGGCGGGTGAGCGCATGGGAACACAGGGCACTATTGGCAGTTTTACTTCCTATTTTTGTTTCTCCTTTGTTTTCGGAGCTACAGCCCGATTCGGCCAGGGAGACGCCACCGTGAAATGAAGGGGGCGTGCTGTGTGTCCATCGCCTCGCCTCTCCTTACCTCTCTCAGTCGTTTCTCGTGCTTGTCGTTTTGATATAGGCCGATTTGAGAGCGTCAGCTCTCGCGTCAGCTGAGCAAAGTCGAGACAAGTCGAGACACACTAAGGGCTGGTATGCAGCGAGTAAGAGGGCGAAAAAACAATAGTTTAAGAGCGCGTGGCAAAAGTACTCATACGCGAAATTAAAAGCCTGCTGCGGTGGCCGGGAATCGAACCCGGATCAACTGCTTGGAAGGCAACTATGCTGACCATTACACCACCACCGCACAAGCGAGCGCCCCGCCACCGCGCTGAGTCGGCTTCCCGCCTGTCGGCAGCGGCCGAAGGTGATCGTACCCGGCAGGCGCATTTCGAGGCAGGCTAGGGGAGCACATCCAGACGCATTCGGACAGCGTATCCGCGCACATTTCGCATCCTTTGGCAAGAGTCGGCGCCGGCGACGCAAGAGTACGCAGAGGACCGCGTTCTGGCGGCATCTTTAAGCAGTGCAGTGCAGGATTCAGCGTCTGCAGCATCTTCTCCACAGAATGCTACGGCGCTTGACGGCAGTCCCACTTTCCCTTGAGACATCTGCTCGGGAAGCAGCGTGAAGGTACCGCTGGCCCGAGCATCGGTGGTTCAGTGGTAGAATGCTCGCCTGCCACGCGGGCGGCCCGGGTTCGATTCCCGGCCGATGCATCATTTTGTTTTTTCTCCGGTAGGGGTGCTGCGTGTCTTTCGCACTCGAACTGCGTGAGCCATGAGAATGAACCGCGGGATTCCGTGTGGAAAGAACCAATCATGCAGCGCGGACGACTGCTCGTTTGGACTCCTGCGTGCTATTGTACATACTGGCGTCGGCCTAGCATCGCAAGTTGCCTGCCGCGCCGTGAATGCACGTGTAGCAACAGAAAAAATGAGCCAGGGAGTGCAGACTCTCTACCACTTGTATTCGGTACTTACCAAGATTCCAGAAGGTCTAACGATCGCCTGCCTCGGTAGCGCAGTAGGCAGCGCGTAAGTCTCATAATCTTAAGGTCGTGAGTTCGATCCTCACCCGGGGCATCTAATTTTCTGTGACTGAAGGTGGTGCTGTTGCTAGGGCGCCAACTTATTTCTTGTTTGTTATCCACAACGTTTCAACGCTTCAGCGGGAAAATGTTTACTTCCTGTTATTGCTACATACAGCTTCCCTATTCCTCTTCTCCCAGCAGAGCATGAAGCCAAAAGCATTGCTCTGCGACGTTTGAGGTGCGCGCCTTGCCAGTCAGTATGTGCAAAGATGCTCGCAAAGAGAGCGACAATGCGACAAGCGACCGTACGAACGGTCGAATGAAACGGCCGCATCCGGTGTGGTCTAGTGGCTAGGATACCTGCCTTTCACCCAGGAGGCCCGGGTTCGATTCCCGGTACCGGAACGGAATTTTTTCCACACTAATCGTGACAAGTTTGAGCTGTCCGAGCGGCCGTTTCCCGTCCTGCTCGCAATATAGCTACTGTTTCGTGACCGTCAGCAGAATATAGACTAGGGAAGCAGACACACGACGACCATAGGAATGGTGTATGGCTTCATGCCATCTGATTCCAGCGTAGGGCTGAGCAGCTGCATCTGCCGAGGCCCGTTAGCTCAGTTGGTTAGAGCGTCGTGCTAATAACGCGAAGGTCGTGGGTTCGATCCCCCCACG
Source organism: Schistocerca americana (assembly GCF_021461395.2). NCBI lineage: Eukaryota > Metazoa > Arthropoda > Insecta > Orthoptera > Acrididae > Schistocerca > Schistocerca americana. The sequence goes on along the minus strand of NC_060120.1, from coordinate 194,667,519 downwards.
GGCCACTTCTCTTTTACTACTGCGAAAAGGCAGCGCCGATTTCAGCTGGCGAGTGTGATGACCAAATGATCATCACCCTGCGTGGAAGTTGACAGAGGATCCGAACCCGACTCGTCGGGAAGCACTACAGCATTCACTCGGCAATGGCCATAATATCTTGAATACACTGGTTAGAGAAAATGAAAGAAAATGTCCGATTGCCGATGCGTAACAACTTTGGCCCTTGTCAGTACTTGGGCGGGTGAGCGCATGGGAACACAGGGCACTATTGGCAGTTTTACTTCCTATTTTTGTTTCTCCTTTGTTTTCGGAGCTACAGCCCGATTCGGCCAGGGAGACGCCACCGTGAAATGAAGGGGGCGTGCTGTGTGTCCATCGCCTCGCCTCTCCTTACCTCTCTCAGTCGTTTCTCGTGCTTGTCGTTTTGATATAGGCCGATTTGAGAGCGTCAGCTCTCGCGTCAGCTGAGCAAAGGCGAGACAAGTCGAGACACACTAAGGGCTGGTATGCAGCGAGTAAGAGGGCGAAAAAACAATAGTTTAAGAGCGCGTGGCAAAAGTACTCATACGCGAAATTAAAAGCCTGCTGCGGTGGCCGGGAATCGAACCCGGATCAACTGCTTGGAAGGCAACTATGCTGACCATTACACCACCACCGCACAAGCGAGCGCCCCGCCACCGCGCTGAGTCGGCTTCCCGCCTGTCGGCAGCGGCCGAAGGTGATCGTACCCGGCAGGCGCATTTCGAGGCAGGCTAGGGGAGCACATCCAGACGCATTCGGACAGCGTATCCGCGCACATTTCGCATCCTTTGGCAAGAGTCGGCGCCGGCGACGCAAGAGTACGCAGAGGACCGCGTTCTGGCGGCATCTTTAAGCAGTGCAGTGCAGGATTCAGCGTCTGCAGCATCTTCTCCACAGAATGCTACGGCGCTTGACGGCAGTCCCACTTTCCCTTGAGACATCTGCTCGGGAAGCAGCGTGAAGGTACCGCTGGCCCGAGCATCGGTGGTTCAGTGGTAGAATGCTCGCCTGCCACGCGGGCGGCCCGGGTTCGATTCCCGGCCGATGCATCATTTTGTTTTTTCTCCGGTAGGGGTGCTGCGTGTCTTTCGCACTCGAACTGCGTGAGCCATGAGAATGAACCGCGGGATTCCGTGTGGAAAGAACCAATCATGCAGCGCGGACGACTGCTCGTTTGGACTCCTGCGTGCTATTGTACATACTGGCGTCGGCCTAGCATCGCAAGTTGCCTGCCGCGCCGTGAATGCACGTGTAGCAACAGAAAAAATGAGCCAGGGAGTGCAGACTCTCTACCACTTGTATTCGGTACTTACCAAGATTCCAGAAGGTCTAACGATCGCCTGCCTCGGTAGCGCAGTAGGCAGCGCGTAAGTCTCATAATCTTAAGGTCGTGAGTTCGATCCTCACCCGGGGCATCTAATTTTCTGTGACTGAAGGTGGTGCTGTTGCTAGGGCGCCAACTTATTTCTTGTTTGTTATCCACAACGTTTCAACGCTTCAGCGGGAAAATGTTTACTTCCTGTTATTGCTACATACAGCTTCCCTATTCCTCTTCTCCCAGCAGAGCATGAAGCCAAAAGCATTGCTCTGCGACGTTTGAGGTGCGCGCCTTGCCAGTCAGTATGTGCAAAGATGCTCGCAAAGAGAGCGACAATGCGACAAGCGACCGTACGAACGGTCGAATGAAACGGCCGCATCCGGTGTGGTCTAGTGGCTATGATACCTGCCTTTCACCCAGGAGGCCCGGGTTCGATTCCCGGTACCGGAACGGAATTTTTTCCACACTAATCGTGACAAGTTTGAGCTGTCCGAGCGGCCGTTTCCCGTCCTGCTCGCAATATAGCTACTGTTTCGTGACCGTCAGCAGAATATAGACTAGGGAAGCAGACACACGACGACCATAGGAATGGTGTATGGCTTCATGCCATCTGATTCCAGCGTAGGGCTGAGCAGCTGCATCTGCCGAGGCCCGTTAGCTCAGTTGGTTAGAGCGTCGTGCTAATAACGCGAAGGTCGTGGGTTCGATCCCCCCACGGGCCACTTCTCTTTTACTACTGCGAAAAGGCAGCGCCGATTTCAGCTGGCGAGTGTGATGACCAAATGATCATCACCCTGCGTGGAAGTTGACAGAGGATCCGAACCCGACTCGTCGGGAAGCACTACAGCATTCACTCGGCAATGGCCATAATATCTTGAATACACTGGTTAGAGAAAATGAAAGAAAATGTCCGATTGCCGATGCGTAACAACTTTGGCCCTTGTCAGTACTTGGGCGGGTGAGCGCATGGGAACACAGGGCACTATTGGCAGTTTTACTTCCTATTTTTGTTTCTCCTTTGTTTTCGGAGCTACAGCCCGATTCGGCCAGGGAGACGCCACCGTGAAATGAAGGGGGCGTGCTGTGTGTCCATCGCCTCGCCTCTCCTTACCTCTCTCAGTCGTTTCTCGTGCTTGTCGTTTTGATATAGGCCGATTTGAGAGCGTCAGCTCTCGCGTCAGCTGAGCAAAGGCGAGACAAGTCGAGACACACTAAGGGCTGGTATGCAGCGAGTAAGAGGGCGAAAAAACAATAGTTTAAGAGCGCGTGGCAAAAGTACTCATACGCGAAATTAAAAGCCTGCTGCGGTGGCCGGGAATCGAACCCGGATCAACTGCTTGGAAGGCAACTATGCTGACCATTACACCACCACCGCACAAGCGAGCGCCCCGCCACCGCGCTGAGTCGGCTTCCCGCCTGTCGGCAGCGGCCGAAGGTGATCGTACCCGGCAGGCGCATTTCGAGGCAGGCTAGGGGAGCACATCCAGACGCATTCGGACAGCGTATCCGCGCACATTTCGCATCCTTTGGCAAGAGTCGGCGCCGGCGACGCAAGAGTACGCAGAGGACCGCGTTCTGGCGGCATCTTTAAGCAGTGCAGTGCAGGATTCAGCGTCTGCAGCATCTTCTCCACAGAATGCTACGGCGCTTGACGGCAGTCCCACTTTCCCTTGAGACATCTGCTCGGGAAGCAGCGTGAAGGTACCGCTGGCCCGAGCATCGGTGGTTCAGTGGTAGAATGCTCGCCTGCCACGCGGGCGGCCCGGGTTCGATTCCCGGCCGATGCATCATTTTGTTTTTTCTCCGGTAGGGGTGCTGCGTGTCTTTCGCACTCGAACTGCGTGAGCCATGAGAATGAACCGCGGGATTCCGTGTGGAAAGAACCAATCATGCAGCGCGGACGACTGCTCGTTTGGACTCCTGCGTGCTATTGTACATACTGGCGTCGGCCTAGCATCGCAAGTTGCCTGCCGCGCCGTGAATGCACGTGTAGCAACAGAAAAAATGAGCCAGGGAGTGCAGACTCTCTACCACTTGTATTCGGTACTTACCAAGATTCCAGAAGGTCTAACGATCGCCTGCCTCGGTAGCGCAGTAGGCAGCGCGTAAGTCTCATAATCTTAAGGTCGTGAGTTCGATCCTCACCCGGGGCATCTAATTTTCTGTGACTGAAGGTGGTGCTGTTGCTAGGGCGCCAACTTATTTCTTGTTTGTTATCCACAACGTTTCAACGCTTCAGCGGGAAAATGTTTACTTCCTGTTATTGCTACATACAGCTTCCCTATTCCTCTTCTCCCAGCAGAGCATGAAGCCAAAAGCATTGCTCTGCGACGTTTGAGGTGCGCGCCTTGCCAGTCAGTATGTGCAAAGATGCTCGCAAAGAGAGCGACAATGCGACAAGCGACCGTACGAACGGTCGAATGAAACGGCCGCATCCGGTGTGGTCTAGTGGCTAGGATACCTGCCTTTCACCCAGGAGGCCCGGGTTCGATTCCCGGTACCGGAACGGAATTTTTTCCACACTAATCGTGACAAGTTTGAGCTGTCCGAGCGGCCGTTTCCCGTCCTGCTCGCAATATAGCTACTGTTTCGTGACCGTCAGCAGAATATAGACTAGGGAAGCAGACACACGACGACCATAGGAATGGTGTATGGCTTCATGCCATCTGATTCCAGCGTAGGGCTGAGCAGCTGCATCTGCCGAGGCCCGTTAGCTCAGTTGGTTAGAGCGTCGTGCTAATAACGCGAAGGTCGTGGGTTCGATCCCCCCACGGGCCACTTCTCTTTTACTACTGCGAAAAGGCAGCGCCGATTTCAGCTGGCGAGTGTGATGACCAAATGATCATCACCCTGCGTGGAAGTTGACAGAGGATCCGAACCCGACTCGTCGGGAAGCACTACAGCATTCACTCGGCAATGGCCATAATATCTTGAATACACTGGTTAGAGAAAATGAAAGAAAATGTCCGATTGCCGATGCGTAACAACTTTGGCCCTTGTCAGTACTTGGGCGGGTGAGCGCATGGGAACACAGGGCACTATTGGCAGTTTTACTTCCTATTTTTGTTTCTCCTTTGTTTTCGGAGCTACAGCCCGATTCGGCCAGGGAGACGCCACCGTGAAATGAAGGGGGCGTGCTGTGTGTCCATCGCCTCGCCTCTCCTTACCTCTCTCAGTCGTTTCTCGTGCTTGTCGTTTTGATATAGGCCGATTTGAGAGCGTCAGCTCTCGCGTCAGCTGAGCAAAGTCGAGACAAGTCGAGACACACTAAGGGCTGGTATGCAGCGAGTAAGAGGGCGAAAAAACAATAGTTTAAGAGCGCGTGGCAAAAGTACTCATACGCGAAATTAAAAGCCTGCTGCGGTGGCCGGGAATCGAACCCGGATCAACTGCTTGGAAGGCAACTATGCTGACCATTACACCACCACCGCACAAGCGAGCGCCCCGCCACCGCGCTGAGTCGGCTTCCCGCCTGTCGGCAGCGGCCGAAGGTGATCGTACCCGGCAGGCGCATTTCGAGGCAGGCTAGGGGAGCACATCCAGACGCATTCGGACAGCGTATCCGCGCACATTTCGCATCCTTTGGCAAGAGTCGGCGCCGGCGACGCAAGAGTACGCAGAGGACCGCGTTCTGGCGGCATCTTTAAGCAGTGCAGTGCAGGATTCAGCGTCTGCAGCATCTTCTCCACAGAATGCTACGGCGCTTGACGGCAGTCCCACTTTCCCTTGAGACATCTGCTCGGGAAGCAGCGTGAAGGTACCGCTGGCCCGAGCATCGGTGGTTCAGTGGTAGAATGCTCGCCTGCCACGCGGGCGGCCCGGGTTCGATTCCCGGCCGATGCATCATTTTGTTTTTTCTCCGGTAGGGGTGCTGCGTGTCTTTCGCACTCGAACTGCGTGAGCCATGAGAATGAACCGCGGGATTCCGTGTGGAAAGAACCAATCATGCAGCGCGGACGACTGCTCGTTTGGACTCCTGCGTGCTATTGTACATACTGGCGTCGGCCTAGCATCGCAAGTTGCCTGCCGCGCCGTGAATGCACGTGTAGCAACAGAAAAAATGAGCCAGGGAGTGCAGACTCTCTACCACTTGTATTCGGTACTTACCAAGATTCCAGAAGGTCTAACGATCGCCTGCCTCGGTAGCGCAGTAGGCAGCGCGTAAGTCTCATAATCTTAAGGTCGTGAGTTCGATCCTCACCCGGGGCATCTAATTTTCTGTGACTGAAGGTGGTGCTGTTGCTAGGGCGCCAACTTATTTCTTGTTTGTTATCCACAACGTTTCAACGCTTCAGCGGGAAAATGTTTACTTCCTGTTATTGCTACATACAGCTTCCCTATTCCTCTTCTCCCAGCAGAGCATGAAGCCAAAAGCATTGCTCTGCGACGTTTGAGGTGCGCGCCTTGCCAGTCAGTATGTGCAAAGATGCTCGCAAAGAGAGCGACAATGCGACAAGCGACCGTACGAACGGTCGAATGAAACGGCCGCATCCGGTGTGGTCTAGTGGCTAGGATACCTGCCTTTCACCCAGGAGGCCCGGGTTCGATTCCCGGTACCGGAACGGAATTTTTTCCACACTAATCGTGACAAGTTTGAGCTGTCCGAGCGGCCGTTTCCCGTCCTGCTCGCAATATAGCTACTGTTTCGTGACCGTCAGCAGAATATAGACTAGGGAAGCAGACACACGACGACCATAGGAATGGTGTATGGCTTCATGCCATCTGATTCCAGCGTAGGGCTGAGCAGCTGCATCTGCCGAGGCCCGTTGGCTCAGTTGGTTAGAGCGTCGTGCTAATAACGCGAAGGTCGTGGGTTCGATCCCCCCACGGGCCACTTCTCTTTTACTACTGCGAAAAGGCAGCGCCGATTTCAGCTGGCGAGTGTGATGACCAAATGATCATCACCCTGCGTGGAAGTTGACAGAGGATCCGAACCCGACTCGTCGGGAAGCACTACAGCATTCACTCGGCAATGGCCATAATATCTTGAATACACTGGTTAGAGAAAATGAAAGAAAATGTCCGATTGCCGATGCGTAACAACTTTGGCCCTTGTCAGTACTTGGGCGGGTGAGCGCATGGGAACACAGGGCACTATTGGCAGTTTTACTTCCTATTTTTGTTTCTCCTTTGTTTTCGGAGCTACAGCCCGATTCGGCCAGGGAGACGCCACCGTGAAATGAAGGGGGCGTGCTGTGTGTCCATCGCCTCGCCTCTCCTTACCTCTCTCAGTCGTTTCTCGTGCTTGTCGTTTTGATATAGGCCGATTTGAGAGCGTCAGCTCTCGCGTCAGCTGAGCAAAGGCGAGACAAGTCGAGACACACTAAGGGCTGGTATGCAGCGAGTAAGAGGGCGAAAAAACAATAGTTTAAGAGCGCGTGGCAAAAGTACTCATACGCGAAATTAAAAGCCTGCTGCGGTGGCCGGGAATCGAACCCGGATCAACTGCTTGGAAGGCAACTATGCTGACCATTACACCACCACCGCACAAGCGAGCGCCCCGCCACCGCGCTGAGTCGGCTTCCCGCCTGTCGGCAGCGGCCGAAGGTGATCGTACCCGGCAGGCGCATTTCGAGGCAGGCTAGGGGAGCACATCCAGACGCATTCGGACAGCGTATCCGCGCACATTTCGCATCCTTTGGCAAGAGTCGGCGCCGGCGACGCAAGAGTACGCAGAGGACCGCGTTCTGGCGGCATCTTTAAGCAGTGCAGTGCAGGATTCAGCGTCTGCAGCATCTTCTCCACAGAATGCTACGGCGCTTGACGGCAGTCCCACTTTCCCTTGAGACATCTGCTCGGGAAGCAGCGTGAAGGTACCGCTGGCCCGAGCATCGGTGGTTCAGTGGTAGAATGCTCGCCTGCCACGCGGGCGGCCCGGGTTCGATTCCCGGCCGATGCATCATTTTGTTTTTTCTCCGGTAGGGGTGCTGCGTGTCTTTCGCACTCGAACTGCGTGAGCCATGAGAATGAACCGCGGGATTCCGTGTGGAAAGAACCAATCATGCAGCGCGGACGACTGCTCGTTTGGACTCCTGCGTGCTATTGTACATACTGGCGTCGGCCTAGCATCGCAAGTTGCCTGCCGCGCCGTGAATGCACGTGTAGCAACAGAAAAAATGAGCCAGGGAGTGCAGACTCTCTACCACTTGTATTCGGTACTTACCAAGATTCCAGAAGGTCTAACGATCGCCTGCCTCGGTAGCGCAGTAGGCAGCGCGTAAGTCTCATAATCTTAAGGTCGTGAGTTCGATCCTCACCCGGGGCATCTAATTTTCTGTGACTGAAGGTGGTGCTGTTGCTAGGGCGCCAACTTATTTCTTGTTTGTTATCCACAACGTTTCAACGCTTCAGCGGGAAAATGTTTACTTCCTGTTATTGCTACATACAGCTTCCCTATTCCTCTTCTCCCAGCAGAGCATGAAGCCAAAAGCATTGCTCTGCGACGTTTGAGGTGCGCGCCTTGCCAGTCAGTATGTGCAAAGATGCTCGCAAAGAGAGCGACAATGCGACAAGCGACCGTACGAACGGTCGAATGAAACGGCCGCATCCGGTGTGGTCTAGTGGCTATGATACCTGCCTTTCACCCAGGAGGCCCGGGTTCGATTCCCGGTACCGGAACGGAATTTTTTCCACACTAATCGTGACAAGTTTGAGCTGTCCGAGCGGCCGTTTCCCGTCCTGCTCGCAATATAGCTACTGTTTCGTGACCGTCAGCAGAATATAGACTAGGGAAGCAGACACACGACGACCATAGGAATGGTGTATGGCTTCATGCCATCTGATTCCAGCGTAGGGCTGAGCAGCTGCATCTGCCGAGGCCCGTTAGCTCAGTTGGTTAGAGCGTCGTGCTAATAACGCGAAGGTCGTGGGTTCGATCCCCCCACGGGCCACTTCTCTTTTACTACTGCGAAAAGGCAGCGCCGATTTCAGCTGGCGAGTGTGATGACCAAATGATCATCACCCTGCGTGGAAGTTGACAGAGGATCCGAACCCGACTCGTCGGGAAGCACTACAGCATTCACTCGGCAATGGCCATAATATCTTGAATACACTGGTTAGAGAAAATGAAAGAAAATGTCCGATTGCCGATGCGTAACAACTTTGGCCCTTGTCAGTACTTGGGCGGGTGAGCGCATGGGAACACAGGGCACTATTGGCAGTTTTACTTCCTATTTTTGTTTCTCCTTTGTTTTCGGAGCTACAGCCCGATTCGGCCAGGGAGACGCCACCGTGAAATGAAGGGGGCGTGCTGTGTGTCCATCGCCTCGCCTCTCCTTACCTCTCTCAGTCGTTTCTCGTGCTTGTCGTTTTGATATAGGCCGATTTGAGAGCGTCAGCTCTCGCGTCAGCTGAGCAAAGTCGAGACAAGTCGAGACACACTAAGGGCTGGTATGCAGCGAGTAAGAGGGCGAAAAAACAATAGTTTAAGAGCGCGTGGCAAAAGTACTCATACGCGAAATTAAAAGCCTGCTGCGGTGGCCGGGAATCGAACCCGGATCAACTGCTTGGAAGGCAACTATGCTGACCATTACACCACCACCGCACAAGCGAGCGCCCCGCCACCGCGCTGAGTCGGCTTCCCGCCTGTCGGCAGCGGCCGAAGGTGATCGTACCCGGCAGGCGCATTTCGAGGCAGGCTAGGGGAGCACATCCAGACGCATTCGGACAGCGTATCCGCGCACATTTCGCATCCTTTGGCAAGAGTCGGCGCCGGCGACGCAAGAGTACGCAGAGGACCGCGTTCTGGCGGCATCTTTAAGCAGTGCAGTGCAGGATTCAGCGTCTGCAGCATCTTCTCCACAGAATGCTACGGCGCTTGACGGCAGTCCCACTTTCCCTTGAGACATCTGCTCGGGAAGCAGCGTGAAGGTACCGCTGGCCCGAGCATCGGTGGTTCAGTGGTAGAATGCTCGCCTGCCACGCGGGCGGCCCGGGTTCGATTCCCGGCCGATGCATCATTTTGTTTTTTCTCCGGTAGGGGTGCTGCGTGTCTTTCGCACTCGAACTGCGTGAGCCATGAGAATGAACCGCGGGATTCCGTGTGGAAAGAACCAATCATGCAGCGCGGACGACTGCTCGTTTGGACTCCTGCGTGCTATTGTACATACTGGCGTCGGCCTAGCATCGCAAGTTGCCTGCCGCGCCGTGAATGCACGTGTAGCAACAGAAAAAATGAGCCAGGGAGTGCAGACTCTCTACCACTTGTATTCGGTACTTACCAAGATTCCAGAAGGTCTAACGATCGCCTGCCTCGGTAGCGCAGTAGGCAGCGCGTAAGTCTCATAATCTTAAGGTCGTGAGTTCGATCCTCACCCGGGGCATCTAATTTTCTGTGACTGAAGGTGGTGCTGTTGCTAGGGCGCCAACTTATTTCTTGTTTGTTATCCACAACGTTTCAACGCTTCAGCGGGAAAATGTTTACTTCCTGTTATTGCTACATACAGCTTCCCTATTCCTCTTCTCCCAGCAGAGCATGAAGCCAAAAGCATTGCTCTGCGACGTTTGAGGTGCGCGCCTTGCCAGTCAGTATGTGCAAAGATGCTCGCAAAGAGAGCGACAATGCGACAAGCGACCGTACGAACGGTCGAATGAAACGGCCGCATCCGGTGTGGTCTAGTGGCTATGATACCTGCCTTTCACCCAGGAGGCCCGGGTTCGATTCCCGGTACCGGAACGGAATTTTTTCCACACTAATCGTGACAAGTTTGAGCTGTCCGAGCGGCCGTTTCCCGTCCTGCTCGCAATATAGCTACTGTTTCGTGACCGTCAGCAGAATATAGACTAGGGAAGCAGACACACGACGACCATAGGAATGGTGTATGGCTTCATGCCATCTGATTCCAGCGTAGGGCTGAGCAGCTGCATCTGCCGAGGCCCGTTAGCTCAGTTGGTTAGAGCGTCGTGCTAATAACGCGAAGGTCGTGGGTTCGATCCCCCCACGGGCCACTTCTCTTTTACTACTGCGAAAAGGCAGCGCCGATTTCAGCTGGCGAGTGTGATGACCAAATGATCATCACCCTGCGTGGAAGTTGACAGAGGATCCGAACCCGACTCGTCGGGAAGCACTACAGCATTCACTCGGCAATGGCCATAATATCTTGAATACACTGGTTAGAGAAAATGAAAGAAAATGTCCGATTGCCGATGCGTAACAACTTTGGCCCTTGTCAGTACTTGGGCGGGTGAGCGCATGGGAACACAGGGCACTATTGGCAGTTTTACTTCCTATTTTTGTTTCTCCTTTGTTTTCGGAGCTACAGCCCGATTCGGCCAGGGAGACGCCACCGTGAAATGAAGGGGGCGTGCTGTGTGTCCATCGCCTCGCCTCTCCTTACCTCTCTCAGTCGTTTCTCGTGCTTGTCGTTTTGATATAGGCCGATTTGAGAGCGTCAGCTCTCGCGTCAGCTGAGCAAAGTCGAGACAAGTCGAGACACACTAAGGGCTGGTATGCAGCGAGTAAGAGGGCGAAAAAACAATAGTTTAAGAGCGCGTGGCAAAAGTACTCATACGCGAAATTAAAAGCCTGCTGCGGTGGCCGGGAATCGAACCCGGATCAACTGCTTGGAAGGCAACTATGCTGACCATTACACCACCACCGCACAAGCGAGCGCCCCGCCACCGCGCTGAGTCGGCTTCCCGCCTGTCGGCAGCGGCCGAAGGTGATCGTACCCGGCAGGCGCATTTCGAGGCAGGCTAGGGGAGCACATCCAGACGCATTCGGACAGCGTATCCGCGCACATTTCGCATCCTTTGGCAAGAGTCGGCGCCGGCGACGCAAGAGTACGCAGAGGACCGCGTTCTGGCGGCATCTTTAAGCAGTGCAGTGCAGGATTCAGCGTCTGCAGCATCTTCTCCACAGAATGCTACGGCGCTTGACGGCAGTCCCACTTTCCCTTGAGACATCTGCTCGGGAAGCAGCGTGAAGGTACCGCTGGCCCGAGCATCGGTGGTTCAGTGGTAGAATGCTCGCCTGCCACGCGGGCGGCCCGGGTTCGATTCCCGGCCGATGCATCATTTTGTTTTTTCTCCGGTAGGGGTGCTGCGTGTCTTTCGCACTCGAACTGCGTGAGCCATGAGAATGAACCGCGGGATTCCGTGTGGAAAGAACCAATCATGCAGCGCGGACGACTGCTCGTTTGGACTCCTGCGTGCTATTGTACATACTGGCGTCGGCCTAGCATCGCAAGTTGCCTGCCGCGCCGTGAATGCACGTGTAGCAACAGAAAAAATGAGCCAGGGAGTGCAGACTCTCTACCACTTGTATTCGGTACTTACCAAGATTCCAGAAGGTCTAACGATCGCCTGCCTCGGTAGCGCAGTAGGCAGCGCGTAAGTCTCATAATCTTAAGGTCGTGAGTTCGATCCTCACCCGGGGCATCTAATTTTCTGTGACTGAAGGTGGTGCTGTTGCTAGGGCGCCAACTTATTTCTTGTTTGTTATCCACAACGTTTCAACGCTTCAGCGGGAAAATGTTTACTTCCTGTTATTGCTACATACAGCTTCCCTATTCCTCTTCTCCCAGCAGAGCATGAAGCCAAAAGCATTGCTCTGCGACGTTTGAGGTGCGCGCCTTGCCAGTCAGTATGTGCAAAGATGCTCGCAAAGAGAGCGACAATGCGACAAGCGACCGTACGAACGGTCGAATGAAACGGCCGCATCCGGTGTGGTCTAGTGGCTATGATACCTGCCTTTCACCCAGGAGGCCCGGGTTCGATTCCCGGTACCGGAACGGAATTTTTTCCACACTAATCGTGACAAGTTTGAGCTGTCCGAGCGGCCGTTTCCCGTCCTGCTCGCAATATAGCTACTGTTTCGTGACCGTCAGCAGAATATAGACTAGGGAAGCAGACACACGACGACCATAGGAATGGTGTATGGCTTCATGCCATCTGATTCCAGCGTAGGGCTGAGCAGCTGCATCTGCCGAGGCCCGTTAGCTCAGTTGGTTAGAGCGTCGTGCTAATAACGCGAAGGTCGTGGGTTCGATCCCCCCACGGGCCACTTCTCTTTTACTACTGCGAAAAGGCAGCGCCGATTTCAGCTGGCGAGTGTGATGACCAAATGATCATCACCCTGCGTGGAAGTTGACAGAGGATCCGAACCCGACTCGTCGGGAAGCACTACAGCATTCACTCGGCAATGGCCATAATATCTTGAATACACTGGTTAGAGAAAATGAAAGAAAATGTCCGATTGCCGATGCGTAACAACTTTGGCCCTTGTCAGTACTTGGGCGGGTGAGCGCATGGGAACACAGGGCACTATTGGCAGTTTTACTTCCTATTTTTGTTTCTCCTTTGTTTTCGGAGCTACAGCCCGATTCGGCCAGGGAGACGCCACCGTGAAATGAAGGGGGCGTGCTGTGTGTCCATCGCCTCGCCTCTCCTTACCTCTCTCAGTCGTTTCTCGTGCTTGTCGTTTTGATATAGGCCGATTTGAGAGCGTCAGCTCTCGCGTCAGCTGAGCAAAGTCGAGACAAGTCGAGACACACTAAGGGCTGGTATGCAGCGAGTAAGAGGGCGAAAAAACAATAGTTTAAGAGCGCGTGGCAAAAGTACTCATACGCGAAATTAAAAGCCTGCTGCGGTGGCCGGGAATCGAACCCGGATCAACTGCTTGGAAGGCAACTATGCTGACCATTACACCACCACCGCACAAGCGAGCGCCCCGCCACCGCGCTGAGTCGGCTTCCCGCCTGTCGGCAGCGGCCGAAGGTGATCGTACCCGGCAGGCGCATTTCGAGGCAGGCTAGGGGAGCACATCCAGACGCATTCGGACAGCGTATCCGCGCACATTTCGCATCCTTTGGCAAGAGTCGGCGCCGGCGACGCAAGAGTACGCAGAGGACCGCGTTCTGGCGGCATCTTTAAGCAGTGCAGTGCAGGATTCAGCGTCTGCAGCATCTTCTCCACAGAATGCTACGGCGCTTGACGGCAGTCCCACTTTCCCTTGAGACATCTGCTCGGGAAGCAGCGTGAAGGTACCGCTGGCCCGAGCATCGGTGGTTCAGTGGTAGAATGCTCGCCTGCCACGCGGGCGGCCCGGGTTCGATTCCCGGCCGATGCATCATTTTGTTTTTTCTCCGGTAGGGGTGCTGCGTGTCTTTCGCACTCGAACTGCGTGAGCCATGAGAATGAACCGCGGGATTCCGTGTGGAAAGAACCAATCATGCAGCGCGGACGACTGCTCGTTTGGACTCCTGCGTGCTATTGTACATACTGGCGTCGGCCTAGCATCGCAAGTTGCCTGCCGCGCCGTGAATGCACGTGTAGCAACAGAAAAAATGAGCCAGGGAGTGCAGACTCTCTACCACTTGTATTCGGTACTTACCAAGATTCCAGAAGGTCTAACGATCGCCTGCCTCGGTAGCGCAGTAGGCAGCGCGTAAGTCTCATAATCTTAAGGTCGTGAGTTCGATCCTCACCCGGGGCATCTAATTTTCTGTGACTGAAGGTGGTGCTGTTGCTAGGGCGCCAACTTATTTCTTGTTTGTTATCCACAACGTTTCAACGCTTCAGCGGGAAAATGTTTACTTCCTGTTATTGCTACATACAGCTTCCCTATTCCTCTTCTCCCAGCAGAGCATGAAGCCAAAAGCATTGCTCTGCGACGTTTGAGGTGCGCGCCTTGCCAGTCAGTATGTGCAAAGATGCTCGCAAAGAGAGCGACAATGCGACAAGCGACCGTACGAACGGTCGAATGAAACGGCCGCATCCGGTGTGGTCTAGTGGCTATGATACCTGCCTTTCACCCAGGAGGCCCGGGTTCGATTCCCGGTACCGGAACGGAATTTTTTCCACACTAATCGTGACAAGTTTGAGCTGTCCGAGCGGCCGTTTCCCGTCCTGCTCGCAATATAGCTACTGTTTCGTGACCGTCAGCAGAATATAGACTAGGGAAGCAGACACACGACGACCATAGGAATGGTGTATGGCTTCATGCCATCTGATTCCAGCGTAGGGCTGAGCAGCTGCATCTGCCGAGGCCCGTTAGCTCAGTTGGTTAGAGCGTCGTGCTAATAACGCGAAGGTCGTGGGTTCGATCCCCCCACGGGCCACTTCTCTTTTACTACTGCGAAAAGGCAGCGCCGATTTCAGCTGGCGAGTGTGATGACCAAATGATCATCACCCTGCGTGGAAGTTGACAGAGGATCCGAACCCGACTCGTCGGGAAGCACTACAGCATTCACTCGGCAATGGCCATAATATCTTGAATACACTGGTTAGAGAAAATGAAAGAAAATGTCCGATTGCCGATGCGTAACAACTTTGGCCCTTGTCAGTACTTGGGCGGGTGAGCGCATGGGAACACAGGGCACTATTGGCAGTTTTACTTCCTATTTTTGTTTCTCCTTTGTTTTCGGAGCTACAGCCCGATTCGGCCAGGGAGACGCCACCGTGAAATGAAGGGGGCGTGCTGTGTGTCCATCGCCTCGCCTCTCCTTACCTCTCTCAGTCGTTTCTCGTGCTTGTCGTTTTGATATAGGCCGATTTGAGAGCGTCAGCTCTCGCGTCAGCTGAGCAAAGTCGAGACAAGTCGAGACACACTAAGGGCTGGTATGCAGCGAGTAAGAGGGCGAAAAAACAATAGTTTAAGAGCGCGTGGCAAAAGTACTCATACGCGAAATTAAAAGCCTGCTGCGGTGGCCGGGAATCGAACCCGGATCAACTGCTTGGAAGGCAACTATGCTGACCATTACACCACCACCGCACAAGCGAGCGCCCCGCCACCGCGCTGAGTCGGCTTCCCGCCTGTCGGCAGCGGCCGAAGGTGATCGTACCCGGCAGGCGCATTTCGAGGCAGGCTAGGGGAGCACATCCAGACGCATTCGGACAGCGTATCCGCGCACATTTCGCATCCTTTGGCAAGAGTCGGCGCCGGCGACGCAAGAGTACGCAGAGGACCGCGTTCTGGCGGCATCTTTAAGCAGTGCAGTGCAGGATTCAGCGTCTGCAGCATCTTCTCCACAGAATGCTACGGCGCTTGACGGCAGTCCCACTTTCCCTTGAGACATCTGCTCGGGAAGCAGCGTGAAGGTACCGCTGGCCCGAGCATCGGTGGTTCAGTGGTAGAATGCTCGCCTGCCACGCGGGCGGCCCGGGTTCGATTCCCGGCCGATGCATCATTTTGTTTTTTCTCCGGTAGGGGTGCTGCGTGTCTTTCGCACTCGAACTGCGTGAGCCATGAGAATGAACCGCGGGATTCCGTGTGGAAAGAACCAATCATGCAGCGCGGACGACTGCTCGTTTGGACTCCTGCGTGCTATTGTACATACTGGCGTCGGCCTAGCATCGCAAGTTGCCTGCCGCGCCGTGAATGCACGTGTAGCAACAGAAAAAATGAGCCAGGGAGTGCAGACTCTCTACCACTTGTATTCGGTACTTACCAAGATTCCAGAAGGTCTAACGATCGCCTGCCTCGGTAGCGCAGTAGGCAGCGCGTAAGTCTCATAATCTTAAGGTCGTGAGTTCGGTCCTCACCCGGGGCATCTAATTTTCTGTGACTGAAGGTGGTGCTGTTGCTAGGGCGCCAACTTATTTCTTGTTTGTTATCCACAACGTTTCAACGCTTCAGCGGGAAAATGTTTACTTCCTGTTATTGCTACATACAGCTTCCCTATTCCTCTTCTCCCAGCAGAGCATGAAGCCAAAAGCATTGCTCTGCGACGTTTGAGGTGCGCGCCTTGCCAGTCAGTATGTGCAAAGATGCTCGCAAAGAGAGCGACAATGCGACAAGCGACCGTACGAACGGTCGAATGAAACGGCCGCATCCGGTGTGGTCTAGTGGCTAGGATACCTGCCTTTCACCCAGGAGGCCCGGGTTCGATTCCCGGTACCGGAACGGAATTTTTTCCACACTAATCGTGACAAGTTTGAGCTGTCCGAGCGGCCGTTTCCCGTCCTGCTCGCAATATAGCTACTGTTTCGTGACCGTCAGCAGAATATAGACTAGGGAAGCAGACACACGACGACCATAGGAATGGTGTATGGCTTCATGCCATCTGATTCCAGCGTAGGGCTGAGCAGCTGCATCTGCCGAGGCCCGTTAGCTCAGTTGGTTAGAGCGTCGTGCTAATAACGCGAAGGTCGTGGGTTCGATCCCCCCACGGGCCACTTCTCTTTTACTACTGCGAAAAGGCAGCGCCGATTTCAGCTGGCGAGTGTGATGACCAAATGATCATCACCCTGCGTGGAAGTTGACAGAGGATCCGAACCCGACTCGTCGGGAAGCACTACAGCATTCACTCGGCAATGGCCATAATATCTTGAATACACTGGTTAGAGAAAATGAAAGAAAATGTCCGATTGCCGATGCGTAACAACTTTGGCCCTTGTCAGTACTTGGGCGGGTGAGCGCATGGGAACACAGGGCACTATTGGCAGTTTTACTTCCTATTTTTGTTTCTCCTTTGTTTTCGGAGCTACAGCCCGATTCGGCCAGGGAGACGCCACCGTGAAATGAAGGGGGCGTGCTGTGTGTCCATCGCCTCGCCTCTCCTTACCTCTCTCAGTCGTTTCTCGTGCTTGTCGTTTTGATATAGGCCGATTTGAGAGCGTCAGCTCTCGCGTCAGCTGAGCAAAGTCGAGACAAGTCGAGACACACTAAGGGCTGGTATGCAGCGAGTAAGAGGGCGAAAAAACAATAGTTTAAGAGCGCGTGGCAAAAGTACTCATACGCGAAATTAAAAGCCTGCTGCGGTGGCCGGGAATCGAACCCGGATCAACTGCTTGGAAGGCAACTATGCTGACCATTACACCACCACCGCACAAGCGAGCGCCCCGCCACCGCGCTGAGTCGGCTTCCCGCCTGTCGGCAGCGGCCGAAGGTGATCGTACCCGGCAGGCGCATTTCGAGGCAGGCTAGGGGAGCACATCCAGACGCATTCGGACAGCGTATCCGCGCACATTTCGCATCCTTTGGCAAGAGTCGGCGCCGGCGACGCAAGAGTACGCAGAGGACCGCGTTCTGGCGGCATCTTTAAGCAGTGCAGTGCAGGATTCAGCGTCTGCAGCATCTTCTCCACAGAATGCTACGGCGCTTGACGGCAGTCCCACTTTCCCTTGAGACATCTGCTCGGGAAGCAGCGTGAAGGTACCGCTGGCCCGAGCATCGGTGGTTCAGTGGTAGAATGCTCGCCTGCCACGCGGGCGGCCCGGGTTCGATTCCCGGCCGATGCATCATTTTGTTTTTTCTCCGGTAGGGGTGCTGCGTGTCTTTCGCACTCGAACTGCGTGAGCCATGAGAATGAACCGCGGGATTCCGTGTGGAAAGAACCAATCATGCAGCGCGGACGACTGCTCGTTTGGACTCCTGCGTGCTATTGTACATACTGGCGTCGGCCTAGCATCGCAAGTTGCCTGCCGCGCCGTGAATGCACGTGTAGCAACAGAAAAAATGAGCCAGGGAGTGCAGACTCTCTACCACTTGTATTCGGTACTTACCAAGATTCCAGAAGGTCTAACGATCGCCTGCCTCGGTAGCGCAGTAGGCAGCGCGTAAGTCTCATAATCTTAAGGTCGTGAGTTCGATCCTCACCCGGGGCATCTAATTTTCTGTGACTGAAGGTGGTGCTGTTGCTAGGGCGCCAACTTATTTCTTGTTTGTTATCCACAACGTTTCAACGCTTCAGCGGGAAAATGTTTACTTCCTGTTATTGCTACATACAGCTTCCCTATTCCTCTTCTCCCAGCAGAGCATGAAGCCAAAAGCATTGCTCTGCGACGTTTGAGGTGCGCGCCTTGCCAGTCAGTATGTGCAAAGATGCTCGCAAAGAGAGCGACAATGCGACAAGCGACCGTACGAACGGTCGAATGAAACGGCCGCATCCGGTGTGGTCTAGTGGCTATGATACCTGCCTTTCACCCAGGAGGCCCGGGTTCGATTCCCGGTACCGGAACGGAATTTTTTCCACACTAATCGTGACAAGTTTGAGCTGTCCGAGCGGCCGTTTCCCGTCCTGCTCGCAATATAGCTACTGTTTCGTGACCGTCAGCAGAATATAGACTAGGGAAGCAGACACACGACGACCATAGGAATGGTGTATGGCTTCATGCCATCTGATTCCAGCGTAGGGCTGAGCAGCTGCATCTGCCGAGGCCCGTTAGCTCAGTTGGTTAGAGCGTCGTGCTAATAACGCGAAGGTCGTGGGTTCGATCCCCCCACGGGCCACTTCTCTTTTACTACTGCGAAAAGGCAGCGCCGATTTCAGCTGGCGAGTGTGATGACCAAATGATCATCACCCTGCGTGGAAGTTGACAGAGGATCCGAACCCGACTCGTCGGGAAGCACTACAGCATTCACTCGGCAATGGCCATAATATCTTGAATACACTGGTTAGAGAAAATGAAAGAAAATGTCCGATTGCCGATGCGTAACAACTTTGGCCCTTGTCAGTACTTGGGCGGGTGAGCGCATGGGAACACAGGGCACTATTGGCAGTTTTACTTCCTATTTTTGTTTCTCCTTTGTTTTCGGAGCTACAGCCCGATTCGGCCAGGGAGACGCCACCGTGAAATGAAGGGGGCGTGCTGTGTGTCCATCGCCTCGCCTCTCCTTACCTCTCTCAGTCGTTTCTCGTGCTTGTCGTTTTGATATAGGCCGATTTGAGAGCGTCAGCTCTC
This sequence comes from Schistocerca americana, assembly GCF_021461395.2. Taxonomy (NCBI): domain Eukaryota; kingdom Metazoa; phylum Arthropoda; class Insecta; order Orthoptera; family Acrididae; genus Schistocerca; species Schistocerca americana. The sequence continues at coordinate 194,648,558 of NC_060120.1, read as the reverse complement.
GCGTCAGCTGAGCAAAGTCGAGACAAGTCGAGACACACTAAGGGCTGGTATGCAGCGAGTAAGAGGGCGAAAAAACAATAGTTTAAGAGCGCGTGGCAAAAGTACTCATACGCGAAATTAAAAGCCTGCTGCGGTGGCCGGGAATCGAACCCGGATCAACTGCTTGGAAGGCAACTATGCTGACCATTACACCACCACCGCACAAGCGAGCGCCCCGCCACCGCGCTGAGTCGGCTTCCCGCCTGTCGGCAGCGGCCGAAGGTGATCGTACCCGGCAGGCGCATTTCGAGGCAGGCTAGGGGAGCACATCCAGACGCATTCGGACAGCGTATCCGCGCACATTTCGCATCCTTTGGCAAGAGTCGGCGCCGGCGACGCAAGAGTACGCAGAGGACCGCGTTCTGGCGGCATCTTTAAGCAGTGCAGTGCAGGATTCAGCGTCTGCAGCATCTTCTCCACAGAATGCTACGGCGCTTGACGGCAGTCCCACTTTCCCTTGAGACATCTGCTCGGGAAGCAGCGTGAAGGTACCGCTGGCCCGAGCATCGGTGGTTCAGTGGTAGAATGCTCGCCTGCCACGCGGGCGGCCCGGGTTCGATTCCCGGCCGATGCATCATTTTGTTTTTTCTCCGGTAGGGGTGCTGCGTGTCTTTCGCACTCGAACTGCGTGAGCCATGAGAATGAACCGCGGGATTCCGTGTGGAAAGAACCAATCATGCAGCGCGGACGACTGCTCGTTTGGACTCCTGCGTGCTATTGTACATACTGGCGTCGGCCTAGCATCGCAAGTTGCCTGCCGCGCCGTGAATGCACGTGTAGCAACAGAAAAAATGAGCCAGGGAGTGCAGACTCTCTACCACTTGTATTCGGTACTTACCAAGATTCCAGAAGGTCTAACGATCGCCTGCCTCGGTAGCGCAGTAGGCAGCGCGTAAGTCTCATAATCTTAAGGTCGTGAGTTCGGTCCTCACCCGGGGCATCTAATTTTCTGTGACTGAAGGTGGTGCTGTTGCTAGGGCGCCAACTTATTTCTTGTTTGTTATCCACAACGTTTCAACGCTTCAGCGGGAAAATGTTTACTTCCTGTTATTGCTACATACAGCTTCCCTATTCCTCTTCTCCCAGCAGAGCATGAAGCCAAAAGCATTGCTCTGCGACGTTTGAGGTGCGCGCCTTGCCAGTCAGTATGTGCAAAGATGCTCGCAAAGAGAGCGACAATGCGACAAGCGACCGTACGAACGGTCGAATGAAACGGCCGCATCCGGTGTGGTCTAGTGGCTAGGATACCTGCCTTTCACCCAGGAGGCCCGGGTTCGATTCCCGGTACCGGAACGGAATTTTTTCCACACTAATCGTGACAAGTTTGAGCTGTCCGAGCGGCCGTTTCCCGTCCTGCTCGCAATATAGCTACTGTTTCGTGACCGTCAGCAGAATATAGACTAGGGAAGCAGACACACGACGACCATAGGAATGGTGTATGGCTTCATGCCATCTGATTCCAGCGTAGGGCTGAGCAGCTGCATCTGCCGAGGCCCGTTAGCTCAGTTGGTTAGAGCGTCGTGCTAATAACGCGAAGGTCGTGGGTTCGATCCCCCCACGGGCCACTTCTCTTTTACTACTGCGAAAAGGCAGCGCCGATTTCAGCTGGCGAGTGTGATGACCAAATGATCATCACCCTGCGTGGAAGTTGACAGAGGATCCGAACCCGACTCGTCGGGAAGCACTACAGCATTCACTCGGCAATGGCCATAATATCTTGAATACACTGGTTAGAGAAAATGAAAGAAAATGTCCGATTGCCGATGCGTAACAACTTTGGCCCTTGTCAGTACTTGGGCGGGTGAGCGCATGGGAACACAGGGCACTATTGGCAGTTTTACTTCCTATTTTTGTTTCTCCTTTGTTTTCGGAGCTACAGCCCGATTCGGCCAGGGAGACGCCACCGTGAAATGAAGGGGGCGTGCTGTGTGTCCATCGCCTCGCCTCTCCTTACCTCTCTCAGTCGTTTCTCGTGCTTGTCGTTTTGATATAGGCCGATTTGAGAGCGTCAGCTCTCGCGTCAGCTGAGCAAAGTCGAGACAAGTCGAGACACACTAAGGGCTGGTATGCAGCGAGTAAGAGGGCGAAAAAACAATAGTTTAAGAGCGCGTGGCAAAAGTACTCATACGCGAAATTAAAAGCCTGCTGCG